>NC_091131.1:116446704-117191079 GCF_040183065.1 Periplaneta americana
ATGAACTTCCCCATATGGGGGCAGTCAGAGCACAAGGAAATCAAGTCACAAAAATAAACTTTTCAGAAAATTAGACATAAAGTCTTCCATGTATAGTTAATTACCTATTAAAGGTGATTGTGGTTTTAAACATCTGCATTATTGCAAAGATTGTGAGGACATGACTCTTTTATGATCTGAGAGTAGCCTCATCTAAGATATGTACAGACGAAATATCTCCCAGTTGACCAAAAATGGACTTGATTACCTTGTGCTCTGAACACCCCATATATAGTTTCAAAAGAGCAGTGTCGCTTAAGATTGGAAACTCTGTACCATCGTACTATCACTGATTCCACTAATGCTAGATAACATAGTAGTTGATACAGCATTATTAAATAAATGCATAAAAGGAGAAAAGATCCCATTTTTGAAGTAGTAGACTATGATTAAACTGTTTTTAAAGAGTAACATTTATATTATATTTTACTCATCTACGAATAGAGTCTACAGTTAAAATTCTCACCTAAGGCGAGCAGGATTCAATTCCTAGAAAATTTTGAAAGATTTATTATGGACAAAATGGTCGTTTCCCTTGTCCATCTCATTTTCTCATTGCTCCAGTTTCGTGGTATCATCTTGCTATCTCAGAACAGTTTGTGTACTTGAAAACGGATGTTGAATACATTAACATTAACAGCACACTGTACAACATACTTTGAACATCCAAAAGAATTATACTGCAATATATTTTCATCTTTGTTATTTATGATTTTGAAACGAATTCTGTTGCAGTACATGGCCAAGGTCGAGAAAGGAGATTATGTTCTCAAACTCCATGTCCGACATGAAAGAAAGGATCTTCTAGATAAAATGCTTGATCAGCCTTTGTTATTGAGTCACAAGTTACCAGCAACAGTTTCGTTAGATGTATACGCAAATCAGACTCAGGCCACAACATGTGGGAAAAAAATGCTAAGTGCTACACTCTGTCAAGGTCAAATTATGCCAATCTACATAGCACCATTGACAAATGATAAGTAAGTATCCTAATGTTAAGTGTAATAAGTACTTTTTTTTTTCTCTGTAAAATTCCTTCCCCATTGTCTCAAAATATCTTTAACATCACAGTGAAATACTGACACCGCACCAGAGTTTTAGGTACCACATGTCTCGTGAAGACCTTGCAATTTGTCTTCAACATCATGTCCTTGTGCCACCTCTGTTTTAACCGAGACATGTAACTTCACTTTGATAAACATATTGGAACAAAAGAGCTTTGCCAGTGTGATATTCTCAAGCTGTGACCTTAACCAACTGAGCATATCAAACTTTCTACAAACATCTTACTACCTGTAGACAGCATGACTAAATCATTTGTCTTTGCTTTGTAACAGTATGAGATTGACTGCCACTACTTTCTTTCTAGCTCTCCTACCTCAGTATGCATGTATTGTACATACAAATATGCCATTTTTATTTTTTATTATTATGTCTTGTTAAATATTATTAGGATGTACCAAAGTACATTATTTTGTAACATTTTATTTTGTTTGTCAGTTGAGTAGCCATTGTTTTGTATTATTAATTATTAATTCAATATTACAAATAAAATAGTATTAGGAGGCTTGTTTAGAATGTTCGAAATGTAACTTCACTTTTTTAATTTTAGCATGAATATGATTAAATATTGTTGTCTAATTAATTTCAGAGCTAGTAAAGGGGCAACTATGGGACAGTTCTTGTCCGGGACAATAACATATTCCAAGGATGAGATTGGCAAGAAAGTGGTGAGTGTATTTGGATGGGAAGAGGTGCTACCCAAAGTTCCTGAAATGCCTTAATAAATGGAATTACACCATACTCCGACCTTATGCACCACTATCACCTTCGAAATAGTCCCCTTGTGAGTGTATACATCGCTCTCAGCACTTCTTCCAAATATTGAATGCCATCTGGAAGTCCTTTTTTGAGAGTTTGTTGAACACCTCTTGCGATTTTGCTTAATTTCCTCAACTGTCTCAAATCTTCGACCTTTCAAAATGATTTTCATCTTGGGGGAACAAAAAGAAGTCGCATGGGGCTAAATCTGGCGAATATGGTGGATGAGGAACGGTTGTCATTTTGTTTTTCCTCAGGAAGTCTTGCATGATGAAAGCGGTATGCGGCCTTGCATTGTCGTGACTGAGAAACCAATTGCCTATGCACCACATTTCCGGATATTTTCCCCTCACTTTCTCCCTCAACCACCTCAAGATGTCATGCTAGAACACTGCATTCACTGTCATAGCAGGAGGGACAGACTCCTTGTGGATAATTCCTTCAATGTCGAAAAAACATGCATGGACTTCACATTGCTCTTCACTTAACGGGCTTTTTTGGAGTGGAGCGAAGATGGACTTTTCCATTGAGAAGACTGCTGTTTGGTTTCGGGGTCGTAGCCATAAACCCAACTTTTATCACCTGTGACAACCTTGGAAAGGAAGTTTGGGTCATCATGAAGCTGATTTTGACGATCCCTGCAGACTTCCAGCCGATGCTGTCTCTGCTCAGCACTCAGTAGTTGTGGAACAAACTTTGCCGCAATCCTTCTCATGTTGAATTCATCGAACAAAATCCTCTGGCATGTGCCATACGATAGTCCAACAATGTTGCAGACGTCGTGAATGGTCTGCCTGCGATCTTGCACGATCACACTCCAAACAGCAACGGCATTTTCAGGTGTAGTGCCAGTTGATGGCTGTCCAGAACGATCGGCATCAACCGATGTTCGACCATTTTTAAAATGCTCGAACCACTCGTAGGTTTGAGACTGTACTAGAGCATCTTTTCAAAATGCTTGCTTTAACATTTGATGTGTTTCTGCAGAAGTTTTCCTGAGTTTGAAACAAAAGTTTACGCAGATGCCCTGCTCCCTCAAATGTGTCATTGTGAAACTGCAACATGTAACAATGGAAAAACGCTTACAAATACTAAATGCGTCCACTCAGAACGAAGCTGCTTGGCACACTGACTCATGAGAGATGTATGAAGTGTCACCTAGAGGCATTTTGCTGTACTAGCTCTCGGTCACGAGCCACTCATGAATTTCGGGAACTTTTGTGTAGCACCTCGTAGTTTATTTTTTTTTTTGTTAATTACGTAGGTAGTTATGTATTTAGTTAGCTAGTTATAGTTTTTATTAGGTAGATATGTTTTGTTCGAAGACTGCTTGGAACCTTATAACATAAGTGACACCAATAAGGCATCACTCATGAGATAACTAAGCCAGGAGGTAATGGTGTTGGGTGGCCAATGTGAACATTATTTTACTAATCATTTAGTTATTATTTTAGTTATTTTTTGTGCGCATTAATTATACAGTATTCATCTTGTAGGGTAGTTTTTTATTCTATTAAGTAATTATTGCTTTATACTGTTTCATTATTTTATTTTGATTAAGTGCGTACATAGGGAAAATGTTGGAGAAGAAGGAGGAGAGGAGAAAATGGAAAAACATCAACACAGAAGAAGGTAGAAGAAATTACAGGAAACTAAACAGCGAACTAAGAAGAGAAACTGATAAAGTAAAAGAAGACTGGATGAAAGAGAAATGTGAAGAAATAGAGGATCTAGAGAGAAAAGGAAGATATGATTTAATGTACTGCGAAGTAAAATGTTTGGACTTCACAAATAGGAACAACAAATCCATGTGGTTGATAGAGGACGACATTGGAAATGAAATAACAGATGAACAAGGAATACTAAACAGATGGACGAAATATGTAGAAGAGTTATATGAGACAAGGAATCATCCAGATGACTTAGCTATAGAAGACGAAGAATTCTTATCAAAAGACGAAAAAAGATTTTCTATTTTAAGTGAAGAAGTTGAACTAGCACTTAAGGAAATGAAGAATGAAAAAACAACAGGATCCCCATTGAATCCCCATTGAATTAGTGAAATGCTTGGGTGAAGACAAGAAGAAAATTTTATCATTATGCAACGAAATATATGAGAAAAGCGAATGACCTGAAGTTTTTATGGAGACAGTGTTGATTCCAATACCAAAGAAAATAATGCTAAGAAATGTAAGTTCAGGACTATCAATCTAATATCGCACCAGCAAAGATTCTCTTGTGAATACCGAATCGACATTTATATTCTAAGATGGAAGAACAGTTGGAAGAAGAGCAGTTTGGTTTCAGGAAGGGAAAAGGTATGAGAGATGCAATTGGACTGGTATGGACAATCAGCAAAAGATACCTAGAGAAGAATAAAGAAGTGTATGTAGCATTTGTGGACTTAGAAAAGGCTTTTGACAGAATGGATTGGAATAAACTGGTGGGGATCCTAAAAAAAATTGGCGTGGATTGAAAAGAGAGAAGACTGTTCAGTAATCTTTATATGAAACGAGTGAAAGTCAGGATAGGAGAAGAAATGTCAGAAGGAAGTGAAATTGGAAGAGGTGTACATCAAGGATGTCCTTTATCACCTACCCTATTCAACATCTACGTGGAGGATTTAGTAAAGAACTGTTTTCATAACATGGGAGGAGTGATAGTAGGAGGAAGAAGAATAAAGTGCATAAGATTGGCTGATGATACGGCATTGTTAGCAGAAGAGGAAATGATACTAAAGGATATACTAATGGAGCTAAATGACAGCTGTGAGCAGTATGGAATGAAGATAAATGCAAATAAGACGAAGAGCATGGTCATAGGAAGAAAAATACAGAAGATAAACTTGCGAATTCTAAATGAGGCAGTAGAGCAAGTGGACAGCTTCAAATACTTGGGGTGTACTAAGCAGTAACATGAGCTACTGCCAGGAAGTCAAAAGAAGCATAGCAATGGCCAAGGAAGCTTTTAACAGAAAAAGGAACATTTTCTGCGGACCTCTGGAAAAAGAACTAAGGAATAGACTAGTGAAGTGCTTTGTATAGAGTGTGGCAGAAACATGATCATTACGACGAAGTGAACAGACGTGAATAGAAGCATTTGAAATGTGAATATGGCGAAAAATGGAATATGTGAAGTGGACAGACAGAATAAGAAATTAAGCTGTGTTGGAAAGAGTGGGTGAAGAAAGAATGATGTTGAAACTGATCAGGAAGAGGAAAAAGAATTGGCTGGGTCACTGGCTGAGAAGAAACTGCCTACTGAAGGATGCACTGAAAGGAATGGTGATTGGGAGAAGAGTTTGGGCAAGAAGAAGATATCAGATCATAGACGACATTAAGATATATGGATCATTATGAGGAAACAAAAATGAAGGCAGTAACTAGGAAAGATTGGAGAAAGCTGGGTTTGCAGTGAAAGACCTGCCCTTGGGCAGAACACTAAATGAAAAATGAAAAAAGTGCTTATTTTTTTTATTTTGTTTTATTTGCCAGATAGGCAGTTATTAATTTATAGTGTTTTGCTGTGATAGTGAGTTGGATAGTCACATTGTTTTGTTACAAGATAATTGTTGTTATGTAAGTTAGTTGGGTTGTTACTATTTTGTTGTGATCATTGCAACGTTTTAATTTTATATTGTTTTTTCTTGTTAGGAATTATTTTATAACGTTTTATTTTGTTGACCAGTTGGGTAGTTATTATTTTGTATTATTTTGTTTGTTAGACTATTAGGTAATTATTCTTTTGTTAAGTAGTTACTGTTTTATATTGTTTTCACTTTCTTATGTGAGCAGGTAGGTAAGTAGGTAGATAAGGTAGCTAGGTAGTCAGTTAGTTAGACCTTGCTTTTGTTTTATTTATTTCTTAGTCTATCATTTTGTTAGGTACTTAATTTAGTACTTTGTTCGTTAGTTTGTGTATTAAGTAGAAAGAATGTGTTGATTTGTCTGAGTGTAAGAAATTAAATATATAAAAAAGGTAAAGGTATCCCCGTAACATGCCATGAAGGCACTTGGGGGGTAGGAAGGTAGAGCCCCATGCTTTCCATGACCTCGGCATTAGAATGAAGTGGTGTGGTTGGCACGATGCTCTGACCAAAATATAAAGTAGTTTCGAAGCATTCTTTATTAACTCACTTTTCTTATTGGGTTATATCTGCTTTTATAGGATGTGTACCCATTCAAATATGTCTTGCCAGAGGCTCCTAAGAAGTCTTGCAACACAAAGGCATCTGATTCAAAAGACAAAGAAAAGACAAAGTGGGATGAGTACACTGAAGCACTCAGGGATCTGAAAACTACTTGGCTGGCCAAGCTTGGTAAGACAATTATTCATTGATATTGGTTGAAATTTATTTGTATTTATGGATGTTGATGTTGACAGTGACAACAAGGTGAACAGTGACATTACTTGCAATGATTTCATTAATATGATTATGATAATGAGGAAGAGGAGGAAGTGGTGAATGGTAGCTTATGGTGTTTGTGATATTGATGATATATTATTATGATGTACCGAAGTACATATGATATTTCCGTGCAGAAATTCTGCATCATCATATGATGAAAGATGAGTGAGACAGAAAAATTCTCTCCGGCACCGGGATTTGAACCCGGGTTTTCAGCTCTACGTGCTGATGCTCTATCCACTAAGCTACACCGGATTTCCATCCCAATGTCGGATTGAATCCTCTCAGTTTAAGTTCCACCTCTTGGGTTCCCTCTAGTGGCCTACCCTCATGCACTGCATCATAGATCTATGACAGCGGCACAATATCCATACATGTGCAGAGGTGCACTCTTTATGAGTGACTGGCCAGGATCCAACGGAGTAAGCACCGTCTTAAATCACAAAGTGATTATTTATATATTATTATGATGTACCGAAGTACATGTGATATTTCCGTGCAGAAATTCTGCATCATCATATGAAGGATGAGTGGAACAAAGAAAAATTCTCTCCAGCACCAGGATTTGAACCCAGGTTTTCAGCACTATCTGCTGACACTATCCACTAAGCCACGCCGGATTCCCATCCTGATGTCAGATTGAATCCTCTCAGTTTAAGTTCCACCTCTCGGGTTCATTCTACTGGCCTAGCTCCGGAAATATCATATGTATCACTGTATATTACTGAATTTACATCTACCTTTCTCATAGATTTTATTGAAGAGTAGAATTCCATCAAGGCATCTGTTACTATCGAAACTAAAATTACTTTTCCATTATGCTGCATATCTTTAAATTTCATTTTTCAGTTGTATTTTTTATTTATTTATCTAAACGATAACACCTCCCTGTATTAACAGGCTGCCACAAAGACAGCATATTGTACAATAGGCAGTTGAAAGTATAAATAACATACATATGTTTAAGTTTAATGGAGTCACACAACAATGACAAGAAATGATTGAATAAATAATTAGGTGCTAATTAATTATTTGAAGATCACTGTTGACCGTAGAGAAAGTTTGGAAACATTTGCATTTTCAACTTTTTAATGGGCTCATGTAACCAAATTATTAAAATCGTTAAATTAAATTAGTTATAAATTTTATAAATATTAACTGTATTACGAGGTATACAAATATCCATAATTCGGAAAAGTCCTTAACTACCGAGATGGAGTATAAATCCAGAAAACACTAAAAATGTAAATGTTTCCAAACTTTTCGTGATATATATATTTCATAATTATTATTGTAAAGGTAAAGGTATCCCTGTAACATGCCATGAAGGCACTTGGGGGGCATGGAGGTAGAGCCCCATGCTTTCCATGACCTCGGCACTAGAATGAGGTGGTGTGGTCAGCACCACGCTCTGACTGCCTTTTACCCCTGGGAAAGACCCGGTACTCAATTTTACAGGAGGCTGAGTGAACCTCGGGGCCGTTCTGAAAGTTTGGCAACGAGAAAAAATCCTGCCACCAACTGAGCTACCTGGCCGCAATTATTGTAGAAATATTTTTTCTGAAAGTTGTCAGTGATTTAATAAGAATATCATTCAGAATTATTGTTCTCATTAATTTGTGTGTAAATTATTATTATTATTATTATTATTATTATTATTATTATTATTATTATTATTATTATCATTATTACAACTGCTACTGCTGCTGCCACTAGTACTGCTTTGGAGTGGTGGTCAGTGTGTCAAACTACGAAACTAGCGTGCCGGGGATCAAATCCTGATTGGGACAAGTTGTCTGGTTGAAGTTTTTCTGGTGTTTTTCCTTCAACCTGTTAAAAGCAATTGCTGGATAAGTTTCAGCTCAGACCATGTGTTCATTTCGCCATCTTTATTTCCTTCATCCATCCTGCCTACTTCCATACTCATACGTCATCCTATCATACAGGCTAACAGGGTCCTACCTAATGGATGCCCCAACCTCAGAACAAGATTCTTCATCATAATCACCAAAAAGTAGGCAGAGGCACAAATGACTACACGTCAATATGTGCGACATTAGTTAAAAAGAATACCACTACTGCTACTAATACCATCACAACCACCACCGTCTATATGAATTTACTTACAGAACCAGGTGAGCAGGCTACATCCTTGTATGAAGAACTGAAGACCACGTATCCTGATCATCTCACAGCACATACTGCAATGCTGCAGTGTCTGGAGTCCAGTGAGTTGAAGAAACAATTACCTTTCATAGAAAACGTGGACACAGATAATGCAATCACTGCTGCAGCCAGTCAGATCATCAATGTGGCAGATATTATCATAAATGCTGTGGACCAGACACAACTTCTTGCCTACTTTGGTACAAAGGCAGACCACCGCCCTGATGCAACCAAAACTAAGACGTGAGTGTAATGTGTGAATTTTCCTTATGAACTCAGTAACATTAAAAACTTTAACCTATTTTCCTTCCAAAACAAGAACAAAGTAGTATGTGTGTATGTACTGTTGGCAAGGGAAACACAAGTAACCTAAAAAGAAAACAAAAAAAGAGTGGTTCTTTCAGAAAATAAGTAAAACTAGCAATCTTTTGTTATATATATCTATGAAATGTAGGAAACTGCAGGAAAAACAGAATATCATTTCACTTCCACCGCCACCTCAGAATTATAGTTCTAACACTCAGACTGACTAGGGACAATTAAATAAAAAATGGACATAAAAGTCTAAATTCTTAAAGATCATCAAGGTTCTAAGAATAATCGTAGTACAATGGATGTGGTCTTCATACTCAAGCATATATTGGAGAAATCATAGTGTTCGATTGTCCATCTTATGTAGCTGTGTTTTATTTATTTAGAAACTTGCATTTGATAGAAATAACATATAATATGCTGGGCACTGGTTTGCACTTCAGTGACTCACCTTGTATATTCTCATAATAATTACGTGGGGTGTAACTTTAATAGTAGCAACACGTCTGTAAAAGTGAAACGAGGTGGAGTTAATTGTTGTCACTTCTACCACAATTAGTCTGTGTCTGTCCTCCTCCCCCCCTAAAAGGACTCCTCTGTCCAACTCACAGTGCATGCGCCGTGGAGAGTTGAAGTTACTCTTCTGTTAGTTACAGCTCTAAGCAGTTGTGTTTTGCCATGTTTACAAAGCAGGAACAGCGATTTTGGCTGAAAATTCAATCTCCCCGTGGTCGTATAGCATGACAATGTCATGACGGTCTTGTTGAGGCATGTGGAGAGATGGCCTTACCATATAGGAGTGTGGTGAGATGGGTTCGAGCCTTCAACGAGGGGCGTGACTGCGTGAAAAACATGGCTCGTCCGAGTGTTAGTGAAGAGGAAGTGCAAGCTGTTTCCGCGCTATTAGACAACAATCGACGACAGATGGTACATGAGTTAGCCCAGGATATAGGAATATCGCATATGACTGTTTCATATTCTAAAGAATTGCCTAAAAATGAGAAAAATTGCATCTCGGTGGGTTCCCTGGGATTTGACGGAGGCACAGCGATGGATACGATATGACACCGCTGAAACTCACTTGGAACGTTGTGATCCTGAAGGAGATGCCTTCTTACGGCGTATTGTTGCTCTTGATGAGACATGGGCCAGGTCATACAAACCTCTACTAAGCGCCAATCAAATGAGTGGCGTCATTACGGGTCACCACGCAAAACAGTGATGCGTCGTACCCATATGAATGTGAAAGTTATGCTGATTGTTGTGTACGACTGTGACGCGTCATCATAACACATACCGTCCCTCAGAGACTGAATATTAGTGCACAGTATTTCCGTCATTTTTTGGAGCATAATCTGAGACCAGCATTGTGAAGAAAGTGTCCACACGTTTTGCAGAACATTCCCATCATTTTGCAGGATAATGCAAGGGCGCACACGGCACACCCTGTAACTGATTTGTAACATCGCTGGGGGTGGGAAGTGCTTTTCCATCCACCATATTCACTGGACTTAAGCCCCTGTGATTATGATTTAATCCCAAAGATGAAGGAACCACTTCGTGACGTTCGATTCCAGACTGTTCCCGGTATTCTGCAGGTGGTAGGGTGGTCCATCAGAAACATGACTAGAAGAGGATCTGCTACAGGGATACTACGACTTCCACATTGCTGGCAACAAGTTGTAGACAATGCTGGTTACTACATTGAAGGACTGTAGAAGTGTCACAGATGTATCACTGTTATTTTCGTAATAAATAAATAGTTGCCATTATTAAAGTTACAACCTGTGTATGTATCCAGAAACTTAAACTTTTATCTCTGAGAGAAATCTAAACGAAATTCGATAAAAAATTTAGAATATCACATAACTCGAAAATGTCATATCATTGGTGTGACAAAACAACATATTACGAGTATTTTATAATAGCTGTTTCCAACTCAGATGCAGTGAATGTTTCTTGTACTTCGCCTTTCATTAATTCCAGTTGTTTGTCACCTATTACAGAAATTTACAGTGATCTCTATTCTTCTTGAAAAATTTTATACAAAGAAATATTATGAGTGGTATATTGTGCCTTGTATAAAAACACGCTATTGCTACCTGTGCTCAGGGTATATTCTACATTTCACAATGCACGTACTGTTTTGCTCTTGACTTGGACATACCCAAAAGCATTGTCTACTAATTTTCTCTACCAGCACTTTTTATTATTAGAGAAAAATATTTATGTAAATTTCATATCGTCAATAACCAAATTTTATGGTTCAAGAAGAGTCCATAAGAGTATTTATTTTGTTGCTCTGAACTACTAAATTTCGGCAGATATAAAGCTTTCTATCTCTTTTATGGCAGTAGTTACCATATGTAAATTTACACATTGTAAATTATCGGATTATTCTTTTCTGAATTCATCAACCATTGCTTTAATTTCGGACGCAAAATATAAATAGTAACCATGCAGCCAACAATGCAGTCAGAAAGCAAGCATAATCTGAATCACGACTAAATGTATGTATCTAATGCTCCGAATTTGACGGTAAAGTTATTCCTCTTCAAGCCTCCCAATCACGACTAAATAGATGACTATAACTGCATACACATTGCACATATATTGAGTTCTATTAATATCAGTTCTATCACAATTTTACGTAGAATAAAACTTATCAGAAATCATTTTTAAAGAAACTTTTATTATGTAACATTTTTCAGGAAAATCGATAATAAGCGAGATATTTCGATTTATTTAATTCAGACTGCCTTATAACCCCCCTTTTGAATGCCATATAGCCTAAAATCTAAGTTAATACGAACTTAATGTGTATTCCAATTTTCATAGAAATCAGTTCAGCCATTATCACTGGAAAGGTAGCAAACATCAAGACAGACATACAAACAAAAATTTAAAAAATGTTATTTTTGGTCTCAGGATGGTTAATTATACATGTTAACACCAATTATTTTTTGAAAAAGCGAAAATTACCAGAAAAATTTTGGTTACAGATTTCTTATTAGTATAGATAAAATTTTATTGATACATGTTTTTGTTTATACAATATATCGATTGTAAGAATGATAGCATCCATGGATAATAAGGAAGGCTGTGGAAACTATATTATAAACTGCAGTTTCACTATTTTCATATAGTATTCTTATTAATGTTGTAAAATAAAAGTATATGAATAATTTAAAATGAATTCATATTAAATAATAACGTGAACATATTATAAAAGTCGTATTTACATGTTTTTAAAATACTAATCTCAAGAAAATAGCTTTCCATCTCGCCATGTTTGCTAAAGTCCTCGGAAATGATATAATTTTGTTTCGGCATTTTTTTGCAGCCCAGTATACAAACACTGCACCATATTACCTACTACGTGTATGACTTTGCATAACAAGACTAAAAATTAGTTTCCAGATACCCGTCTTATTTTTCATGGACAAAAAACAGCTGTGAAAACGATATTGTATTGTATTTTATTGTGTTGTAATGTACTGATGCTCAAATGGATTTATATCCATGTTTTGTAGTTTAATGGAGCGTCAAAAAGCAGCACTTCTAGAAGCCCTATCGAGGAAGGGCTCTGCTATGTGTCGTATTTATGCAATTAAGAATGCAGTTGACACCAAAGCAGGCGAAGGTGATGGGCAGGATCAAGCTTCTGCTGGTACCGGTACTGCAGTTATTTCCCTCGACAGTATTGACAGTGTTTGGAGAGATGTGCTCAAATTCACAGATACTAATGATTCTAAGGTTGGTATACTGCTTTTTGTAAATAAAGTAACAGTCTGCAATATTTTAGTTATGGTCGCACCATTATCTAAAAGATTAGTGTGTCAGAATTCTATGCTGGCGATCTGGTTCACATTCTTTTGAGCACAGATAAAATGTGTGATCCATGAAGTTAGTGTTGGAGTAGATTTTATCCATTTTCCCTGTCATCAGTTCATCGATTAGACCTGTGGAGAAGGTCACTTTTAAATGCTGATTTTCTTAAATATAAAAATTAGATTATAAATTATTACAGTATAATATGTACAGCTGTTTTATGTAAATTTGTGCGATATACCCAGTATATACAGGGTGGAAGTGAAATAGCCTTGCAGATTTTCAAAGGAAACGGTTCATGTTGTAACAAAACTATAATATTATATTGGTGGAAACTTAATAGTTTTTTCTCAGATGTTTAACAACCTCTTATTCGATAACTATTGCGAGTAGGATTGTGATTTTTGCCCATATTGATAGGAAAACTAATAAAGAATAATTTATCCCTCTAGCATATTTCAATAGTGTGGATGGTTTTTGTATAAATTTAATTTTAAAAATCTCTAAATTGAATGCATTACACACTATGAGTTGGTTGCAACACAGCGCCAGAGAACAGCTCGTCTAGTAAGATACACAGAGTTACTGAGTTTGTTGACCTCTTACGTCTGTATCACAAGATGTTGTCAGACTGCTGAAACTTCAAACTTAATTTTCTAATTAACCATACATTTAATCACAAAATGTAATAAAGGTTTTCTGTTCATTTCAGTGTACCCTAATATCTCTTTCAATCCGCAAGGTTATTTCACTTCCACTCTATATATTACTTACTTACAAATGGCTTTTGAGGAACCAGGAGGTTCATAGCCATCCTCACATAAGCCCACCATCAGTCCCTATCCTGAGCAAGATTAATCCAGTCTCTACCATCATATCCCACCTCCCTCAAATCCATTTTTATATTATCATCTCATCTACGTCTTGGCCTCCCCAAAGGTCTTTTTTCCTCCGGGCTCCCAACTAACACTCTATATCAGGGGTTCTCAACCTTTCGAAGATTGTGAGGACTGCTACATGTAATATCAAGTGAGCAAGCATCATGGAATTGAATAGATTTAATAGGCCTATATGAATACCTAAATAAAATAAACATAGAAATAAATTTTTTAAAGACTCGCCAGAACAATGATATCCTTGGAATTGAATGTTACTTAAAATTTCAGTGTTGTCCAAGAAGTCTTTTGTAGCTACATGTAAATAATTTTACAGATGTAAATCAGTTAATCATGATTGTGCTTTGTTCTTGAGGTATTTCATAAGTGAGATAGTTTTTTTTTTCTCTCCCCACATAGACAGAGGCAGTATTTGGAGCATTTTGTATCTTCTGCTCCCCAAAGACTATGATTTCTCCTTTAAAAACAAATATTTCAGAGCTGAAAAGGACTGCAGATACATCAATTTAAGTTTCTCATGTGCAGCTATATTATTCTCTTGAATAACCTTGATTTCTCTGTTGAATTGAAATATGAGAAGCCCCTATCAGGTCTGTAAGATATTACAATGGATGGATAGGAACACTATTTGTTCTGGACCATACTTGAAGGATAAGTTAAACACGTAATTATTGTTCAGATTTTGTACGTACAACAAAGTCTGAATTGAAAAAAGGACTTCTGGAGCATTCATACTTACGAGCACATTTTTAATCACTTGAAGAGAGCACCAGATGCCATTAAAAAAGCACCGCACTAGCTTGAGAATGCCTGCTCTATACATTTCTGGATTCGACCATACGTGCTACATGCCCTGCCCATCTCAAACATCTGCATTTAATACTCCTAATTATGTCAGGTGAAGAATACAATGCGTGCAGTTCTATGTTGTGTAACTTTCTCCATTCTCCTGTAACTTCATCCCTCTTAGCCCCAAATATTTTCCTAAACACCTTATTTTCAAACACCCTTAGCCTCTGTTCCTCTCTGAAAGTGAGAGTCCACCCTGTGTGTATGTGCGTACGTGTGTGCACTTCTTTGGTTGTCCTTTTTTTCCTTTCCTAATTATTTTTGGTAATCTTTGTTCTGACATTCTTCTGATATGGCCATACCACTGTAACCTTGACCTTCCTATTATATGTATAATGTCCTGCTCGTCTTACACTTCCATGATTTCTTTTATTCGTCTATTTCTTATTTTTTCCATATATGTATGTATGTATGTATATATATAAAATGACATTACAGCCATTCTTCACTCTTTCCTTCCATTTATAAATTCCCTCCAGCGATCTCTATCTTGAACATCATCTTCTGTCAGCCCAATATTCCTCATAGACTGCTGTATATTCTGTTTCCAGGAAGTCTGTTGTCATCCTGTTCTTCTTCTTTCTTCCAACTTCCTTTCATACACCATCTTAGGAATACGTGGCTCATTACATACTGTATATCTACTCAATCCTTCAAATGTATAAATGAAGTCAACTATATTAGTTTTTGAATCTTGAAAAATGCGTTTGTGTACAATTCAGAAAATGGAAAGTTCATTTTATTTGGATGCATATTAAATGCTTTAATTTGTCTACACCTTTTGAATAATACTGTAGTTCTTGCAAAACTCATAAACATGCAGAAAAATGTGTGTCTACTTCTTAAAATCTTTATGTGTTATATTTGTAGACATGAATTTGCTTATATGAAGATACATGCAACTCTTGATTAATATAACAGTTAGTGTATAATGCGATGTTTGCACAGGTTTCATACTTTTTGCTGTGGCACTCTGTTGTACATCAGTACTGGGGCCGAGTCCTTAAGACTCTGTTCAAGCTGAAAGAGGATAAGCCTTCCCGTGATCTAGAAGAAAAGAGCTCCGAAGCTGGCCGAAAACTAGGCTGGGAGCATTACGTCCGCCATATTGAGTCTTCACTGCCCGTCAGGTACCCTCCAGCATACCGACCTTTCTGATAGCACGGTGAGTTAATATTACATAGCAATATCACAATAATTTTAAGGTCTGAACCAAGTCACATGATATCACTACCATAATACATCCACATTATGTTTGGTTTAGAGATATTTGGATCTCTATGAATTCATATTTTACATACTGCCTGATGAATGCCAGAAGTGGACAATTTGGACCCTAGCCTTTTTCAGCTTTATTGTGGCAGCTGTATATGTACACTGTGCATGATATAGAAACTGGATCACAATACTGAGAGCTGTTTTTTAAATTAGATAAATAAATACAGATGATATAGATGTTACAAACAAAATTATAAAATTTATGAAAACATTAGGTACAATAAATTGAGTAATGAGGCTATCTTTAATACATATGCATACTAGAATCAAAATTTATAAAACTCTTGCCTGATCTATCTTGGCTTATTATAGCAAAGCATGGACCATCAGAAAATGCAACGCCTCTAGAATTACTGCATCAGAAATGAGGTTTATGAGATGGACTGCTGGTTTGGGACCTTAAAAAAGAAAACAGACATCTTGGAAGAACTAGAGGTAGAGTCAGTGTTAGAGTACATTGGAAAACTAAGGAAAAATTGGAGTGACCATGTTAAAAGAATGAATAGAGGAAGAATTCCCAAACAGATACTGTGGTATCATCCCAGAGGAAAGAGATCTATTGGATATCTGGCTAAAAGATGGCATGAGACTGTAATGGAACATATGGTCTAATACTTGATTGGAAGATGATGATGATGATGATGATGATGATGATGATGATGATGATGATGATGATGATGATGATGATGATGATTCAACAGCATGATATTAATGTGTATTTGTTTTGGAGTTTACCCATATGCTTCTGATCCGATAGTAAGTTTGCTTCCGCTGAACTGGAGAATTTGCTATGGTAGTTTTGAACCGTGCTGTTATGATTATGACCAAATTGAACTAAATACACAATGTCGCCAACATAAAGACATGGTGTTGGTCTGTGGCATCGTTAGAAGGAGAAATTTGTTTTTTTTTTTTTCTCTCTATCTCTCTACCTCCTTCGTTCTGAACATTACTGAGAGATGTATTTGCGTAAATATTGCGGGTAGATCACGTGACTTAGATGAGCTCGTGACAGGAACAGTTTTGCTGTGGCCCATGCATGGACTTCTCATGCAATGACAGCATGATCCTTACTTGAATTTATTTTCGTGTGTACATTCCAGATCAAATCAAGAAGACCCTTCTTGCTCCAGTTACACAGCTTGCATATTATACGAAGGTTAGGTTTGGTTAGTTTAAGTTTTATTAACCAAGTCCGTGCATGCGCAGACAGCCCAGATGATCCTATCGGTCATGCCCCTTATGATAGTTTTTGTTTCGTAATATTGATAAGCAATAATATGATGAAAGTGGTGAATAATTTCATGGCCACTAAACGTTTTCTTTGTAAAAGACGAGATGTTTTCTCTAGACCACATATAAAACGGCAACGCAGTCATAATTACGTACTTAACGCTTTGGTGAACATTAACCAGACATTTATTTCCTTCATTTGAATGATATTACCTGAAACACACCTTTTCCGCCCTTTATTTCGTTGTGATAACCTATTTTAAGATCTTACTACATCTGCATTTTCTTATGGTGCATTCAGAACACTGCCGTTGTACTGCATAAACCTTACACTTGATTAATGGAGTGAATTATTTAAGAATATAGTTGTGAATTTTACTACCACCATTTCGATTATCTTTTGTTTGACACTACTCGGTATGGCCCAGTGACTAGTGGCCAGCAAGCAACATCGACTACCGACGTTGGTCTGCCGTGCATATTATCCAGTTGTTCCTATGCTTCTAATTGTCCATGATTTATTATTTATGTAGTACTGGTATGAGATTAGGAAATAATTAGATGATTTACATATTATCTGATGACCAAGCTATTTTGGGAACTTAAGACATGATCTAAATTAATCATGAAGTTCCTAGAGTCAGGTGCACTGTTAACTAAACTACTGTAGAGTCGGGTTTTCATGCCAGACCTCCAGTTAAAATCTTTAAAATTGTAAGTGAATTTGTGAAGAACAAAGATGGCGTTTGTGACAAGTTTTGAGGAGATATTCCTGTTCCCCCTACCAGAATTCCGTCATTTGTTTCATCATCATCATCGTCATCATCATCCTGATGTAATGTAGTTCATCTTCATATGGTGCATAACAAGCAATGTATAAGATAGTAAAAAGATCTACTATCTTTATTCATGATAGTTAGGAGATGATTGTGTCAACAGTGATCAGTTAAGGACCACCACAGGATAAAAAAATTGTCGTGATTTTGGTTGATTACACTTGAATCAAGTTCATATTTATCAAGAGATTCAGGGCAATAATACCAATAAATTGGTCAAAAAGGGATCAGAAAATTATTTTATAAACTAAGTCACTGTTTGAATTGCTTTGTAGATTTACTATGGAGTTGAATGGTAACAATGTACTGCAAAACTATTACAAGCTGCAGATACTGTAAAGTTGTCATTAAAGAATCATATTTGTCTGGTTTTCCAAATTGCATAAAATAAGTAGAAAACACGTGAAGTGGTTTGCACTTCGTGATAAGTGGACACTTATTATGAAAGGCCATCCATATAATATTGTGAAATGGGTAAATTTCTCTTGTTCTTATGTATAAAGATAAACGAAACTGCAGGATACTCTATAACTATGAAACCTAAACCTGTTTCTGTATGGTTTTTGTGTGTTCAGACCTTTCAAGAAAGCCTGAAATGATTGTAGGTTTTGTACTACTGATAGGAGGGGTACAGATATTATTTCAACAAACAGCCACTAATGACTTTGTGAACATTTGAAGAGTCATTTGACCTCTTGCACTCCAATATTTTTCAAAGATATTATCATAGTCAGCCAATGAAGCACAGATTTTGAGGTGTTCCGAATCCATTGCTTGGTTTGAGTTGCACAATGGGCAGTTAGGGGACTGATATATTCCAATTCTAAACAGATGTTTGGCCAAACAGTCATGGTCTGTTGCCAATCTAAATGCAGCTACAGACGATTTTCGTGGTAAATCGGGAATTAACTGTGGATTATGATGCAGAGAGTTCCATTTTTTTCCCTTGAGATTGTGTTATCAAATTTTGTTTGTTGAAGTCTAAGTATGTAGATTTAATAAATCTTTTCACAGAGTAATACGTAGATTTAGTAACAAGGCATTAGAAAACAACAACATTTGAAAAGTGGTCAGTGCTTATATGACAGCCTGAACACACATTGAGGTTTTTTAAAATGAAACATTTTCCATTTATATGTAGAGATATTACACATAATGAACAGCTTGTGACATATTTTGATTGACTGAAATTACAAAAGTTCTAGCATTTGAAGAAGAAGATCAATAAAGCAAAAATGGCAATAAAAAAAGGTAAAAAAATATGTGGACGATTTGAACTATTAATAATTCCATAAGTGAACAAGATATAAAAATGTAGGTGGAAATTAAATACATCGCAATTTCTTTGTGGCACACTAACACCATGAGGTAAACCAAGATCTTAAATTTTAATGAAGTTTACCAAGTATTGGTACTATGTGCTTTCTTTAATTTGTGGCTCAATGTTAGATACTAATGGATAAAAAGGAAGGAATTAATATCCTTAAAAGGAATACGACCAAGATTGGTATTCACATGTAGCCTACTACAAAACAATACAGTAGGTCTATATAAAATAGCATTGATAACATATTAAATCTCCAAGGACAAGAAAATAATAGAAAACCTACCATGAAGTGGATACAGCAATTGCTTGCAGTTCTGGAACAGGCTCAAAGGCCTATTCTTTGACAAAGATGATTGCAATTAATATTCAAAAAGAGTCGTCCTTTTTGGTGTAGCATAGTGTAGCTTGACAGTATAGCTCGTGTAGTAGATTTAGAGCATGTGAAAGATCTCTTTTTTCATGAGTTAAGGTATAATAATAATAATAATAATAATAATAATAATAATAATAATAATAATCCATAACATGACAGTCCATGAAGAGTCAAGGCCGACTACTGATTTCATGTCTACATGCCTCAGCAGAGGTGAACGATCATCTAACCAATACAGGTCTAATATGTGGTCTGCACAGTGATTCCTTCAGTTGTTATAGGTAGGGTTGCCAGATGTACAGTTTTACCTGGAACAATACGGTTTTAGCTTTTTTTGTTATGCATACATTCAAATGTTCCATTTTCAATTTTCAAATCCTATGCATAGTACCTACATCACATTTGCAGTGGGGCTGGTGGCAGCATAGTAAGTTTAGTATGACATACCAGAAAGATGGATGTATTTTATAGATTAAACTGATGTATAAAAATCCGAAAAATATTGTAAAATTGTAATCAAGTTTTTGCAAGCTTTTTTCCATCAAATGCATTTATGGCGAGAATATTTTCAGTAATGGCTATAAAATGGAAGGATGAAAGAAATAGAAATACTGCAAATCTTATCAAAAATGAAGGTTTTATTTGACAGATAATGGTTAAATATGACATATTCAAGTGAAAAATATATATATAATGTAAGAATGTATAAAAAGGACTTAAGTTCATAGTATAATTATATTTATAGTTTTGCTGTAATGAATAATTACAATATATAATGCATAAATCATAACATGATTAATTTTATTAATATGTAATACATTCTCTTATTATATGCTCAGTGAAAGGTTTTTTTTTTTCTAAGAAACCGAATGTGGATGAAAGGTATTCCTTATTTCCCATCTCCAAATCTGGCAACTGAGTTATCGGTGGCCTACAAAACCAGATTTTGTTACTCACTGTAGCATCCCAAATTCGTCATGGTGCTGGGTGGACATTGGTCGAAATTTCGTGAGAAAATTTCCTTCCCATCGATGACTTGAACCAGTGCTTATTTCGTATCTCTAGCTGAAGACATGATGCCTTAGACCACGCAGCTACTGCACAGGTCATGAGCTGAGATTAATAAAACAAAATGTTATACCTAGGTTTGCCATTATTCAATTCTAAACTCTTGGCGGTTTAAACCAGGCTGGGGTTGATGGATTTTTCAGGATGCAAAAATCCAGAGCACAAATTCTCCAGGAGGGACTTGTCGTGAGTCCTATGTCGGAGTTTTTCAGCACATATTAAAGACCTCCAAGCCTAAAGCCTAAATTAGAGCCTCTGGACCAAATATAGTGAAACTCCGATAATACATGCCTGTTTGTACGCTATTCCACATTATACGCTCTTTTCATCTGGTCCGTTGACATCCCTATATAAAATTATGCAAAATTCACCGCTTAATATGCTCATCATTCCATTTAATACACTCTTTCATCTGTTGAAAATTCTAAAATATCGTACTTTAAAAGATACTGAGAAAATTTTCCTGGACTTCTACATTTATTGCTTGCACCCATATATTTAAGAATTTGTAGGAGTCTGTATTTGGTGAATATAATAAAATGGAATGTACCTGCAAGACTACTCTATTCAGAGCCTGTCCTTCTTGCTGGTAGTTTTAAATCACATTGTCAGTGATGACTAGACAAAGAGGAAGTGGAAGTGGTAGACATTCCAAATCCTTCTTGCAACGAAGCCTTTGCCGCAATGTCTGTGATTCATAGATTCATTAATGTTTCTAGTGGTCAAATTACTGATGTCACTTCCGATTTAAATCGTGTGGAAAATGCAATTATTCATAGTACTGGATTAAGTGCAAGACAGAAAACAATTTTTGACTTTTTTAATAAAGTGGCACATTAATTGATAAGACAGTGTATTTGTTCTGACATTTTCTGAAAGGAAGTAAAATAAAATTACCTTTTATCCTACATACTTACATTATTTAATCCTTAAATTTCTTTAACAAATGTTTATGCTGATTCATACCTTTGTGTTAAAATTTAAAAAATTAAAAAATGACCCACTATCGCTAATACACAGTCCCATTTAATACGCTATTTTTATACAGTTCCTTGAAGAGCATCTTATAGAGGTTTCACTGTATCTCCTCTTTCCTGTCCTAATAATACCTTAGTTACATACTAGGTGGCGTCTGAGGTGATAAGCTTACAACTTATCCCTCTACCCCTGCTAGCAAATAAATATAATTAAATTCTTTGTAGGTACTGAAACCTATGGTTCCGACATCAGAATGATGAGTTAAATACACACATAAACTGTTGGTAACAGGTGGTATTACAGGAATTAGCAAAGGTCTCTTCAAAAAGAGCAAGAACATGTTGATTGAAAATGTCACTGATCCATAGCCTTTTGTGTATAACAGTACCTGCTAATGTACATGTATGATATACACAATTTTAAAATCATTACCATTTAAGCCGAAATGAGTCAAAATGCTCAAATTGGGTACTTAACTGTCAAGTGCTTGTCACTGGAATTCAACCAACAAGGTAACCAATCTTCTGTCTGTGTCTTATATACCATATTGGCCCAAATCTAGTACGACCTTGAATATAATACAACCCCAAGTTTTCAGATGTACATATGTATGTATCCAATGCCTACCCACTTCACTTTATGTGATTGTGGTTCCGCATATTGTGGATAGATGGCAGGACTGTGACCCATTTTCTAGTTGTACACCACTTCTGTGGGTCACACTGTACATGATGTGTATCTGTGGAGAGTTATATCATGTACTAGGGTGTGTGTATGTGTAAGTGTTCGTGTAAGAGTTTTCAGATATTCTTTTTAGGAAAATAAAAATAGTACACTATATACAATGTACAAATTAAAAATGTTATAGGATGAAAGAAAACAAATAAATTGTATCTTTATCTCCAACTTTTAAGTTTTTAGCACCACACACCTCTGTTTTATTAAAGTGAAAGTTTAGTTTAGGTCTAGAAATAACAAAAATAATTTGAAAGAGAAAGGAACAACATTAAAAAGTAATACCGGTAGTACCATAATTTCTTTCAAATCCTTCATTACTACCCAATGCAGTATCTCATGGAAGAAGACGCTGCACAATACACTGATAGTACCATGTAATGTATAAATAGACTTATTTCACACTTGAAATGGCTTAGGCCTCAATTATAATACAAGTCTGGTTTTTGTGGCACTGTTTTTATGCAAAAAAATATCATATTAGATTTGGGCCAATACGGTATATGCATTTTTACACAGAACTGTATATTAATGCTTGTTTTATTTATTGAAATAATTAGACTTGTTTCTTTTGCAGGATAGTTAATGTGACCAATTCTTTGTGGATCATTAATGACTTTCTACCTCCAATGTAGAAGATGATATAGCAACTGCAGTTTAGAAGACAAAACCATTTGCTACAATTTGAGAGTGCATGAGCTACAAGTTGTGACTGCAAAATAAATTTTAGAAATTAATATAGCAAATTGTAAAAGCATGAGAATATAAAATTGTACACTATATAAAGTTTTGAGTGATGAATGTTGTAGGATAAAAACTGGAAGAATTGTCTGGATGTCTGTCCATTTTTTATGACATTCAGTTTTTTGTATTAGGCACTTATACGTATTTTATATTGCTTTTGTACTAAATTCTACATAACATTTGTCATTTAATTTCAATGTCATAAGCAGAATTTTGTGAGTAAATAGGCACGCTTTGAATGTTTAACTAATTTAAGTCATTACAAGAGACATTGTAGTGAAGGAGAAGACAGTGAGAAGATTTTCGTGGCATTATACCTATTTGTATACAGTGGTCTCAATTTGATGCTTGTATCGTGATCAAGTACGACATACTAGAATTTTATTTGAAGACTCAATCATATTAAAACTATTCCTTGAACAATTAAACATTTCTGGTACAACGTTGTAATTAAAGTATTGTATTATATGAACAATGTTCAGTTTCTAACAAATTAGTATTTTATTATCACTTAGAGTTTTTCACCTTCTCATTTGATTTACATTTTTACTGCACTTCGCTATTATTTTTTCCACTTGGAAATTCATTTATTTTAATTTATTTGCATTTATTTAATCTATAAACAATAAATTATTAATTTTACAAATTGATAGTAATTGTTCACTCCTGAAAGTTTAAAATATTTGATATGTATATGTATATATATATATATATATATATATATATATATGCTGCTATACTTGAGAGATACATTTGAAAAGAAGTTGGTCTAGTTTGAAGAAAATTATTTATTCTTCACAAAGAAAGAAAGGTTTAAAAATATATAGACACTAAAACTTACATATAACTGCAGTGTTGCAATATAATGGTTGTTACAGTATTCTAATAGCAGGAATTTTAAACAAAATTAAACTTAAATTTAATATATTATTAATCCAGAAAATATAAATACTTGTTGGCATTTGAAATATAAAGAAAACTGGATTATTTTAAAATGTGAAAAAAAATATATGTCTATTTATACACACATGTACCAAATGTTCAGTCCATTTTATGTGATATATTTAGTCATGTTATATTTAGATAAAAATTACAGTACCTTAATGTCATATTTTTTAAGTTGACAAAGTTAACGAAATATCTTTATAAGGAGGATTAAAATAGAAAATTATAAGTTAAAGTCTTGTGTTTACTCATACCTAAGTATTGATTTTTATTTAAAATCTATGTTGAGAAGCTGCACCAAAATTGTATGAGGGATTAGTACTAACATTCAATAATGATGATGAAATTACGACTGTGGCAGTGATAGTGATAATAATTATGATAAAAATATACTATTCTAGTATTTTTTATTTTGGAGTAAATTTCCGTCACATGAAACATTTCACAACAAGAATACAAACGAACAATATACAGGGTGTTTCATAATTCATATTTCAAACTTCTAGGGGTTTGATTGGGAACCCATGTCCGGAAATGTATCATTTCGATGCAGAATAAGTTTGAAGATCGAATCAATTTCACATCTCCCACTTTACTAGAGACAATGAGATCTTCCTCCGACTCTACAGGAGTCTCATAAACAAAGTCCTTAACGTGCCCCCAAAGAAAAAAGTCGAGAGGAATTAAATCTGGCGACCGTGGTGGCCAAGGATTTGGACCACCTTGACCTATCCACCTTTCTCCGAATGTTTGGTGGAGATGTTCACAGATGGCAAGAGAAAAGTGAGCAGGTGCACCATCATGTTGGAATCACATTTGCTGACGTAGTGCCAATGGCAAATATTCACTGATGTCAAAGCCGACTTCATAGAACTGATTATAAACAGAAGACACACGATATCAGGGGACTGCAGAAGTCGCCCTCAGCCCATTTTATTTGCGTACCATGAAGCGGGAGATTGTAAATCGAATCGATCTTCAAACTTATTTTGCATCAAAACGATATGTTTCCAGACATGGGTTCCTAATCAAAACTTTATCTGCTTAGTCCCCTCTACAACCCTTAGAAGTTTGTAATAGGAATTATAAAACACCCTGTAGAAATAAATGGAAAACCAAATGCAAAATAAAGAAAAGATGGCTTTAATATTGTGAACTGATAAAATCATTAGACCAGAAGAAATTTAAAAGGAATTCTTGTCGATGATTATGATGATATGGTGAAGATTTTTAAATCATTCAGTGATTGTTATACTGACAAAAACAAGATCTCTAGCTACTTAAAAATAAATGAATTGTTTTTTATTTTGTTTTGACTCTTCATAATTATAATTTTAACTATTTTAAATTGTAAAATTAATGTGGGTCTTAATTTTAAATACTGATACTTTATTCTGAAACTTTGCTAAACATATGTCATTTTAACATTTTTATCATGACAAGTGTTAAGAGTTTTAATGAAAAAGGAAGTGATTCAATGATGGCTGAAAGTTGTAGGATTTCGTATTTCAAAATTATTATTTTTATCGTCTGTTTTACATATTTCGAAATTAAGATTTTTATCCTTCGTTTTATACTTTACCAGCTTTCTTTGTGTCCTTTTGCCCTTATATATCCATCAGTATCACACTCTGTTCTGTTTTTAATGGTTTAATTTTCATCAGGCACATTGACTTAGGATGGTATTATCTTACCAGATTATAACTTATGTTAATTAACGTCATTAAATTAAAAATAAAATCTGTTCATAGTTTATTTTCTTTCTTTCAGAACCTTTTTAGTTATTGTGTTAATACACCACATTATATAATGTTTTCTTTACATGTTAACCAAAATACAGTAGAGTCCCAGAAACTCGATATTCTGTAAAACTCAACATCTGCAGAAGCTTCTCTATTTTTTATAGCAGATAAATCATGATATGTCTTTTTATTTTGTTTATCTACTTACACTGGCCAAGCGGTATGACTATATTGTAATACATACTAACATTCCTGGTGACATGTGACTTGTATCTGAAGGCGGGACAGCTCGTGTCAATTACTATCACTCACTGCATTACTTTCTATTTTCACCAGGGTAGATTTTCCACCGAAAAACGAATTTTAAATATTGAATGATATGCAGTACCTGCACGAATTTCTTCCAGTTAAACTTTCCGTGGATTGGACTTGCCATTCATAAGTGAATCATTGCGTGGGTAAGTTTTAAATTGAGTGCTTGTATTGTTTTACCAGTGAAAATATTGAGAATATTGAGTGAGTAGAAGAGGAAACAAAACAATGTTACTATGGAAATAAAACTGGATGCATTAAAGAGACTGGATAAAATGGAAAGTGTAAATAAAATTGCAATGGACTTAGAATATGGACGGACGACAATAATTGACTGGAAAGAGCAGAGACCAGGTGAGTCTTAGTGCATCAAAAGAATATGTACCGATTCTTTAAAGGAAAGAAGAAATATGAAAGGAGGCGAATACAAAAAGGTCAGCGAGTCTCTGTATCTATGGTGTAGGCAGCAAAGAGAATATGCAACACTGATTACAGAACCCATATTGTAGGAGAAAGCTCGCAAATTTTATGAGGAATTTGAGGAAGAAGGCGATTCTGGATTTACTGCTAGCACTGGGTGACTCGACAGGTGGAAGAAGCACTATGGAATCAGACATCTGAGTGTTTGTGGTGAAAAATTTTCTGGCGACATGGAAAGTGATCACAAATTTAAAAAAAAATTTCATAAATTTATTGAAGAAGAGGGACTTACTGGAGATCAGATTTATAATTATGATAAGACAGATTTGAATTTTCGAATGCTGCCTTCTAAAACACTTTTCTTAATATACTGTATCCTGAAATAATGTGTTTTATATAACCCTTCTACGAGTCTGTAAAACTCGACATTTTCGTAACTCGACACCCTCTCAGTCCATATTAGATGGAGTTTGTGAGATTCTACTGTACTGAATTTATATGATAAAAAAAAGGAATAATATAATATGCTGCACAGACTACATATTTTTAAAAGTTGTTAAACAAAATATGACTGCATGGACAGAATGCTTCAAAAGTTCATGTGACTGGAACTAAAATGTTGAATATGGTGCAACAATAACCTTGAAAATTAAAAGAATTCCATTTTGATTACATTTCTTATCCATGTGAAGTGCTAAGGCTAAATTTCTTTGCTTCCATTCTTTGCCTGTACTGGTTACATTTATTTTTAAACTTTTAGATATAATTCTTTATTAGGGATGATTAGAGTTTTAAACACTCATTTGTAAACAGAT
This sequence comes from Periplaneta americana, assembly GCF_040183065.1. NCBI lineage: Eukaryota > Metazoa > Arthropoda > Insecta > Blattodea > Blattidae > Periplaneta > Periplaneta americana. The sequence goes on from NC_091131.1 coordinate 116,473,833, forward strand.
TCTAGGCTGAGTTCATGACTTAGTTATTTTTTTGCACATAATTACAGTATTGAATATTTCTGATGCCACAATTTTCCTTATATAATTGGGCTGCTGTGTCAGTAAGTTGGGTTTGTTAGTCCTCAAATTATTGGGTGAAGAGGGATGTTCATAATATCTGATTGCTCGTAGTTTCTAGAGAACTTCTAAACAATGTTAGTAAATTAAAGAAATCGTAAGAAAAAACAATGAAGTTGTAAGTTTGTACATGATTCAAAACATAAAAATTAATTTAAAATATATGCTAAAATTTTGTATTTACCTTGATTGGTGAAGAGATTGAGGAAATACTACCATTACTATGATATATTTGTCAGCCAACTTTACAATTTTCATAGTTATGGTGGACCTTTATATTTCTGCTTTTCGATCCACCATCCCTTTAATATATACCCACATACCACCGTTTTATGTTAATAAGTTATATTTATTTCCCAAGTATTTCCTGATTATTGCCTATTCTTCTGTTTTAACTGAATTGCTATCTATCCACTTCTATTCTCTCTCATACTTAGACTGTCTCTCTTCCATTTCTTGCTTTCCTATTAAATATTCTAATATTCTATATTCCTTTCCTTAATTTGCATTATATTTTATTCTCTATTCTCAAATCTACCTACTCTTAATCGTTCTTTTTCAGCTATTTTCTCCTAAATTATTTGTCTACATTTCCATTTTATGTATTTTACAACACTTACATCATTTATTATTTCCCTACTATTCTATCTTCTATTTATTTACGTACTTATCACTTTCTCTTTGCTCTACTTCTAAATTCTATCTTTTATTGCTTCTTCTATATATTTATATCTAGAACACTCCTTCAGTTACCGTACCTCTCTGATGCTACTCCCAACCCACAATACATGAATTATCTAATTCACTTAATTACACTTCAAATTTCAGCTGCACGTTACCAGAATAGATGGTTTCTTTAAATGGAACCAACTGCCAAAGATCACTTAGTTCTATTTAAATAAAAGAAGAAATGATAATTCAGTTTGGTTGTTCAAGAAGGCAACACAGACTAAATATCACTTGGTTCCATTTAATTAAAACATTGAGTAAGTTGCAAGCTTTCAAAAGTGGGTAAATGTTAAAAATGGTGCTTGATCTTATTTATATAAAAGCCACCCAATTATTCTTACTATTTTTTGTTCTTGGTCTTGAGGCTTTGTGGAACTCTGAATTATGGATTCGAATCACATTTAGGGAATGAATGTTTGTTCCTTATCTAAGGTGCTGACATCCATGTGATGTGTGTAGTTTTGAAAACAGGTTAAATCTTAACAAGAGTGAAACTTTGTTAAAAATGGCATTTAGTTTTAATCACCGAATGCTATTAAAATCAAATAATAAGACATTTAGAAAAACTCCACTCCAATACAGTATAAAACATTTCTCTTAGTGACTATGAGAATTATCACTTGATTTTTAAAAAACATTAATAAGATGCAACTCATGTTTTGAAGTTCATATTATATGATGATCATTTTATATAACTGTTAACGTAATATTCCTTCCAGTATTTTCCACGGCTTTAGGTCTGTTTCCCAAAAATAGAGGTAATAATTTACAAGTGAATTAATTTGTAACACATAATTCTCAAATGTATCAGTAGTCACTTGTAATAAATAAGAATTTTAGTAGCATTTAAACTACAACAATACTGATATACAGATTGGTCCAAAATTTGCGCTGTAACACTGCAAAACTGTGATACAAATCTATTACTAGGTGTAACAGTTTTTAAGCTGTTTGTATTTAAGATTAGCCAACAGAAAGTTGATATGTATTTTTGGCTGTTGTGGAATTCTTAATTATTCAGCATTTCTTACCATTGTAGGCTGCTTACAAATACAAACTAGCCTACAAAATAACAAAAAATCAGATTTCATATACATACAAGTATTCTCATAAATTTTGACACGATCGAAAAGTACTCCTACTCTATTCAACTTAGCAGTCGATGGTATCATTAAGGACCTTACTGATAATGAATTATCGCACACCCCTAGTTTTTCATTAGGTCCTACTCTAGACAATCTCTCTGCCTTTGCTTTTGCTGATGACATTGTTTTGATTTCAAGTAGTGAAAATGGCATTACATCTCTGATTAGTCTAGCAGAAAGTAACCTTTCTACCCTTGGTTTGGCTATTAACCCTAGAAAGTGCAATTTAATATTGATTAAAAGTGGTATCCTCTCCCCAGTTTGATATCACTTCAGCTAATGGTTCGCTCATTCAATCTCTTTCTAATCCTAATGACCGCATTAAATACCTTGGTATTAATTTTAATGATGAAATCGTTCAGTAAAAATATTTCCAAACTCTGTCACTCCTCAGGTTTTAACTTAATCAAAAGGTAACGATTATAAATCAATATCTCTGGCTCACTCTTACTTATCCCTTACAGTGTGCTCCACTCAACCAAATCAAAATCAAATGTCTTAATGATTTACATAAAGTTACCAGAGGAGCATGCAAAGAGCTTATTGGTCTTCCTCATGACTGCCCTGATGGAATGCTCTATGCCCCTAAAAATTATCGTGATCTTTCGTTAATGAAAGCATCTTGGGAAGCTTATGTGCAGCACATAAATATCTGTAATACTCTTCTTCGTGTTGATGACTGCCATCTCCACATTGTTAGAGACCTTTCAAGCGAAAAAGTTTCTGTTCTGTCAAAATTGAATATCACCACTATTGATTCTATCAACTGGTCAGGTCGTAAAATTCGTAAACACTTAAGAAATGAAGTATTCCAAACTTGGACAAATCTTGCGTGGTACAGGAAAGGAGTCATTGTTTATAGTGATCTTCCCAAGGTTAACTCATGGGTAAGCAATTGAAAGGGCCTATCTTCCTCAGAATGGACCAATGCTTTAAAAATGTCAAGCAATATTTTGGCGGTTCGTGCAATACCGGACAGAACTCTAAGCACAACCTGCTGCCATAATCCAGACTATAGTGAGCTTGAAACACTTTGACACATGCTTGGACAATGCCCTAAAGGCGAACTACTGATCAATGCTAGACATCATCGTGTACGACATGCTTTGGCAGCATTGTTAAAAACTTTAAATTGGGAGATTCATGAGGAAGTACATTGTGTATCATCAGATGGTTCTTTTAGATGGGCAGACATTATTGCTATTAATGGACGCCTAAAATGGGCTCTTGTTCTTGACCCTAGAGCCTACTATCTGTTTCGAAAGGAACCTAAATCAGGCCACCGAAGTTGATATTGAGAAGAAGTCTATATATGAACCTTGTCTACCTTATCTTTCTCAAAAGTACAACATTCCTTTTAAACAATAATAATAATAATAATGTTTTATTTTCGCTGGCAGAGTTAAGGCCATAAGGCCTTCTCTTCCACTCAACCAGCCTTGGTCAGACAATGGTCTGTCATTGCTTTGCTGTTTGGCAGTAGAGGTTGTATTACAAAATTCACATGGAATTATCTTAAGGAACTTCACATCCCTTGTAATTATGTAATGTCTGTTCTTATAAATATTATCAAGGATTCTTTTCAAATATTACATCATTATCTCTATTTAATTAATTCACTTATATTTGCCTTCAACAATTAACTTTCTTTTTTCTTTAATGTTTCAAATATCACATTATAGTGTAATGTTTATTGTATTCAGGACCCTTGTGATCACTCATATTCTTTGAGCTAATGTCTTTAATGAATAAATAAAAATAAAATATAAATGAATTTCTCTTTTAAAAATCCTAAATGAAAGATACAAATAACTAGCTCAAAGATTTGACAGTTGAAGAAAGTGCTCAAAACAGTAGTACAAAAAGAATAAGATTTTAAATTTTATAGCAGTGATTCTTATAAATTTGAAGCGACTATATAGTTTTCAGGTCCTGGAGTTCGAGGTGGAAAAGTTTCCAAATATTGACCAGATGTTTTAGTATTGTGCCACTAGCTTCAATTAACACGTTATAGATATGACTCCTTTTGAGGTGGTATTTTTCCAGATAATACGGAATTGTAGGCACATATAATTGCTGCTTCTCATTGTCTACCACATCTGCTTAACCACTCTTTTGTTTGTATCTAATAGTAGGATCAAAAATGTACCCTTTAGAGGATTCTTTCTCATATACCAGCATATCAATTCGGTAGTGGCTTGTATTTGTCTCTAAACACTGAACCTCTTTGAATGCCTTGAAATCTTTCTCGTGTAGAATGTCGGCAATCTCTGCTTGAATGCGATGATATATGGCATTTTGCAGTAGCTCGCCAAACAGGCAAGATCCAAGAATATAGCCAAGTTTCAATCTCTCTGCAGCATCACTGACGAGGGTATCCAGAGATTTACCTGGTACCTACAGATTGCACTGCAGAGACGTTTGCAGTCATCTTCAATACTTCTCTCTGTTCATTTACATAGAGTAACATGGTTGACTGTCCATTGCTGTGGAGAAACAGCATGTCTGACTGTGAAATGTGTGGGTCCAGGTTCAAATTGTGGTCGGGACAAATTACCTGGTTGAGGTTTCTTCCGAGATTTTTCCTCGACCAATTGAAGAAAAATTGATAGGTAACTTCTGGCATTGGGCCTTGGACTCATTTCGCCATCATTAATTTAAACTTCATCTATCATCATTCATTAGTTTAGGTCGCAACAGGATTTGCATACATATGGCATTGTTCTGAAGAGGCTGCAGAGTTCTAAAAGGGACAGAGGGACATTCATTGTAGACTCCATCGGAATTGAGTATTATGTAGCTGAATCAATAGATGGCGCCAAACATAATACAGGAATGCAGTCTTCAGGTCAATACAGGATGGAACAGGATTTAGTTTTGTGACTTACATACAGATGGCTGCAGACAATCTCAGGGGAATGGAGGAGCATTAATCGTGAACTTCATTGGAACTGAGTGTTGTGTAGCTGAATCAATGTATAATACCAAACAGTGAATCACGTTACTTACAGAAGTGGAGTCCTACAAAGTTAAACAATCATCCCTTCCAAAGGAGTGGTATGTGTAATTACACAATAAGCCTCAAGCTGCTGTTCAAGCCTTTGGGTCCCTTCTCTGTAAAAAAATAAATAAATAAACACATGGTTGACTCAGATCTTTTGTACTCCTTCTGATTAATTGTACAGACCCAGAAAGAATATTTGGGCCATATGAATTTTTCAAGTTTCAGTTATAACATCCTGCACATTAGAGATGAACAAAACTAACTGCCATTCTCGCTCACTGTGTTCGTTGCATTTGTTTTTTGAGTCTCGTCTCGTAACTCTTGTACACTTCGAGTCTCACTCATCATTCTCGAAATAGCATTTGGTCGATTTGGAAAGATTTCGTAACTTTGAATAACATACATAATTTAAATAAATAACATTAGAGATGTTTAATTGATACAAAAAGACAAAACAAACAGTATCACAGTTATTAAAATGTTCTGGTTCTACTATCAGATATTACCTATGGTTATATAAATAAAAAAAAATGATCAAATTTGAATTTCTAAGAAACATAAAACATAGTGTTAAAAAAAGGTTTTTTTTTTTTTATACTTGAGATTGTATACTTGATCTGAAACATATGAAAAAAAATTCCTAGTCTTTTAATAAGGGCCTAGTAATTAAATAAAGATTGGGGAACGGATTATCATACTGAAAGGTAGAGATGATGCTTCAAATAGGCTATTTGATTGTTTATACATATATATATAGCAGTTGCCAAAACAGATAAAAGTTCAGTCTGGTATATTTTCTCTCTTGCCAACTTATTGAACCAAATTGAATTATCTTACAGCATTGTTAGCAGAATGGATAGTTATATATTTATGCAAGTAAAGTCCCACCGCTGGAAAATATATACAGGCTTTTATTTCAAAACTTCCCAGTCTGAATAACTAATTATTTAAATTGAATTCAATTTAAACAAAAAAACACGTGAATTTAGATATTGAGGGGCAAGTCTGAAACCAGGCTTAATTGCATTTTAGATTTCACCCCCACCCCTCAGCCACCCCCACTTCGAAATTTCAAATGGTACCCCTATATTTTTATACTTAAATATGAAAGAGAATTCAATTGTTTATACACCTCATTCATTTGTTTTCGCATCTTTTGTTTTCTATCATCGCCTGGCAACCTGGATTGTTATTGTTGATTAGATCTGAATGGAATAAAGCTACAAAAACTTATTGAGCATTTCACGTAATAGTTGTGTTTGTGTATTAAATTATTTTAAAATGGTGTATATCCTTCAAGAGAGAACATAAATCATCCTTATTGATTAAATTTAGAAATGACACAAAATAAGCTGTGTTTTCATCCTACAATCAACTGATAACAAAAATACAGATTGCCAGGCGATGATAGAAAACAAAAGATGCGAAAACAAATGAATGAGGTGTATAAACAATTGAATTCTCTTTCATATTTAAGTATAAAAATGTAGGGGTGCCATTTGAAATTTCAAAGTGGGGTGGCTGGGGGTTGTGGATGAAATCTAAAATGGAATTAAGCCTGATTTCAGACTTCCCCCCTCAATATCTAAAGTGACGTGTTTCTTGTTTAAATTGAATTCAATTTAAATAATTAGTTATTTAGACTGGAAAGTTTTGAAATGAAAGCCCTGTATAAAGAGCTCAGTGAAGAACAGAAACATAAATTACCGTAATTCATCATAATTATCCAAACAAGTATAAGGCCCAAGGCCTGTTACGGTCTCAGTGAGTCATTCTCGGTCCACCTTTTTTTTTTTTGGACAGCCTAAAGATCTCTTCCGTTGGGAACAGTATTGATGCATGCCTTTTGGAAGTCTATTCCGTTTCATTTGTTGAACATGGTTCTTCCTTTGCAGTTGGTACTTGTTTATAAACTGTAAGACTGGTTGTAATTGAAGTTCTTGCATGAAATCCTCATTTCTTTTGTGGTCCAAGCGACTATATCCTAGTGTTGCTCTCATAAATTTCATTTCACAGGCCGTTATTCTGCTGATATCTATATTTCTCATTATCCATGCTTCACTTCATTCATAAATTAACTAAAACATTCATATTATGAATGTGAAATTCGCAAAAATGTACACGTGGTGTAGGAATTTTGTATTATGCATACTATATATTATTAAAAGATTTCGTTTGAAGAGTACAGGGGAAAAACAGTCAAAGTTACAGTTCTCTTAAGGGTGATGTCATCTTCTAATTCAATATATTACTGCAAAATTTATTGCTGTTCTTAATGAAAAAGTAGGAAAGGATAACTGTATCCGTGGTGATAATTCTGCTTTATCATTTTAATAAGGAAAACACGCAAGTTTGCAGTAATATGCTGAATTAAATAATGACATCACCCTTACGAGAATTATGACTTTTGATTGTTTTTTCCCTATACTCTTCAATTGTAAATGCATTCTTCAGTTTTTGTCTCATATCAACATATGTACAAATACAGTATGCATTTTCCTTTAAGCCACTGTTTATTAATATGGTAAATCTGAAACCTTATGTATTTTAAATGTTTCACTCTTTATATAAACTATATGAATACATAAAAATATCTCTTCAGCAAAGCAATGGTCTCACGTGGGTGAAACATAGTGTTCATATGAAATAAATGAGTTCTAAAAAGTTTTAAATAAATATAAAATTGCAGTATCATGGCTAGAGAAATAACAATGTGGAAAAATATGAAATTTATTTTATGAAAATATGAAATAAATATATTTGTTCCTAAGCCATGTAGGATAGGCTTACATCATTATTTACAAAATAAACCTTTAGAGATTAATAATTTTGTCAATGCTAGCAAATAAAATACAATAAATTTGCATAATTGAACGGTTTTCAGTATCAAACCCTTATCTGGATGCAAGAAGTAGGTAGGTAACTCGATGTTTTACACTGAAGAGAACAAAAAGAAAAAAAAATGTTCTTACATTGGCTGGACTCAACACTGGTTACAGTAAAACACAGGTAACTTTTCTACATTTTCTGGCAAAAGATTACACCTTCTATCAGTTACTATTAATTTGTACAATGAAAAACCCATTTTTTAATTATTGTTCTGCCCAAGGGCAGGTCTTTCACTGCAAACCTAGCTTTCTCCAATCTTTTCTATTTTTTGCATTCTTCTTTGTCTCCTCATTTGATCCATATATCTTAATGTCGTCTATCATCTAATTTCTTCTGCCCCGAACTCTTCTCTCACTCACCATTATTTCCAATCCATCCTTCAGTAGGCAGTTTCTTCTCAGTCAGTGAACCAACCAATTCCTTTTCCTCTTCCTGATCAGTTTCAGCATCATTCTTTCTTCACCCACTCTTTCCAACACAGCTTCATTCCTTATCCTATCTGTCCACTTCACGTGTTCCATTATTCTCCATATCCACATTTCAAATGCTTCTATTCGCTTCTCTTCACTTCGTCGTAATCTCCATGTTTCTGCCCCATACAATGCCACACTCCATAAAAAACACTTCCCTAGTCTCTTTAGTTCTTTTTCCAAATGTCCGCAGAAGATGCTCCTTTTTCTGTTAAAAGCTTCCTTGGCCATTGCTATCCTCCTTTTGACTTCTTGGCAGCAGCTCATGTTACTGTTTATAGTACACCCCAAGTATTTGAAGCTGTCCACTTGCTCTACTGCCTCATTTAGAATTCTCAAGTTTATCTTCTGTATTTTTCTTCCTAAGACCATGCTCTTCGTCTTATTTACATTTATCTTTATTGAAATTGCAAAATTGATAGTTTAAATTTGTTTAAAACATCAATTTACAAGTATAAAAGTAGACATGGCAACACTGAAAGGGTGTTACTAGGTTCGAAAGAATGAGCAAATCTGGAATAAGAACCACTTATTTTGGCATCTCGAATTCATTAGCGCTTTGAGTTCAATGACTCTAAAGGATGAAACGAGGCCCGCCTCACACAAATCTGGACTACACGAGAGATACTGAATGGTCTGTATAGCTGCGAGATGAGAGGTCTGCATACCTCGCAGCTGTAGAAACCACTCACTCTCTCGTGTAGTCCGGATTGTGCGAGGCAGATTTCGCATGCGTAGGTTCAGAAAAACCAAGGCTTGATTTGAAGATTTCACTTGTCCTTGGGAATCTCGGAATAGGTGGCTTGGGTTTTTCAAGTGTATCCAAGAAAACATCTGTATTGCCTCCTCGTAATATCTGGAAAGCCCATTCAAAGGTAGTTACAGAAATATTAATGGAGGAAGAAAATAATCTTACAAAATATAATAAAAAATATGAAGATTTTTATTAAATATGAAAATTTTGCTAAAAGTTATGCTGTATGAAAATGTTTGGTGTTAATTGCATTCTGTACATCGCGAATCATGAAAGTTCTTGTTTTCATACAGCATATCTTGCCTTTCTTTAACTGTAAGATACATGTGTGAATCTAAATATATATTAATTTTCCACGTGTAACACTTTCAGTTGAATGTAAACATTTTAAGATTTATTCAGATATTCAGTGTAAGAAATTGTTCACAACTTTACATGATTGCATTATGTCTTCATAAAAAATTATAGAATTTCGTAATCTTAGTTATGTCTTTCGGTGCTCTAATCATCCTCATAGTTTTTTTTGTCTTTATGAGTCTTATTTGAAGTACTGTAGTGTACATTTTGCCCATCTCAACGTGAAGCCTATGCGACTATTCATAAAAGATAGATCATAGCTACATAAAGCTTTAAAAGATTAATATATTGATTATATATTTGTCTTTCATAAACGGGTTATTATAAATACATTTGTGTATACTTGTGAAATAAGATGGTGTCTTTTAGTTTATTTCTTCTGAAATGATTCACAAGTCGAATTCTTCAAATTGGACAACATTCAGACAACTCTGGTGTGGAAGAAAAGGATATTTGAATGTATTTTCATCCCTCTATAAACTACTTTCAATTCTACTCTAGTTTTCAGATGCGATATCAGTACATGCATATAGCTTCTTTCAGTCATATTCTGGTTGTGCATTGATAGATGGATCAACATATGTAAATGATTTATTGAATTTTATTTTTTCTATTGTTGTAAAAATTGTTTTGAATTTTAATTGACTGAAAGATTTTTTTTTAACATAGTGAGTCTAAAGTCATGCAGAAACTAACGAGCAAGCTCTGTCTCAGCCAAAGTGGGTGCTCTCCACTGTTAAATTGGTCCTGTAATCATGGCAAGAAAAAACAAGCTTACCTTCATTGTACACATACTGGAGAAAACAATTTTATTACAATAATTTACTCTTGAGGTTTGATTATATTCACTTAATTTGTGGGTCACTTGTGTTTTGTAGAGATGTAAGTGAAGGTTCTTGGTTGCTCTAACTGCTGGCGATTTGAATCCCCTGGTTTCCTGAACTAGAAGTTTTAAAGATTTTTGCGAAGATTGTTCGAGCCTGGCAGCTATTTTATCTAATTTCTCTTCAGTGAGAGCGCAAGACCTGCCAGATTTTCTTTTATTAAGAATTTAGCTTTTTTTTTTTTTTTATTTTCAAACTTTTCCACTAATCTACAGATTATGACTCTGTTAGGAACATTTTAAACCGGGAACTCAGGGACACTTTTGTATAGAACAGTGTCTCTAATGCTTCTTTACAAGAAACACTCTTTGCTGTAAACTGTACATATTCACAGTACAACAGTCCAACTGCGACAGAATATAGCTTGTGTAATTGACCACCTACCAGCCGTCTGCCTACCAGTATTAGTGAATGAATCATCCCGAGTTCAGAGAGGGCTGTAAGCGATGTGTCACTTTAAAGATTCCTCATAGACTATCCTTATTTATGAAGGTGCAGATCACACATTGATTAAACTGCTATGTCATAGATGACAATGATCGTGATGATGATTACAATTACGTATGTAAAAATATACCAGAATGAAATTTTACAAGTACTGTATCTAATTACTACGATATTGAAACAAGATTTCATTGTCTATTACAATAATCTACGGTTCTGTACATATTAAAAAATATAAATTATCTGCAAATATATACCTTTGAATTAGAACTGACAATGAGAAACTTTAAAGAAATTAGAGCATTAATAGGCTTTCTGTTTCCCAATATAAAGTAATAAAACCACTGGTTATAGAATTTCACTATTACTTGCATTTAAAGTAATAATTCTTATCCTTATTTTCAGCCTACTTGTAATGTTTTAGCTTTCTAATGGTACCAAATTTACGTACTTACATGAGTAATTTATCTTTTTTTGTGTGTATATATATATATATATATATATATATGTTGTTGTTGTTGTTGTTTTCTAATGCCAGGCGTTTGACAATAAAGTCATTTGACCTCTTGCACTCCAATACTTTATATACCGGTATGTATATACACTTCAGTCTACTCGTAATTTGAATAGGATAATTTGATTTTAAATAGATCCTAACATGGAGGGTTATTAATATAAAAGGCTCAGTACCGGTAAATTATATAATTAATAAGTTCTGACATCACTTCTTATGTTTATGATTCAGCAAAGAACTATATTTTACTAATCTTTGCTGTTTTTAGTATTTAAGTGACATTTTTAATAAAAACATTAAAATTAGGTTTGTGTCATAGTTATCTTATAGCCATGATGCTGTATGAAATCAATAGTCGTCGGTTCGAATCTGGATTAGGTAATGGACCTGTGCCCCTCATTACTGTAATATCATGTACTGTCTTGGCTTGAGGTCCATTATCTCTCTGATCTCAGATGATGTCAACCTTGTTGTCAAAATCTCGGAGCACAATATCACATCACACATCAGACAGTTTTTGGGCTCATGTTCGGTGCCTGTGGTACGATCCCACAAGAAACTTTAAATCAACTTAAACAATTTAAAATTTCTGATGCAATGATTGATGCCATAGGATCTCATATGTTAAAATCATCCTTAGCTATAATTAGTAATCATTTGTACTCAAGAAACTTTTATTGTAAATGATTTGCTATGTTTTCTCATCATTATCTTAATGTTTTTTTTTTTCTTTCAAATTGTCATGTTTTTAATCATTGTTCATTGTGAGTGGATTAGTAGGCCGATCTATGAACCCTTATTTAGGGCGGCTTTTGTTGATCCAAATTTATTATATCCAGCAGAATTTGTAGAAATATATATTTATATATTCTTGAACTAATGACATGCATTTGACTTGCATCATTCACCCAAGTGTCCCTATCTACTGGGTGACGCGCCAAAGCCTCTTTAGTTCTTTCAACTGCAATGAAGGCATTTTCCTTGGTGCACCATAGGAGATGAACTACGTAATATCGTATGATGATGATAATTAATGGAGCAATGGTGGAATGTCAATAGGGGAAATGGAAATACCCCACGAAAACCTACCACCAAACACCATCTTTGTCCACCACAAATTCCAGTTGAACCTGGCAGGATTTGAACCCAGGTTACCAGTGTGGAAAGCTGACGCTCTAGCCATTTGGTTAATGATGCACTACGAGTTTTAGAAATATAAATATTATGAAATTAGAGTAGGATTAAGTTGGTCTTGAGCACTTCAATCACAATGGGTCCATATACCTGTCTCTTTATATAAAAATAACGAAGTTACAGCCCTGACTCCTCAATCAGTTTCAACTTCTTTTTGTAGTCCACAAAACCTACAATTTTATTCTGTGGAGAGTCCAGTGCTCGGTCATTAATACTCAGTAAGGGATATAGTAAACTACGCATAGACCAATTTTTTTAATGATGTTATTTGCAATAAAATATACTTTTATAGCAATAAGGGAATAGTGTATTATATTATTAGACGTTGTGCAGAAGGGAAAATAATCTATCGTCAAGAACATAAAAAATTATCTTAACCCTTAACTTGGCAAAGCTTCATTTCTCACACTAGTTTATTAAACTTGGTCGGACCGTAAAGAAAACAACTATCGTAATGTACATATTTTTATATGTTGCACAATATTATAGCATTGTGAAATTTTAATTTTCCTACCAATTTTTTTCTATTGTTCTATTAAAATTATAGCATAATATAGCCTATTAACCTGTTGTATCCAATAGGATACATTGTCAATTTAAGGGTTAACAATGCACCTCATTACATTATGTTTACAAGAAAGGAAAATCACACACAACTCATCATGGCTGTATCTGTGCTCGAGTAAATAATCATAATTTCTGTAATCTTATGTTTTAAGTAAAATACAGCTAAAAGCTACAAAAAAGAAACTTAAACTATACATCTTCATACCTACAGTTATATATTTTTATCTGTTGATCCATCTGTCATTCACAAACTCTTTAGTCTACTCAGCTATCTAATCAGGCCTTTGCATCTTACATATTATATATTATTAATCAGTGTCATTGAAACTGTTACAACTTATCTGTAATCTGTTACATTTAAAATGGTGGGTTCAGAATTGAATTGTAATTATCTTAATTTGAGATAATTACATTTAGCATCTTAAATTCTGTAAACCCAGCCAAAAAGACAATAAACCCAAACTCATCTTGCAGCCATGCTAAGCTACAGAAAAAAAATAGTATTTGCTCTTTTTTTTAACTCTACATTATAACAGTGTTATGAATTCCGGCTATTTTGATATGTATAATTACATTAATTTTATTGAGGTTAATGGTTTTTTTATACTTTTTAAAACGGCAGCTTCCAGCTTTTTATTTCAGTTATGGTATGTATATTCTTTTCTTCAGACTAGGAAACTGGCTGATTCATCTTTTAATGAAAAAATATATTTATATGTTATTTGAAATATATATTGCTAGCGATCATCATTTGTCAAATTATTAAAAAAAAAAAACAAGTAAGAAACAAGGCATAATAATATTACAGTAAAATCCCTCGTATCCGGCACACAAATAACCGGCAATTCCAAAACAACAGCAATGTTATTCATGCGAAAGGGAATATTCGGATGAAGATGTGAGTGGTTTTCGTGGATCGCACATGCTGCACATTGTGTATACTCTTTACATTGTTCATGCATGAAAACATAGGCTGAAAATTCCATTATGTCCCTGGATTAGATCAGGTAGCATCGGTAAGCTGTCACTTGGCCCTTGCAAACAATGTGCAGAAATTACATCTTTAAATTTTTACCACTTGAACTTGCCTGTTTCGAAGAGTTGTTAGATGAGTCTAAATAGGAAAGTGTCAACTTCTCTGTTCCTACAGCGCATTCATTCGAGTGACTATATATAAACAAGCAGACATTAGAGATATTTTAAAGAAGTTCAAATCATCAACCGTTACTTCATCCTCTTCATAGTTGTGACATTGGCTACACTGTTCTTCACGTCACATGGCCGCCATTTAAAATTGTCATAATGATACGAAAACTTTTACTATTTTTTATGCTATTATGTATTACCGTATTACAATAATTATGTACTGATGAATGTACATTACCATATTCAGTATTAAAAATAAACATTGTACATATTCAAACTTTATTTTCAAATATCTATATGAAAATTACTGAATTTCAACATGGAAAAAAATGTTTGCGCAGTGCAGTATGTCTGTACATAACCTGTAAACGCATTTTCCAATTATCCAGCAGAATCAGTTATCCGGCCTTTGTCCCACAGTTGCCGGATATGAGGAATTCTACTCTAATTGTAAGATTCCTCGTCTTGCCTGTTATATTTTAAGTTTATGAAATTGATCACATTTATTTAAGGCTACATGAACAAATTAGTGTCATAAAAAGAACATTAGCAACAAAACTAATTATAACGTAATATTTTACGCCCCTCATTTATGCACTACAATTTGAAATTCTGTTCCACTACAAATATTGTAGGAGATAATAGTATATTATGAAACAAATTTATAATTTAATACTTTATGCACGAGTCTTCCTAATTTTGACGAGTGCAATAACTATAACATTATAAACGTGTTTCATACGTTATTACAATGGCATTATAAAACAGTTAACAAAGAAATAACATTAAATTTGTAATGATGGGTAGTTTGATATCATGATCTATGAAGAAAAGAGTTGCTATGACAATAATGATCTGTTTATAGCACAGCAAATCATTTCATAATATCAAATTTATGACACAAGTTATGACGTAATAAAAGTCATGACATTTTAGTTCGCATGGTAATATTTTACGGGACTGCACAGTGCTTCCTAGAGGCCGAGAACCTGGTCAAAAATAGTAAATGCAATTTTAACACACTTGCTTATCTACTTTTGGTATCATATGAATAAAATAACGAAACAAGAATAAATCAGTGTTACTTGCTTAGGGGCCTACTTTGCAAAGTGGTTTGATGTTCATGTGTCACTCACTGTCACTGGAGTTGTCCTCTCCACCAGAGGCTGGAATGAGAGTTATTGTAAGTCAATCCCTCTTTTCTTCAGAACTTATTAGGTCAATAACATCTTCAGGCAGGGTTTATTTGTGATGGGGAGATGTTATTAAATGGTCAGAGGTAGCAAAGAATTGGTTCATTACATCCTGATTTGTTGTGTCTCTCGAAATCTTGTGGGCATGGTGTTCACGAAACTGTTTGAGATGCTTATTCCTCGATTTTTGGACTTCTTCCGACATCTGTCTGATGAGAAGTAACTCTTGGAAAATAATAGCTGCACCATGAATGAGGATTTTATACACGATGTGGGCATTGGATGCCAAGGGTACAGCAACCCAAAAAATCTGGCAATCTTGGTTGTTTAATTTTCAAATAATTTTACATTTATTTCGAATTTACAGGATATGACCTTAAGTATAATCCCACGTCTGTGGACCAGATTCCTGTCAATTCCGGTTATTTTTGCACAAATTTCTTCATTTTCAAAAAATCGTCTCACAGTGTTCCCATCATTTGTATTTCCACTTCCACTTGTTTCGGGTTGGTCAACCAAGAGCTTTGACCCAGACCACAATTTCTGTTGGATTACTTTCTTGCGGGCAGCCACATCTTCTTTCAACTTCTTGCTTCTGATTTGCCAAATCTTACATTCCAAACGGTAAAAGAAATATGGAAGAAACACTCGAAAAACCGAATCCAAGCGTGCAAGGTTAATAGACTAAATTTGAATGTTGATGTGTTAACTTCCTTTTTTCGTATGCCATGTAGTTCATTCATCTGTCTCAGCATTGCCCCACAGACATAACATCTTTGTGTCAATAATGTTGATGTTATTGTATTACAGATCCTTCCATCTAGCATAGTTGGAATCGCTTCGTAATTCATTTCAAGATTCTTCCCAAACAAGGTAATCTGTGTAGAAAAAAGGCTGCTTATTTGTTTTTCCATATAGGTCACTTCGTTCTTAGAAATTGCAGCATTTTACTTTATAAACTAAATTCTTATGGGTCGACAAAACATTGTGGATGATGGTCGAGGGTTTTGCCACACCACTATTTTCTTTAATTTTCACTCACACAATAAAGTTGCAGAGGAATCATAGAAGTAAAAAAAACGTCAGAGTCAGAAAAACCTTATTTTGCCTTTTGTTTGTAGAGAGAATGTCCGCTACTGCCATCACATCCCCACTTAGATAATAAAGTTGTAGAAAGCTTGTCATCTTTAATATTAATAATTACTTGCCCTTGTGATCTCAAAATGAGGTAAAAGGTATTGTTCCTGCGTTTAGACCTAGTATTGCTGCTCCAAATTATGTCTGTAGTCTTCCTTTCTTCCCTGGAGTAGGTTTTGTAACTTTCAAGTCGCATACAAACTCTTTAACCATTGTTCATTGTTCTTGAAGAACCTAACAACCATTCTATTTGATTCATCAAGTCTGCGAAACAATTCATCACAAAACCGAAAAAATATCTTTGTAATAATTTTACCTGATCAGAAGAGTTTTCTGTATCAGCTTTTGCTACAACAAACCGAAACACGAGAGTCTTTCTGCAACTCACACCTGACTTTCTCTTTCTGTAAAATCTGAAATAATTCCCTCCGTTAACAACAGTGTTTCATTCTGAAACTAAAATAAACTATGTAGGCTAATCCTTGTGGTTTTACAAATATTTCCTTATATTTCAACAAATTAAGTCAAGTTAAACATCTTTTTCTTTGTGGAACAATAATGAATTATTATTGAAATTATTCGTATTTTAGTAGGTTAGTTTCTCATTACGCAAACAAATGAATGTAATTAAATTTTATCAAAAAGGACAAATATGGGCAAATTTGTCATTTAAGACAATATAGTTTTGAGTATTTTCATACAGTACTAGTTTAATGAATTGATTTCCTCTTCATATGTTGAACAGTGATTGTATTTAAATATCTAAATAATTGTATTTTTATTTCATAAATGATAGTCCTAAGTAATTATCTTTATATTTCTAATTTATTCAGATTAACTGGTAACTTAGATAAGTTGCAGTAACAGTATTTCACATTATTATTATTATTATTAAAGTAAACATGTTAGGCAAACATCGGTTAAATAAATAATATCGGACAAAGTTGGGCAAATCTTGAGGTCTGTATAAAGAATAAACTTAAAAATCTCAAGCTACAAATATACATCTTACAATAATATATCCTCAGCTATATAGAATGTTGAAGTAGATCAAAAATAGCTATGATATATAAATGCCAAAACTTGGTTTTACACAATTAATAATAATAATAATAATAATAATAATAATAATAATAATAATAATAATAATACTTGCCTGTTAATTCACAATAAGGACACAAAACAGTATTTGAAACTCTCATGAAAAACACGCAACCATGACACTTCACCCACTTTAAAGGCTCAGTAACAAATCAATAGAAGGAATTCTGCTAAGAGGGTGAAACTTTTGTGACTACCAGACGGTATGGAATGAGGGGAGCTAAAATTGAAATCAACATTTTTGGTCAGCTTTTATGCCTGTAGGAAGCACTGTAGCACTGGTACAATAATGTGCCATATTATGCACGATTTTCACTAACAATAAAGACTGTTTATAATGCTGGAATACAAAAAAATAACATGACTAATACTGATGATGGCACTAGACATATACAACAATGGAATCAATCATATCCAAGTCATGTCATGACTTTAGTTCCTATATTTTAGGTCACATACATACGTATACACAGGGTGGAAATAATACAACTATGCAGATTTTAACAGCTTATTGTCACCCTGGGTGGCACAGTCTGTATAGTGCTGACCTTCTGTGCCCGAGGTTGCAGGTTTGATCCTGGCCCAGGTCGATGGCATTTAAGTGTGCTTAAATGCGACAGGATGATGTCAGTAGATTTACTGGCATGTAAAAGAACGCCTGTGGAACAAAATTCCAGCACACCGGCGATGCTGATATAATCTCGGCAGTTACGTCATTAAATAAAACATAATTCAAATTTTAAACAGCTTATTCCTTGAATAGAGTACAACAAAAAATTCTAATACCCTGTTAGTCCCAAATGAATACTTTTCTCAGAAAAAAATTCTTCTAAATGTTAACATTGTTCAATCTGTACGATTCTGATTTTTGCTCATCATTAGAGAAACTAATAAGGAATGATTTATCCCTTCCCAGTTTTTCAATAAAATGGACGGTTTTCTTGCAAATTAAAATGAAAAGATTAACATGTATCATTATTTGCTGCCATTACGAAATCTGGCAACCATACTGGAGTGACTAAGGGATGGAACTTAGCTGTTCAGACTGAGTGCATGTGTGTTTTCGCACATGAGCTGGTAATGCATTGTTTCCAAACTACGCAAACTTTCAGCCTAATTTTCTAATTAACTATGCACTTAATTGCAAAATGCATAATAGGTTTTTAATTTATTTTAGTGTGTTTTATTGCCCCCTTCAATCTGCCAATCTGCACAGTTTTACCACTTCTACACTGTGTGTATATCTCCAGATTAACATATACATATCTTATATATGTTAACGTGGAAAAGACTATTCGTGAAAAATGTTCTTCCATTTAAATTTTGTTTTCATTATACATTTATTCAGTAATAATTTATAGAACTGAAGATTTAATAAAAGTAAAAACAAAAGAAAGATAAAAAAATGTATAGCAATATACGTAAACTCTCGTCTCTCATTCCAAATAAAGTTGATCTATTCCGACACAGTTATATTTCATGCATCAACTTAACTGGAATTCATAATGATTTCTGTATTAATTGGAAGGCATTAAAAGGTAAATGAAAATTGTTTTATTTAATCCATTTGAAATCAAGACTTTCAAAGAAATGTAATTTATTCAGAGGAAACAAATCTTATAATATAACAAAATGTTCATCATAGCAGTATATAAATTTTTCTGTAAAATACAATTAAGCTACAGAAAGGAAATGGAAACTTATTACCTATAATGTACAACTTAACTATCGTAAAATGGGATGAATAAGGATGCAATGCAGGGAGTGAATAGGGACGAGTTTTATTATTATTATTTTTTTGCATCAAAGATTAAATATACAATAATAAGAGTGTTTATGTTTTAATTTATAATGAGTGAACAAATAAACACTCTTATTATTGTCTTTCATCTTTGATACAAAGAAATAAAAAATAATAAAACTTCGTCCCTATTCACCCCATTTTACAGTATACATCTGCACAACATTGCAAAGTCATATATAATAAACATTTTACGAATATTACAAAGATGAAACATTCTCATTATATAATTTAAACGTTATAATTAACATTTCTGAAATTATTTTTAATTTACATGTTACCTTTGAATACTTCCCAAAAGGAAGTCTTCATTAAATATTAAAGGTATTCAGTATTTCAGCCATTGGTATGTGCTATATTAAATAAAAGTGAAGTTAATTTTAATTTCTTTGTGAATCGTTAATGGAATTATGTCAAAGTGTTATTACTGTTACTCGTTGCTATAGTGCAGCTCCAGTGGTGCATAGTACTAGAATTAAGGACCTCCACTGCTCCTGACAACCCCCATCACCTTAACCTGCCCCCATGTGAACATTTGGTCAGCTTAAGCCATTTCTTCTCCAGACTTTGTCATCACGTTCCTCTTTGTTGTTCTCTTTCCCAGGCTCTTTGTGAAGTCCATTTGAGAGCCTCTCCACATGTTTCCAGCATCCTTCTGCAATATATGCCCAAGCCATCTCCAGGTCCGTGAGCCGTTGATGGCAACTCTGCTGAAATTGTGCATTAGATATTCTATCCTGGAGCATTGTCTTGATGTCAGAAGATACCAGCCATGTTTCACATACATAAAACAGGACCAATTTGACGTTAGTGTTGAAAATATGCAATTTGGTCTTAAAATTCAGCTCAGAGTGCTATACCGCTATCAAATGGGGACATGCAGGCTCCTCCTGCTTTGTTTATTCTTGCATTTCAAAATGAATGCCTTTTAAAATTGACAAGTGAAATTGTATTAACAAATAAACATTGATATTAGAATATATTGTTTCAAATCAATTCTTTCCCATGCAAACCTGGATAAGCAAGACAGTATTTTAGAATTGTGGTGTTTCAGTGAGTAAAGTGCCTATCCAATGATACACAGAATGGAAAATATTAACACAGCAACTTTTGCTTTCTCACTCTCAAATATCCTTATGCAATCAGAGCTACAATGAATTTAAAGTTTAACTGTAAAGAATCTGCACTAATATTTATACTCTGCTCTTACATTTTAATTTTCATGCATCTTGTTTGCGAACTTCCGTTTTATAAATACGTACTTTCATTCTTCAGGATTAGTATTACCGAAAGTCTGCCTGTAAAACATGCTAAAAAAGATACGGTACCGGTACTGTATTACTGTTCACATGTTTTATCCTGATCTCTGAACTGAAGTCTATTAGGTACACCTTTATGTATGGTCAGTGCAAAATTTGAGTGACTGACCATGACATACATTATGGTAGCTTTTTAGTGCAAATGTGGATTTTTAAATAAATCCAACAGCGTCTATTCTGATAGAAAAATTTCTTACCAGTTATTTTTCAATTTTTCTGTTTCTTTCGTCAATAGGCCTACATGACCAGTAATATGACTAGGCGAGATTTATGGAGTGTCTATACAGTAATGTTAAAATAATTCTCAAAACATTCGATCAATTAATGCCTTAAGCAAAATTATCAATGGACTGTAGTCTTAATCTGGAGTAGGCCTACCTACTTTCAGGTGCAGATGGCTCTACTGGCTAACACTCAGTGGTGCTTTCTGGTTTCTACAAAGTACAGTACCGTGCAAAAGGCAAGTATTAAAGTTCCTCTGCTAGTTATCATTCCCGTCTATCATCAGGGTAATTTCACCTTACAGATGCTCCAACCGCACAAATGTATTTCATTTTTCCAGACTAGCAGAATTTCAAAAAAGTCTTAATTGATCACATTTGAAGGCACTAGAAAATAACAACTACGAAATGAAGTGCCTTTAATAAAGATTCAGATTTATAAATTGTCAAAAAGAAAACAGTGAGCAAGGAACGAAACAAATAAACTTATATTTTGTGTATATACACTATATTTATGTTTGTAAAGTTTCGTAAGCCCTGAATACCTTTAATTTTTTAATGAATAATACTATAATCCAACCATAATATTAATCTAAACGCATTTTTTTCTGGACTCTGTGAGATCTTCTCTCTTTTGCAAGTTTCCTATTTCTCTCCCTATAAAATAATTAAATTATATTATATTATTATTATTGTTATTATGTTAAGTTATTTTTAACATTAATTTAATAATAATCAGGATAAAATGTGTGAATAGTGTAAATAGTAAAGTTTATACCTATTTAAAACTGTAATAACTTGCCATTAATCCTGACATTATATTAAATTATGTACTGTATTTATAAAGCAACAAATATTTGGGAATGACAAGTTAAGAAGTTTTAAGAAAATGTTGTTGGTAAGTTGCCAAATTTATCACACACTAGAGTTTTATATTTATTTTATCAATTATAGTCAGCACTCTCACATACAGTATGTTACCAGTAACTTTTTCTCCTCTTAAAACATAATTAATATTCAATCAATTGATACTGGTATCTGTGAATTTGAAGTATAACTGATTAATATTTCATAGTATTGATTCAACTTGGAGGTTGCTTGTACTTACTTGGCAACACTTGATGCTGCAATAATTAAAAAAAAAATAACTTGTCAACAATAACACTCTAATATTGAGTTAGACTGCCAGGATGTTTGTACAAAAATATCATGGAAACTTAACCAAGTTAAGCCATTATATTACTGCCATGCTGGATTTCTACAAATGTGATAAAGGTTATAATAACAGTTCCACAGCCATAATGGACCAAATTCTGAATAGTCGCATTTTAAAATATAAGAACATTTTGTTATATTTATAGCCTATATTCTTGCAAATTTTAATAGCATTTTGAAATATATATATATATATATATATATATATATATATATATATATATATATTTTCAATTTTCAACCAGAATTTGGATGTACCATTAGGCCTATATTCGATAATTACGAAATATACTGTACACTAATACATATAATTAATTTTTCACATACTGATTTCTCTCAGAGAAGTTTTAAATATTTTTTAAATTTCAGTAAGATGATCACATTTACAGTTAATGCATCAACTGGACTTTTTTATATTGCTTATGCACTCATACCTAAATGAAAATAGCATTATTCATATTCAGTATTTATTAGCTGAAATTATGCAATAAAGGAGGATATGTCATATCCAAGATAAAAGTATTTTACGAATTACGGTACAAATTTTATTGACAGAGGCAGAACTATTCTCTTTTAATTAAGTTAAATATACAGTAATTAAAAATGTTAAAAGGAAATAGTTTTCCAGCTTTTTTTTTTGTGTGTGTGTGCAAAATATTTATGGAAATTTAATTTATGTTATTGACACAACTTTCTTGTGATGGAGACATATTTCTTGATCACATTTGTCGAATTCCATACCATTAATTTGTGATATACTTCATGGAATAAAAACTTCCATTCACGATATCCTGTATGATGCAGTTCACTACAAATTATAGTACACATGAGGCATTATTTATTAAATTTGTAGTATCTAAGGTAACTGTATGAATGCAGATCATTTGTAAAACCATATGTAACTTATGTATACAAAGCTAACATCATTGTTATAATAAATACTGGCAAATTCAAGCAAGAGCAACTCATTCAAATGTTACAGTTTGTAACTCATTTCATTGTTGTGAATCATAAATAAAATACGAATTATCGAGTTATTTCTGGTTACCATTTTTAGTTACCTAAATCACTATAATTCTCCATTATTACAGCCAATGAAGATCCATGGTGTGAATGTTCCACACATGGGCGTCCTTTGTGGGAGCAAGGATGGGGTCTGAGCTCTCCCTGGCTCTACAATATTTACTTTTTAGTTTCATCTATTTATGTAAAAAATTAAATTATGTATCTTGAAGGTGTCTGTAAATTACTATTAAGAACATTCAATCATCATTCTCTTTCTAGCAGTTATTTTGTAGAAGAGATAAAAGATTGAACTTGGAAGAGAGAGCTATAAAAAAAATTATAAACGCAAGAGGAACCTACAATTTTTTTTTTCCTGATACTCGTACTGGTATTAGAGTTGCTTCCAAAATAATTTCATAATTTAACTGTTTTACTTTTATTTCAGGTTTTCAATTCAATTTAAAACTCTGATAATCTGGTTTTCATTATTTGTATGTATAGATTTAATTTTTAAAATTTACCAATTTTTATTATTTTCATTTTATTACAAAACCATTGATTTCAATTATATTGACAAAAATATATTTATTCCCTTTATGTTAAACGGTTCCCAAACTTTCTGAAGGTGTGACCCACTTTTCGGAGAGACTTTCTTTGCGACCCCCCCCCCCCCCACTGTCATACCAGTACTAAACTCCATTCGAAAAATACCACCCAATGAATGACTAAATTGAAATATATGGTTCAACATTGACACGAAATATTAAGTAAATATTATTTCTAGTACTTCACACTATTACCACCTTGGTAATAGTTCAGTTAGAGTACATAGGTTCATGGCCTAACTACTAATAACATTAGTATTCGGCTGTAGCTCATAGTGTAGTTATAGTAAGCATTTGAATTTCTGTCATTTTATGTTTTACCATGGATGCCGGAATGAGTGTACATACTCAGTGCAGGGAAAGACATATTCCTAATACTAGACTGAAGGAAATCAAAACACTAATTGAATTCTGAAACTGATACAAGCAGTTATATTTAGAAGTTGAGGTTTTAAGTTTTTTTTTTTTTTAAGAGGCACTCTAATTTCAGTCAGGGAGAAAAGAAGATATCTGAGTTCATTACAATTTTGTTTACAATTTTTTTTTACTTACTCTTAGTAAAGTGTTTGTGTAGTAAACTTTACTACACACACACACTTTGAAAGACTGGCATATTTGATGGGTGCACATACTAAACTTACTCAGTGATAACTGATAAATGTCCCGTATTTTTTTTTTTTTTGGAATATGTCTGGGAACCCTATGTTTGGTGCAAAAGAAATACACGAAGATAATTTTATGCCAACATTTGTAGTTCACGGACCAGCTTATCATTTAATTGGAAGCCTTCTTACAGCTCTCATACCTTACAAATATGTTTTGTTCCAGATGATGGCAAATTGTCTGTTAGGTCTAATATACAATTATAGTTTACACACAATTTGGAAATAATTCAGGCGCAAATGACTTACAATTTATTATAAGTTACCAGTAATTATTCACTAAATAATAACAAAGTTGTATTCGAAAATATAATAGATCTAAGTCAATAACATTTATTTGTAACAGTGCAGTGAAGTGCACGGGTATAGCCAATAATGTAATAAAAAATAATAACAACAACGCAGTTTATTATACATAGGAATTTAACATGGGAAATCAATTATTTTGTAAAGTTACTATCTTCCCTACATCTTTCAAAGGAAAATTTTATAAATAAAAATGTTGAACTAAAAATTCATCGAAAAGCACTATTTTATTTTCTTAACAGGTCCAGAGGAATTAATTAAAATTCTAAAATATACCCTAATTTGCCTTATTTAACATTTTACACGTGTTTCTTCTGCAGTCATTTGTTTTGGACGTAAATACTTATATACATGTGCATAATTCGATAAAAACTGCATAAGCATAATATAAGATCTGACTGTCAAGTGACATCCTACATGTAACAGGTCTCACAGAAAACGATTTGCTGAACTGTTGAATAACTCGCAACTAAACTAAAACTAGAACTTACAATTAGCTTTAGGTATATGCAGGATGATGGCATTTGAAAATGAAAAGTTTAAAAATTTTCACGATTAAAAAAGCGACCATAAAAGTGGGACAGATGCATTATAGGACCCACCAGTTTATTCAATAGTATCTCAATGTAATTGATAATCAAATTTATTTTGTTAGAGTTGCCCATCCTCCTCATTGCTTGAATAATGTTATTATTGATATATATTTGCTGAATCAACAAACTCATTACTACTTGCTTACTTTCCACACACTCCTAAGCTCTGACTCCGAGATTGGAGTAGTGTGAATTCCTGGCCATGTTGGAATTCAGGAAATGAGGCCGCAGATGCTGCAGCCAAAGATGGTGCTATGAATGGCACTCTGGTATATTGGCGCAAGAGGTGGCAAGACTTACAAAATCACTTAAAATGTAGAATAGGGTGGCAATGGGAAGGAGAATAGTCTGCGCTAGAGGGAAATAAATTACGAAGAATAAAGAATACTGTTCGAGTTTGGGATTCGTCCACAAGAGCATCACGACACGAAGAAGTTTACTTACCCGGTTGAGGATTGGCCACTGTCATCTGACACATGGCCATCTCCTACGTGGCGAGCCTCAGCCGGAGTGTGATATATGCCATGTTCTTCTTATGGTGGAACATTTTTTATTGCATTGTAGAAAATATGACCGTGTCCGTCGGCAATATGGAATTCAGCTGACTCTACAGGACGCTCTTGGAAATGATTTTAATTGAGGATCATTTTTGCAAAACTTGCTAACTGAAAAAAAAACTAAATTTTTACAGGAGAGACAAAAAAACTAAATGAAGGCAAAGAGGTTATAGATGCAACCATCACACTTTGACACACTATAATGAAGAGAAATAATTCAATTTTACTAAGATAACTTTAACATCGTGTAGAGGCCTGCTTTATGTTAACGAATCCACCAAAATCTCAATTTTGCAGTTAGCAAGTTTTGCAAAAACGGTCCTCAATTGTACAAATGCAGTTCTGAGATTTTTATAGAGTACTGGATACTGGACTTGACAAGGTGATTTAGTTTAGTTTTTCATTGACCCATTTTACTTATCCTCTGGACCCTTTACATCCTGAGGTTACATTTGTTATTTAGTATATATATATTTTTTTAACAAACTTGACATTCGGATCTTTTATATCAGAGTATTTTAGGAATGCGCCAGATAAGTTATTTCTGGTGGCATTTATTTTATTATTTTATTGTTTCTTTTTAAATACTAGGTAGAGTCTGAGAACTGCTCACTTTTATGATTTTTATGCATCACCTTGTTGAAACTGCATTTGTGAACTTCGTTTTAACTGTGACGTTTTTTAGTTCTTTTAAGCATTCTGATTATTGTATTGTGTATGACTTGAGGCTTTCCCGGCGTTTGATGTAGAATAACTCTTCTCGGGTTCTCAGCCAGGTGAGTTGGAGATTAGCTTCCAAGCTTTCGACGGCTAGCTCTGCCATCTTCTTCAGGGACGAAGTGAAGAAGATGGCAGAGCTAGCCGTCGAAAGCTTGGAAGCTAATCTCCAACTCACCTGGCTGAGAACCCGAGAAGAGTTATTCTATTGTATTGTGTTTCCGTTTTGTAAATTATTTTAGATAAGGGCGCAAATAGCCATAGTAGCTGATGTGCTCTTTTTAAACCTCACTAACCACTTACTTATAGCTTTTAAGGAACCTGGAGGTTCATTGCCACCCTCAAATAAGCCCACCATCGGTCTCTGTCCTAAGCAAGATTAATCCAGTCACTACCATCATATCCTACCTTCCTCAAATTCATTTTAATATTATCCTCCCAGCTACGTCTCGGCCACCCCAAAGGTCTTCTTCTCTCTGGCCTCCTAACTAAAACTCTGTATGCATTTCTGAGTTAGTCCATACATGCTAAATACCCTGCCCATATTGTGGTTGTGCCAGAGAATCAATCTCATTCCGAGGCTTATTTTGAGATTTCGTAACAAGCTGTTTTTATGGTGATGGATTGTTAGCCCTTCACCCAACCCCCAAGCTGGAGGACCACCTCTTGAACAAAATAAATAATAATGCAGCTTATTATATTATTTTTATTTTAATATTATGACGTACTAAAGTACATATGATATTTCTGTGCAGGAATTCTGCGTTATCATATGATGAAGGATGGATAGAACAGAGAAAAATTCTCTCCAGAACTGGGACTCGAACTTCAGTTTATACCAATCCACTTTGTCAAAAGCCTTTCCTAAGTCCACAAATACTACATACACTTCTTTATTCTTCTCTAGGTATCTTTTGCCAATTGTTCATAGCAGTTCAATTGCATCTCTCGTATCTTTTCCCTTCCTGAAGCCAAACTGCTCTTCTTCTATCTTAGAATATAAACGTCAATTCAGTATTCGCAAGTGCCGAGTGCGTTATTAGACTGGTAATCCTGAACTCCTTACATTTCTTGGCATTATTTTTCTTCGGTATTGGAATCAACACTTTCTCTTTAAAATCTTCAGGCCATATTAACAGTAATAATATTACCAAATTTGAATTTAATCAGACTAATAGTTATTAAGTTATTTTTTAAATATCTTTATTTGCAAATAATTCCAATTAATCGAACGTTCCCCACTGATTTTTAGATATAGCATTAAATGTAAAAATACAAGGTGACTACAATTAAACTGATGGTATTCAGCATGGCACTAATTATTTTTTGGCACAATTCGCGAGCACATTGCTTAATTAGGATATCTATGAGGTTTCACACTCCTACCATCATTACAGTCCATGCCATACCACACTGAACACCATTAGTTTAATTATAACCACTTGATATTTCTTTTGAATATGAATTACAGTCATAGAAATACTTGATGACTCTTCTCCTGTTCTGGGTCCTGGATTAAACTCGTCATACTTATTCTTCACTTCACTTCTCACCATTTCAGCTCTTGCACTCACAGAAACACTTTCACTTCTCCTCTCGGCACTGACCTTCCTTCCCACTAATCTGGTTAAATCACTTGCATTTTTACTCGTGTCATTAAACTTCATTGCCATTGTGGCTCTTACCTGATTTGTTCACATACATTTTCTTTTTCTGTATTCTTGATCTCAGCATTCCTTTGTTCTGTCTAGCTTACTCTGGTGCGATCTGCAATTCAGCTAATTCTCCATCATCTACACATACCTGGTCAACGATCTTGTTTAGATAGTCACTTTCCACCACAATTGCTGATTGAGCAGACTGTCCATCACCTGTCACGTATATTTTGTCCCAGTTCGAATTTCGATCTTTGCTTAACATCTGTTTAGTTGGGCTGGTCGGTATTAATCCATGCCAATGATTTTCTTCAATTTTCCTACTTTCCAGTTTATGCTATAACTGCGGTTGCTTCATTTTATTTTTCTCTTGACCATTCTCCTTCCTCACGATTGTCCTTCCATCAGTTTGCCCGTTCGTACCTTGTGCCCTCGTGTCTTCAGATCTCCTCTGCTCTTTTGCATATTGATGTTCTTGCTTCTTCATACTTAATCCAAATATTGGATGATCTTCATTTGCCTTACAGAATTCTACATCATAGAATTTCCCATTGATTTTTAATTTGTCTTCATATAATTTTACAAAGTGTCCATTCGCTCTTGCTGCCTTCATGAAAGGAAGTAATAGCTTCCTTTTACATCTGATCTCGTAGCTCAGGTCTTTTTCAACTCTCATTCCCATTCCTCGCACTCTGTGTAAGTTCCTTAATATATTTTCTTTGGTTACTCACTCTGCATACTGCCTCCCCAGTTTCTATTGCAAATTCACGTCCCTTTTCCTCTACTCTGAAGAATGACAATGTCCTTTTTCTTCGACTTATTTCGTACTGCTTAATTTTTCTCTTCATTTGTTCTATTTCTTGTCTCAGCAATTCAATCTTCTCACTGTGTCCCTCTATGTTTAACTTAACCCTTTCAATCTCCTGTCTGCAGTCACTTGATTCATCATTATTAGTTCTTCCTTCATTATTTAGATCTCCTATATTCCGATCTACTACTTCTTTCTCATCTGCTAATATTACCTGTTGAACACTCCTATGCATTTTCACTTTCTTGAATTGAATATTCTTCCGTAACAATTCCTGAGGTCAATGCCTCTCTACTTACAACGTCAGAGCCTCGCTCAACTGGCATGTTTATTGACAAAAAAAAAAAAAAAAAAAAACACACACACACACACACACACACACACACACACACACACACACACACACACACACACACACACACACACACACACACACACACACACACACACACACACACACACACACACACACACACACACACACACACACACACACACACACACACACACACACACACACACACACACACACACACACACACACACACACACACACACACACACACACACACACACACACACACACACACACACACACACACACACACACACACACACACACACACACACACACACACACACACACACACACACACACACACACACACACACACACACACACACACACACACACACACACACACACACACACACACACACACACACACACACACACACACACACACACACACACACACACACACACACACACACACACACACACACACACACACACACACACACACACACACACACACACACACACACACACACACACACACACACACACACACACACACACACACACACACACACACACACACACACACACACACACACACACACACACACACACACACACACACACACACACACACACACACACACACACACACACACACACACACACACACACACACACACACACACACACACACACACACACACACACACACACACACACACACACACACACACACACACACACACACACACACACACACACACACACACACACACACACACACACACACACACACACACACACACACACACACACACACACACACACACACACACACACACACACACACACACACACACACACACACACACACACACACACACACACACACACACACACACACACACACACACACACACACACACACACACACACACACACACACACACACACACACACACACACACACACACACACACACACACACACACACACACACACACACACACACACACACACACACACACACACACACACACACACACACACACACACACACACACACACACACACACACACACACACACACACACACACACACACACACACACACACACACACACACACACACACACACACACACACACACACACACACACACACACACACACACACACACACACACACACACACACACACACACACACACACACACACACACACACACACACACACACACACACACACACACACACACACACACACACACACACACACACACACACACACACACACACACACACACACACACACACACACACACACACACACACACACACACACACACACACACACACACACACACACACACACACACACACACACACACACACACACACACACACACACACACACACACACACACACACACACACACACACACACACACACACACACACACACACACACACACACACACACACACACACACACACACACACACACTCACTCACTCACTCACTCACTCACTCTCTCTTTCATATTCTAATAAATAGCCCTATTCTTATACTGTTGGTAAAAACAATTTACTGAATTCAACTCATATTTGAAGAAAATTGTCCTTTTATTATGGAAAGCTGAAGCTATTGAGAGAAAAATAATAAATATGGTACTATGCCAATTTTAATTCAGAATTGTCACTCTACTCCAGCGTATTTCAACCCTTTTCAACATGTGACACCCTACCCAGTGACATCAGAGACTGTTGGAATTTAGTAGCGTTCAAAAGCAAACTTATTAAGCATTTTCTTACTGCGTAGAGTAGGTTTAATTTTTACTTAATCAATAAAAGAAATGCTTCTCTCTTCTTAACTTTTACAATAAACTATCTAGCTTTTATTATACAGTTAATCTTTTAGTATTTTAATATTAATTGTAATTATAATTGTAATTGTATTCTTAATATTGCAGTTGTAATCCCCTGGTAGAGGGGAAAAGAAGGCCTTATCTCTACCAGGTTAAATAAATAAATAAAATAAATAAAGTTGTCATTTAAAATCAAGGCACACTCTTACAATCGAAACTTGTGGTTTCTAAATGAGGGGGAGGGGGGGAATTTTTTTCACAAAAACGATTTTTTTTTTAACGTTTGTTCATAGTGACACTTGTGGTGGAAAAGATCGCAGTTGGGGTTTTCCTCAGGGTTCTTCCATTTTCTCATTTATTATTATATTAGGCATCTACATCATTTCTTCAACATTTCTCCATTCTGTCATTCCATAGCATTCCTCTAACGCCAATTGGCAATGCACAGAGGGGCTGACCTAGGGATGAGTAGAGTTGTCTGCTAGGATCCTGAGTACGCAGCGAACCTTAGTGTAGTCAATTGGTGTGGGTTGGAAATGTGTCTAGCTTGAGGGTTAGTGCAGCAGATCTAATAAGGTCACAGTGATGGATCATAATGCCCTCGCCCTAAATTAAAATTCAATTCAAAATTGGTAAGATATTCTATCTCTAACTGTGGGTCAGTCATTCTCTTCTCTGCCAATCGCACATCTACACCGTGTTTACTCAATGTTGGCTTGTGACATGTTTGCTGAAAGTTGACTCTTATGGACACACTTTTTTTTACTACACTTTTCACTTTAATTTTTCCAATTTTTGCTGCGGCAATCTTCACTATTTTCATTTTCTCACAGCACACCAGCAGATCATTTGTGGCACACTACTGTGCTGTGGCACAGTGCTTGAAAATGGTTGCTCTACTCTACAATAAAAAATTTCTCTCTCTCATAATGAAAAGTATTTACACGCATTTAATGTTATCATAGTATATACATAAATAATTATTCATACACAATAATAGTTTAGCTTTTCTTATTTTTTTATAGAAAACAAGTATATCAATTAGGGTTACCATAATAGTTTATTTCAAACCAAGATAAATGACTGGCATAATAAATAAGATTGATGGTTTCAGTATCTCACAGGAGGTTCACCAAGGCATAGTCTATATTTAAAAATACCCAACATGTTAAGGTTATTTTTTAAGTTTCTTGCAAAAAAGAAGTCACATTGACTAAATGTGTTAATATGTACATGTCACTCAGAAAAAAAACATGCATAAGTGTGAAAGATCAATATAGGAGATAATTTTCTTTACGAGAAAACAACTTTACAATAAAAAGCTTATAATTGTTATATTACAAACACTCAGTTCATCTCCTTTAGAATTAAAAGAAATTGTAATTCTTTCATAAAATTCACTACAGTATGTTTTGCTTACAATATAATTACATCTTCGAACTTTCATTGTAAGTCAGTCATTCTTCTCCTCCTCTCTTCAGATCAAACAACGTATATCACTTAGGATAAAACAATTTTATTTTAACCTGGACAAATCCTTCAGAACAGTAAAATGAGATCTTGAAACCAAAACTGATACATATAAAGGGGATCTTTGAAAGACCTTATACGCAGGGCTTTGTCTTGAGAAAGGCTTACAAGGATTGCAATATATATGTAGTTACATGAAACTGTTCCCTTACAAAACGTATGCAAGGAATGGAACTCGATGTTGAAAACTCCAAGTACATTCTTTGTAGATTAGATTATGGGACCCATGGCATGTAAGCTATGAATATGATTCATAGTTTAAAAACAAATAAATTATTTGCTCTCATAAAGCTGAAAGTGAGAACATAACACCAGAGTAAGGTTTCAGTGCCATTTAATTAACTCAGCATTTTCGATGAAATGAGGTAGAGGCACAATGGAGTTCTAAGGACTAACAGCTAATTTAATCTGCCTATACATTATTTCCTGAAATATGAAGTCTCCAGTCAAAACAGGATATATGGTTACCCTAACAAAAAGGGGTATCTATAGCTTTGCTTTCTTAGAAGAAGGACCTTGATCTTCCTCTTCATCACCTTCCCCTGGTTTCTGGAATATCGCAACTGGCTGTGTTTTTGTATAAGCAGGTGATACCCAATATGGATTTTCTTCTGCTTCTTTAGCAAAGCGAAGAATGGCTTCTCTGGGATCTTGATCATCTTCTACCCTCTTGCTGAGTCCCAAGTTGCGAATAACATAAGAACTAAGTGTTCCTCCTGAGGTTGCAACACGCCCTCCCTGTCCAGATGAAATGGGAAGGTCCGGTCGTCGTGACTTGACGGGGTCTTGCCTATCTCTCTCCATCTGTTTCCTAATAGACTTCGGCTTTTCTTGTCTAAACATTGGCAGAGCATGTGGTGTGAGTATCTGTTGGGCTGCTACAACTTCCACCTGCTTCACTTTCCTTCGCGTCTTCACTACACAAAGTTTAGCACCTCGCATGCTGCGGTTATTGTCGTAATAAACTTTCACAGTTCCATTTCCACAACCCACAAATATCTGATTCAGTTTTGGATGCCACACAGCTTTAATGACGTGGGAATCAGTAACAGTTATTTCATTAACTTCCTCAAATGTCCTGCTGTTGTAAAAAAGTAGTCTACCAAAGATCTGTCCCTTTTTCACAGATTCTCCTGTCAGTATCATATTGTCATCAGGACTGAAAGAGCAATCAGTAGTGCTGTAACGTGAAAAGAGTTCTTCAAAAACGTGCAGAGGTTTTTTAAATGCTCTTAGATCCCACAGTTTGAGCGTGTCATCACAGGCCCGTGTTGCAAGCAGACTGCCCAGATATGAAAAGGCTAGACAGGATACTTCGGAACCTGTTTGATGAGCCCCTCTTAGTAACAATGCTGTATTCACGAAAAGTTTACGGTGATCCCACATCTGCAAAGATCCATCCATGCACGCACACGCCACTAAATTACCATCTCTGCTATAGGCACATGCGGTGGGTATTGTTTTGAGTCCATTCTGTGCACGTGCTTTAATAATGGCTTTGTGTTGTTGAGGTTTCTCTACGTCCCATAATCGACATGTACTATCTGCAGCACAGGTCAAGAATTCTTCTCTCATTCTAGGATGCCAACATCCACTGTTTAACGGTGCTGTATGACCTTTAGTTTTTGCCATGTCGGCTATATATTGATCTCCCTTTACGCATTCTGCAACTTCAAATCCATCACGATCAAGAACTTTAGCTTGTGACATTCCAGATATTACGAGAATAACGTCGCCAGTTACAGAATACTGAAGGCTCTTTATTGGATGATTCTCACATGGCTGAAGTGTTCGAAAACTCTGCATTGTAGCATCCATTCCCGCAAAATCCCAGAAGCGAACATCGTAATCTACGGATCCCGTGGCCAGTCGGGCTCCTGCAGGATCAGCTGCTACAGCAACAACTGCTTTTGTACCGTGAAGCATAGAAACTTCATGACTAGCTGGAATTTTACCTTGTAAATTTTCCGGCGTTCCATCTTCTTCCTCGTCACTGCCATCACTGGAATCACAACCCTCTTTATCCTTAACCTTTTCACTTATTTTTTTTGCGCCAGAATCAATCTTGTTCAATAACTGAACTGGTACTGGTGGACCAATGAATTCACCGTCGTCTTCTTCCTGGTCACTTCCTTTCGCTTCTTCTTTTTTCTTTGATTCTTCAATTGTTAAAGGACCCAGCTTCTCGACAGTGGAATCAATATTAGTTCTACGTCTTTCTTTTGCCATTTTTGTTGCTTCTTCAAGCATCTCTTCAACATTGAATTGTTTAGATTTCTTTCCGAAACCGCCAAACCCCATTATTTCGCGCATGCGCTGATTTTCAGTATCAGTTTCTGGTGTAATTTCTAACTCTTCACAGTTTACGTTCACCTGAACATCTGTTTTCGATGTCTTACCACCGAATTTTCCGAAACCTGTCGACTGCTCATTGCTTGTTGTATTATTTCCATCTTCCTCCTTCCGAGTTCCTCCTAAAATTCCTCCAATCTTACCAAACGTTATAACTTTTTTAGATTTATTCATTCTTCAATGAAGTGAAATTCAACTTAACATAACCTCTAAATCAGACCTGCACAAAGTTCTCGTAAATGGACATGCAGTTTACGAATTGTTAACAAAGTTGCAGTTTGTGAGCGCGCAGAGCTACTGATCATGCAGTATGAGCTGTATTCATTTCAAAGGCTGTGAAAGCGATTCGCGGAGGCTCTTCATTGCAAGAAAACAGGTGAAATGAAGTGATGTGTCAGTTATTGAGATGAAAAGGACGTAACTTTGTCCAAGAAATAACAATGACTCAAGTTTCAACGGGGGAAACTGAAGTTGTTGCCAAGAAATCTGAAACTACAACTGAACATGAAAAAACCAGAGAAAAGAAGGAACGCGTTCGTCCCCCAACCAAAGTAAATATCGGAATATAAAACTTTGAATTAAAAAAAAAAAAACGTTAAGTCGGTTTTAAAGTAGCAATAATTTGTGCTACTTATATTATGTATAAATTTTACATTTATTGCATGTTGTGGACGCTAAGTGTCTTGTCAATAACATTTGATCCGTCTCTCTGTATTGTTTACTAAATATGACTTTTTTCATTTTTAGGTTGTGATACGTCGATTACCACCTACATTGACAAAAGAGTCTTTCATAACTCAAATATCACCGCTTCCTGACCATGATTACCTTTATTTCGTGCGCCCAGACAAAAGTCTGGGACCATTTGCTTTTTCAAGAGCATATATCAACTTCATCAAACAGGAAGATATTTTCACATTTAAAGAACAGTTTGACAATTATACATTTATGGACAAAAAGGGTAAGGTTTTTAATTGAGCATAGTATTACTTATAAAGATGTAAATATATTTAAAATTATATAGGCCTAGGCCTATGCATGACAAACTTTAATTCCCCCCCCCCCCCTTTTGACAGTTAATAAAGAGAACACAGTTTTTAAAACATTGTGTTAAAGACATATGTCAACTTTGAAAGCATTAATGTGAGCTGAGTTATATTAGGGTATGGAACGATTTCTTGCAGGCAATGAGTATCCAGCTGTGGTTGAATTTGCTCCATTCCAACGCTTACCAAAGAAACGCTTAGGTCGAAAAAAAGACCCGAAGATGGGCACATTGGAACAAGACCCAGCATATGTCAGTTTTCTAGAAAGCAGAACAGCAAAATCCACAGATGCTGGTTCTACTCAACATTGCCCTCTGGAATACTTCCCTCCCCCAGAGAGTAAGTGAAAGACTTGAGTCCATAGGGAATATAGAATGTATCTTTCCTCTTGTACACAGGTTGTAACTTTAATAATGGTAACTATTTATTTATTACGAATATACAAGTGATATATCTGTGAAACTTCTATAGTCCTTCAATGCAGTAACCAGCATTGTCTACAACTTGTTGCCAGCGATGTGGAAGTTGTAGTATCCCTGTAGCAGCTCCTGTTCTATTGATGTTTCTGATGGAGCGCCCTACTGCCTGCTGAATATCAGGAACGGTCCGAACTTGAACGTCACGAAGTGGTTCCTTTATCTTTGGGATTAAGTCATAATCAGAGGAGCTTAAGTCCGGTGAATGTGGTGGATGGAAAAGCACACTTCCCACCCCCAGCGACGGTACAAATCAGTGTGCCGTGTGCACCCTTTCATTATCCTGTGTTAGGTGATTCTTTAGAATACGAAACACAGTCATAGGCTAACTCACGTACCGTCTGTTGTCGATCGTTGTCTAATAGCGTGGAAACAGCTTGCACTTCCTCTTCACTAACACTCGGATGACCCAGCCGAGCCATGTTTTCCACGCGATCACGCCCCTCATTGAAGTCTCGAATCCACCTCGCCACAGTCCTGTATGGTAACGCCGTCTCTCCACATGCTTCAACGACCACGGGCAGATTGAATTTTCGGCCAAGATCGCTGTTCATGCTTTGTAAACATGGCGAAACACAACTGCTTAGAGCTGTAACTAACAGGAGACTAACTTCAACTCTCCACAGCGCATGCGCTCTGAGTCGGACGGAAGAACTCTTTTAGGAGGGAGGAGGGCATATATAGATTAACATATGGTAAAAGTGACAACAATTAACTCTGTCTCGTTTCGCTTTTACAGCAATGTTGCCACTATTAAAGTTACATCCCGCGTATTATAATACTACTTACCTGCTGTTATTTTATTGTCAGCTATAGATTTACTTTGAAATTTAGAATCTGTATAACTTGAGCCGTTATTGCACACATTGACGAGATAGTTATATCCCTTGTACAATCTAGTAGGTTAGGTAAGCTTGGTTTAGACCCTAGCTCATTGACAAGGTTAGAGGGTTTGATCAAGGTATAGAGATTAGCTATGTCTTGTACAAAAGATTAGGTTATCTTGGGTTAGCCCAGCACCAAGTTGTGTGATAGGTGGTTAGGTTAGGAGATAGGCCTAGCTATCTGTTGGAGAAAAGATTAGCTTACAATTCATATTTGAAGTTGAGTCCGATAAATCTAGTGACAAATAATGATTTTTAAGGAAATTTACTATCTTAATGACCTAGTTGAATAAACTATGAAAAACTGTACTGTTTTATTGACATACCGGTAAGCTTACTATGATTTAGGCCTAATTAAAGCAACGAACGTTTTCGTCATTTTTGGCATCTTCAGATTACATTCTTGGTTACAGTATCTGATACATTATGTGATACTGTTTAAGTACATTTTACAAATTTATAGGTTATTTATTTATTTATTTATTTATTCTGATGTAGTTAAGGCCACAACACCAGGAATACAAATACAATAATAGAAATAAACAGAAAAAAATACACTATATACAAAATAAAGCTACACAAAAAAATAAAGAGAGAGAGAGAGAAAAAAAACACTATAAACAAAGTAAAGCCACACAAAAATATACACAGGCTGCAGTCACACAAACTTTAAATGAGTGATTAAGTATCATAACTAATTGTATCCTAACTAATTAACTAACATAAACAAGAAACTTGCAATTTTAATCTAGATTAAAAAGGAAAAAAAAAAACACAAATCAATACTTCTAGCAATACCTAAACACATTAACTAAGACAAAATTTTCCAATTTAATTTTGAATTGTGATAAAGTCCGGCAGTCCCTGACGTCATTAGGTAACGAATTCCAGAGGCGAGGTATTTCTACAGTATTGGAAGATGACTATAAAGACATTCTATGATGAGGGATAGAAAGAAGTGCTTGATGTTGGTTTCGAAGAGTTGTAAGAAATTGAAAGCGCGATAACAGATAATTCAGAGTAGAAATATGCATGATTCTAAACAGAAGAGACAGTGAATGTATTGTTCTTCGTTCCTTCAGACACATCCATGAAAGTAACTGGAGGGAAGGTGTTAGGTATATTTAATTAGATATCTGGAGTGATTAAAAAATGTCAAAATTTGCTTACATAATGACCCTTGCTCATGTAGGAACAGCCACGTTTGAACCCTGTGAGAGCATTATTTCTTGAGTTCTAGACGTGAAAAACCATGTAGGCTAAGTAATGAATATGAAGGAATTGCCTAAAAAAAAAAGTCAAAATTTATATACATAATGAGCGACACATGCCCATATAGTAACAAGTCCTAGTTTGAACTAATGAGAACATTATTTTCTGAGTCCAAGCCTTGTGAAGTTATAAGTACTTGTAATGTATGTATTGTTAACAGGGGTTCAATCAATGACCCTAGCACTTCAGTCCTTCGGGATTGTTTGTGCTTGTGCTACTCTGTACATAAATATCCCAGAAATCCTGACCCCTTCAAGAAGGACTATAAGTACTTAGTAGGCTATGAGTATGAAGGAGTTCTTGAAAAAAGGCATTTTTATATAGCTTATGTAATGACCCTTACCCCTCATTTCTTATGAAAAACAACAACTGAATAGACTATAGTGGACGTTATGTTGTCAGCAAGCAGCTGGATACAGTAAGAAGATTGATTGATATAATGACGCTTGCCCATATAGTAACAAGCCATAGTTCAACACAATGAGAGCAATATTTCCTGAGGTCGAGTCTTCTAAAATTATAAGTATGCCTAATTAGGATAGGCTATAAATTTTTATTTTCATCAACGATGCCTTCGAGTTACATTATTATGATCCGAACTGCTTCAATTTAATGCTTTACATTATGTCACTGAAGGCAAGCCTGGATCTTGGTCCCAGAGTGATGTCAGTATGTGCAGACCCGACACATTTGTGTCAATGATCTGCCACACCCTTATTTCCTCACAGTCTCAGGCTTGTCGCTTGTTCCTAATCAGAGGGACAAAATAAGGAAATTTACTTTTTGGGCGCCCCTCATAGATTTCTTATCGATATAGACAAAAATCACGATCCTACTCGCAATAGTTACCGAATAAGAGATTGTTAAACATTTGGAAGAAAACATTTTTTTCTGAAAAAAACTATGAACTTTCCACCAATATGATATTATAGTTTTATGTTACATACAACATGAGCTATTCGCTCTGGAAATCTGCAGGGCTATTTCTCTTCCACCCTGTCTTTCAGATATGACTTGCCTTCAGTGACATATTATATATTAATGTTTGTGGAAATTGCAACACCAAGAAGGATACATGTGACTGAAATGAAATTGATACCACAGATTAGGTACATGACAATACACAAATGATTAGAATTACAGAACTGTACCCGATCTGTGACCGTGAGATTTCAGTATGGTGTGAAGCCTCTATGCACTTCAATCAGAGCCTCTAAATGTCGTGGCATGGAATCAAAGAGGGCCTGGATATGTTCCTGGGGAATCTCCCTTCACGCAGTTTGTATGTGAGTCCACAAAGCATCATGTGGCCAGGCATTGTGTTCTTCTGAAATATGGCATGTGAAGTTGCCTGAAAGAGGGGTAGTACCTCGGACTCCAGAACTTCCCTAATGTAGTGGTTGCTGTTCAGATTGCCCTGAATACAAAGAAGGCGAGATCGCATGGCACACCAAACCATCACACTAGGCATTTGTCTGCTATGCCCCTCAACAATGCATGGTCTCAGATTGCATTCACCATAGTAGCATCTAATTTGTATGCGGCTATGTAGGACAAGTTGAAGCGGGACTCGTCTGAAAACACTACATTTTGCTATTCAGCATGCCAGTGATGATGTTCACGTGCCCATTGCAATCTGAGGCATTGGTGGTTTCTGAACAATGGAAACTGATGCAACGGCATGCAAGCCACTAGTGCAGCTCTCAAAAGACGGCGATGAACTGTTGATACAGACAGGTCCACACCTGTTGCAGTACTCCAGTGTCGACTCAGTACTGTAGATGAAGCTGTATGGTCCGTCACGGCCATGCAGACAAGATGGCGGTCATCTTGTGCTGTAGTCACATTACGTGGTCCAGTACCCGCTCGTCTCTGTGTATGACCCTCTTCTATCCACTGGTTCCACACACGCATCACTGTCGTAGCAGCATGCCCTGTACGAGCCAAAATGTCACAGTATGACAAACCTGCTTCCCGGAAACCAACCATTCTGCCCCGTTCGAATGCACTTACACGCTGATATTGTACCCTTCCACTTCAATGAAACATACCTGCACTAGCTTTCACGTTTCCACTTCGTTTGGAAGTTCTGCACTGACTGAGCAAGGCATAACACTGACCTTGCTGGTGACACAAGAGACGTCACTGTTGGGCCTATGTGTACGCCATCTTTCTGGAAACGTAATAAATTATTGATGGTGCACTGTTCTACATATCTCCCAAGTTTGGAGTCGTTCGGGCAATTCTTTCTGGGTTGCACTTTTCACAAACAGTAGTGTAGATCAGAATTCTATGTCCGACTCCCAAAATATTTCTTTAACTAACAGAAAAGAGAATTATTTTTCTGTGGAAACTTGTACAATACAGTGAATGTACTTTGCATTTAAATTTTCATGAAGATACAACAACTCTGAAATTCATGATAAAACTGATTGTACATTTTGGTGTTGGACATAAAATTAAAATTTTCACAACCTTATCATCAGCTTAGTGTCATGGTTAATTAATAGTAAAGGCTTTTTGTTACATTTAGTTTATCTCATAAACAATCCAGTAAGGTGTACTTTTAGCCACAGTTGTTAAAATCTGTAAGTGTATGAGGCTTAAGTACAAGTATTTGCATAATACTGAGAAATTTTATTTAAAGTTGTTGCCAAATTAAAGGCCATAAACTTTTACATTGAGCTCTAGAATAAAGAAACTATGCCATATTCAAAGAGTCCATGTACTTTTTTAAAAATATATACATAGGTATTTATTTTTAAAAAAGAAAATGGGTTACAGGTTGACTATTTCATGGAATTGCCCTTTAATAGACCAATATTAAAATATGCTATATTAGAGTACATTTAAGAAAATATGATACAGTTATTTAAGATTGCAAAAATATGCCTTTATATGCACAATACAATTAATCTAAAAGACTAGAAAATGTGTGATTAGCACAAATAATTAATCGGCATATCAGTTACAATCTTTCAAAAATATAATAATAATAATAATAATAATAATAATAATAATAATAATAATAATGGTTTATTTTAACTGGCAGTGTTAAGGCCATGCGGCCTTCTCTTCCACTCAACCAGTATGATAAAAAATTACTACAATGCTATGAATATAACATAATTAATACAATACAATACAATACAATTCAAAGCAATACAATAATACATGATTAATATAATACAATGACAATTCTTTTCACCTTCACAACACCAATAAAATAATTATGTAGTAATAATAATAATAATAATAATAATAATAATAGTAATGATAGTCTACCTAAATTAAATTAAATTATTAAGCTCGATCACAAGTATAACTTCAATTTGACTGCGCCCGTAAGAAATCGTTTAGCCTTTCTTGAAAGTGGTTATTGTCTGGCAGTCCCTAATCTTCTGAGATAGAGAATTCCATTCACGGGGGACTGAGACAGTAAAAGAGGATGAATAGTGGGATGTTCTATGGGCAGGAATTGCTAGGATTTGGCTCTCCTGTGACCTGGTGTTTAGATTGTGACTGGAGGATAAGTAGTTAAACCGGGAACGAAGATAATTTGGAGTAGAAGTGTGGAGAACTCGAAACAGAAGAGAGAGCGAATGAAGTGTTCTACGGTTACTAAGTTGCAGCCAGGATAAAGATTTGAACGAGGGTGTAATGTGGTCAAATTTGTGAGCATTACTGATGAATCTGACACACACATTGTGCACATGCTGCAGCTTGTTCGAAAGGTCAGTTGTCAAGTCTGTAAGTATTACGTCGCAATAGTCAAACAGTGGTAGTACGAGGGTTTGCACTAAAGTCTGTTTTAATTCTGGAGGGAGGAAGTTTCTGAATGGGTTAAGAGAATGTATGGTATAGCACACTCTCTTGGATATTTCCTTTATTTGGCATTCTCAATTTAAATTTTCGTCCAAGAAAATGCCGAGGTTTCTGACGACGGAATGGTACTGAATAGTGGCATTATTTACTGTAATAATTGAGATATGTCTGTTGTTCATTGTGTTCAGTAGTCTCTTATGTCCAATTATTATAGCTTATGATTTACTAGCATTTAACCAAAGTCCGAACTTTTTCGCCCATGAAGAAACTTGATCCAAGTCATGACTATACGTGAACGTATGAAATTTTTAATCCTATTAATGACTCATCTGACAGTTTTAAAGGTTACTCACAGTTTATTTTGTTATCTTAGAAAAGAAAATCACTACTACCCCCCTATTGGACTTCTTGAGGCAGCGCAGGGCAGAGAGACAGAGAATGCGTGATGAAAGAAGAGAAGAAAGGAGGAGAAAAGAACAGGAGCGGAAAAGACTTAAGGATGCTGAGCGGGATAGACGTAGGGGGACAACTGGGAAACCTGACACCAGTTCCACTCGAGATTCAACTTCTGATTCAGTTCTAAAGGTAAGATTTGTTTTTATTTTACAAGAAGGCTTTAGTAATTGGGTATTAGGATGTATTATTTTGATTTTTAAACTGTTAACATCTTGAATCTCTTAATGATTCTGTTTTGAAAAATAGTTAACTAAATAGGTTGTATATGTTGTAGTTACCGGTATTTGAATTTGCACTGAGTTTCCAAGACTACTTCCAACGAAGGAGGATGTCTTTTCTAAAATAACTAAATGAATTACAATAAGTGTTACTTGAGGTGATTAAATTTTCAACTTTCTGCACGTAGATACCTGGATTCAAATGACAGTGAATCTAAATTATTTTTTTCATTAGCAAAATTGATATTTGGGCAGACATTTTGGCTTTTTCTCGTTTTTCCTACCATCATTACACCATTTATTATTATTATTATTATTATTATTATTATTATTATTATTATTATTATTATTATTATTCCAATCTTATACATTCTGTCAGCCTGGGTGGCGCAGTCAGTAGAGTGCTGGCCTTCTGTGCCCAAGGTTGCGGGTTCTATCCCAGCCCAGGTCAATGGCATTTAAGTGTGCTTATGCACATGCACATGCCAGAT
Organism: Periplaneta americana; assembly: GCF_040183065.1. NCBI lineage: Eukaryota > Metazoa > Arthropoda > Insecta > Blattodea > Blattidae > Periplaneta > Periplaneta americana. The sequence continues at coordinate 116,517,662 of NC_091131.1, forward strand.
TTACTCACATGTAAAGGAACTCCTACAGGACAAAATTCCGATACACCAGTGACGCTGATATAATCTGGGCAGTTGTAAGCGTCTTTAAATAAAACATAAATTTAATTTAATCTTATACATCATCTTGGAGCGTATGACAAAATGATTTATGGAACTCAGTTTCTAGTGCTGAGCACTTAGCAAATAAGTTATTGCCATTATTGGTTTTCTAAACTGATCTTGGCCTAATTCATACTTCTTTTGATTTTCTGCATCTCGGACAGTCAAGGCTATTCGTTTCTATGGGTACCTGCAGTCCACTTAGAAATAAAAAGCTGCCTCCACAGTTTTCCAATCGTCAGAATGTTGTCACATTTAGCACCTCTCCCTGCTTTCTTTTCTGATGCAAATTTTATCACAGAGTCAAAATTTATAATGAAATCTTGTACTGCTCATTTTCAGCCAAGAATTTTATTTCTTTTTTTCTCTAGATTGTACCTACATATTTAGTCCAGAGTGGAGTTTCTATTTTATATGTTCTTTCACTGAGCACCTAACATACTGTACATTTGCACTTAATGACAGATCAATACTTACGCACATCTCCTTTCAGCCATGCCCAAAACAGACTCATTGAGATTAAAAATACAATGACAGAGAGAAAGTCGCAGAAAATCATGACCATAGGCTTTTGCTAGTTCATCTGCAACAAACTGAGTCTTTATTTGCTTCTTTTTATGTTGGTTAATAATACTGATTTTACAAGTATCAGTTTTCAAATGGGAATATTGAGTTTTCACAAAATTCAAAATGTTTTCTTTTCGTGTTGACGTACTTGGAATGTTATATTCTAACAAAGAATGATGATTTGCTTGATCCAAAATTATTACACATTTCCTATCTTTGGGCAAGTTTTCTAATATTGTCCAATTCATGTCATCATGAGTAATAGCTTTTGAATCAGCAATATTACTTGCAGATAAAAACTGTTTGAAATCCATGAAGCACATTTCCCAGTGTACAATCACACGAACCATCATTCCATCCCTGTTTCACCATATAAGTGTCAAATCATGTTTCACCTAAATACACAATTTTGCAGCCACATGGTCATAAATTTTGTGATTGACTTAAATATCTGTAGCGCCAAGCCAAATCCTTAGTGATTCCATAATTATTCAGCGCATTTTTTATCACCTTGAAACAAAAATCTAGGTTTTGAATAAACTCGCACAAGGTGGTTCTACTATAGGGAAATTCACATTACTTTGTATATGAACCAGTTTTTCATTGAATGTTGCAAATTTATTTTGAAAAGTTATAAATCACTCAGCATTTGAAATATCACACTTGAAATTGTCCACTTTTTGCAAATGCTTACTTTTATTCAGCTTTTTATTTATGTTTTGGTTCTCTCTTCACGATTTTACTAACAGTTTTAAAATATTGGCTGTTTTTGTTATCCAACCATTTCCTAAGTCGTTTGCCACTTCATAAATTTTACACATTGCATATTGCCTAGTTTCTGAGATTGTTTAGATAAAACACCCGTGATTTCTTTTTTAGATGCATACACTTTAACAGAAGGATTGTAAGTAGTACTGAAGTGCATTCCATAACCTCTCCTACTCAAATTCCATCCTCACTTTCCCATGGTGCAATCTGTTTTTAACAAATGAGTCTCTGGAGACTGAGTCACAGTGATATAACTGTTCCATCAAAATTGGAGGAAATGCCATTTCAGCATGCTGACAGTATAAGTGTTCTCCATTTGGTGAAGAGGGGATATGGTCGGTGAAGTTGTCTGACAGTCCACCTGACTAGGTCGTATGGACTCGCTAACCAATATAAAAATATGGTGCCTACATTGAAACTGTTGTACTTTTGGAGAGCAAGAGAGTTAATGACTCTATTGCCAACAACTCTGCATTGGTTAACAACAACTTTAACAGAATCACTGATTGAAGGCTCACTGACTTTACATATTATTTTCGCTGTTGCTTAGCTAAAGTCTACTGTATTTCACAAGTGACGACCAGACAGAACTTAATAGATATGAGAATTTACGTTACATGAAAAAGCTTCACGTGAAGGTGACCATCAGCCTTTCAAGAAAGAAAGAGGAAAAGATTACTGATTAGTTGCACACTTGTGATTAACCAAAACATTGCTGCTTTACCACTCCCTCTCTGGAATGAATAAGGTTGATGTATTACAAAAGAAAGGAAGTGGCTCACTTTGTCACCACATGTTGACCATGAAAATGAATAACAGCCTCTGCTAGTACTCAACGTTTAGATGCTCTGGACTGGAGAGATTATGAATCGATGTTGTTTTTTCTAATTGTGTCTGTAATGTTGTTGTTTTCTAATGCCAGGCATTTGACCTCTTGCATTCCAATATTTTTCAAAGATATTATCATAGTCAGCCACTGAAGCACAGATTTTGAGGTGTTCCGAATCCATTTCTTGGTTTGAGTTGCACAATGGGCAGTTAGGGGACTGATATATTCCAATTCTATGCAGGTATTTGGCCAAACAGTCATGGCCTATTGCCAATCTAAATGTAGCTAAGTACAGACGATTTTCGTGGTAAATCAGGAATTAACTGTAGATTATGACGCAGAGAGTTCCATTTTTTCCCTTGAGATTGTGTTATCAAATTTTGTTTGTTGAAGTCTAAGTATGTAGGTTTAATAAACGTTTCACAGAGTAATACCGTAGATTTAGTAACAGGTCCGTAAGTAGCAGTGCTGCCCTTCTTTGTTAAAGCATCCGCATTCTCGTTTCCCAGGATTCCACAATGGGATGGTATCCATTGGAATACAATTCTTTTATTGAGTGTTATTAATTGAGAGAACATTTTAGTTATTTCTGCTGTTTGAGATGAAGGTGTGTGTCTAGAGACTATTGATAAAATAGCTGCTTTGGAATCTGACGATATAACTGCATTCTTAAATTTATTAATGTGGCATAGAAGATTCCTGAGATTTTCACTTCTTTCAATGATTTCTTCATCCAAACTTGTTGTTCCATATCCAAGAGATCTATAAAGTGAGAAGAGACAGCATGTAACACTTGCACCTGCACCTTGTTCCCTGGAGATCAAGGATCCGTCGGTGTCTAAATGAAGTCAGTTTTGTGGAGGGTACCTAATATTAATTGTCTCTAAAGATAATTGTTTCATTATTTCAGTATTTACTTCTGATTTTAGTATTTCTGCTATTAAATTTAGATTATACCACAGTCTACTATATACAGTCACGAAGCCTGAGTTTTGAGGGTGCTAGAAACAATAAACTGTGACGGTTCTATTTTGGATTGCCTGTAATGAGGCGATATTAGCGATCCTAGTGGTGAGCAACTATCTAATGTTTGCATATTTACTACGTATTGAGCTTCGCGACTGTATATACTAAACTGTGATTATACTCTATATTTAATAGGGTTAAAGGGTTTGGTTTAATTTGTAAGTTTTCTTTTAAATTCGAGATATTGATTTTCAGTTTTAATGTGTCTGTAATGTTGAATGTACTGAAGAGTAAGAAGTTTCATTTTCAGTTCTTGTTACACATTTTCATTATTATTATTATTATTATTATTATTATTATTATTATTATTATTATTATTATTATTATTGTTATTGTTTTATACGTAGTTAACCTATTCATCTGTGTGTATTTGGCAAGATTCTCTACACTTCACTTATTAGTTCATTTTCTCTATAATTTGAAATCATTTTTACAACTGGTGTAATACTAATGTGAAATTACTACATAGTACATATACCATCTTACTTTGAAAGTATTGTTAAATGAAGTACCACTACTACCATCTTTACCAGGAGACTAACTCTATGGCGAGTGTTCTGTGGACCAAGTAATCATAGGAATCCCTGGAGTAGGCACTTGTACTTATGTATTTGGGTGTGACACCATACAGGATAAAAAAACGTGAATAGTTCTGTACAACGAAGGTAAATGGCACAATGTCACAAATATTGAATTTTACGGTAGAGCTAAATAAAAGTTTTTTTCTGTGTTTGTTTCACTTGCACATAATGCTCTTTCCAACTGGGCAAATCACTTATTAATATGCATAGGAGATAGTGTTTTGCACCACTGAATATAGTGGGAAAAAATGAAATAATAATATTCCAACACCTCAGTTTCTTAAAAAAAATTGACATTGTGCCCTTCACCTCCGGTGTACAAAGTTGTAACATTAATTTACTTTAGATTAGGTTAACTGTGGTTGTGACATTGTAAATTCGTATTGTTGTTCTTCAGTCAACTGTCCGAAGACAGGTTTGAACCTCACAAGTGATACCACTTATCCACTTATGTGGCAACTAGGTCAGGAGATAATGGTATAGGGTGTCCAGTTCCTGTCCCTCTCCATTGCATACATCACCGATTGGCTACATATTACACTAATCAGACTTCAGTTGTACACAAACAATTGTTTTTTCTCTGACACACATCGTCAAGTGAGCTGTGCTGCCTGATAATATATGTACATATCAGCCAGAACCCCAATCAGAGGTAAAATTCTTATTATATGCGTAAATTTCTCAGATTTTTATTCCCCTTAATACCTCACATTGGTATCTTAATGTAATAAGTTGCAAAACTCTCATACCAACTGAGAGAATAGATCGTGAAGAGTTTCATCTTTAATTTCGAGAGCTCCACATTCCAAAAGAATATGTCTTGCAGTTCCTTCTACCTGCTTGCAAACCCATCAGCTGCAAATGTTTTCTGTATTGGTCATGTCCAGATATTAGGTCAATGGCTTTTTTTTAAACAGTGTATGTTTATATAAACTAGAGATCTACAATAATAAGAGTTTAGTTCGAACTTTGAGCAAATAATTTTTCAGCCTTTTACTAGGGAATGCCTTTCTTCTACATTGTTTGTGAACTGTGTTGCTCTAGAGAACAGACTTATTCTGGACTGTTGGACTCTCATTTGATTAGGAAGTGCTCACATTAACTGATTTATTGTCAAATCTTAATTACCAGTAACAATTTCTGTAATGAAACCAAATTGCTCGTAGTTCTAGTTTTCTAACTTAAATTTACATAAAACCTTTCTAATGCATTTAGTGTCCAATTTAACCACTTTCCTATAATTGCGTTTTCTAATAGAATACTTTTCAATTCCTCATTGTGTCCTGTTTCCCTTCTTCTACAGTCTTTGATTGGAGATGAACATCAAGTACAGGAATGGAGTGCAAAAAATCAAAAGAACAGAGATGGAAAATTTGAAGTCAGGAAGAATAAACTCGAATTCAGAAACAGGAAACAGATTACGGCATATGATGATAGCAGATATTATTTCAATGAGAATGCTAATATGGAAGGCAGTAGAGAGAAAAAAAATGAAAATATGCTGTGTAACACATTCGGTAATATTACTGTAAATATCCAATCTCAGAACTCAAATTCAGAATGTAAAATTACCAATCTAACCAACAAATTCCTACAAATTAGGAATGAAAAATATTTTTGTAATGTTGTAGATAAAGACAAAAGGGTAAATACATCTAAAGGAAGTAACATGTGCTTGAGAAATGATGATCTTATTAGAAATGAATTCAGAGCAGATGTCAAGAGGATAATGCCAGGATTGGTGAAACATTACAATAATGACCATCAGAATAGACTTAATGAAAGAAGTGTTTACTGTACATCTCCAGTTCTCGAAGCAAACCCCGAACAAATTAGCATAATGAAACTTGAGTCTTTTATATCTGAAATTCCTCGAGAAAGAGCCATTAAAATTTTAAGCTTAGATTGTGAAGCCATGAAGAGAAATGATTTTGAAATTAAACTTCTTGTAAGATCATCAAATCAAAATGAATCAAATGAAAATTTTACTTCGTGTTTCCGAAAGATAGAAGATAATAAAACAACGTTGGAAAATTGTAAAGCTGTTTCTTTAACATATAAAGATGCTGCATGCATTGATTTTAAGAAATGTTTGGAATATGCAATTGGAAATAGACCTTTAGAAGAAGAAATAGATTGTGTTAATTCACAAAATGGTGACTTCCTGGTTAAGAAACGATTAAAAATTAATTATAAACTGGAATGTGGAAAGTCAGTGGAAAATATGACGAAGAAAAATGTGAATAATTATGACGTAGGAAAAATTGTTTTTCCTCAACAGAATAGTATTTCGTTATCACAAACCAATTTATGTAAAATTCATAGATCTGATGCCAAAGATAATGCAGAAGATACTAAATTAAATGTATTCCAGCATTGTGACACTACCCTAGGTTACAGATCAATGCAGACTAAGACCAAAGAGAATCAAACTTGTTTAGCAGATACGCAAGTTATGAATACTGAAGTTGTGAGTCCAGTTTCACTACATTTTGTAAAAACAACTGCAGCTCATGACATTTGGAAAACTGGACGGGAATCAGTTGTAAAGATGCCTGCTTCATTAACTGCTAAATGTTGGAGGTCAAAGTCACATAAGACTACAGGACTCCAACAAAGTGTTACAAGAACTGGTAATATGATAATAGATGCCAAAAGTGACTGTACTTTGCCTCCATTTAAATTAGAACCAAAATTATCCCATGACCAAAATGTGAGAGGTGAAGAACGGACTTCCAAAATGGAGTGTGTCAATTTGAATCAAAATGTAAGTAAGATGATCATGTAGTATATACTAACGCAAAAAAAGTACAAGATATTAATATAAACCTCCTTTTCAGGATTGTGTATGCATTACAGAAAATACATATCGAAACACAAGAGATGGAAATGAATGTCAGATGCCTTTTCAAGTTGGTAGAGAGAAAGAAAAAAGGACTGAGAGAGAACAACCACTTCCCAGCAAGTTTTCACAAACATTTAATTTTAAAACAAGTTTGTCTAAAATATCTCCTAATAAAACAGATATTAATAATAATAGTAGTAATAGCATATACCGAAATTATGAATCAAAACCATTTGTTCATAATCGAAAGAAATGCAGGCAATCTTCATTTCGATTTCAGAGCAATAAAGTTCTGTCATACCAATTTGGAAATTCTGTCAGCCTTGGAAGTTTCATTCCGCAGGCTGAAAATAGACATAGATATGAAAATCCCAATCCAGCTAACATCAGTACACCTGTGCTACCTCAAACTTTGTCAAATTCAAGATGGTATAATAGATGTGATCAAAAAAAATGGCATAATTTTAAAACAAACAGGAAAGAGGAGCTTTCTTATAGAGATACATTCCATTCACCTGCTTATGAAAAAGAACATGCAAATAAGACTTTTACACACTTTTGATAAATAAATAATTTTATAAACTTATTTTTTATTTTATATGTAGACCTTATTTGTACTGATTTTTTTATTTTTTTACCAACTTTCAGTAAATTTGATGGTGTTTCTTTTCTTTTTTTTCTCGTATGTGAATAATAAATGCTTTCATTCTAAAATGTGTCTTTTACATTAAATCCTCTAGTTTTGAAAGGCTGACAGAATAAAATTTTTTCTTTATTTTTACATTTTTATTAAAAAGTATATTATATATATAATTTTTATATGTTATTGATTGTATATTTTTTTTCAAATGTATAGCTATTCAAAATAAATATTTATACACTTAATATGTAAACCAAAGATTTGTCATTTATTTATCTGGGTAATCTTATATTTATAGGTAGACAGGATTTTAGATAAATACATGCATATATTTTGTTTAAGCCAGTTATGTTTGATAATGTTAAAAATACACTTGGGTAATTAGACAGTAGTTTATTTAGTTTGTAACATTCTACTTATTTAATTCTTTAAAAAATCACAGATAATGTAGGTATTTAAAAGAGAGAAAAACAAAAATTTTATATAGAAATGTTTATACATTTTTTTTTGCAAAAAATAAATTGATGACATAGGCTAACTCTATCAGGTTCCTCTTCCCCAGTATTTGATTGAAATTGATAGTATTTCAATTAAAAATCGTACATATTATTTCCACTATTGAACACCAAATAGAAAGCCAGTTTTATTGCTTTCTCTTTACCCTATTTGTTTTAGAGTAGAATTACCTATTCCAAATATTGATAAAATGCTGTCAGCACTAGAAGATGAAGTCCTAACTGTGAATAACTGTTTAATTGCAGAGCATTAAATGTAACCAATACATTTTTATGACTCATGAACCATTTGTATGCTATCATACCTTTTGTCATCTCAGTGCAACGAAAGCTTCTTGGTGATGTAGCTTCGGATTTTACTATCAGTATCAACAAATAAGTTTCTGTGTAGTGTTCTCTTACAAAATTCAGAGCAGTACTTCTTTTCTTCTGTAGTAAGGTCCCTTTTCTAATCGGCCATTTGCACAAGCAGATTTACTGTAAAATGAGCCTACTTTAAATTAAACCACCTGTTACAAGTGCTTAAATCCAAATGAACCAGTTGCAGAGAGAAAGAAAAATGCAGCAGAAACCAAAGCAGCTAAAGCTAAATGTCTTTGCCAATATGCTGACCACAGAGTATATGCTGAATGCTGCTGATGCAGAAAAAATGGCGTGCTCAATTTGTGTCAGTGACCTTATTATATTGAGCTCACTAATCTCTGCCAGTAACAAAGAGTTATGTTGAATATTAAATAAAAGAGTAAAAATGAAGGATAAATTAAAACAATTACAGGATCCAAAATATTGTTCAAAATTAGGTCAGTATATGGGATTTCCCAGAAATACAGAATAGTTCGTAACCCTAGGTAGCCTATTTGCTTCCATCTTTTTCACATGTCCAAACCATTGTAATTGTTTAGTTTCCATAATATAAATCTTAAAAGTTCATCTTTTCTCTTATCATATCATTTATAATTCTATCTAGTTTAGAGTATCATCACAGTCTAGTATATACAGTCATGAAGCTCAATACATAGGGAATATCATCCATAGATAGTTGTTAACCACTAGGATCACTACTATCGTCTCATCACAGGCAATGTGAAATAGTACCGGTACAGTCTATTGTTCCTAGTACTCCCATCATCTCAAGCTTCGTGATTGTATATACTAGACTGGTATCATGCTAATCATAAAAATCCATTTTTGTTGGCTGCAATTTTTATTTTAATTATGCATTCATATTCCATGTTTCTGCATCATAAGTTATTAAAATTCTCGCTATTGCTTTATAAATACAGATTTTATTTTCTTTAAATATTTGTTTATCCCACAGAATTCCGATCATCATTTGTTATTGCAGATCGACTCTTAATTATCCTCTTTGTTATTTCAGAATCATTGTTTCCTTCATTTGTAATTTAAACTCCCGACTATGCACTAAACCTTTTAGCATCTTCAATTGTTCTTGCCTTTTGTTAATATTTATTTGTAATCACTACTTTCGTATTCCTCCATCAATTTTTCTTGTCATATATTCTGTGCCTTCATAGTTTTCAGCCAGTAGTATCTAATCATTTGCGAATTATAATGTCATTTATCTTTATTCCTATGTTACAACATTTATTTTTCCAAGTTTTCAAAGTTTGCTGAACATAAATTTTAAAAAGTGTTGGGGATAAACAGTATCCTTGTCATAAACCTTTCATTACTTAAAATTCAGTTTGACAGTTTTCTTCCTAGTTTAACTTTCGATATTGAATTTCATACAATTTTTATAGTCCTTATAATTTTAGGTGATATTAATATTTCCTGAAACATTTCAAAATTTTATTAATGGAATACTATTACAAGCTTTTTCTAAATCTGTAAGTACAAAATGAGTCTAGGTAAATTAAAAGCAATCTGCTTTCAACAGTCTGTTTGAAACAAAAAGTGTAATGTACTGTTCTACCAGTCCTGAATCCCATATCTTTATATTGTTTGTTTAAAAAGTACTTTAAAGATTTTCCCATATAATTTACTAAACACATTAGTTAGTTACTCAATGCCTCTATAATTTTGACATCTGTGCTTTCTGATTTTCTTTCTCTTTATTGGTGCAAACAGATGGTGGCAAAATTGTCTCAGAAGTACTTCACAACACTGACCACATGCTTTGTAATGTCTGCTACCTGAAGGCCATTAATTAAAAGTTTTATAATATGGGTAGAACAACTATATGTAAAAAGATCAAAATCCTACATTCGGTTCTAAGATTTGGCACATTTTGGTTACATTTCTTTCATTATCAGTGACAACAGACCTCACTTTACACTTTGTTTTTGCTCCGACAGTTTTAATACTGTTGCTTGTCACTTCAGCTAGATAGTGAGTGGTACTTAATATGGATTACCAAAGATGTCAAATGTGTCTGTGTCTACTAACAAGGAAGGCTCATCAAGTGATAATGGATTTTCACAACGATTTTTCCCCCATACATTCCATTTCAAATAAGAAATATCCCTATAAATTTTTACATCCAGAGTTAGCCTTCAAGATATTATTTTTCAGCTCTTACTAGTTCTTAGCCAGAGGGGTGTACAAGAATCTATTCTGCGCTTCTAGTGTTGGATTAAATTGACATTTGAACATTATAAACATACTTAGCAGAAGGGAAAAAACAATTATTGTCCATATCTATATTTGACAATTGTAACACAAGGAAACATTAGGCTTACCCAGTTATAATTCACAAAACAGTGGTTTGTAAAGCATTACTTATTAAACTGAAATCATTTCCTTGCTGTATGTCAATAAAAATTCGTATTAATATTAATAAATTGGATAAATTAAGCTTGAATTTAAATTTATAGTTTATTTTGAAAATGTTGAGAGCAAGTATCAGCAAGTTGGAAGCATTACTGAAATGAGTTAAAAGCGTAGTTCACGAGCTGTGAAGCGAGGACATTTTCTTTATGTTAGGTTTAAAGATTTATTAACATAATATAGTGATGTGAGATGGAAAATTCGCCATTATATATTTTTCCAGAAAATTTTTCCGGCTTGCAAATAGCTGCTTTCTTTGCTCCCTTACAACGTCAAGAGCCTCACATGTATTCATCACTCATTAGCTTATCAAATAGAAGTCGTAAGTCATCTAACCGTTGATGACGGTGTTAGTACAGACTCCAAAACAACGCCATTATCATGTTTGTTTTGCCGTGAGAGTACTGATTAAGAAATAAGTGCTGGCAAATATCATATTTTGAGAACTTTACTAATCTGATCTAAACTCATACAACACTATTAGGTCGACATGAGATGATGAAAGCCTTTCATATTAAAATAAATTATTGTTGGCTGAGGAAACATTATAACAAAAAATTTGTTATATGATTCATGATTTCTCTTCTTCATTATATCTGTGGACTCCTCAATTTATTTTTCATAATGCATTCACAGTCACAACTCAATGAGTACCCGTACTGAACTGTGTTACTGAAACAAAAGCTGATCTGCTAATGCAGGTACTGTACAGCCCTGTTGTACTCCCCTCCAAGCCGATTGACTCCTTCCAGGTAGGGGAGTAGGAACTGCACATCACACAAAGACAACTGCACAATGTGCAGGGTTTTGGGATGCCTGATCTAAAGACTGTCTGACAGGAGCTGGAGCAACATGTTCCCTCTTCTCCTTATATCACTCTGTAGGTTCCGACATCACTAACTATGAAGGAGAGGTAACTGCAATATCTGTAGTCCTTCAAGAACTTTGAGACTCCCATCAAACAAATTCATGAAAGTAGTAATTTTCTCTGATTTCAAAGCAGCAATACAATCAATATGTTCAAACAACTCGAAGAAATCATTATGCATAAAGGAAGCATATAAGATGATAGCTCAACTCCAAAACTTCACGAAACAATATACCTTCAATGGATTCCAGCATATTGTGGAATTGCAGGGAATGAACTAGCTGACATGCTTGCAAGGAAAGAAACAGCAGTATTACAAACAAAAAAAGTCAATTTTTCATTTTCATCAATAAAATGGATAATAAAATCAAAACTCTCACAACAATACTCGCAAGAATTGAAAAAAAAAAACATGCTACAGACAAGAAATGGAACATCCTTCTCACCAACCCAGAAGAAATGGAACATCCTACTCACCAACCCAGATGCAGTTCCTCAAGGACCAAGAAAAACAGCAGTAGCAGCTTTTAGATTGCTTACAGGCCATGATTTTTTAGCGAGCCACCTCTACAAGATAGGAATTCTGACTTCACCATCCTGCAGTCTATGCAACATTCAGACTGATATGAACGAAGAACATCTGAAAACCTGCAGGAGACTGTCTGGAGAGAAAGACCTAATTCAAAAGTACTGGAGAGCAAGAGTGCTATAGTGGTTTCAGAATAAGAAGGCATATGGGCTAGGCCAATAGAGTGCTGGCAGTGGTGCAGCATTGAGACATGTTGCATGAGATGCGAAAGACAAGAACAACAGATACCTGGGACAAGGACAGAAAATGTACACTGCTGCAGGCAGGTGATGAGAGCGACCGAGCGTGGCTTACGAGATCACGGTGAGCGAGTGATCTATGTATCTTTTCATTGTGTGTTATGTTTAACTACTCCTCCTGAAGTAAGTTTCATCTATATTTTTATTAAAGATCAGTAGAGCTTGGAGACACTAACATGCAAAATAAAATGACGTATGTAGAAACTTACTTTGTTAATGAGGAAGAAAGAATGTTTTAATTTAGAAAAATAATGTTGAATGTTGTATTGTGTTGTCTGACATTGGAAATTATCCTCGCTTCAAAAACTATAAGCGGTATAGTTTACTCAAATGTCCAGACTTCCTTGTACAGCAATCTTGAATTTATTACTGTTTATTTCTCTAGAGGAAAGAGGAGATACAGTATGATTCCACATATCTGGCGATAGAGAGAGAGAGAGAGAGAGAGAGAGAGAGAGAGAGAGAGAAATAACTCGTCCGGCCTTAATTAAGGATGACCACGAGGATCCGAAAATTAATAGCAAACAAATATAATCAATTCAATATGAATATTGTTATAAAAATAAAATGTAATAATTAAGCACCATTGATTATCAATAATTATAAAATAAAATCTTAGAAGATGACTATAAAATTATACTTATAAATAAAAGATTTTATTTAAAATTAGCATATTCTTAATTAATGCCTTCTGAGTGGTATAAATGAAACTGTATAATCTGCAGGGAATCTTTAAGAATTTGCGAGATGATTTTTTTGAATTTCAAAAGATTATATTGATAATTGTTTTAAAAAATTATATGTAAATTTTGGTAAAGAACTCCGAGCACCAAAAAATAAACCTGTCACTGACCAATTGAAGAGAGGGATCTTATACTGGGCACTAAGGTAGAGAATACAAGGTTCATAAATGGCCCTCTTTTCCTGATCAACCTGATGAGCTTGGTGTAGATCTCTCTCCATGCGTATAGTTGGATCTATGATAATAGCCTTTTGTTGTTGCCTGTTTATTGCTATTAGCCTATATCCACTCTTCTGCGAGAGTCGTCTTCAGAAATGCAGTGGACCTCTTCATGAACTTCCCAACCCTTGTTCCGAAGAAGACAGGCGATAGCTCCACGGACTCTATGATGCCTGTTGTTACGCAATAACTCTCCTTTCCGACAAAAGCCCAACACGTGGCCAAGAGTTTCTGTCTCGTTAAGCCTATCTAATACAATTTCATCCTCTTAAACATACCTTGAAGTCTAGAATTCTATATTTTAGCTACGAATACAACGTAAGCATATCTGTTCATACGTAATTGAGTACTCATAATTGAAATAGTAGATTATCATCTTTTTCTCTGTTGAATTGAGCCTAACTATTAATTTAATCCTCTAGCTCAGTGTTCCTCAGTGTGTTACTCGATTCCACGAGCACATTGTAGGGATTGTGCCAGTGATAAAATATGTTAAAATTGTATTTTATACTCGGAGGATACTATATACAAAAATCACGAAAATATTAGTAAATAATAACGTGAAACATCAGCAATACTAATAATAATAATAATAATAATAATAATAATAATAATAATAATAATAATAATAATAATCATAATAGTAACAATAATAAACATCTGAAACAGAAAACAATATTATTTATTGTTTATAACTTTTATCAGTGAACACTATAACAATGTAGGCCTATACTTAATTCACTTCGAATCATGTTATGTATAGTTGAAATTTAAAACGACAATAATGTATAAATCATACGTTTCGATTTTGGTCACTGACTCACTCCCTATAATTTTGGTTCCTGATGCTTACTGATTTTTTTGTTAAATATAACAATTTTGTACTGACACAGACTAAATGCAGAAGGAGAAATGAGGCTACAACTTCCCGCCATAAAATTGATAAAAATAATCTGCAGGCTTAAAAACAAATAAAAATATAACAAAAGTGCTATAAAATTTCATAGCAGGCGTACTGAGTAATACAGAAAATATTAAAATTAAAATTGCAATGTTTTGAAAATGTTACATTATGAACACAGTTTTAATGTTGCAGTAACACTTCAATAAATGTATAACTATAATAATGACAAGGAATGGATCACAAGGGTTCTGCAGTTGCACTATAGATTAAAAGGGGTTCTGCGCTGGAAAAAGTTTGAGAAATACTGCTCTAACTTATACCTACTCAGAGGTCTAGGGTTTTATATTCTATCACTCTGGTATGTGGCAATATAAACCTAAAAGTGAAGTAGTTATACATAAGTGAATATGAAAACCATAACCCAAGTAGTATCATATCAAAATATTGTTGTTGTTTAGTCAACTGTTCGAAGACGGATCTGAACCTCATAAGTGATGCCAGCATGGCACCATTTATGAGGCAACTAGGCCAGGAGATAATGAGGTAGGGTGGCCAGTTCCTTTCCTCCTATTAAAATATTGAAGGTAAAAATGTTATATTAGAAAAATTTACAAAGTGTAATATAGACTTATATAACGCAGTAGTTTTAATCTATTAAATTTTGAAATTATGAAAATGAATCTCCTCATTCCTTGCTTGTCTGTATTTATTTTAAAAGTGAAATGCAATTAAATTGCTTTAACTTATAAAGTTTTCTAATCCTTCTAAGGATACAAGGTGTTGATCCTCTTCGTAATAATAATCGAAAAAGGGACAATAGTGTTCATATTTATATCGGTCAAATACAATATTTCGCCTTACACTCTGTGTAATATTGCAATAAAGATTGAAAATCGTACCTGTAGTTATTTTCAGCTTTCTTGTTGCTTTCTAAGTTCTATAATGGGACTGCTAACACATCTTCTTCCTCTACTACGTTGACTTAGGATTCTGACTCATTGTCTTGGAGATTTATGATTATCCTATCAAATGCCTGATCCCTTGCAATTTCTTTTTGAAAGTCCTCCTGAACCAATTTGTTTACATGTTCAACATGAGATACCCAGTCCTCTCTTGTTACACGATCAAGGGCTTCATGCATAAGCCATTCAACGTCGGCAAGTCAGAATTTTTTTTTTCCAGCAACCTCTCCTTTTACTTTAGCCCATATCAATTCTGTAGGATTATATTGGCAATGGTACAATGGCAACCTTATTATCTGATGTCCTCTTTCTATTGCAATTTGATTCAATTCGTATGACTTTGGCTGTGTATTGTACTGTCTGACCTTGGCTAAGAGCTCTGTTTTTGTTTCGTGTGGTTCAAATGGAATGTTATTCTTATTTAGCCTATCTTGAATTTGAAATACATGGGAATTTGTAATCGGAGGCTTATTGGTTACCATGAAGTGGTAAACCACTCTTTGATACTTGTGGCATTCATTTCGGAGTGATAATCTTTGTCTTAATTTTGCGGACGTGAAAGGAAGACCCATTTGCTCCCTGAAACAAATCCAGTTTTTGCATGACAGAGTCAGCTGCCTTTGCCTACAGGAACACGGAGACCTTCGTTTCCTTTGGAGTCCTGCCAGATTTCTTTTCTTGTATGATTTTGATTAACATAGGTTTCGTCCAGGTAGAAAATGGGTCTATCGTTGCCTGATTCTGTGATTGTATGCATTGCCCTGAGAAATTTTATTCGAGTTGCCACTATGTCACCTCTTTCCATTAGGAACTTGCGACCGTCTACAGTTCTTTTGTAGTTAAAGCCCATGTTTTTTAATAAGGTGTGCATGGATGTTACGGATCCTTAGTATTGAATTTTCTCTTTCATTATCGCGACAATTTTTTTCAACGTTGGATACTCTCCGTTATCATACATTTCAAAAATCGTACGATGAAATACACACTTCTGAAAATCGTCCAAATCATTTACACGCTTATTTGTTTTGCGATATTTTCCAAAAGAGGTAAATAGAGGTGCACCACCTGTTTTAATTCTTTGGTCGGCGGGAAAAGGCACATAAATCAAATTAATTAATTTTTCAGGGGAGGCTGTTTTTTTAATTTACTCTTAACTAAATATAAGTATAATAATGAAATTCATGTATGTTGGTCAAAGTAAGATCCTTTTCAATTTAACATACAAGAAATTTTATTATTTAAAAAATTAGAAAAAAAAATACATGACGTATGTTATTAGGTACAACAGAAAAATCGACCTTTTTTACTTATGTGCCTTTTCCCATCGACCAAAGTTGTCTCTTTGCCCTGCCCGAGAATACGAGATACTGTATGCACTCCTACATCACAGGCCTGTGCAGTCAGATACTGCATTTGTGAAAAATTGACAGTTGCATGCACTGCACTGCGTCATTAGCCAGTCCCTTTAACAAATTGTATACAGAAATACCATACTCCTCGCCTGTGAATGTACAACTTTCCTTTTTCGTATCACAGACGAAACACCAGAATCACTTGCAGTCCCTTCAAGCAACATTGTAACAGAAAGTTACACATCACACAACTGAAAACAGTCCACGTCTGAATTTGAGAAGAAACTGAATCTATCTTCGTTTAAATAAAGTGACTACGGAACAAAATATGCTGTGCCTGATACCCTGGATATCTGTTTAGTCTAGAACCATTACTCGAGAGCCAGTTGACATACAACTGCCATTCTTGTACAGTCCCTTTCAGAATCGTTAGCTCTGTCGAGTGACACAACTTAAAATTCAGCTCAGGCTATAAATTATGTGCGCACAAAAAATAAAGTAATACGCAACTGATCAGCAAGACTTTGCAACGATTTAACTAAGCAACACCACTTCACTGTCACTGGCTCTGTCGACATAGACTGGCTTGAACTAGCTCCACCTTATATGCCTTCTTATTCTGAAAGCACTCTAATGGCTTCATTGCCAGATGCCAGGCATTAAACAACAACAACAATTATGAAATTAATTATTTTTCAAGTATGTTTCCTGACAAGTTACAGGTGTTCAAAGTGTCTACCCTGAACCTGATTACATTCATTACATTGTCATACCAGTGGTTATCAGCCTGTGTCGAATTTGATTAAAAGCAGCTAATACTTGCATAGTCGGCTTCTCTCTGCTGTCAATTCGAGTGGTGTATTACTTCACATGTCCCAAAAGAAAAAAAAAAGATGAAGGATATGAAGTCGGGTGATCATGCTGGCCACGCAACAGATCCGGCTCTCCATATCCATTGCTCCCCATAGATGTTGTTCAGATGTGCTCGTACAACCAAGTTGAAGTGCGTTGGGATGTTATGTTGAATCATATGTCCCCTCACATCGTGAAGGGTACATCCTCCATGAGCAGCAGAAGAGTATTCCGAAGAATGCTCCATTCAAATGAGTCAGCAAAATGACAGAACTCTTGTAACCTGTCTGCAAGAGTACTTGAAGAAATAAATTAATAATTCATTTCGTAATTAACTGTAAATGTCACTAAAACCTGTCTCTTTTTCAGTGTCGCGTAGCTTCTATGTGAGGCATCAGAGAACATGGGTTGTTATACAAAAAAAAATGGTCCTCATTGTGAGATCTATCAATCCCCAGAGTTTGTTGCAGAGGTCCTGACTCACCCCATGTAATTAGAAAGTATATGCTAACTTCATGTCATTTATACAGGGTGTTTCAGGAGGAATAGTAAATATTTTAGGAGGTAGTAGTATAGACGAATTCGAATAAAAATTCCATATAAAATGTGCCCAATTTTTATTGGGTACATAGATACAGCCGTTAAAAAATTCCATATAGCACGTGTCCAGTTTTTATTGGGTACAGAGATACAGCTGTTAGAATGTAACCCAAGAAGGTGTTAAACAAAGGCAAATGATTACGTTCAAAGTTGATTTTCATAAATTCCACCACCGACTTCAATACACTTTTGACTTCTCTTGACAACACCACGTGTAGCTCTTCTGAGGTTGTCTTGGCGTTCTTTTATGGGGGCAGCTTTATTCATAATCCAAACGATTAAATTGGCTCTTGTGTTTACTTTTTCTTTGTAGACTTCACCTTTCAGCCATCTCCATAGGTAAAAATCTAAAGGGGTAAGGTCCGGGAACCTTGGTGGCCAAGAAACGTGACCATATCAGCCGATCCAACTTCCAGGAAATGTTAGGTTTAGATGATGTATCACCTGACGACTAGAATGTGCAGGGGCTCTGTCATGCTGGAGGAACATACCCATCCTTGTAGCCAAAGGAACCTCTTCCAATAATGCTGAAAGCTCGTTTTGAAGAA
Organism: Periplaneta americana; assembly: GCF_040183065.1. NCBI lineage: Eukaryota > Metazoa > Arthropoda > Insecta > Blattodea > Blattidae > Periplaneta > Periplaneta americana. The sequence goes on from NC_091131.1 coordinate 116,536,197, forward strand.
AGTCTAGATAATGGGGCCCTGTAAGACAATGCGGTAACACAACAGGCCCAAGCAACTGATTGTCTTTCATATCACACCACACATTTACAGAGAAGCGTTCTTGAAAATATGTCTCCACAATGGCATGTAGGTTTTCTTCAGACCACTGATGTGTGTTACGAGTGTTATTGATACCATCACGAGTGAAAGTGGCTTCATCAGTGAAGAGTAAGAATAGAATTACTCGGCAATTTACAAGTAGCCAATGACAAAATTCCAGTTGTCTACCTTCATCTCCTGCTCGAAGGTGTTGTAAATGATAAGGATAGAACCCGTGCATACGTAATATCCGTCATACTCTTGTATGTGAAACACCAATTCTGCATATGCTTGTTGCAGGACTATGTTCTACCAACTAAACAATGTCTTCTACTTCATTCACATTCTGTTCATTTACGCGTTCAGATGAAATATGACTACTGGGCACTGCACCAGTCTCACGCAGTTTAGTGAAAACACAAGTAAATGCTCTTGAACTTGGAACTGAGCATTTCCATTACAAAACCCGTACACAAATACCATATCGGCATACTCAGCATTTGTAAATACGTGCAGCATGCTTAAATGATACAGTAGAATTGGCCAACAAATCACAATCACAGTTGAAAAATTCAATTATGTAAACTAAAGCAAAACTTCATAACTTGACCTTCAAAACAGAAATGACAATCGATAAATAAGCCCATAGAAACCGGAGTAGCAACACATGAAACGAAAGTGCATTGAACATAATCATTTGTCTTTGCTTAACACTTTCTTGTTACATTGTAACAGCTGTATCTCTGTACCCAATAAAAATTGGGCACATTTTATATGGAATTTTTTATTTGAATTCGTCTATACTACCACCTCCTAAAATATTTACTATTCCTTCTGAAACACTCTGTGTAGCATTCATGCTTCATGCCCACAAAGTAACTTCATAAAATGGTGTAAAATCTTTGGCTTCTAATGCCATGTAATAGATGTAGAAACAATGGATGGACCAGTTATGGGGAATAGGTCTTTGTAACAGATCTAATAAATAAGTTCCTAATGATTTGGTGAATTTGTTATATAAACAACTTTATTTTATTAATTGAAACTATTATGGTATTTTACCTTACTTAATGATTAGTGATACAAGTGTTAAAAGTTTATAATCAAGATATAGGCTATACATAAGTTGCATTTTCCTTGCCTTCTCTCCCTGATGCAGCAGATACAAAAATATGAAATGTTGGCTGGACCAGTGCTGGAGAACAATTCGTGATAATAAACGCAGTAGGTAGGTTACCTTTTCTTTGAGGTCCCTTGAGTCAATTTATATTTCTAAAATGTATTATGTTTCTCTAAAAGTCGTCTTAACTTCATAAAACTTAAATATTTAAATATCATTTCTAATTCTTTAGAGTTTGTGCTTAGCATTCCTATTGTAACTTTTTACAACTTTTATATTTACATTATTTTTTAAATATATTCTGTTCTTTAGTATTTGTGCTTTACATAAAAAAAAACTTTAACTGTGTTACTTTTCTTATTTTTAGACTCTTTAAAATACATTTTTACCACCATAGTTTAATGCGTCTTCTTTGAACACATTATAAAGTTACAGATAAAATTTAAAAAATGCTTTACATAATATAAATTGTTACTACTGACTTGAAGTTCTACCATGACATTAAATTTCTTGTTTCCTTTTTCGTTCTGCTAGACCAGCCATTTTCAACTGGTGTGCGTGGCAGGGTGGCACTGTAATGTGCCAAGAATGATCCACTAGTGTGCTGCGAGAAAATGAAAATAATAAAGGTTGTCATAGCAAAAACTGGAAAAATAAAAATGAAAAAAGTAGTAAAAGAAAGTGTGCCCGTAAGAGTCAACTTTCAGCAAACGCGGAACAAGCCGACATTCAGTAAACATAGTGTAGGTGTCAAAGTGCTGCATTGGAATTAAATCCCTCGCTTGAACTTGGTCGAGTATTGCTGCCTCAAATGAGATCAGGTCTGTTGTGATACGCTCGTAGGAAACACAAGCACAGTACAAGGTCATCTCATTGACATGTCTTATCTTATGTTTTATGGAAGGCGACAGGTAAGATACACAGACGTCTGACACTGTAAAAATAAGACTTTATTTTCTGCATTTATGACAAACATCTAATGAAATGTACCAAAACAACAGTAACATGAAGTTATAAATGAAATAGTATGAAAAAATTTAGATATACGGTACAATTATTATTGTTAATTAATAATTCAATATTTGATTTACCACAAATATAATATGATAGGTCCATACATAGTGTTCTCCCTATATACTGCGACAATGTACAAACGTTTTACAAAATATTATTGATATAGCAGTAGATTAATAACAATATTAGTACAGAGATAACGTCACAGAAAATATAATAAAATGAATAATCATGCTGTAGAAGTTCTATAGACGCAAAGATTGAAATACTAATTATTATTATTATTATTATTATTATTATTATTATTATTATTATTACTACTACTACTACTACTACTAGAAAACTTAATACGGTTTTTGCATTATCGTGATTGTGTTTTCCATTTATAATAATTACATTCACATCCAATAACATCTATCACATGTGGCAAAAACAAAATCGTTCCTGTGTGAAAAAAATACATTTACCTACAACATTTATATTATATTTTAAAGCAGATTTTGTAGTTGTACTGCGGAGAGGTTAGTTAAACACTGGAAAGTTTTCTAATTATAAACATCTATGATGTTAGTACACAGTTCATCACTGTAACTTAAACATTAAATTTCTTCCCGATTCTATGAATGAACAAAATATCATTAACCCTGTCTGTATCGAGCATGCTTCTTTTTTCAGATATTAGATTCCTTTCACTTGCTGCATTTGTGGTAGGAATACAGAATATTCTTCTGGCTACTTCTCCAAGTCTAGGATACACATTACTGTTTTTCTTCCACCAGTAAAGAGGTTCATCATCAACATGTCCCCTTGTGATGTACAAATCTATTTAATTTCCTGTAGGCTCGTCACCATCTTCTTGCCATCCAGCAAACATTGATTTCAGTTTCTTAGTGGATGAGGGTTGTTGGTGTATATCGGACAGAGCGCCAACAGAGGTTTCAACTTCAGAACAAATTCGTCTCACAGTATACAGTATTTCCTCTTCTTTCTCTAGTGCAATGAGCAGTTCGAGCTTTCTGAACAATGGCCAAAGAAAAGTACCGATCTTGTGGATATTTTAACTTTATCCTCCAATAAACGAAGTGCACATTCTTTAAGTTTTGTAACCTCTTCAATTTCCTCACCGGTTATCGCACAGTGTTTCTTCAGTTTATGAACCCAAAGAAGTACTAGTTGTACAGTGAGATAGGTATCTCCTTGAAGTAAGTTGGTAGCTTCTTTGAAGGGCAATGCCAAGTTGTTGTTGTAGCCTTGTAGCCTTCAGAGATATTGTGTCCTTCCCTAGTGATGTTATTTGAGTCAATAGTCTCTCTCCACAAACAATCTCTCACCGCATGTAAGAACTTGGTGAACATTTTTATGACGCTCTTTTCTCTAAATTTTCAGCAGGCTCCAGTCAAATTGCAAAGAGAACTGATGAGCCTTCAATGTCACACAATTTTGAAAGATAGATATTACAATATTTCAGGCAGCCTCATTGCGTTTTATAAGAACTTGGAACAAAAAGAGTTCCCGCATACCCACGCATTGACATGCAAGTTAATTGTAATGTTTGGCTCTACATACCTTTGCGAACCATAGTATCAGTCATGAACCTGAATAAGAGTAAAACTAGGTCATGTTTGTCCGATGTTGCATTGGAAGCAGTGATACACATTCATTCTACTCAAACAATTTTCCCTGATGTAGCTAAGTTGGTGAAATCAAAGAAATGTCATTTGTCTTCCTAACTACAGAAAGAAAGGACAATTTTATTTTGTTGACAAAATTGTTTTGTTATTATTTTAATGATTTTTGTAATGGCCAATTGTTGTAATTCTCGAATTCTTTCTGTGTGTCATAAAATGTGCTATCCATATACCTTACTGGCTCACTCCACCCCTTGCATGCATGCCTCCCTCTCAGCAATCGGTATTCTGTCTCTTTTCTACTCACTCACTGTCTCTCTCCAGGGCTCGGCACAGCCCCTACGAACCCAGAGAAGCCACCGTGATGCCGAAATGATCTGGTGTAAGGAATGAATGTCAAATGCAATAATGGAATGAAATTGTTCACGCAATTCCTTGTTTTCCTCTGCCATGTAGGCCTGTGCTAAGAGGTGAAGTTTGCACATTACGTCATGTATTATAATTTGAGCAAAATGGAACAAGCATCCAGCTAATTTCGTTTGTGGGAAAGTTTTTTAATGGCATTCATGGTTGCAATTTCGTAGTCTGTGGAAATAAATTCAGGAAACAAATTTACACAAAACAGGAGACAAACTTTTTCAACAATGGTTGCAAATAATTCCATATAAAATTCTTCCGTCTTCTCCCTCATTACTGCCATAACTGAAGGGAACCACTGACCTCCAATATTACCATGGATTGTATACAATTGGCACATCATTCCTGGTGCAGCTTTAAATGTACCATCACATATTAAATACATATACCTACTCAGTCTCTGCAATTAGTCTCGTGTAGCAAGAATGATCAACTTGGTCTCTGTGCTGAAGTGTTGCAGCCACTGTTCATTGCCCTTATCTGTTTTGAACCTGTTCGGAATGTCATGCAGGTCTTCTAAAGATTTTGGATCAGGTGGCAAATGTCTTCTATGTGTCTTTTAGATGTTATGCTGTTTAGTGAAACTTAAGTAGTAGCTAATATACAGTACGATTATTTAGTCCTGACAGTCGCAGACAGTGTGCGCCTGGGTCAGGCGAGTCCATTAAGTTACACCAAGGGGTGTTTGGGTTAGTCATTTGCTTGCATTCAGAGCAATTGGATGTCACGCGTTTGGTAGAGCGGTGTGTTTCCAGTACAGTTAAGCTGTACTGGATTCTTTACTGACCACTCACTCTTATCTCTATTCCAGATCTCTCCCAACTACTCCTATTACTTCCCCTCTTTCGCGTCGCCGAGCTGTCAGGACATAACAATTGGTCTGTACCTATTTACACATGAGTGTAACATCCAAACATTGAAAGTGCATGAGATGGTCACTCACTATAGTCTGCAAAGCTTGAAAGCATTTCTCCATGTATCTAGTTGAATCGGATACCAATTCAAGTACATTTTCATAAGAGATATCAAAATCTTTTAAAGCATCACTGATTGGCCTGCTACAAGTAGTACCGTTTGCTTTGTCAAGAAAGCTACAACTAGCAAGAAATACGTCCTGGTTTACTTTGGCACACATTGTCCGGAATAAAACTGCAAAAATAAATCTTCCCTGGCTGTCTCAAGTCTCGTCTGCAATTACAGCAATGGATTTAATTTAGCTTTCATCACTTTTCCACAGTCAGTTCTAGTAGGATTTTTCAATGGATCCCTAGTCAGTCCCTTTTGTTGCTAGAAGAACTTGCCACACAGTCCACCCCAGTCATTAAGGGGTGTGTGCGGAAATTTCTAGGTGCACAGTTGTCACATTCTCCATTGACTTCGCCTCATGGGTATCATTTATTTCTATATAACAAATTGTTCATTCATTCAACAATCAATTGCGAATTAATTAATGCAGAATTTTGAGTTACTGTGTGTATAAAGATCAGTTATAGAGCCATTGTATAGCTAACTTCTTCAAAGTGTATTTCCATACTAATATCATTTAAAACAAAAAAAAAAAGTAACACCGAAAGAAGATAATGTGCATTTGTGCTTCGTGTCTAAATCCGCAGTGAAACTTAAGTGGTAGTTAATGTACCTCTTTGCACATGAAGTTGGGTACCGCATTCTCCTCTCTTCTCACAACGCCATTCAGTTTTCTCCTCAGTAAATTTGTGTTATACAGGAAATCTTTCTAGATCAATTTTGGCTTGCTTCTTTCCAATGCAGTGAGGCATGGACAGTCCGTGAGTAGATCTGAGAGCTGTTTAATTTATGGTAACAGAATCTAAAACTGAGGTAGTATTGAGAAAACTGAATAAAAATGGGTATGATATCAATAAATGAGGTGATTTCTAGAAAAAAAAAAAAAACAGGAATAGCTGAAATGAATAGACTGGTACAAATTGCTGCAGAACGAATCTGCTTGTTAGTAGGGAATGAATGTGGGACTAATTTTATTTGTGGGACGCATTGTCACATGATGAACTGCACAAACAAATAGGTATCGCAATCACACAACCACTACTCAAACAATTCACGCAATTGTAGAATCCCATGGTATCTTTTTCTTTTTTCTGTTTCATTATTTTTTTATTTTGATAATAAGAAAGACACTCTTTCAGCTTTCCCAATAACGGGACTGCCTCATTGGACAAAGCATAACTAACACACAGGGTGAAAAAAAAGGCCACAAAAGAGAAATGTGGGGAATGAACGAGAAATGGAAATTAAATACAAGAAAAATAATAGCATACATATAATGGGCCTAAACATAGTAAACAAACAGATTAGACATTCAAACAAAACTTCTTCCTTTTTAGGAAACAAAGTAGAGGTGTATTTTAAAATGGCAAGTGATCCTCTGAGAGGAGTAAGGGAAACATCACGAATGAAGTCGTTGTTCAGCTGGAACTTCTTACAGAAACTGACAAAGAGGCGAGGTATTGTGCCCCTAGTGCCAACCATTAGTCCAACTACTTCAATGGAGATGAGGTGATATTTCTCCAAATAGAATGGAACTGTGGGCTCATAAATTCTGTATTTTCCTGCGTGGACTCCAGCGGGCTGTTGTTCCTGTGCCTCGAACCTGACTGTCGGGTCGATAATGTAGGCGGATGTAGAGCCTGGTGGAATGGCAAGCATGTCAATTCGCCGACAGGATCCCTCTTGAGAGATACCGTGGACTTCTTCGTGTACAGTGAGACCTTTCTTCCTCAAGGCTTCGGCAATCATGGACCTGATTCTGTGATGTCTAGAGTTCCACAGTGTCTCGCTGAAAGGACAGGCACCCAAAACTTGGCCAAGAGTTTCAATCTCACTGACGCAACGACGACAGTGGTTTCCGTCTCGGGACCTTCTTGGTATAGTACGCAGCGGAAAAACATTAGCTGTCATTTTAAGAGCTAGTCTCCATTCACTGCTAGTGAGGTGATTAGGTTGTCAGATCCATTTATTGGCAGGAGTGAACTCTCTATAGAGGATGACGCCTTTCTCTTTCTGATTTAAAGAGCACCAAGATTGAAATGGTTGCTCCCTGAGCTCTTGTCTCAATTTTTTCACTTGAAGTGAATCAGAAGAGATGTTTTTGAAGTCCAAGTTTATTTAAATAAACCCCAATTTCATTAGACAAGTTGCGACAAGCGTTTACATGGATATTTTGGGATCGTTGTAAGCTCTGACATGCAATGATATGCTGCAAAAAAGTTTCCCAGCTAGATTTAAATAGTCCCAATCCCTTGTATTTTTTGTCAGCATAAAGCATGTTGTCTGGCGTATTGGTGGGAAGCTGGAGTATTTCCTTCAATGTGGTTTTAATGAGAACATTGGCATCAGAAAGAAATTTGGCTGGTATTTTATTCAGTGGTGTTGTCTGAAACTGATAAATCAAAGTAGGGCAGATGTAGCTGCATAACACGGAATATTTCTGATGGTGTTGTAATAGAGGTGGATGCAAGGATATCTAGTTTGTTCTTTAACTTTTCCATACACTTGACTGCTTCAAATACAGTAGAAGTGTGGTAACTTAAACCGAGATATTTTATATTTTCTTCTGGGACAATTGATGAAATTGTTTGGCCAGAAATTAAGTCAAGTGATTTGTAATTAAGAAGCCCTTTGGTTACAGAAATGCATTTGCATTTATCTATGTTTATGTGGAGACCAATTTCGTTAAATCTAGTTATGGCATACGATGAAAGAGTAATGGAACAGAGAAAAATTCTCTCCGGTGCCGGGATTTGAACCCGGGTGTTCAGCTCTACATGCTGACGCTTTATCCACTAAGCCACACCGGATTCCACCCCAGCATCGGAAGAATCGTCTCAGTTTTAAGTTCCAACTCTTGGGTTCCTTCTAGTGGCCGCCCTCTGCACTACGTCATAGATATCTATGAACCTAGGACCGAAGTCCACACATGTGCTGAGGTGCACTCGTAATGAATGACTAGTTGGCCGGGATCCAACGGAATAAGCGTCGTCTTAAATCACGAAGTGATTTACGCATATTCTGCATGGAAATATCATATGTACTTCAGTACATTATAATAATATATAGTTATGGCATGTTCAACCAGTACTTGTGCGGAGTCTTCATTTCTAGCAACAATCATGGTGTCATCTGCAAAACCTAGTGTCATCTGTTAAACCTACAAACAAATTCTAAATAGAATTGTTAAAAGAGAAACATCATTAGTTTTTATTTTCGTTATTATTATTATTATTATTCATTATACGAAGCATGTTGCAAAAACTGTATTTCGAAATTTTAACAAAATTACTTGTATTCACCATTCCTCATATCGAAAAATTTATTTTTCTCATAATCTCTGTCTCTGCAGAGCAGTATATCCTGAAATACGACCGATTTCATTCATTTTGTCTGGGAATGATGCATATTAAATAATTATTGTAAAAGATTAATGGGTTTTTATTTTAAATCGACAGCACATGAAGATGATTTACTCCAAATCAAAGAATACGATTTTATTCATAAATTTTTTGTGTTATGTGAAATAAATTGAAAAATGAAATGTTATGGTTAGAGACGAGAATTTCATGCACTATAAAATTCCAAAATATACATGCATTCATGCACTATCAAACTATGAAACCTGCACAATCAAGTGAAAAATACATTAAAGTATGCACTTTTATTTTTATTCCAATTTCTTATTTCACTTCACTTTTTTTTGCTTAGTTAACATCTAACAACATTTCTAAATTGATTTCTGTGAGGTTCCTGTGCTTGTCAATCAGTATGTTTTTGTAGACAGAGAATGACTGTCTACATTGCAAGAAGTTATGAATGCAAACTTGAATGAACGTATTTGTGACAGTGTCAGGTCAAATTCAAGTTTTCGCCACAAATAACCTTCACTAAATAAAAGAATCCGCAGTCCGGTTTCGCGTTTATGACCCTGTCCAGTTTATTTTAAAGAAGTTTTGTAATGTTTTACAAAGAACAACTGTCATAGAAAATATTCGGAAACAGAATAGGAGTGCTTAGCTCATTTGCATGGAATTCTCGTCTCTAGTTATGGTTATATGAAAGGGAAAATTTTTAATTATTACAGGCAGAATTATTTCTGTTTATGATTGCGATTTTAGTCTAGGTTTTAATCCTCTCAGACCAGATGGCTTCACAAATAGACCTCCTCTTTCTTAAAGGATTCATTCATTCATAGTTCTCTGCCCAAGGGCAGATCTTTCACTGCAAAGCCAGTATTCTCCAATCTTTCTTATTTTCTGCCTTACTCTCAACATATGATTCTACTGTATCTTAATGTTGTCTGTGATCTGATACCTTCTTCTGCCCTGAATTTTTCTCTCGTTCACCATTCTTTTCAGTGCATCCTTCAGTAGGCAGTTTCTTCTCAGCCAGTGACCCAGTCATTTTCTTTTTCTTATTCTTTTATTTCACACACTCCATTCTTCTCCATATCCACATTTCAGATGCTTCTATATAGTCGTTTGTCTTCACTTCGTCGTAATATCCTGCTTCTGCCCCATACAGTGCCACACTCCACATAAAGCACTTCACTAGTCTCTTCCTTAGTTCCTTTTCCAGAGGTGCACAGAAGATTTAAAGAATTAATGGTCATTAATTGTAAATTCTTCTTGTTATGCTTAGGTAAATTTCCACAGAAGCATTTAAGAGTAACAAAAGGTCTGTCTGAATGACAATATTGCTCACATAATCTACGTAAATTGTATAACTTGTAAACAAGTGAAATATGTTCCTTTTTGTTACTATGAAGTCCTTGTGTATGAAATCTTGAAAGGGAATGTGTATCTTCTTATTTTGCACATAGTAAATAATTTCATTTATGTGTGTCTTTTAAATGATAGCTGAAGGAAATGAATATAAACACTATTATCATTTGCAACATACAAAGGAATTGAAATGTTGCAAAACTGCATGATACAAAAAACTGAGAAAGTATGTGTCATATTCGTGACATTCATTTCTATACGTGTTATTTTATATGTGACAGGTCTTACGTAATCCTGAACACGAGAAGGAAGCAAAGGATGATAATAATAGAGGGGGTGGTAGCAAGGAAAACAGGGAAAAGATCCAACAACAAGGGACCAAGAAAAGAGAAGATGAAAGGCAGCGTAATAATAGAGATAGAGAACGTGAACGCAAAGAAAAGCAACTACAAGAAAATAGGTGAGTGCAGAGTGTTATTCAAATAGAGTTGTCCTCGATGATCAAGTGGTTACTATACATACCATTGGATTCAATGTGACTTGTAATGGATTGAGAGAATGATAAAAATCTTTAGTATGGCTTTCTTTGTAAGGGATGTAAGTCTTCAGGATTGAAAAGTGAAATGGGTATATCAGAAGCATTACTTTTAATTCTTTATAATATCATAAGTTCCCTTCCTTGATTCAAGTGCCATCCTTTTCAGCTGTAGAACCAATACACTAAGGGTCAGTTTACATAAGGAAAGTGATTTATTTTCTTGCAATTAATGTCTGGGTTTGTGTTCCTTGTCAGTGGTGGCATTGCTCCATGTTGACCGCAAAAACAGCAATACTCGATATTTATTAATATTTAGCATCGGTTGAATATTTGGTGATGGAGCATTGAAGCAGACAGAATACCATATGGGGCATTCCATCATTACGTATGTTACATTCGGGCAGTATTTAGATCCATGGAATTGCAAAAATGTTCTAATAACTGAAACTTCATATGGAACAGAAGATCAAACAAAAAATGCACTATTAGAATATTAGTTTGTTAAATAGGTAGAAGAGCATAGTGGTTGTTCAGAAGAACCACCGTTTTCTTTCCTTCTAAATTTTATAGCACAGATATCCCACCAAGGAACTACCTCTTGAGTATACATAGAGGTGCCATCTATGTTTTGAAATTGTGTGCAGAGTTAAAATGTTGAAAAAAAATTGATCGAAGCTTTGTTATGATCCATGAAGTGAAAAACATAAAAAATTAATTTGTGCTGCAAAGGGTTAAATAGTATTTTCATTGAAGTGAGTATTACATATGCTACAAAAAATGGACATAGCATTTGAGGTGGACCATGTTTAATTACAATCCCTGAGATTTATCTGATATAAGAATGCTATCATATTTTTTTATTAGTAGCTAAGATTATACCCTTGAACTTAATACCATAGGTTTAAGAGTGTAGGTTCATTTTTAAGTCTTCAATTTTTTCTTCTGTTAAGTATGTTTCAGGACTTTGTTACGTATATTACACAATACAAAATCATGCTTATAAAATAATGTTATACAATAAATTTAATTGTTTTTACTCAATAATTTAGGTGTTTTAAGCACAGATAAATCTATATTTTACTTATTTATAGTTTGAACAAACGTATTTGTGTTTGTCTTTCAAAAACATCAATTTTCTTTGTCCCAATACCCTTCAAGTTTGATTGGGGAAAAATTTCTATTATTTGATCAGATGTTGTGTCACAAATATCTTTCTCATTGGCAATAAATGTTTTTATTCCTGTCACATACTTTCACACACATTATTTTGACTTAGTCAACGTCAGTCTGGTTGATAGCTGCATAACGACATTTCAGAGTTCTTCTGGCATTTTATTTGGAAGTAAACAATTCTACTAATAAATTTGTACCTGTTTTATGTCCTGTACAGTTAGATTCCGAGCAGTAACATACTGTAGCTCCATGCTTTTGATATCAACATGATTAATACCATCATTGATGTACATTCATCTCTGTGATTTACTTTTTTGGAACAGATAACACCTTTCCTTTATTGAAGCACTGGTACTTGCAACAATGACGTTTACTTCACTTTCTCCACGAAAATAGTGTGTCCTGGGATTGGCTGTATTTTCATCCACCTGTCAGTGAGAACTTTCTTACTTGCATCAATTTCATCTTCTCTTAATCATCATCATCATCATCATTGGCACTACAGCCCATTATGAGTCCTGGCCTCCCTCAGTAGGCGTTGTCATCTGTCTCTGTCCTATGCAACAGTCCTCCAATTTCTGTATCCCAATCTTACAAGATCCTCCTCCACTCCATCAATCCATCGCAGATGTGGTCATCCTCGTCTCCTTTGACCTCCAGGGTTTGTGAGAATAACTCTTTTATAAGGTTCTGATGCATTCATTCTCATTACATGTCCCACCCACCTCAATCTATTTGTTTTAATTATATTTATTATATTGGGCTCTTTAAACATTCTATGTAATTCCCCATTATATCTTTTTCTCCATAATCCATTTTCAAAAACTGGACCATATATTCTTCGAAGAATCTTCTCTTAATAGTATTACTTTAATGGCTCCACTTACTTTCTGAACACATTTGTAGAAATCAGAGGCTGACTTAATTGTTACTCTCCTTGATCTTACTTCATTCCACGCAAGTCATTTAGCCAACCTCCTATCCTGTCGACAGATCTCTTACCGTGGGATATGGTGAAAAATATTCACTCTCCCTCGTCTGTGTCAAAATCCTTTTTCATGAAAGCATGTATTTATTTCTGAATTGTGCTACACAGCCAACAGAAAACACTGTTATGGTCTGCAGGGCAGGAAGTTCTTTCGTTAGTTCCTTTAATACTTTTTTTAAGCAAGCCCACATAGAAAATTTCTCATGAGATATGCAATCACTGTGAACTATGAAGGAGCAAGTGTAACAAACTGTCCTTCAACCAGGTACAGCAGGTAAACAAGCTAATCTGATCGTGGGTACAATGAGCGATTTGGATTTCATCCCAGAATATATTGCTGAAATTTTCCGCATTTTCACTTGACTTGCTCCGATGTTTTGCTTTCTAGTTTGAAAATCTTTGGATTGGACTTTATTTTACGAAGGAGTGAATTTCAAACACAGACAACGCGGCCTGAAGTTCATTCACTGTATCCTCAATTGTGCCTTCAGTGTCAAGATGTTAGGACAGGCTTTCAATATCTTTCCATTGCTTCCATATTAATACCTCGTCAAGATTTGTGTTATCAGCTCGAAGGACAGACTCAGTGTTCTTACAGTTATCAGCCATTCATTGCTCATTGTCTACATTAGAGAATATCATAGTCAATAATAGGAAAATCAGTTTTAAGTTTGTTATGCAGAAACTCAAAAATTATATTGAAGTTTGCATGATACCTACAAATACAAACATTATGTTTTCAGCACTCAAATATGTGCATCTCCAATGTAAATAAACTTCATGGCTTGTACTAAAACTGTATTAGGTATGTTACACTTAGTCAGATTTTTTATAAGGAAATAATTGTTCTGTTAATGAAAATAGTTTTGCACTTATTAGAACGCGCTAACCTTACTTCCACAAAAGAACAGAACATTTTCTATACTCGTAATCCTTGCGTTAAATAATACTTTTTGTAGTTTTCTGTTATGTATGTTACATTATGACTGTGAAATCTAAACGTGAATATGAGACTCTAATTATCAGATTGATTAAGATGAAATATATGTAATATGTAGAATAAAAGATGGCGCAAACAATGAACTGAGTAACATTTGTCAGAACTTGTTCCAAATGAACAATATTGCTAACTTAAAAACGCCTTCTTGAAAGATCAGTGAGCAGCAGAAGTTATTAATTACATTATATTTTTAAAACGTGAAACAATAAAATATGTATATTTGTGCAATGTTTGGTGTTAAAATGAATATTATTCACTGAAAGTTAAAAAATCTCCCTCATGTCCACTTTCTCATGGAATGCCCCATATTCTTTTTAATCAGTTAAGGCATCTGTATCAACTACTAGGTTATTTAGCATCAGTGGTATTGTGATAGTAAGATGGTATTTGGCGAGATGAGGACGAGGATTTGTGCCATGTGTTTACCTGACATTCACCTGACAGTTGGGAAAACTTCGGGAAAAACCTAATGAGGCAGTCAGCTGAGCTACAATAGTGACTTTGACAGAATGTTCTATAGTCGACAATAGATACCACCACCACCACCATCACCATCAACACCACCATGATGCAGCCATGGCAGTAGTAAATATGTCAGTTAATCTGTTACTGCAATTGTTTTAGGACTGTCAAATTCTGATTCAGATCTCAATTGGCCTGGTAACCTCATAATTGATATAGTCGTTAAATAACTGATAAAAAGAAAAACTACATGGGAGTACAACATTAGCAAAGGCCTTACTTTTTTCCATTAGTAATCAAGTATTGGTTAATATGTTGTACATGAACTACATATTTATGGAAGCAATGTTGCTAAGTCGATAGCTGCGAATATATTGAATAAATAGTCGCATACAGCCGATAAGGAGTGGTCCTCCAGCTTGGAGATGGACAGGATCCAGTTGAGGCGAATAGAGATAATTATTTCAATGAAAGACAGGAAGCAAGTCGTACACTTAGGAATAAAAACAGAGATTACGTGAAGGAAAACTGAATGAGGTAGAAACAAATAGTAAGAATAAAAACATTAGAGATTTATATAAGGGCATAAAGGAATTTAAGAATGGTTATCAGGCAAGGGTAAACGTGATCAAGGATGAGAATGGAGACTTGCTTGCTGACACTCATTCAATCCTGAACAGATGGAAAAATATTATGGCCAACTACTAAATGTACATTGGCCAAATAGAAATGATTGGACGAAATTCAAATACAAACTGCTGCGCCAATTATAACCGAACCCACATTTTCTGAAGTGGAAATTGCGATAGAAAATCTGAAAAAGTAGAAGTCTCCAGGTATTGATCAAATTCAGCAGAATTAATACAAGAGGGTGAAAGCACGTTATCTAGCAAAATTTACAAACTTGTACTTACTATTTGGGAAAAGGAAATTGTACCAGAACAATGGAGTCCATAATTGTACCTGTCTTTAAGAAGGGGGAAAAGACTAACTATAGTAACTTTCGAGGATTATCACGTTTGTTGACATCATACAAAATTTTGTCCAATATTTTTTTGAGAATATTAACTCTATATGGTCGACCTCGATAGCATAGTTGGTATAGTGCTGGCCTTCTATGCTCGAGGTTGCAAGTTCGATCCTGGCCCAGTTCGATGGCATTTAAGTGTGTTTAAATGTGACAGGCTCATGTCAGTAGATTTACTGGCATGTAAAAGAACTCCTGCGGGACAAAATTCCGGCACACTGGTGACTCTGATAGGGAAAAAGACATTTGGGGAGCCGAGACGTAGATGAGAGGATAACATAAAAATGGACTTGAGGGAGGTGGGATATGATGGTAGAGACTGAATTAATCTTGCTTAGGCTAGGGACCGATGGTGTGCTTATGTGAGGACGGCAATGAACCTGCAGGTTCGTTAAAAGCCATTTGTAAGTACTGTAAGCAATATTGGTAAATGACATATCTAAAAGTTTATCAGCTATTTCTTACCAAGATATTTACTGCTTCCCAGACTTCTTATAAGACTTATGGTCAAAGTAGAAGATACTTAAAAATTGAGAATGCAAACATAATAGTGAGTAGGGTGAAGGATATTGAAGACTGAACAATACGCAAGTCTTCAGAAATAAATAAAACAATTAAGTGAGCGAAAATATTCCTACTATTCAGATACACTGGTCTCCTACATGTGAGCACGATCTCCAGGAAATATGGGTCTCATTAGTGTATACAAGTACATTTGAAGATTACTGGTCGGCAGGGTAGTGATGGAGACCAAACAGGATTTCATCATCTACCTGCGTAAATCCATTGCTACCTTCAGACTAGATTGCTGCATTGAGCAGCATAGGATGTCGTTTATCTGGCCAGACCAGCTTCAGATGGACTGTGGGAGATTCGAACAGTTATATACGATAATATACAAGTAGTACCTTTTTATTGTATGTGAAATGAAACCCTTATCTATTAAAATGTAATACTGTGTGTTAAAGATTTTTTCTTTTTGAATTAGATGTTCCATTTGACTGCCACTATTAGCAGGGTTTGTAAAATACAGAGTGTTTAAAAAATACGGGGCATAATTTCAGGTATGTATTTTCCACATGTAGACAATCAAAATAGTTCATTACGACATGTGTCCGGAAATGCTTTATTTCCGAGTTATGGCCTTCACAACATTGAAATTCACCGGAACGTTTTTCTTTCCGCAGGTCGTTGCCGTCAAAGGAGACATTAAGAGGGCACTCTGACAGTTCATTCCGTGGCGAAGGTTACATTCAGTGTTTTGTAGGCGTTAGACTGTGCGACATGTATTCAAATCAAGAGCTGGCAGAGATACACTTCATGTACGGTAAGGCGGACGGCAATGCTGCGCTGGCTCGTCGTTTGTACCAGGAGAGGTACCCACAGCGACAATGTCCAGATCGGAAGACATTTGTACGTCTCCATTACCGTCTGTGCAAGTATGGAAGATTTAACTCTCCTGGTTTGGGAAGGGGACGACCAAGATCTACAACTCCAGAAGTATAGGAGGAGATTCTGGAGGCTGTGAATATGACTCCTTCCATCAGCACACGAAGGGTAGCGTTGCAAGTCAATGTTCCTCATACGACTGTCTGGAGACTGTTGAAAGAGTATCAATTGTATCCTTATTATTTGCAACGTGTACAGGCCCTGTCACCAGCAGATTACCCTGCACAAGTTAGGTTCTGTCAGTGGTTCTTGCAGCAGTGTGGTGTAAATCCGAACTTTCCTGCCTTAGTATTATTTACAGATGAAGCACAGTTCACACGAGATGGCATAACAAATTTTTACAATCAGCAGGTATGGGCATATGAAAACCCACGTGCAACTGTTCCATCTCATCACCAGGTGCAGTTCTCCCTCAACATGTGGGCCCGTATCATTGATGATCGATTAGTTGGACCCCCATGTACTTGTAAATAGACTTACGGGGCAGGCGTACACAAACCAACACCATACCTCATGTTTTAGAAGACACTCCACTGATCAATCGTCAACACATTCACTTCTTGCATGATGGCACTCCTGCACACTTCAGTCGTACGTCTCGCCGGTACTTGGATCGAAGGTTTCCTGATCGATGGATAGGTAGAGGTGGCCCAATTGCTTGGCCTCCATGCTCACCTGATCTGAACCCTCTCGATTTCTACTTGTGGGGCCATTTAAAATCATTGGTTTATTCGTCTCCGGTGCCTGATTTGGAATCCCTTCAGAATCGAATTGTGGCATGTTCTGAGGACATACGCAGTACTCCTGGAGTTTGGGATCGTGTTCGCAGGTCAATGAGACATCGATGTGAGTCTGTATTCAAGCAGGAGGTGGACATTTTGAACATCTTCTGTAATGACAACGACCTGCGGAAAGAAAAACGTTCCGGTGAATTTCAATGTTGTGAAGGCCATAACTCGGAAATGAAGCATTTCTGTACACATGTTGTAATGAACTATTTTGATTGTCTACATGTGAGAAATACATACCTGAAATTATGCCCCGTATTTTTTAAACACTCTGTATAGGTAATAGTAAAGGCAATAATCCCTGTTTGCAGTGTCGTATCTTCTGTCACTTGTTGTACTTCTGAAATGCTGTTTTGTTTTAAGGACACTCTGTATAATTTAAAACATATATATATATATATATAAATCTACAGGGGGAACTCAAGGTGCCCACCTAAAAGGTGCAGACATTAATTAAAGAAAAAGGAATTAAATTAAAATTATAATTTCATTATTTTATTGCATAAATGTGTACTCTGATGATTTATAATATTATAAATTTGTGTGTGTGTGTGTGTGTGTGTGTGTGTGTGTGTGTGTGTGTGTGTGTGTGTGTGTGTGTGTGTGCGTGCGTGTGTGTGCGCGCGCGCGCGTATTATTATTATAATTATTATTATTATTTATTATTATTATTATTATTATTATTATTATTATTATCCTATTTATTTTCCAGGCAGAGAGAAAACAAAGGACAGAGCAGTGTCAAGAGTTACCGAGATGATAGGCAGAAACAAATGGAGATTAGAGCACAGCGGAAACTGCCTGATGACCAGAGAAGGAAGACTAGTTTTGAACGTGGACATGTTAAATCAACTGAAACCCGTCAAAGAGATGATTCAGACAAAAGTCAAACCTCTTCAAAGACATCTGAGACGAGACGCACTCAAGAATTTGATCGTAGTTCCTCTAAGTCATCTGATACTCGTCGTAGCCAAGAATTTGAACGTAATCAAAGTTCCTCAAAGATAAGCAGTGATTCTCGTAAAAACCAAGACTTTGAACGTCAGTCACATTCCAATAGAGATATGGATCACAGGAAACATTATCAATCTAATGATCAACGAAAACCACAAAATGAGAGATTCCAAAGTCATGCCAAAGATAACGAAAAGCAGAATAAGGAGAATGAACATAGAAGAAGTTACAAGGACCTGGAGTCAAAGAGGGGTGAAAGAAATCAAGGATACAATAAAGATGTAGACCAAAAAAGAAATTCTTATAATATGAAAACACCCCGAAGTTACAGTGATGGTGAGAGAAAGAGCACAGGAGAGCACAGAATTAAAGAAGGAGACCAAAAGCAGAGCAAAGAACAATTAGAGGAGAATATAAAAGAGGATGAATCTAAGAAATGGGAGCAAATGGGTGCAAAACCCAAGAAAAAAACCTCAGAGTTGACAAACAAATCAGAATTGAAAGGAGAGAAGACAAAGGAACAAACATTAAAAGCTGAAAAACCT
Source organism: Periplaneta americana (assembly GCF_040183065.1). Lineage (NCBI taxonomy): Eukaryota > Metazoa > Arthropoda > Insecta > Blattodea > Blattidae > Periplaneta > Periplaneta americana. Next base: position 116,555,131 of record NC_091131.1, read on the forward strand.
GTAAATAAATTATCAGGTAGCAGAAGTTCTTCAGAATCTACAGAACAGAAAGTAATAGATAGTACCGCAGTGGATGAGAGGGAAGAACGTTCTGAAAATATAGCAAAATATGAGTCTGAAGAACAACAAAATAATCTGGACTTGGAAGTCCAAAAGCTCATTTCTGAATCTGTTGAAGATTCAAGTAATGACAAGACAGATTCTTCAGAGACTAAGAAGCAAGATTCATTTGAACATGAAGAAAATTCAAAGACTGGAGATATGAAAGAAACTAAAGAACATTTTAGACCTACATCTGATCACAAGTATGGGGCAAAACCATCGAAACGAAGAGGTTCACTGGATTCAGGTGATCACGGAAGTGAAGTTCAGAGTAGTGAGGGTATGATTAGAAGTGCTACAGGCAGTGATTGGAGTATGGACACAAAGCTAAAGCGCAATCACTCTCTAGATTTGGATAGTAACTGCTGGGATGTGGATGGCGGACATGGGGATGGCATAGGGAAAAGTTCTCTAATGTTAGACAGAAGCATAGAAGAGACAAAGAAAGGAGACAAGGACGACAAGGAGAAATGTTTGGATATGTCTGGTAATGGAGGAGATGGCGAGCTAAAGAGAGATCCAAGAGCAGAGAGGAGGATTCGAAATAAGGTAATTTGTCTTCATGTTGATTTCACTTACATGGCTTTCCAAGTTGGAGACTAAGTAGTCGTGACCTGGCCATAGTCTGAACATTTCAACTTAGATTTTCGTGGTTCTTAGGGTATTAATCCAAGGTCAGTTAAAATTATATTCCATTTCTTGTCTTTATAGCAATATCTTCATTATGTTACTCCTAGATAAATCGAGATTTAGTTTTAATTAATTGTTTACAGTGTAAAATGAAAGACTTTGGTTATAATTCTGTAGAATTTTGGTACCCTTTTCTTGCCAAGAAATCTGCTATTTTTATTATCCCTTATATCACAACGAGAGGGGATCTACTGTAAGGTACCTAATCTTTTTATTCAATCCTTTTAAGTGGTATCTAAAGTCTTGGCTTAAATATAAATTATGATCTATTGGAAAAAAGTTTAATATTAGGCATTTAAAAAGTGTTCTATATTGTTATTTTGTTACAGTAATTAATTTCATTTCGAATGATAATTTGTCCATGTATTACCAGATAAACCAAACAATATTGGTATCACAAGAAAATGTTCCAAATGATAATATTAATTATAAAAAACAAAGAAGATAAACAGTCATAGGTTATATTTAGTACAACTCCCATTGTCTGCACAGCAGAAGTGAAATTGTTGTTCTATTTAGACTTGAATTTCAAACTCTCAGAATAGTTATGGGAGTATTCGAAAAAAATACGAATTATTCGATTCTTGTAAGTTCCCGAGATATATCTTGAATCGTGAACAAGTATTCGAATACTTTGCTTGCTCAGATGGTAGATGCTGCGAGAAGTGAAGAATGAGGACAGAAAGAAATAGTATAGAGAAGGAAGTACTCGATAACACTGATTGCTTGTCAATCATATATATTCAGCTAATCTCGCCTTTAAACATGAGGTAGTTGCGTGCAATAAAGACTTGCTCCAGATCGTTTCTCTCTGTCTCATCTATCTCCTCTTTCTTTCTCTCGTCCAATTACGGAATGCAGGAATACAACATCTTTATCGGAAGTTGCAGATAGCTACAACATGTGATTAGAATAATAAAAAAAATATAAACTCCTGTGCTTGCACAATATATTGCTGTCACTGTTATCGTTATCGCTGTCATGCTGGATGTTGGACAAGAGAACCAAGAAGTGAGAACTACTCAAGAACAACCAAGGTGAGTAATGAAATTGTTATTCGAATGATGAAAGTATTCGAGAACTTTTATTCGAATAAATGTTTCGATTCTTAATATTATTCGAGAATAGATTATTTGTTTCTGCCCATCACTACCTCAGAACTATCTTCATAATTGTTTAATTCTTAGATATTAACACATAAAGTAAATGACAGTTTTTGTATTCCAATCTGCTGCTAAAATGTCAGTTTCAGTAAAGATGTTAGTTAGACTACTGTTTCACCCAGATCAGCAGTTGATAGTGAACAAACTTGGTAATGAAGCAGATTTTTGCAGAATACTGCCATTCTACCATATCCTCATTCTCACCACATTGGTGTAATATAGATCCACCCCCATGTGGTGCATTGCAGGCAGTGTCATATTTACTTATGGCCACCTATCAGCCAGTGATACATACAACCATATTAGTACTCTGTCGTTAATAAATGAATTATACACTTAAGTATCACAGAGGATATTCTTTTTGCCAGCTAAGCAAGCTCTTAACAAGACAATAGTGGTTATGGGGTTGATGGCAGGAGAAACGAGATTTTCCCACCACTATTTTTTTTCTTCACAAATTTTACTCTACCCAGAACTCGAAACTGGATTCTCAGTGTGAAAACCAGTTAATAATCTTTTGATTGAGGACATTTCATTTAAGACTTAGTTTCCAAATCTCTTCTAACTTTAAAAATAAATATAATAAGCTTACAGAATCTTATGAGGGCAAAGGCCTCCTGCTTTTGTTGCAGGGTGAGCTCTGAGGGTACTCTCTAGGTGAGGTAGTCCTAGTGAGTAGTTGTGTGCTAACACAGAGGTTCTACATTCACATAGGAACATGGTCATTAACTGGTTCACAATATTTACACTGTTAAAAACACTGCACTGGTCTTAGAGACTTCTCAAGTTTTCTCCACTCATTTCCATTCCTGGCTACTTCTGTCCACTGTTTGACGAACATAGCAGGCCAACAGATTCTAGATCATCCCACATTCCTCTTCCCTGTCCTAGGATCCCACATTGTTGTTGCATAGATCCATCTGTCTTCAGGCAATCTTGTTAAATTGCCTCCCCACTTCTATTTCTGCTGATCAGAAAGTTGTAGTTCTCTAGTGCCATTCTTTTTCCTGATCTCTTCATTTTGTTTCCTGTCTTTTAAGGAAATTCCCTAAATTTTTTTCTCCATTTTTGTCAGACGAAGTTCATTTTTCTTTTCTTAGAGATGGGCGACCAAGTCTGGATATACAATAGACCAGAAATAACATGTTTCGAATACTTCCCTTTTTGTAGATTCTAATTTCACTGATCACTATAATTTCTGTAATTAAACCAACAGTGAAAAAGTGTCTGTGGTTCAAAATGTCATTAAAAGAAGCATAAAAAGGGCATGAATATTATGGACGATATTTGAATGTGGCATTCTTATAATTAGAGCCTGGATTTCCATGTACTATCAAATCTTAAAACATACATGCATGCATTCATGCACTATCATATGACAAAACATGCACAATGAAGCGAGAAAACTAAAAATATGCACCATCAAAATTAAGTTCTACATTATGTTACAATTTTATTTTATTTTTAAACAACATACTACAACTGACTTCTCAAAATTTTCTTCACTTAAGCTCATGTGTTTATTTGAAACACATTCTTCAACACAGAAAATTATTTTTAGCTACATCACAAGAAATCACAGGTGCATACTTACTGAATTGTAAGTCCTATGTGTCCGCATGACCATGTCCTCATTGGGAATCGAACGCACGACCATCCAAATTTGCATCATTATGCCAACTGTGACACTATCACACACCCCAAAATACACAAGTGCTTACGTCTTTATTACAACGATCAGACTAAACTACATCACCGTCCGTCTTCAGAAATTCGTTTCCCTCAATTCATTTTGACACAAGATCTCTTCTTGCAGTTCTAACAGGAGCTATAGCAACACTTCACAATTTGACACAAATATATGTACAAAATTGCAGTCTGCAGGCATGCTGCTTCTACCTACCTTCCTTCCTTTCAATATTTTGACTTCTGGCTTGTAATAAGCGAAAGTTGGGGATTAGAAACTCCAGAGTAACAAATGGAGGATTTAGAGGAAAACCCAAAGACTAGTTGTCAGGTAGGATGCCACGAAACCATATTACCAGTAGCTTCCTTTTATTTATTTTTTTCTCAATAGACAAATACAAAATGTTACATAACTCTTCTCCAAATTACTTGTCTTCATGCTTTCAGTTCCTCACTACTTCAACATCAACCTCTTCTTTCTATTCCTCATCACAAAACTTTCCTGTCCTCATCCTACTACGCTGTAGCATTGCCTCGCCTTTGGAATTCATTACCTAGTGACATCAGGGATTGCCGGACACTGTCACAGTTTAAAAGTAAACTAGAAAAGTATGATTTATGTCATGAAATCCATTTATGAGAAGTTGCTAGATTTATGCCGAAGTTTTTATCTTTAGTATTTTGGCAATAATTTCCTTTTGTTAGATTAACCCTTTCTCTTGTCTTTGTGTCAGGATACTAGAACAGCTTATTGTCCCTTGATAAATAATAATGACACTGAGTGTCACTGTTATTTTGTGTCTGTATTTGTTGTATATGTTTTTACTTTTTGTTTTTTCTCTTTTTTGCATCCTTGTTTAATATGTTACACTAATTTTTATTATTTGCAATTTCTACTTGTATGTTCAATTGTTCTTAATGTCATATTCATTCTGTAGCATGTTATTACATTAGATTAATTGCATCATGATGTATAATTTTTCTTGTAGTTGTATTGCATTTCTGGTGGTATGGAAGAGAAGGCCTGATGGCCTTAACTTCACCAGAGTAAATAAATAAATAAGAACAAAATAATAACGTGGAAATACGAAGTAACATTAATAAAAGGCACTATTATGCAAGTTAACATAATTCATGCATTAAAGCCAGAAAAAGACATAATATGCAATGTAAAAGTCTAAATATGTGCTATTAAATCTAACATCTTCACAATACACATTATGCATGAATTTACTCCTAAAAAAGGTCAAAACATGCAAACATGCACGGAAAAAGTACTGTTATTTCGAATTGTTAGGTCATAAAACACATACAGTGAAATCCCTTGTATCCAGCACTAAAATAACTGGCAATACAAAAACAACGGCACTTTTGGGTAGGCCAAAAAAAAAAAGTCATTCGTGCGAAAGAGAAGAGTTGGACGAAGATGTGAGTGGTTTTCGTGGATTGCACATGCCACATATTGTGTTTACTCTTTACATTGTTCACATGTGAAAACATAGACAGAAAACCCTGTTATGTTTCTGGGGTAGATCAGTTAGTGTTGGTAAGTTGCAGCTTGAGTCTTGCAAACAATGCACAGAGATGATATCTTTAAATTTAACACTTGAACTCACCCGTTTCAAGGGAGTGTTGGATAAGTCTAAAGAGGAAAGTGTGAAATTCTCTGTTCCTACAGCACGTAAAAGTTTCATTCATCATAGCTAATACCGCTAAGTGCAAGAGTAACATCCTCACACTGAAGCAAAAGCTTGAATTACTCGAGAAAATGGAGAGAGAAGTTAGTAGATCGGAATTAATGGTCGAATATAAAGTTGGAAGTTCAATTTTATACTATATAAAGGAACAAGGCAGTCAACTCTGGCGATTCATAAGTAACACTGAATCTACGAAAGTTGTGGAAAATTGGAAAACTGTATCAGTCCCACTGTGAAGAATTAGATCGTGTTCTATAGCAATGGTTCACAATTAAAATATCTAAGTGAATGTGCATTTTTGGGCCATAAAAGCCAAGGAATTGCACCAGAAAATGAAACTGCAAGGTGTGTGTGGATTTTCCATTGGGTGGCTTAACAGATTCAAAGAGAGACATGTAATCCGAAAACTAGATGTGTCCGGTGAACAAAGGAGTGTCGATGAAGTGTCCATGGATCAGTTTATTAATCAGTTCCAGAAAATTGTGTCTGAGAGTAATGTTAGTGCAGAACAAATACATAATGCTGACAAGACTGATTTAATATGGAGATGTCTTCCTACAACAACACTGGCGTGTGCGATGGAAGCCTCGCCTAAGGGTTTAAAATGAAACAAAGATTGTTCAGTGAATATTCGAACCGAAAATTAGTGTATTTTTGTGTTAAGTGGTGTGTTTCAATAAAGAAAACCCACACAGTTTTATGTTATTTAGTTATGATCAAATGACTGAAAAATAAGCATATGGCTGCAGTTTCAACAGATTGGCATCATAAAATACGAACAGGTAATTTGTTAATTATCCGGTAAAATCTCGTATCCAGAACTTACCTGGTCCCGTTGGTGCCGGTTAAGAGGGATTCTGCCGTATTTGCAAAGTTCGAGAAGTGTAACCAGCTTATATAAAAACATGCATTTGCATGAAAATCCAGACTCTACATAATACTGTCTCAACACCTATCATACCTCTGTCTCAGGTGCATGTAATATATAGGTTCATAATAGTTATTTGTTATGTAGTGCACAGAGTCTTATGATTTAGTATTACATTAGATTATGTTACACACAATCTTATATTTCAAACTGTCATGATGACTCAATATTGACACATTGGTCTTAAAAACCAGGAGGCCCAGGTTCAAATTCCAGTCGATTGACCCTGAATTTATAATGTGTGGAGCAAGCCAACAGTACAGGCAACACAGGGTTTCTGCCCAGGACTTCTGGTTCCTTTGTGACATCTGTACAATTTATCATCATCATTATCACTCATTATGAATGCAATGTAGACCCACCTATTGTGGTGCACTGTAAATAGTCTCTGACGAATTCAGTCATCTACATATCTCTGCACTAGCGACATATATCACTCATTATGAGTGCAATGTAGACCCACCTCTTGTGGTGCACTGTGAATAGTCTCTGACGAATTCAGTCATCTACATTTCTCTGCACTAGCGACATATATCACTCATTATGAGTGCAATGTAGACCCACCTCTTATGGTGCACTGTGAATAGTCTGACGAACTAAGTCATCTACATTTCTCTGCACTAGCGACATATATCACTCATTGTGAGTGCAATGTAGACCCACCTCTTGTGGTGCACTGTGAATAGTCTCTGACGAATTAAGTCATCTACATTTCTCTGCACTAGCGACATATATCACTCATTATGAATGCAATGTAGACCCACCTCTTGTGGTGCACTGTGAATAGTCTCTGACGAACTAAGTCATCTACATTTCTCTGCACTAGCGACATATATCACTCATTATGAGTGCAATGTAGACCCACCTCTTGTGGTGCACTGTGAATAGTCTCTGACGAACTAAGTCATCTACATTTCTCTGCACTAGCGACATATATCACTCATTATGAGTGCAATGTAGACCCACCTCTTGTGGTGCACTGTGAATAGTCTCTGACGAACTAAGTCATCTACATTTCTCTGCACTAGCGACATATATCACTCATTGTGAGCGCAATATAGATCCACCTCTTGTGGTGCACTGTGAATAGTCTCTGACGAACTAAGTCATCTACATTTCTCTGCACTAGCGACATATATCACTCATTATGAATGCAATGTAGACCCACCTCTTGTGGTGCACTGTGAATAGTCTCTGACGAACTAAGTCATCTACATTTCTCTGCACTAGCGACATATATCACTCATTATGAATGCAATGTAGACCCACCTCTTGTGGTGGACTGTGAATAGTCTCTGATGAATTAAGTCATCTACATTTCTCTGCACTAGCGACATATATCACTCATTATGAGTGCAATGTAGACCCACCTCTTGTGGTGCACTGTGAATAGTCTCTGACGAATTAAGTCATCTACACTTCTCAGCACTAGCGACATATATCACTCATGAGCGCAATGTAGACCCACCTCTTGTGGTGCACTGTGAATAGTCTCTGACGAACTAAGTCATCTACATTTCTCAGCACTAGCGACATATCACTCATTGTGAGTGCAATGTAGACCCACCTATTGTGGTGCACTGTGAATAGTCTCTGACGAACTAAGTCATCTACATTTCTCAGCACTAGCGACATACAGGGTAAGGAAAATAAAACTGGCCCAGAAAATCTGTAATATTTACATTTATATATATTTATAGTTATACGACTGTTTAAGACTGACCTTTGTTAATGAACATCACTGAAGATACTGGAAATGGCCACGGTTTCCTGCTTTCTCAAGATCATTTCCACGTCAGTCTTATACATATAAATTCATATATTTCATATATATTTTCGTCCACACCTGTGGAGTAATGGTTAGCGTGTCTAGCCGCGAAACCAAGTGGCCCAGGTTCGATTTCCGCTCGGGGCAAGTTACCTGGTTGAGGTTTTTTTGGGGTTTTCTCTCAACCCAATATGAGCAAATGCTGGGTAACTTTCGGTCCTGGACCCCGGACTCATTTCACCAGCATTATCACCTTCATCTTATTTAAACACTAAATAACCTAAGATGTTGATGAAGCGTCGTAAAATAACCTACTAAAATAAAAAATATATATATTTTCTGTGGGCTAGTTTTATTTTGCCCACCCCGTATATGAGCCATGCTCGTAGAGTTGAGGAGAATAATGGCAAGTTAAGGTTTGTGCCAATGCACCAGAAAATAAAAAATCGTCAAGTTAAAGAGTGTGAAATTGCACTAAAAGATCATCATCATCATCATCATCATCATCTAATGTGAGGGATTTTGATTACATAAATTATCTAGCCAATATAGTTTATGTATCTTCTTGTTCAAACACACTTGTTCAACTCTGGGCATTCCAGAAGATGTTCGCCATTTAATATTTTGGCAGTGTAACAGAATTTGCAGAAATATTATTGTCCTCCATAAATTCGAATCTTTGCAGATGTTCTCCCAAACAATCATGTCCTGTAGCTAGTCTAAAGTGAGCTACTGAATTTTATTGTATGATTTTAACTGTGTTTCTTATGTTGGAGTAGCTTGCAATAGTCTTAGAAATGTTGAAGTGTGGTTATTTTCAGGAAAACATAACTTTTAGTTTTTGATTTCCTAAATGGAAAAATATGCTTTTTTTGTTACCCATTCTTTTAAATATTCCATTGCAGATTCTGGCTTTCAATTTTTAGTACCATAAATAATTGACATAATACAGTAAAACTTCATTTATAAACATCTTGATTACACAACTTTTAACACTGTATCACTTCGGAATATGTATGATGAGACTTTCCTGTGTTAAATTTCAACGTACCTCGTTTACAACTTCAAAACACACACACTCTTTGACTCTACACTATACCACACGAACGCACCCTCACAGGAAACAGAACAAGAGGTGCCAAGACCAATAACGACCAGTTCTGAAGATGACCCATAAATAGGTCAAAACATGTAAACGAGGTACATTGAAGTTTAACACAGGAAAGTCTCATCATACATATTCATTTATATGTTTTTATGGGGTCTGAAGAATAAAAACTTATAAATATAGCTGAAATGACATTTAATAACATATGAAATAGCATTTGAAGACTGAGGAAGAGTTAAGTCAATTTAGTAAAATGTTCACAAGAGAAATTTAAAACTTCATAGTTAAGCTATCTTTGAGTTTATAATACAGTACTCAAATTTGTAACACATATTCTTGAAGAATGTAAGCGTACAGTATTGTAGGAAATCTTAGCTGTTTAGAGCCAAAGGTGTCTGATATATTACAATTCAAGTTTCAGTCCAGAAAATTTTACTACATTGACGTACTTTGTCTTCCTGTGTGATCTCATTTAATAACATGTGATAATTTTACCAAATAAAAGTCAGTTATTTTGAACTGCGTGCTCCTAAAGAATGAACCTTAATAATAATAATAATAATAATAATAATAATAATAATAATAATAATAATAATAATGCTTTATTTTTTCTGGCAGAGTTAAGGCCGTGAGGCCTTCTCTTCCACTCAACCAGAGAATAAAAAGGAAATACACTATAATATAATGTTAATACAAATAAAAGTTATAGGTATACCTAAGATAAAATCGAAACGGAAAAATATGCATAAACCAGAGGATTATCGAACTTAAATACATACTTAAACTAGATGACAAATTAAATTACATGATTACTTTATAAACTAGGTACATAGTATACCCTGGGACACTGTGCGTTCTAAAATAAAATGTTTCACTTTGGACTTCAAACCATTTAAGGTCAGGCAGCCCCTAACATCTGTAGGTAATGAATTTCAAGAACGGATAGTGTCTGTTGTAAAAGACGAATACGCGGAAGTTCTGTGTAGAGAGACTGACAATAGAGTGTCATGTTATGACCAGATATACAGATTATGATGTGTGGATAGATTATGAATACAAGGTATTCAGGGGTTGATGTATATAAAATCTGATAGAGAAGGGAAAGGCAATGCAAACTGGCCTGTCAGCCAGACGAAGCCAAGACAATTCATTGAAAGATGGTGAGATATGATCATAGAGACGGATATTACATATAAACCGAACACAGGCATTATGGACACGCTGTAATTTTTAGGTCAGATCATAGCTGAGATGACAATAGAATGTCGCAGTAGTCAAACTGTGGCATGATAAGTGTCTGAACTAAAATTTGTTTTAATTTAAAAGGAAGAAAATTTTTTATTCGTCCAAGTGAGTGCAGTATAGGAAATATTTTTATACCTACATCTTTAGTCTGTGTGACCTAGTTTAAGTGTTCATCAATATGAACACCCAGATTTTTCACATTTTCACTAAATGGGATTTCAGTGTTATTTACAACTATTTCTTTTTACTTCGATAGAAGTCTCTGATTTCGTAGTAAAATAGCCTGTAATTTTTCAGGGTTCAGAATCAATCCAAATTTCTGTGACCAGGATGTTAGAGATTTTTAATCCGAATTTAATTTAGTTATACTGTCATTCACAGACTCGAGACTGTAGTGGATATACAGTTGTAGGTCATCTGCATAAAGATGATACTGACAGTGTCGTAGTGCCTTTGAGACATCGTTTATATATCAATGGTGTTCAACTATTTACACTAATTACAGCAAGAAAAGTCACATTTAAAAAATGAGGGTTAAGCTCTTTTACCTAAACATCGTCAATATATTGAAAATAGTTCCTAAAACAAAACCTTGGGGAATCCCAGTCTCCACGATGCGCCATGATGAAAACTGATCATTAAGAGAAACACAATACACGTAACTTGCCCAGAAGAATGTCTACGTCAACTGAATTAAATGCCTTGCTGAAATCAAGTAATGTTAATATCGTCAACTGTCAATTGTCCATTGTTTCACATGAATTTTCAGTAATTTTGAGAAGGGCTGTAGTTATGCTGTGCCCTGACCTGAAGTCTAACTGGAAGGGATTTATAAGATTATAAGAATTAACGTAATCTGTTATTTTCTTGTGAACAATATATTCCGAAGCCTTTGAGAGAGCAGGAAAAATGCTGATTGGTCTAAAGTCACTTGGAGCAGAAGGGAAATTCATTTTCGGAAGGGATCGGACAATGACTTTTTTTTCCAAATTTTAGGATAAGTGGTGGTTATCAGTGAAGAATTGAATATATGAGTCAGTATAGGAAGTGTAATATTAATTATTTTATTAAAAAAAAAATATACTGATTCCATTTGTACCTTGTGATTTTGTTTTAATCTGTCTTAATGCTACCCAGACTTCAGTGGATGTAACATGTAAAAAGTAAAATTTATCTTGTGAGGGTGAAGGTTTGTCGAATAATTCACTTAATGTCTGAGTTTTAGTTTCATTGTCAATTTCAGATGATGGTTTTGTGAAGCAATCATTAAGACTGTCAAGAGGAATGTTACAATCAGTCTGCAAGTTTTTTTTTTTTTTGTATCAGTCCTAAGGAACGTGTGTATTTCCACATTTCAAATGAACTAGCTGAAGGATCAGTGATTTTATGTATATACCGAAGCTTTGCACTTCGAATGGCCTGAGTTCTGTTTCTTAGTGTTTTGTAGGCATTCAGATTTTGCTCACACATGTCTCGTCTGAAGGTTCTGTATGCGGCATCTCGTTCTGTCATAAGGTTTTTAATTGTTTGAGTTATCCAAGGAGTGGGCTGCTGCCTGGAAATTCGTCTGGTTTTCAAGGTGCATGCTTGTTGTATAAATCAAGTACGATGTCATTGAATATTTCGATTTTGTCATCTATTTTCGGCAGACTCCAGATATTGTCCCAAGGCAAATGAAGAGCGTCATTGTTAAAGTCTCATTTCGTCAATGTTTTTCAAATCTCTGTATGTTATCATTCTGTATCTACTTTATGGACACTGGAGAGAATACTCTGCGTAGATAATATCATGGTGGGATATGCCTTGAAAAGCCAACTGACCACTAGTGACAATTTTCTTTGGGTTGGTCGTGGTAATTAAACCTGAAAGAGTATCAGAAGTATCGGTGTGATGTGTGGGTTTCAAGGGTGACTTGGACATGTTGCAGGCTTGGAACATATCGCACCCTGGGAAGAACAATTTCACAACTCAAAAAACCCAACTTTACAGTATAACGAAAATAAACTTCACATTTTTTTGTGAAATCAAAATGCGAATATTTTAGAAAGGACAGTTAGTGGAATATGTACCTTTATTAGTTAGAAATTGAGCTACTTACTTATTTTATATATTTTAAATACTTTTACATTTTTCCAAGGCTAGAGTAAACATGTATTTGACTTGTGTCACTTTTGCCGAATAGAACATGATTTTTTTATAGTTGTGCCTTTGTTTCGATAATTCTAATAATTTGATATAATTCATGATAAATGATTAGAATGATTAATGAACGTTATTGGGTTGTTTATTGGAAGCAAAAATACAAAAGTGTTTTTACAACTTCGAACATTGTTACAAAAAGTTAGATGATTTTATATAAATGTACTGAACAAAAGCTGATAGGCCTACAGTTAATTAATTCAAAATCGAAACTTAAGAATATAGTTGCCTTTGATAAGATCAAGGATATCTGACTTCTTCCTTTGGGTGACAGGAATTTTACTTGTGTATGTCGGAGGACAGAAAGATAATCTTCTCCACTTCATTTGGTGTTTTCTTCTTTTTTCTATGTTTTAACTTTACATCTCCACTTCAATTTTCATGAACTCCTCTTGCTCATATGAAGTTTATACAAAAATTAATCATGGCTCACTCCTAAAAACCTTCAGTACTTTTATATCACCAATTTTAATAGGGGCATTCCTTTTTTTATCTACACTCTTTGTCTTGCGTAATTTTGTCTACGTCCTCTTCTTCACCTTCAACACTTTCTTTTTCTTGGGTGCTATCTTGTCCATTTTCTGTTATCTTTTCATTTTTGTCTTTGTTTGGAGGTTTTTCCTTCCTCTTTTTGTACAGCTTTACTGAAATTGGATCCCAGTTGTTGCGTAATATTTTTCCAGTCAACAAAATCACTGTGGAATGACTCTGTAAAGTAACAGAGTTCCTGTTTTCTTTGCTGACCCTGTTAACATACTGAAACATTATTGCAGGAAACGTATCATGATTACTTCTTTTATTTATTTTATTAATTTGCAAAAAATGAATAAACCAAATTTTGATCTTGAGTAGGCTAATCAGGACTGTAGTGACAACTCAAAATAAAACTCTGTAACACACAAGTACCTATGCCTGCAAGACAAGAATAATGACATAACTACAAATTAGACAAGCAGAAACGTATTATTTCATTCCCTTCAATCATGAAGGCTGTCACAACTCGAAAAGTGCCAGTATTCCAGCAAAACAGCACATAACCTCACTGTACCAACTCTTAAGTGACACTGTTCTAGGTTGACAGGAATCAAATTGGCTACCTACTAGAACGACACTTCTTCTGCTTAGTGGCCAGTTTTGTGACTATAGAAGTGTCACTATTTCAGACTTGTAGAGAAAACATTTATTGTTTTGAATAGGAAATTAACTCAAATTTGTGAAATTTTTAGTTGCGACGTTATTCTTGCCGGGATGCGATATATTGAATCTGTAAGGTGGAGTTTGAGGTTGTGGCAAGAAGATCAGTATTAAAATCGCCCATGACTAATACGTGTTCGTAATCTGGTAAGAGCTGTAACAAGGCAGTTTCGACATCACATAAATATCCAATTTTGGGCAGCTTCTACACAACACAGAGAAGGCACTTTTTAAAAGTAACAGTGATTTTGATAAAAAGGAATTCGGGGCCTTGAATTGTGATAATTTTTTTGTAATTTGTTGTTATATCATGATGTGTTACAAAATGTTTCACTGTTGCTTAAACAGTAAATGTGTCATTGAAGGTCATTGGTTATTGGAGAGAAGCATGGACAGCCTCTAACTTCCACGAATTTTACCTTAAAAATGAACACATGCTGTATTTTTGCGTTCTTACTTCTTTATGGCAAACCTATTTCGAGTAAAATTGATTCAGAACATCACGTATCGTGTCTCCTGTGGTTTAAAATATCGATCATATAAATATAAAAAATGTATAAATGAAAAACTTATACCCAAAATAATTTAACATGGTAAATATAAGGATTTTGGCAGGACTTAAGAAAGAGGTATATGTTAAGTGCAAAACGTATAAAATAAGTTTTGTTGTATAAATATTAATGATTTATTGGTATATTTTGACTAGTGAGTCTATGTGATAATGTGAAGGTTCAAGAATGAGAAAACATTTTCTACTTTACTTATTGTTATTAAACTTGTGAATTGTTCCGGTTGAAAATTACATTATGTGATACTGTGTACAGTATTTGAATGTAAAAGATTAGTGCATTCTTAAGTGTACACTAACAGCAAATCTTTACATTGTTTACTAAACACAGATCTCTTAACTATGTAAAATAATGCTTAGTTTCTGTATGAAAAGAGAAACAAATCTGTCTTACTACAAACTGAAATGAAACTAAAGTATTACTTTAAAATTAAGATATTACTAAAGTCTAAAATACACCTTGTTAAACTGAGATGAACTTGTCACATTCATGATATATTTGTGGATTTTTTTGTTTTCTGCACAATAATAGTAAGTCCTTCTTATTTTTGCAAATTAGAAGCTTCCCTTTACATAATTATTCAGATACTATCCGTGTTTTCGTCAAACCATAGGCTTGCATGGGGTGCCTCAGGGTAGTAAAATATTGTTAATCGTGAATTCCAAATTAATGTTATGAACTCCCATGTGCCATAGTATTTGAATGGGTTATTTATGAAAGGGCTTAAGTTGCTAATTTTGTGAAAATGAGTTTTTAATGGAATACTGCTCTTTGGGTGTAGATACATCGATTTAGATGTGAAGAGAACTAAGTTTCGCACTCTAATGCTTAGTATTATGACCTAGAATTTGTCGTTTGATTTTGAAAGGAACTAAGTCAATGACTTAGATCGTTTCAAAACTAAATATAAGTTTTCAGCATGTGGCATCACTGAATTGTTAAAAAAAGGCATTCGATTTTTTCCTCTTATATTGCTATTTTGTCATTGTTGGGTAAGCGAATTTGTTATTCTGTATTGCAGTTGAGAGTTTATTATATCTGTACGGAAATTCACGATGAATAGTGAGATTGATAAAAAGAGAAAGAAAGGTGTAAGAAACATTTGTGATTATAAAGGCGACAAATCAAACGTGCAAGGCTGTACACAAAAGGAGAAGTGAAAAGTTCTATAAGTGCATGAAAGAAACCGAGAAAGTGTGTCAAAATGATGAACGTGTGCTAGGTCTTTGCTTTGACTTTATGCAAAACATTAGTTTACCAAACATCCCCGTCCAGGACTTATTTTACCTCCGCCAGCAATCGGTTTTTCCTTTCTGTATACACAATTTGAAGGATGGTAAAGCACATTTCTATCTTTATCATGAGGAAGAGGCTAAGAAAGGACCTGATGAAACTTGCTCGTTTCTTTTGCACTACATAAAGAACAATGTCCCTAGTACAGTAAAAGAACTTCATCACTATAGTGATATTGTGGGGGACAAAACAAGAATCACACATTGTTACGGTTTTGTCTGGCCATGACTGATTTAAATATGTTTGAGAAAATCATGCATAGGTTCCCTATAAGGGGACATTCATTTCTCCCGTGTGATCGGGATTTCGGTCACATAAAGAAAGTCTTGAAGAAGCATGATCGCTATTATACACCAAAACAAATGTGAAATGCTAATACCATCAGCATACCCTGCAAAGTTCACAGTTCATATGGTGCAACCTCAATACTGTTTTCAATTTAAGGACTGGTGGCCCAAATACTACAAAAAAAAGTTGTAACTCCTTAGAAACTAGTGGTCCTGAGACACCTAGGGACAAGAGACAGTGTTTTACGATCATTAAATTCATGGAGTTTCAGTATGATCAGAGCGGGTAGAACGCTCTGGTATGATCATAAAAGAAAAGGTACAATCATTGCTTCACAGTTTATTGGCGGATTTCAACAAACATTTTTACTTGGTTTACGAGGCTCTACAGTAATGTTGCCCATTCAGAATGCATATCCAAATGGAAAGGTGGGGATCAAGGAAGAGAAGATAGAAGACATAAAGAAAACAATGAGGTACCTATATAAACGACGAAAACAAAGAATGGTATGAAGAAATAATTGCCTGGAACCAGTCTTAATTCTGGACACACTTCCATCGCAGTACAGATGCGCGGAATTAAATGGACACCTTGAGCGAATAAAATAAGTTCAGTTTTCACAAAAATACTATATAAGTGTGTTTTCCCTTGCAAAAATAAAGTATTATTTAAAAAATATTGGTTATTGAATATTTGTTTATGAAAGGGCCTAAGTTTTCAGATTTCAAATTTTTTTTTCTAAAAAAATATAATCAGCAAAATGTTAATACCTGACTGGTCAAATTCGTTTCAAAATAGAATTTATGATAAAATTTTTATTTCAGCATTAATTTCAAAATTTCAGCCTATAAGCAGTTTTTCTTAAATTGCCAACAATTTAGTATTCATGACTTAGGCCCTTTCATAAATAACCCATTCATTTGTCCAATTGACAAATATTTTGCAGTAAAATCATTATAAAATAGTTGTTCTCTAATTACTTTATGTACTTGACCCAAAGGGGCGGCGGGTAGCTCAGTTGGTAGAGCAGCTGGCTATGGACTGGAAGGTCCAGGATTCGATCCCAGATGGTGACAGGATTTTTTGTCGTTGCCGAACTTTCACAATAGCCCCGAGGTTCACTCAGCCTCCTATAAAATTGAGTACCGGGTCTTTCCCAGGGGTAAAAGGTGGTCAGAGCGTGGTGCTGACCATACCACCTCATTCTAGTGCCAAGGTCATGGAAAGCATGGGGCTCTACCTCCATACCCCCCAAGTGCCTTTATGGCATGTTACGGGGATACCTTTTACCTTTACCTTTACTTGACCCAAAGAGCTGTAAAAATAGCTCTTTAACAGTATTTTAGGTTTTTTTTACTTTTCATTTAGACTTCCTTAAACTATCATTCTAAAAATCACTTTTAGTGAAGTTTTACAATAATCTGGCTCAAGTTTTTTTTATATAGTTTTATGACTTGCATTTGATTATTAGATGATGCACTTTCTTGCCCTTTGGCACTATTAATTGTTTGCTCCAATGCATTATTTGAATTTATAGCCGTATTTCCAGTCTGTTTAGTATCGTTTACTACTTATCCTAATCACACACTTACCTATAATTCCTTGCCCATTAGGTCATTCAAAGAGCCAAAAAATCATCAGCACTACTAAATTTTCCTGCAACTGATTTCAAACTGAATACAACAATCACTAAAGAAAATAAAAGATACATGTCACAGAAGGCAGGAAACTATAATATTGGTGATGAATGTGTAGACTGCGCCAAAAATTTTTCTGCCCACATTACAAAGCAACACTAATTTGTGCGGCATTGCCCGTTGTTGTAAACAATACAGTATTATCATGTGAGTAAATTGCAATATCCCAATCCAATTGAAATAGAATTCCCCAATTTTTATTTTAACATGAATTACCGTATGTTTTCATTATTTTTTTGTTATTTTTAATGTTTTAAGACTCATTAGCAAGTGCCCAGGCACTGCCTGCACCCTCTCCTCCATCCCATGTATGCACACTTATGCTCATAATTCTCTGATAATTTCCAAGATTGTCATATTTGTATTCAACTATGCCTGAACACTTTCTCTTCTATTATTGAACAGACAATTTAATTTTCCCAGTACTGAAATATGCCATTGTTCATTGATTCCATACTTAATTCCTTGCTTATGTCTTCACTTCATGCTTTATTTTCCTATACTTGTACAGCCAATTGTGTTACAGTAAAACCTTGATAAGACGCTGTTCAAGGGACTGCATGTAAACAGCATATTAGGCGGGTATACTAATTTTGACACATAAAGTATCTATTAGTATTTTTCTTTATTGAAATACATTATTCATGAAAGGTAATACAGTATTACTCCATTATGTAATTACTGTACTTTACATCAAATACATTTACAACACCAGGGCTTTCAAAAAGAATGAACCAATTTCGGAGCTTTATTTCACATTACACAAGCAACGCAGTGGAACGAGTCGCATGCCATTAGAAAGAGCGTATTTCAAGTTTCGAATAGTTGCCGGTAGAGTGCTCTGTCGTGCCTCCTCCTCCCGACCCCTCCTCCCAACCCAACCCAACCCGACCTGCTGCTCACAGCATTTGCCGCGTAAGTCTCAGAATGGCAACACCTCAGCAAAAAGCGTTCAGTGTTCTTGAGTTCACGAGAACCAATTGTGTGGTCACAGTGCAATGTGCTTTCCGTAGGAGATTTAACAACGTGCAGTACAGCCTCTCTTCCAAGAACATCCGATGGTGGTTCCAACAGTTTAAGGACACTGGATGTTTGTGTGAGGGAAAAAGCCCTGGCCAACCGCGAACTTCAGAAGAAAACCTGGAGAGAATCCAAGAGGTGTTTCAGCAGAGCCCATGGAAGTCCATATCTCAAGCTAGCCATGAGCTTCAGATGAGCGGTTCCACTGTCTGACGTGTTCTGAAAAGACGTCTTCACATGAAACCATACAGACTGCAGGTGGTACAGGCACAAGGGGAAACAGATGGAATTCTGTACTGCGATGCTGGACATGAAAGGTGATGATGACATCGTTTCACGAATAATTTTTAGTGGCGAAGCAACCTTCCACAACAGTGACCATGTCAATTGTCACAATGTTCGGATTTGCGGAACCGAACATCCACGTGAAACAATTGAGCACGAACGACCTTCCCCTAAGTGAATGTGTTCTGTGCAGTGAATAATGTCAGGATTTATGGCCCTTTCCTCTTCCAGCAGGACACTGTCACAGGACAAAGGTATCTCGAAATATTACGATCCTAGCTGTTCCCTTTCTTGCAAACGCACCCACGTGACTTCGTTTTCCAGCAAGATGGAGCACCACCCCATTGGAGCTTGCCATGGCGAGCATTTTTGAATGGAACAGTGCCTCAACGGTGGATTGGTCGCAGGAGTGCTCAGGATCGTGCTCTCTCCACATGGCCTCCAAGATCCCCAGACCTCACTCCTTGCGACTTCTTCTTGTGGGGACAAGGATAATGTTTATATTCTGCCACTACCTACTACCTTGGATGACCTTAAAGAGCAGATAACATGTGTGATCAACTCAGTGGATCATGACATGCTGCAACACGTTTGGGAGGAATTCGCCTATCGCCTTGATTGGTTCGTGCTGCCGGTGGTGGTCATATTGAACACTTGTACACACTGCTACATCAGTCAAATACAAGTGTCTTGATTGCAAACTTGTACTACTGTCTATTAGGGAAATATAGCTTAATGAAATCGGTTCATTCTTTTTGAAGGCCCTATATGTATTGTACTTAATTCTTTCGAAAAAAAGTCATTTATAGTTGTCTGCCGTGTGCGTGTTCTCCAAGTCCTCATGTTTACCACACTTCACTTTCCTGTGCTTACATCCTCCTGACATCACAGCTGCAGTGATTGAGTTGCGATTATTTATTATTGTCCTTAATGTCGATGATGGGATTCCTAATGAATCGGAGAGTTGTTTCTGATTAAGAGTACTGTTTTCATCGTACTTTCGTAAGATTTAGAGACACTTCAGTACATTTAAGGACAACAAACTGACCAGCAAAAATTTCCAGAATTTTATTATGGCCGAGTGAGGAATATTGTTTGAGAGAGAGGATTAGCAAGAGGGTGGGGGTATTGTAACTGTATGTAGGCTTTAAGTGCGCAGGTAAAGAGTCGAATAAGAGAGCGTAACAAGAGGGAGGGATATTGTACAGTATGAAGGTATAAGTGCGCAGGTAAAATGTTGAATACCAGTACTTTTCAGATTAATGGCACCAGTGAGTTGAATGGCAAAAATGTTTTATTTCTGTTACATTGCTGAAAATTACATCGAAAATATTCCACAAAAATAGACTATTATGCGGGATTTAAGTGCAACAAACGAGGTATTTTATAAAGGTAGCTATTATTTATGAAATGTGCAGGGACCGGACAAAAAAAGCGTATTACACAGGATAGCATAATAAGTGGGTGCGTCTTATCGAGGTTTTACTGAATATAGTCATGGTTTCTGTGTTGATACCTAGATTTTATTTTCAAATAGTAATAGTCATGTATCATGTTCCCATGTATAACCTGAATTTGTACTGCAGTGTGTATTGTACATACTGGTAACATCTTAGAAATTTATGTTGAAACAGTGTATTATTTATTGTTACAGGATCGTCCAAGCATAGAAATATATCGACCAGGAATGGGTCGGTTCAGCCTTCAACGAAAAGAACGTGAAAAGAGTTCAGGTTCTGCCCCAGGGACAGCAGGAAGCAGCATGGAGCAAGATTCTCCTTCATCTAGTCCCTCCCCCACCCCCACAAACACCAGTCGAATTGTCACTTCCATTAAAACTTCCAAAAGTGGAAATGAACTTCGTTCTATGACTTTTAAGCGCAGTGTCAGCCGTGAGAAATGAAAGTTGGTACCTAACGTAAGAAATTAAAGAAAAAAGTGGGAAGGGGAGGGGTAAGCCAAATGTATTCTCATACAGTTGTCATATTCCTCGTGTCAACTGTTCGGCCACATAGGGGTAACAAAATTTAATGTGTATTTCTATATTTCAGTTTTGGTCTTGTCCCATAGTGTAATACTTTACATAAGGGTAAGGCTTTTCAATCTTCTCTTGTAAAGCAATACAAATATAATATTTTACAGTATCAAGTGTTGCCTGTGCTTAACTTTTATCTCTGTTTTTCCTACATGTTTATTCTTAGAGCAATTCTGTCACTTTAATTTGAATAATTTCATTACAAACAGAACAGCATTAAAACTAAGGTACCTGTTTTCATCATTCAAATTATAATCTCTTTACCGAAGAAATTAGAACCGTAATAAAAGTAAAAGCGAAATGTATTTGTTTTATTTCATGGATATATATTCACGGGCCAGTGAACTTAGAATGAAGACAAAATTTGTGTATCTCAGTGTTCATTTTAGTTGCTTTCTCTGAAACATTCATGGATGTTACATGCTGATATGGAAATAAATTATGTTGTTGTTAATTACATATATTGTATTATGTTGATTTTAATTTTTTAATAAAAATGGGAAATTTTTCATGACCCTAAATTACAAATAAAGTGTCTTTACCACTGAATGAATCTTTTATCTACATATTTCTTTACTGTATATATAGTGCATTCAACATGTGGTATATAGTCCGTATACTTGCATTGCCCGAAAATTACAATAAGATATGCTATGTAGATGAATATTTATGCACATAAGAACACTACCAGAATCTGAGCAGCGATCACAAATAATTGAATATTATTTCTGTGCATTTGACACGTTTTCTCCTATTATTGTATCATGTTAGGTGAAATGTTTACTGTTTTATTGAAAAATAGAAGACATTTGGATAATCAATATACTGTAACTTCCACATAAACTGCAGATGATATTGAAAATTCTGACAAAAAATTATTACTTGTTTTCTGTATATGACATTTACCTAGATATCTTAAAATCAGCAAACCTCTTAATCAAAATTAAAATAAAAGCACATGTGAAAGAACTTACTAAACAAGAATGTGAAAATAAAAAAAATGGAAAACACTACTAGAGCCCAACATAATATCGAACAGTCCATGATCTGATGCCTTTGCTTTATTCTGCTTAGAAACTGGCCATGACTGTCTAGCAGCACATCTCCATCGAAGAAACTTGTTAGATTTACCACAATATGTAATATACAATATACAGGGTGTTTAAAAAATACGGGGCATAATTTCAGGTATGTATTTCCCACATGTAGACAATCAAAATAGTTCATTACAATATGTGTCCGGAAATGCTTTATTTCCGAGTTATGGCCTTCACAACATTGAAATTCACCGGAACGTTTTTCTTTCCGCGGGTCATTGCCGTCAAAGGAGACATTAAGAGGGCACTCTGACAGTTCATTCCGTGGCGAAGGTTACATTCAGTGTTGTGTAGGCATTAGACTGTGCGACATGTATTCAAATCAAAAGCTGGCAGAGATACACTGCATGTGCGGTAAGGCAGATGGCAATGCTGCGCTGGCTCGTCGTTTGTACCAGGAGAGGTACCCACAGCGACAATGTCCAGATCAGAAGACATTTGTACGTCTCCATTACCGTCTGTGCGAGTATGGAAAATTTAACTCTCCTGGTTTGGGAAGGGGACGACCAAGATCTACAACTCCAGAAGTAAAGGAGGTGATTCTGGAGGCTGTGAACAGCACACGAAGGGTAGTGTTGCAAGTCAATGTTCCTCATACGACTGTCTGGAGACTGTTGAAAGAGTATCAATTGTATCCTTATCATTTGCAACGTGTACAGGCCCTGTCACCAGCAGCTTACCCTGCACGAGTTAGGTTCTGTCAGTGGTTCTTGCAGCAGTGTGGTGTAAATCCGAACTTTCCTGCCTTAGTATTATTTACAGATGAAGCACAGTTCACACGAGATGGCATAACAAATTTCCACAATCAGCATGTATGGGCGTATGAAAACCCACGTGCAACTGTTCCATCTCATCACCAGGTGCGGTTCTCCCTCAACATGTGGGCCGGTATAATTGGTGATCTATTAGTTGGACCCCATGTACTTGTAAACAGACTTACCGGGCAGGCGTACACAAACTTCCTGGAAAACACCATACCTCATGTTTTAGAAGACACTCCACTGATCAGTCATCAACACATTCACTTCTTGCATGATGGCGCTCCTGCACATTTCAGTCGTACAGCTCGCCGGTACTTGGATCGAAGGTTTCCTGATCGATGGATAGGTAGAGGTGGCCCAATTGCTTGGCCTCCACGCTCACCTGATCTGAATCCTCTCGATTTATACTTGTGGGGCCATTTAAAATCATTGGTTTATTCGTCTCCGGTGCCTGATTTGGAATCCCTTCGGAATCGAATTGTGGCATGTTCTGAGGACATACGCAATACTCCTGGAGTTTGGGATCGTGTTCGCAGGTCAATGAGACATCGATGTGAGGTCTGTATTCAAGCAGGAGGTGGACATTTTGAACATCTTCTGTAATGACAACGACCTGCGGAAAGAAAAACGTTCCGGTGAATTTCAATGTTGTGAAGGCATAACTCGGATATGAAGCATTTCCGGACACATGTTGTAATGAACTATTTTGATTGTCTACATGTGGGAAATACATACCTGAAATTATGCCCCGTATTTTTTAAACACCCTGTATATTTGACATGTACAATAAAGAACAGGGCATACTTACTGCTACCATTGCTGCTCCTGCCACCACCACCACCTCTACTACTACTACTACTACTACTACTACTACTACTACTACTACTACTACTACTACTACTATTACTACTACTACTACCACTACCACTACTACTGTATAGTATTATGTAATTTTAATCATATGTTGTATAGTTAACTGAATACGGGTTGGAATCTCAAGTGACACCAATAAAGCATCACTCATGAGACATCTAAGCCAGGAGATTATAGGGTAGGGTGGCCAGTTCCTTTCCCACTCTGTTGCATACATCACTGACTATAGTAAACATAGAGCAACTATGAACATGGGCAGCACTAGATGCAGCTGCTATTCTGAAATCAGTCACTGACATTGCTGCAACATTGCCTAGTTAACGTCCATGTATGACATAGCCTTTTTATTCCTTTCTTTACTCGCACAAAATTATTACATATAGGGCTTTTTTTTAAATAGTTCCATGAGAAAGAGTTACTTTCATTGAAGATGACAATCTAAACCCCATGTCTGTAATATTCATGGTTGGCGAAATAAGTGCTAGCCTTGAAGCTAATATAAACATAGTGATCCTTATTTTGTCAAACCAAAATATAACAAACTGAGACTGCATTTCTCAGTTCTAAATCATAATTAACATCAGTATGATATGAAATATCAGTGAAGAAGTGTTCCGAGTTGTTGAAAGGTTTAGTTTATTTTACGGTACCTATAAATGCTTCAACATTTATGTCATAGAAAGTGAAATGGGTAGACATTAGACACATACACACATTTATGTCATATCGCATGTGTATATTTGAGTATATCAGTAGGCCGTGAAGTGTTTGTATTTTCACATAATATGGCTTGTATTCATTTTAACTTGATTTCAATTTTATTAATGACTGGCCATACCCATGCGCTTCGCTGTACGTATTACAAATAAATATTCTTTAAGTAAATGTGTTATATTTTAAAATACAGATTTGTTATTACTTAGTGAATAATTGGCTAGACAAATATTATTGAAACTTTCTCACTTACTTCAGTTAACCATGTTGCCTTGTGTATATCTCATATAGGATGCTCAGAACTTATGTATGTAAAACTTACTGCAAAGGAAACGAAACAAATTGGCGAACTGTTATGTAAATGATTGCGTGATGATGATGATGGTGATGATGATGATGATGATTACGATTACTATTATTACAAAAATGATTTTTTAAATTAACAAAAATGAATAAAATGAAATTATATGCTGATTAGGCAATGATAGGGGCCTGTAGCAATGCTAGGAATATTGGAAAATAGCAAAATATTGCAAAGGAACTACATTTTTGAAGTATTATTGTTATTATTATTATTATTATTATTCTCTGAACTTGTTACAAATAAACAGAATTTATGTAAATCTAGTATATTTTAAATTACAGCTTTATTATCAGTGAATAATTAGCAAGAAATGAAATCAAATGTGGGATACAATAATAATTCCGTCCGTAATTTCACACCAGCAAAGTACCGTATCAATAAAGGCCAAAATATAACAAAAGTGTCATGCAATTTTATTACTGAACTCTCATAAGTATATCGATATGGTGTAACATTAATTTGATATCAGCTTTTTTATTATATTTGTAATTATTAAATAAATACTCACTTAAGACACCATATAAATTGCTGTCTCTTTTCGAAAATTCATGGAAAATTTTATAACCTTCAAATAGGAATAAATTTAACTATTCATCACTCATTCAAGTTTACTTTCGGCATTGTATCAAGAATATGTTTTAATCCTACCTTATGCCGCATTTGGTTCAGTCCTCAATTCACTCAGGAGTTATCGTAATGACATATAGCCAATGTGCATCTAGAGAAATTACACTCTCCAGTAGTGAAAGGATTGTCCAAATTTCTTAAATAGTTTCTGAGATTACCTCATACACATACACAACCACTTGATATATATATATATATATATATATATATATATATATATATATATATATATATATATATATACACACACACACACACATATACAGTCCGATTATGTGGACACTATATGGGCCGCAGACAGTCCAGAGAAGAAAAAATCCGGATAATTCGGAGAGTAAGAGCTCTATAATATTTTTGATCCTGTCATTTTAAAGGGTCAAAGGTCGAACCCAGTAATGTAGAAAGGCTACATAATAAACGAGTTATAATATATATAGATCTGCGTTGACTTTAAAAAACTTTGTTATTGTACAGTACGTACAGACTTTAAATAAAGTTCATAGTGTGCAGTTAAAAAAATCCAAATTTTAAAAATAGTTATTGTCGAAGCAGCATAATCCATAACTTATTTAAATACAGTGCAGTATAATGCACCACAGTGCTTAAAGACTATTACTGTAAATGTTTTGGATAACACGGAAGGCCAGATAATCAGAACTCTACTCTACTCTACTCTCTCTCTTTGTGCGTGCGTGTGCGCGCGCACTTGTGACTAGGTTGACCATGGGGCTTGGAGCCCTCTCAAATGCAAATCTAGTGCTTTACCGCTGAGCCACGTCGCTCGATATTTTATACTTAATATAAATGTATCTGGCAAATAGTTTTGTGTTACCAGTACTGTATTTTTCTATTCGTCGAATATCTCGCAACATTACGCCAGTTAAGTAGTCCAGTTCGCAGGTGACTATCGTATATTGCTCGAAGGCGCAATATAATACAGAGAGAGCAGCCATCTTCCATCTCTGTCGCTCTCGCTGTGTCTGGCAACAGTGCGCTTGTTTCTGCAGCAGTTTCCAACCATCCTGAGCATGCGCACATCGACTTTACTGTACGTACAGCGATAACTTCAGTTTCTGACTACTTGCTGATTAGTGATTAAAGTCAGGCATTCTTGCAGCATATCAAACTGTCACCAAACCATTTCCTGACGGTCAGAAAAATTTGTGCATGAAGCGCACCAATCTCAAATCATATTAACGCATTGATAGTTATATTTTACTTTTATCCACTGGACTAGTACACGTACTTTTTGCATTAATATTTAATGTTTCCATGCTTATCTTATTTGGTTATTAAAATATACTGTGAAATTTAATCACGCAAGTGAAATGGGTAGGCATTAGATAAGTTACACACACATTTAATTACATCTTCAGTATTCGATATTAGTAGTAATAATACTGAAAAGTTCACGGTAAAAGTGGTGAATGACTCGCCAGTGCTATCTAGCGGCAGGGAGTGAAGGCAGCGAGTATGACGTGATGCCTAGCATAGCACGGTGAACTTTGATGTGAGTTTTGTTTTCAACAAACACATGTTGTCGTAAGGATTATTCTCATTGTTGTTGCATACAATGTCTGTTAAATGTGGGATTGTTTGTTTTGTGTTTTGTAAAAACTACGCTTGGCAAATGATGCTTGCTCTTTCTTCAGATTTACAAAAGATGGAGATAGGGAGTAGTCATGTAAACGCCAGTAGGCATAATATTACGTTTCTGTTGCATTATTATTATTATTATTATTATTATTATTTTACTACTACAGTTATTTGATTTTTTCTTTTAGGTATGTCAGGTCCATATGGGCAAATAAATGTAAATATGAGTCCTAGACGACACGTTTAAAATTAGAGGAACAGACTAGCTATCTGCACAATAATCACAGAATAGGCCTATATTCAAATCCCTTTAGATTATTGGACTTTATTAATCATAATTTAAAAAGTCAGAGGTAAATAAAAATAAAATGTAATTGAGGGGTTTGCCGGAAAAAGGGCGTATACGTTAATATGGCGAATTGAGATACATTCAATCTAAGATTTTAAAACGCACCTGAATAAAATGCTATATTACACGCACACAGCCCTGTCCTGCAGGTATGTAAGGGAGCCTGGGGAGGTTTGACCCATTATTTTTATTTTATTTTTATTTCCAAAAATAAATTTCCTTAGAGGTGATGAAAACATACCATTAGATAGACTAAGATCTCAGACATATATGGTAAATTACAGAACAGCCTATTCTTAATGTATTAAATTTCATATATGTTTTTTAATTATACTACTTTCTGGGTCAAACCTCCCCGCATAAGGGAGGTTTGGCCCACATGTTGGGAGGTTTGACCCAAGCCTACAAAACAGTACAAGTCTGCAATATTTAAATAAATTAGGAACATGAATACAAAGAACACTATTTCTAACAAAAGTACCAAACACAAATATTATAAAAATATAGAAAATAGTGAAAGTTCCACTGAGAAATAGCACTGTTTTCACTTAACGCACATTTAAATTAATAAATCTCACTGAGAACCTAAGTTTTGAAGACATTCTTTCAGTTCCATCTTGAAAAACTGGTTTTGGAAGAATTTTCATATCTTCAAATGGCACATAACTAGTGTCTTCAACATCAGGATACACAAAGCAGTCTGACCCGAATCGGTAGCGCCGCATGAATTTCACTTTACACTCATATTCTCTGATCTGTATAACTTTTCCAACATAATGGCATGCTGTCGACTTGGTGCAGAACTTAACCAAGACGAAATCACCACTTTTAGCAGACATCACTCCCCAATCTTCATTATTCACCTCCTCGCAGTCGTCATCATCAGTTATATTTTCAGAAGCCTCGTCCTCATCAGCCGTAGGAGTAAAGTGAGATTCTCTTCTCTTTTTCCTCTCCTTTTCAATTGATACAGAGTCCTCACAGTCATTAGGAAATATTTTCCTAATAGTTTTGGAAGGAAGGGTAGCCTGATTTCTCTTCCTATTGACGCGTTCTTCGTACTCTTTCTCAATAGCTGCTTTGACAGGTGTGTCTGTCAACACACGACTAACAACCCTTTTGCGGCCATTTTTACTTTTCTTTGGACCAGCTTTCGGGAAAGGTCTTACTTGTTCTGGTGAAATTCCACTACAACTTGGCTGGGTAATCAGTGTTGGATGGGGTTCTTTGCTTATGGCTGCTGCATCTTCACTGGCAGGACTTGGTCGATAAGTTACATATGAGCTCATAAAATCAGTAGAATTGAAAATAGTGGAATCAAATGGCCAGATCCCAGTGCATTTAAAGCCACTGATTATATTGGCAGGAGTGAAAGAAACAGGAAATGCATTTCCAACAAATTTTGGGATCTGGTAGATAGTTGCAGTCTCTCCTGGATGAGTGGTCATGAAGTCATCAATAGCTTGATTGTAAACAGTTTTGAAGGGCCCAAATACAGTTCTATCAAGTGGTTGAGTTTTATGGCTTGTGTGGGGTGGCAATGTTATTAGTGTGATACCATTGTCCTTAGCGATCTGAAGTGTCTGTGGTGTTACGTGAGATTCATGGTTGTCTAAGATGACAAGCACAGGACGTTCTTTAGAGCACTTTGTGTGTTTGATAAAGTGTTCCCAGTAATGAACAAAGGTCTCTCCAGTCATCCACCCACTTGGACTAACACCAGCACAAGAACCCACAGGAGCACCATCAATCATTTTATCATTTAATCTCTGTCTTGGATAGACAAAGAATGGTGGAACAGCATTTCCTGTTGCACTTACTGCACAGCAAAGTGTAACAAGTGTCCCCCTCTCAGCGGATGTCATTTTTGAGACCTGTTTTTCCCCTTTTGGTGCAATTACCTTGCCAGGTTTCTGTACATTTGTTACCCCAGTTTCATCCAGATTGTAAATTGATTCTGGGCCAAATTTATTGGTGTGATACACAGAACGAAGATTCTGGAAGAACTCGCCTACACTTGTTGGGTTAAAGGCTGTCCCTCTCCCTAGACTTTTTCCCTGGGGATTCCGCAGTGACAGTCTTGGGTGACGATGCATGAATCCTCTCTCCCAATCATAACTGGCTTGATTGTTTCTCTTCCAATTATCACCGATTGGTTTACCTCTAGCGACTGCATATTCATAAGCAAATCTTCGCAACTCTT
Source organism: Periplaneta americana (assembly GCF_040183065.1). Taxonomy (NCBI): domain Eukaryota; kingdom Metazoa; phylum Arthropoda; class Insecta; order Blattodea; family Blattidae; genus Periplaneta; species Periplaneta americana. The sequence goes on from NC_091131.1 coordinate 116,584,682, forward strand.
TAGGAGTAAGACCATAATTCAACCTAGCTGCTGTTAGAAGGTACTTTTCTAAATCATTTTCCTCTTCTGAACTAAAAATCTGAGAGCTGTTGTGGTCTGCCTTGAAATCTGTTTCATTTCCTTCCTTTACTTTAGTAACATACCTCCCTAAAGTCTTCCTATCAACTTCATATTCAACTGCAGCTGCTCGAATGCTCACATTATCATCGAGGACACGCTTTACAGCAGCTTTCATTACTCCTGGATCTACTTTCTTCCTTGGATTTTCAGTAGGTTTCCACTTGAAAGGCATCCTATTAAGAAATAAAAAAAATGTTATGAAATCACACACCATAACATGGGTCACACCTCCCTGCAATTTTGGGTCAAACCTCCCTCATGGGACTTTTTGTATATACTAAAATATTTATATACTTAATAATAAAGAAAACTACACAATAAATATATGAAATTGAACCTAAAAGGATGTAGAATCAAATGTAACTATCACTATTACCATTAAGATTGCAATTACTTACTTGGATTCTTATAAACAACAGCATCAAACCAACATCAGCAAGCAACAAATCAAACAGGAAGTAGAATCTCAGCTGTTCTTGGTTTCACTGCCTTGATGAGCATAAATATTACCTCTGACATTAAAAGCAAAGAGAACCATGACAAATAGCAGAGATAAAAATGGCGGGATTTCAAATTATAGAGATGGGTCAAACCTCCCCTATGGTCAAACCTCCCCAGTCTCCCTTACAGTACAATCAAAACAAAATTTCGCTACTATAATTATTCACTACATTTTAAACCGTTTTCCCGAAGAAGGGCGTATAGGTCTATCCGGCAAAGCTCTCAATTATTGAAAAAGTATGCCGAAGTTTCAAATCAGCTGTAGCCCCGTTAATTCTACTTCGTTTTTAATAACAAGCTGAAGAGAACAGTTTGAATTTAACAGCTCCTTCTTCCGAAAATATGGGTCAAATTCAAAGCACAATTAAAGAACCGCAATGGTCCCAAAAAACGTATTAGATCTTGCATCGAGGAGGCTGCGGATCAAGAGGAGTAGATAAGAGATTCTAGCCCTCTTGCTACGGGTTCTTTGATGTCAGACAGAAACGACTGAGGATATACACCTACCATGTCATTAGATAGTGCATTAGCAATGACATTTTCTATGGTAACTTAGTCAGTTACTAAGCTGCATAAATCTACTTTACTTTCTTCATGCAAAACACTTATTTCTTCATAGTTTCTCCGTATAAAAAAGCTGAAAGTCTTGATGTGCCTTAGGATGCGTAACATACAAATACTGTATGTATTATTGATTTTGTGAAGAAAGTGGACTCGTGTATTTTCATAAATGATTCAGGTATTTATTCCGACAAAATAATTTTCCTAGTCTAGACTTTCAAGACGTTATTAATATTTATTTTCACTAAATTAAGTCCAAATCTTTAGATCCAAGAAATCCTAAAATATAAAAAAATGGATCAAGATTTCCAGACGACGACGCTTTCTAATAAATTACTTTTGGCTCAAATAATCTTTTCGGACGATAGTGACAGGACAGCTCTGAACACAGCAATTTCAGATGTTGATTTAATTAAAATGTTTTTTTACTTGGATATTTATCAACGCTGTATCAATTACTGGGTTATTTAGCGTCGATGGATTTGGTGATAGCGAGATGAAGCCGAGGATTCGCCATAGATCACCTGTCATTCCCCTTACGATTGGGGAAACCCTGGAAAAAACCAAAACAGGTATTGTATTGTATTTATTAACATTCCATGGTCTTCTTACATTGCTTCACAGCTAGAATATAAAAAAAAAGTAAAAAAAAAACTTAATACTACTATAAAGTCTTAATTTATTGTCACAGTCTAGTTGAAATATATACAGAAGAGGTTTACAATATACGTAGTCTACTAGTACAACACAAAATTTTAGTATCAATTTCATGAAGCGTTGTTGAATTTCATGAATTCACATACAGAATAGAAGACGTGAGAAATTAGGTACTTCTTTAATTTGGCCCTAAATAATCTTATGTTTTGAGTTTCATCTTTTATATCTATAGGAAGGCTATTAAAAATTTTTACTGTGTTTGATAGCACGAGAGATTTGCCGATAGAGTATGAAAGTCATTTTTAGACGCGTATTTATGCAATGAATTGTTGAATTAGTTACAAAGTTTTCACGATTACGTACGAGGAAGATTAATGAAAAAATATACTGACAAGCCATGGGCATTATTTGTAGTTTTTTGAAAATATCCTACACGATTCTCTAGAGTTGGCACCTATTATTATTCTAATTACTATTTTTTTAGTAGGAATATATTGTTACTATCTGTGGAATTTCCCCAAAATATTATTCCAAAACTCATTACCGAATGGAAGTATGCAAAGTAAGTTACATTATTTTTAAGGTATTGATATTTACTATCTTTGCATAGATCTAATAGCAAAACATGCTGAATTTAGTTTGGGGGTAATTTCTTTAATATGATTTTTCTAATTTAGGCCTAACACGTCGATTTTTAAGCCAAGAAATTTGGTTGTTGTTGTTTCTAATAGGCACCTATTGTTAATGATTTCGCTCTGATTTGTTTAACAAATACGGAGCTTACTTTCACTGCTGAAGTACGCACAGTATGTTCCTCATCACGGGTCGGGTGGTGGCAGCACTGAACTTCAGTAGTCGAGTAATCAGCCCAAGCGGTAATCGAACCCACATCTGAGCGCAACTCCAGATCAGCAGGTAAACACGCTAAAGCCTGAGCCGCACTATTAAAATTGTTCAAGATGGTGAATCCATTGTCACGAATGTGCTTAAAAAGGAAAGAAATGAGGAGACGCAGGGCCGAATTTAGGTATAGTGCTAAAATTTCAAATTTGCCGTCCCCAACGCCCACAAACAATTTATAATCCGTGGCGCTACAGCCCACGAAAGGTCAAGGCCGACCAACCGGCCACATGCCGAAGCAGAGTGGACGATCATCCAACCAGAATGGAGGTATCGTGTGGTTAGCACGATGAGCTCAGCCGTTATAGCTGGTTTGCGTAACCGGATTTCGCTACCTATCGTAGCTCCCCAAGTGCATCACGATGTTGGATGGACACCGGTCCCATACACTGGCCGGAATTTCATGAGGAAATTTCTTCCCCCATGAGGACACGAACCAGCGCGCATTCCGTAACGCGAGTCCCAGGCAGGATGCCTTAGACCACGACGACACGGCGCGGGACATAATTTATAAGTAGCTAATATACAGGTCATGTTTAGTTTAAATTAGTTCCAAATGAAATGTTACAATTCAGAAAACAATAAATTATTTGAATAAAAATACATGCATTTTACTTGTGAATAATTATAAAGATTTCCTTCGCACTTTCTTCACAGAGAAAGCATTGATAATGTCATCAAAGTCGATGATGCGAAGAAACATATTCAAACTTGTTCACTGTTGAAACAACATTGATTTGTGAAAGCCAGGCTGTGGTTTATTTTTAAGCATTGGTTTTGTCGGTGGTATTATGAGTATTACTTCGATAGGAAGTACCGTATAAAGTAAATTGAAAAATAAACTCCAACTCATTGAGGAATAAACCTTTCATATCGAATTACATAATGCACATGCTGGAAAGTAATTAAATAGTATTGTTGACGATATACAGTAATTATATTGGAAATGTAAATGAGAGTTGTGTAGTGGCGCCAACTTATATGAGCCCGTGGGGCCCAAGCCCACCCAATAATTTGTGGTATTATTATTATTATTATTATTATTATTATTATTATTATTATTATTATTTTAGTTACGAATAAGTCCATTTAGCACTACGCAAAGTACTGAGAGGCGTTTCTTTGTCCATAGTTCTCTCATTTGGCTATGCTCTTCTTTTCTCTCTTCAGTCCACGTTGTTAGTCTTTTTCGTCTGTTTTTCCTCTTTGTCAACTTGCCATTTTATGAAATTTGATTCCAAAGATCTCTCTGTTTAAGATATCTTCTTGTGTGATTCCTGCTATTTTAAGTCATTTTTTTTTATTTCGGCAATCCATTTTATAGTTCTGTTTGTGCTTTACTCTTATTTTCATAAAATTCAACTATTTGTTTGTGAGTCTGTCGAGGTTCATTCTTTTGATATGTCTGTAAAATGTTAACCTTTTTTTTTTCTAATGTGACTATGAAACCTTGGTTTCTTTTTCTCGATTACTTTTCAGTTTGTATTGTTAACCTATGACTTTTGGGCCTAAAATTTTCCTTAAGATTTTGCATTCTTTTTTCTCTATGTTTTCGACATCTGTTTTTCTATTCAAAATTAACGTTTCAAGAGACATTATGGTTTAATAATTTTGTATGTTTGGATATGCACTTTTTATTGTAAATATTTTCAGTGAGCCGAAATGCTGTCTCCATTTTTTTGGCATCTAATTTCGTTCGCTTATGTTTCAACTCCATTTTCCTAATCATTTCGCCGAGATATTTACATTGTGGGACTCGTTAATTTTATCATATCTGGTTTCCATATACTTTGGTGCTTCCAGATAACGTATTCTCTTTTTTCGAAGCATAAGTTATCTGGAGACCGATTTTCTCCGCGATTTATTTTTTGGCGTTTTTTTTAACAGTTCAATCCAGCTGTTATGACGCCATGAGGTAAAATTCCTAAGTCGTCTGCAAATGCTAGACAATCTATCTTTAATTTTCCTCTGCCTAATGTGATTGGTTGATTAATTTTGAGGATAGTTTTGTGTTTACGCCACTCTTATAGCCTATTATTTTTTCAAGTACATTGTTGAAAAGTAATGGAGATCTCATTCTAACTCGTTGGAGTTCATCTTCTTGTCTTACTTCTGTTTTTATTTCGAAAGGTTCTGAAATTTCCCCCATAAACTTAACTTTTAGACTTCGTATTTGTCAGTGTCTCTTTTATGATTGCAAGAGTTTTGCGGTCTAATTAAACCATTATTATTATTATTATTATTATTATTATTATTATTATTATTATTATTATTATTTATGAGATTTATTTATTTTAACTTATAACTCGTGTTTGAGCCCACCTAATTCCAAAAGTTGGCCGCCACTGGAGTTGTGGTTATTATTCATAGCGATACACATCCAATTTTATTTTCAACTACGGTATACTTTTTTTTTTTAAGATGGGACATGACAGGAGCGTTGCGATCGGAAAAACAACTGAATGTCACATAGCGTGGTAGGTCTGTTGCTATATTAACAACCAACGAATGCATTCTGAGTTGCCAAACTTACCGTTTCCACGTGGCGAGTGCTTAATAGCTCTCTTGGCGACGTTTATTGTGCACACAATGTTAGCATTGGTACGTTTCGTGTTTGATTCTCTGTCGATTTTTGTATTGTTGTCTTATCTTTGCGTCAATTGTCAATGAATGTTTTAAATAATGTCAGCCATCTTAACGTCAATTGCTAGCTTCCATCAGCTGGCAGCATAGTAGTCAATAGTGGCAACATAGCACTGTAGTTCCAAGCTCGGCCGCTTAACTGTCAAGTCCCATCTTTCAAAAAAACAAGTATATGCATTCTTGTTTATGCAAGTAGTTAAATTTAAGCAGTTTCATAGTAGGCCTATAATAACGTGATACAGGTATTACAGAATACTCTATGTATATAATTATGCAACTACACACTTTCCTTTTACTCTCGCCACGACCGGGACAAAGCGACTTTCACAAGATGTTCAAGAACAAACTTCAGAAAAAAATTATCAACCAGTGTTAAAATGAAAATGAAAAAAAAAATGGAGAGAGAGAGAGAGAGAGAGAGAGAGAGAGAGAGAGAGAGAGAGAGAGAGAATGTCGCTTTCTGGAAATTGCCACCCTAAACTGCCTAGGCACTGGGGAGACGGTATTCCAGTTACGGCAAGAGTTTTGCCGTAACGCTCCATTATTGCTGACCTTAATGCTACAGATTTTTTTGAGAGAAAAAAATTATGTTTACCAACACTTAGATCTCTCCAAAATTGACTTCATGAATTAGATATAGGCCCCGTATAAATCCTACCACGTTACAGTTAATTATTAAAAATACGAAAATTGTGTCATTTCATTTCTGTTCCAATAACTTTGTAACTTATTTATTAATTTAAAATGTTGGGAACAAAGTGACTCCGAATTATACAATATATTAGCGTTTGTGCAGAGGTTAATTTCAAACCGAACATCAATGATCATGCGCAATAGTCGAGGTTGGAACAGTTTTCAAACCATCACAAACTCGCTGCAGAAACAAATCTATAATAATTATTTTTTATGAAGGTTGTAAAATGCACTAGATTTAGCCGGAAACCGCTGACACATGAGAATAATTTGTCCAACTCTGGTTCAAACCAGAGCCATGGATATATATATATATATATATCCATGCCAGAGCCATCAACGAATCAAGGTGCTCGGCAATCGGCATATGAACGTCAAAGTTTGTGTTGTCACGGCATGTGTGATCGCGTCTTTACTTTGATTTTGAAAATACAAACACCAGGGCATGGTCGACTGTGACCAGGGTTATTAATATAGTAGTAAACTTTTTCCATTTGGTGTAATTGATTACAAAATGAATCATAAAATTAATGTAATTTGGTCATTGGTCGTACATTAAGAGAAGAGATCGTATAGGGCGTGAAGTAGTCAACTTGAAAAATTGAAGTCTGTGGAACCTTCGTTCAAACAAGTGAAATTTCTTAGCATTTTTTTTAACATGAGCCCTTTTTAATTGAAATGATACGAAAGATTTGTGTATTTATCGTGTTGACGTGAGTACCTTCGGAGTAAAATGTAAATATTTAAGCGAATGATGGTGAAGTAACTATATAATAGAATCATGTGTTAGCATTGTGTAATCTAAGTAAGGATGATTTTAACTCTGTTTCTTTCTTGTATTTGCAGGATATTTTCGATGTTTTAAGTAGAAATGGATAATTTTAACTGCTTTTTTTGTTGAATTCATATCATACATATTTATTGTATGTGCCTAGTGTGTCTACATCATGTCATATCAAGAATTGCAAGAGGCATGCCGTTTGTGTTTATCCCGTGACGAAAATAATATTGACATTTTTGGAGAAGAAGGTAGAAAGCAGTTATATCAACTCAAAATTTGGAAACACTTTTCGTTCTGGGTAAGACTAAGGTTAAAAGAGCGTTGAGCGGATTCCGCCGATTTTGGAATAGACACCGACGCTGTTAGGTTAGGTTAGTTTAGGCTTTTATTATCCCGTCAAGATGAAGGTGAAAGCGATTGAGTGTGATTTTTTGTTTTCTATGTTGGCAGTTCAAGTACGTCGGTGTCTATTCCAAAATCGGCGGAATCCGCCATAACTTACATTAGAATGTGAGAAATTTCTGGTATTTTACACAACGTGGGCACATGCACCGATAGCTAAGTAACTCGAGGACGAGGACTGTGCCAAATTTTGTGTGAGTTAGGTGAGGGAATAGTAACTTTTAAGTGACAGTAGGCGAGAACTGTGACAGATTTTGAGTGACTTAGATTAGGAAATACATAAGTGACAGGAGGTGAGAACTATGATAATATTATAGTAGGGTAGACGAAGGAATAACAAAGTGACAGGAGACGAGGACTGTGATAATGTTAGACTGGTTTTTGATGAGGAGATAACTGATTGACATATATAGGTTATATTGCATCGTCACATTCCTATTTTTCGACATACTGATATTCTAGTAAGTAAAAAAAAAAAATCTTTATTTATTATCTTCATTTTAAACATTTTAGGTATTTTTTCATCCACAAACACCATGTGCCCGTCTTGTATAGAATCTTCCAAATTTCTATGATGTGGGTTATTGTATGAGTAGATATTTCAGTTTTACCTGGTCTATTTCCTTATAATACGTGAAATAGATACCACCAATGTATTAAGCCATAGGCCTACAATTGCATGACTCGTATTTTCAACTAAAATTCTTATAATAATTTTTGTTTCAGATATGTGAGGATTCCTTTCCAAGAAAAGTGTGCCAGTCATGTTGCTCTCTTCTAGAAAAATTTCATTCGTTCTTCTTAAAAGTAGAAGACGTTCAAAAGAATATTCTTAAGATGGTGACTTTACAAAATTATACTGCATTTGCACCTAGCGAACTTGGTATTAATTCGTGGTGTAGGGAAATTGTAAATGAACAACTTAGTGTTATGTTGCAAAAAGGAAATGTAAATTATGGTGTTGAAGCTTTAAATAATCAAAATAGACCTAAAATTGTAGGTCTTATTAATGTTCGTTATGGAAGAAATCTAGATACTTCTACATCATGTGAGTCGAACATTCCAACAATTTCAGTATTAAAAGGACAGAGTCTTGCAGCAGCTGATGCAGATTATGAAAATGACAACATTATTGGAGATAAAGATGGAAGTATTAAAGTCGAAGAAGGTCCATTACTAATATGTGACAATGACATTAATTCGAACGTAAATATCATACAGTCAGAAGATTTATATCCTGAGGAAATTAATTGTCATTCTAGTGAATCAGAAGACGAAATAATGTCTTGTGAATTTTTGTCTGTAGAATTGAATCCACAGGCAAATGACGTGGATTTTAATAATGAAAGTGTTGAACAGACCAATGGATGCACTGAAGTTGCATTGGAATCATCAGATTCAAATCACCAGTCAGAATCTGTTGTTTCTTCCATCGTACAAGATAAGGAGTTTACTAAGTCTGTATCAAATGAAAATGCAAAAGAAACTGCATCGACCACTGATACGAACAGTTGTAATGTAAGAGGAGATGGTGATCATAACCAAAGGTAGATACCGGTAAATCATGATTGACATTTTTAAAATATGGTGTAGTTTTGGAACTGCTGCGCGTGGGTTCAAATCCTGATGGGGACATGGATTTTTTTCCCTCCATTCCTTTCGGTCGCATTATGATCCTGGGGTTCATTCAGCCTCTAACAGAAATGGGTATCAGGGTGTTTCCTTGGGAGCAAAAGTGGCCCCAGCATGTAGAACTGGCAACCATATTGCCACTTAATGCTGATTGTCTTGTGAGGTGAGAACTTTAATATCCTGCCACACTAAGGGAGCCTATAATGGAATAGCTTTTTTTACTTAGGCTAGTAGTTTTGGAACATTTCCACATTCATCTCTTTGTTTCACAATATACCATATATGTTGTTGTTGTTGTTTTCTAATGCCAGGCATTTGACAATAAAGTCATTTGACCTCATGCACTCCAATATTTTTCAAAGATATTATCATGGCCAGCCACTGAAGCACAGATTTTGAGGTGTTCCGAATCCATTTCTTGGTTTGAGTTGCACAATGGGCAGTTAGGGGATTGATATATTCCAGTTCTATGCATGAAAATGGCAAGTTGTAGCCGATTTAAGTGAACACCATATTTTAACATTTTGGTGGCTACTTCATTCACACGCAACCCCCAGAATGTCTGGAGGACCACACCTGCTGTTGGTCGACGGGTCCACTGGACCTAGCTGGGAGATCTTGTTGATCACCAGCTTTCCCTCCTTAAGCCACTGAAGGACGATTTTAGTGCCATAGCAGGTCAGCACTAGGAACAGAAAGGTAGAAAGAGAAGGAAGGAAAGGGAAATGAACCCCTAGGCCTCGAATGCTCTAATGCTATCGGGGTCGAAGAAAGTAAGAGTTCAGTCAGAGGACTGGCTAGGAAAGGGTAAAGAGGGAATTAGGTATTGAATAGAGGAAAATTATACCAAATTCAGTCATTAACTCATCAAGCTGACCAGTGCTAATGGATGAGTAGCCCCTCCCTTTAGTTCAGCTCGTAAAATTATGCTTACTAACAGCTGCACCACGGGAAGGTAGGGATGGGACATTGGGTATTTGTCCAGGTTGGTTCCTTAAAACCTTCAATGGGAAGGATTAATGGCTCTCCCCCCCCTGTATCCGACAGATACCCTTTTGCAGCCATATACCATATATGGGTACGGTAATTAAATGCACAGACTAAGTGATGTGAAACACTGAATGCAAGTTTTGATATATTCATATACCACTAGTAAATGTAAAACAAGATGGTTGCTAAGAATTAATTCAAACTCTAACCTAAACCTATACTGACTCGATCTAACCAAGGAAAGTAAGTATTCTTACTAGTCCATTTAACAACAAATTAAAGTATAAGACCATCGAATGTTGTTACACTTGTTTCTGCCTGTGACAACAAATGGACTATATTACCAGTTTGTAACATTGAAAGGGTCTTTGAGTCTTGAAACTTAAGTCTGTGTACAGCTGTCAAAAAAAAAAAAAAAAAAAAAAAACGAAGTGGCTGCACTCGTGAACAGCGAATATTTTCTAAGTCCACTTCGGATCACGGTGATGTTACACGATGCTCGTGCTTGTAGAAGCAGTTTCGGAACTATGGAGTGATTCGATATCTGTGTCTCGTAGAGTAACGGTAGAGTGGACGTTTAATGATTCAAAGTTTGTGAATTCGAGCCTTGTTCAAGTTATCATTTTATTTTGTTATCATTCTTTAGTGATATAAATAGTATTCAAGTTATCATTTGTAGAGGTGACGCAAGAAGAGCTTGCCACGGAAAGCTGCGCGAACGTTCGGAAATGTTCGGGTGCACTCGACCTCGCTTCGATTCGATTGGCAGTTCTCAGTTGTCTGCTGGCATGATGTTTCGAGTGAGATTTATCACAGCGCATGTAACGTAACGTAAACCTTGTTGCAGAGTAACTAGTAACATAACATTGTTGAAAATACAGAAGCACGAATTTTTTTACACATAAAATCACTGAATGAAATGACAAAGATGTTATAAGAAATATGTAATCGTGTAATAATTGATATTTGACGTTGTAATAAAACACTAATACTATGTGATTTTATTAAAATGGTACTATGGTCAGTTTATTTTAATCTGTATATACTCCTTATGTTACAAGCGGAGCCTGTTTCGTTTTTCATAAATTTATAAACATTATAAATAATTCCCTAGTTTGACTGTGTAACGTTTTATTAGCACTTCCTAATTTAGAGCGAAATAGGGGCATTGTTAAGAACATAGAATGTTATACAGAACTCTGTTGTTTAACAAACACACTTTGAACTATATAAAACTCCTGATATCAGGGATAAAACGCAGAATATGTAACGCACACTCTGACTTCTACCCGCTCTGCACAATACACTTCACGACACGAACAGCTCAAGAGTGCGCTATCGAATGCGCCCTGTAATCAGCATTAGGTGATTCATAGCAGCCCTGTAACGAGCATGGCGGCATGAGGACCGAATATCGTTCTCTGCTCATCAGTCAAATGGGCACGCTTTCTTTGCGCTTCCTCTACTCTGATATTGTTCTGTAGCGATATAAATAATATTCAAATTATTATTTATATTGTTATCGTTCTTTAGAGATATAAATAATATTCAAATTATAATAGTTTTTTTGTTCTTATATTATTACATTATACTATCCTGTAACACAATAGAATGAAAAGAAACGACGAGGATTTGAGCCTAAGACGTTGATAGCTGAATTTCAACATTCTTCCAACTGAGCCACGGGGCCACAAGTAAAGAAGCATAATAATATGCGGAAAAATTGACCCAATCCTCCTCCAAGACATTCTGATTATTTGTGGAAGCTCGTCCAGGACATATCCACTCGACTGCAAAAAGTGACCGAGATTGGAGGAAGATGGACTAAATATTGAATCGTGGCTTTTGGTTTGGTCTGTTAGCTTTTAATTGTTTGCATCTTCTAAAGCAGATGCCAATATGCTTGTTTTAATGAATTTAAATACTATTATAGTCACAATCATGCCATGGTATGAAAGAAAAATTTCACAACCTCGAGCGGGAATCGAACCTGCGACTTCCTGTTCTCCGGTTAGGCGCTCTACCACTGAGCTATCGAGTTCGTCTCACGCCAAAGGCTTGGAATTATCCTTTCATACTGTAAAAGTTTCTTTCAACCCATAAGCAGTGCTGACTAGATCAGACACTATGGACAGTACTCTATAACAGAGTCACCAGTATGAAAGGATAATTCCAAGCCTTTGGCGTGAGACGAACTCGATAGCTCAGTGGTAGAGCGCCTGACCGGAGAACAGGAAGTCGCAGGTTCGTTTCCCGCTCGAGGTTGTGAAATTTTTCTTTCATACCATGGCATGATTGTGATTATAATAGCATTTAAATTCATTAATATGTCACATCAACGGACGTGTATACGTCACCAAACATCGTAAGATGAAGATTACATATGCTTGTTTTGTTTATGTCACGAAAGATATTATTGTGGAGTATAATTTTTTTCTTTCTTTCTATTTGCAGCCATAATGTCATAATAAATAATGATAAAGTCATGACATAATGCATTTATGAACCTGATGTTAATTAGGCATACTAAAACAATCATAAAAGAGACAGCAGCAATTATAATTTCTCACTATCTTAAAAAACATAAAAAGCACTCGATGGTGTTTGAACACCCGACCACACAAATACCAGCCCGGAACGCTTCCATTACGCTATGAGTTTAACAGGTAGAATACTTTAATTATAACTGTATATAGGAGGCATCATGGTCCAACAACATGTAACATCGCCTGTCTCCGAATTGTAGCGGAGATACCTGAAGGGCACATAGTGTCTAGAGAGCAACCACTTTTTCTTTTGACAGCTGTGCAAAATTATTAGATAGTTTTGAGATAAGTTATGTTAATGGTGAATGACGATCTCTGTAAAAGCAACATACATTATATCACATGAGAGTGTATATCTTTTACAATGGGACCGAAGTGACTCCTCACACAACAATATAGATGAGTTAGCAAATCATTCAGAGGAATGTAATATATTTTAAATATAATAATGTGATAGGCCTATCCAATCTCTCTTCAATTGTAATGAATTCTGTAAAATTGTTTGTAGCTTTTGACATTTTCTTCCAACTTGACAAGCTTAAAATCAAGTGTTTCTCAGTCCCTTCAAAGGTTGCACATAAAAATGTGTAATTAATTAAACGAGTTTCACAATACAAATGGTAAAACTCACCATAGTTGTTCTATATTTTATTAAAATTATGTACAGATCCAGAAACAAAATTTGGGTCACCTGAATTTTCCAAGTTCCAGTTATAACATGCTGCCCATATTCAGCGCTTAATGAGATCTTATTGAATTAATTTGGTGGAAATTTTCAAGTTTGTTTACTTAATTTTCTCTTCCAGATTTTAATAATCATATTACTGAGATTGTCACTGGAATCAGTTGACTGTAACTGGTGAGAACATAAAGAGGATCATAGTCTGCTTTATACATATAGCATTACATGCCTCATATCACATTACTTTTCCTGAATGTTAAAAGCTTTCATTGTCTGAAAATTTCCATCCTTCAAGAATAACTTATCTCAAAGTTAAAAGTAGATATTGCCATGTGGGATATTTTTAGATGTCTGAGGTTTTTTAATTCACTGATAGTATTCTCCTTAGAATAGTATAACTCTTTTTTTCTTTCAAAATCCGTTTACTTCATTAAAAGACAAATTTAAGGAAAATGTCATGTGGCCCAGTATAATTGATGCTGGGCGTGACCCATGGCAGTTGAAAAACAGTGCTATAGAGGGCCAAGGCCTACCAGTCGACTGCTTGTCTCACATCCACATAGGGTGACCAACTTCTGAACACAAAAATATGGGAGACTTGGTCACGACAAATTATAATGCAATTTTTTTAGGTGTGAAGCCAGGATTCATTGATGGAATGGTTTATATTAAATAATATAGAACTATTTAATTATAATACTAATATGGGTTAGGTCACAATATTGAGTACAATGATATTAAAAAAAATATGAATGTTTCTTATTTTTAACTTATTTGTATTTGTCAACAAATTGAGGCAGAACATTAAATTTTTTATCTTGCTATGCAAGCTGAAAAAAAAACCCTCAACAATCATGCATACAGTTACATCAAAGATTACAGGATCATCAGAACAGGAGTGTTCTGATTGGTACCTACTACACTATCGATATTAATGTCAGTTTATATCTAAATATATTTGGCGGTTATTATTAGCAATCATGAGTAATGAAAAAAAAAATATGAAAGGATTAACTTATCAGTATGGGACCTGAGAGGATCCAACAAAATTTTGCGCAAATATGGAATTTCCCGGAAAATACAGGGAGTTGATCACCCTACATTCACATGTCTCCACAGAGGTGAACAAACATCCAACCTGTACGGGGGTATCATGTTTTTAGAATGATTCTCCTAGCTGTTACAGCTGGTTTACCATATTTTGCAACCTACCGTAGCTCCCCAAATTCATCATTATGCTGGGTGGGCACCAGTTCTATATATATATATATATATACTGACCGAAATTTCATCAGAAAATTTCTTCTCCCATGGAGACTCGAACCAGCGTTCAACCATAATGCTAGTACAAGGCATGATACCTAAGGCACTATGCTATGACATGGGACAATGATGATTAATCAATATTAATTTCATAATTTTATATTGAAAGATAAAATCTTGCTCGTTGATATCTATAAAAAATACAAAATTTGTCGAGAAACTAAGGTCTAATCGGTAAATAAAATACTGTGAGGAGTGACGATAGTTTATATATATAGTATACATGAGTACTTTACTTTCTAGATAGTTGCCATTGACTTAAAATGTGTCTTCTAGTTCCAGCTTTCTTATATCTTGCTTGTCAAAGAAATTCATTGCTAGTGTGTTGAAACACTTAGATATTTTGTCATTAGTTTTTTTTTTTTTTAAGTGCTGAAATGGGCTGATTACCTGGTTGAGTAACCTATTTGCCTAATTTTTTTTCAAACTGTAAGGTTGATGTCTGGTAATCTCGTGGCAAATCCTCAGACACATTTGCCAAAATACTTGCTTTATATCACCAGTTCTGTTTAATTTAGATAACCACGTAGTTGACACAGTTTTGTTAAATAACTAAAAAAAATTCTTGCAGTTATTGCTTTTATTAATAGAAACCATATTACCACACAAACCACAGAGTTCGTGGGATTATTAATTGTAGCACTCATATAATGTACAGGTGACACCAAAGAGCAACATATTTACCAACATAATGGCGAACAACTAGAACTCTACTCCTTCCAGCTGTAATTGCAAATCAGATACTAATTACCAGCTGCACTTCATACATACTGTCGTCGGCCTCGGTAGCGTACTTTGTATAGCGCTGGCCTTCTATGCTCGAGGTTGCGGGTTCGTTCCCGGCCGAGGTCGATGGCATTAAGTGTGTTTAAATGCGACAGTCTCATGTCCGTAGATTTATTGGCATGTAAAGAACTCCTGTGGGACAAAATTCTGGCACACCGGCGATGCTGATATAACCTCTGCAGTTGCGAGCTTCGTTAAATAAACCATAATTTAAAAAAAATTTACATACTGTCCATTATTGACAGTTCAGCAGCTTCAAGGAGTCACCAAGGTAACCGATCAAACCGGCCAATCAGCGTACATGCTGACAGGTTGGCATTGTCGACTGTTTTGCAGCGAGCACATGGTAGCCAGATGTTTTAAGAGACAGTGGCAGGCCTCTTATTCCTGTACAACAGGTGATAAACAAGAGCTGCAGTGGCACTCAAAGTAGGAAAGGGAAAATTCAAGTTGAATGAGGAAAAGGATGGGCCTTCCCAACTTGAAACTCCGGGAAGAAAAGTGGGAGACAACTTTAGACTCCTTCCAGGAGGATGAAATACAGTGGAATGTATATTTACATTATGACAGAAGGAGGATCCTACATTTAGAAAAGCTGCGAGATTTGGATCTCTTCTCTGCACACTGTCATACACAATTTAGGTTTTAAATATAAAAAAATAAATGGTCGTAAAGTGTTAAATGACGAGAACTGACATTGTCTTTACTGTTTCTCGCCATTCTTCATAGTTCTGTAAAACAAGCTTTTGCTAAGTATACCTCAGAAAGTCAATATATTTCCTGTGTGAATTTTTGACATCACTGCCCATATTTTCAGGAACGTAACCTCATTTAACTATTTAACTGTATGACCATGAAGGGATTCATTTATCCAGCTTGTAGGAGCATCAGAAATAGGATCACTATCATCTTTCATCCTATTTAGGTCATCGAGATGTACTGAACTAGGCCTAATTGATCCCACGTCATTATTACTGATACAATTATCTGAAACACCTGGCTCAAATAAATCACATGCCCCACTACATATTTTCTGTACTGTTCGTCACATTATGACACTGATTTATGTAGGCGTAACACACTTCTCCATGGTACGTTATTAGTTGATGTGAGGTAGTCCATCTGCATCTTTCCTCTATAACTTTAAATTTATTAGCCTTAAATCTGGATTGCAGTTTATACTATACATTTGTATTGCTTGCACACTGTGTACCATATTAGCATTCACTCATACTTTCGTTATTATTATTATTATTATTATTATTATTATTATTATTATTATTATTACTATTACTACTACCTTTAGGGAGGCCGAGACGTAGATGGGAGGATAATATTAAAATGGATTTGAGGGAGGTGGGGTATGATGATAGAGACTGGATTAATCTTGCACAGGATAGGGACCGATGGCGGGCTTATGTGAGGGCGGCAATGAACCTTCGGGTTCCTTAAAAGCCATTTGTAAGTAAGTAAGTATTATTATTACTAATACTATTACTACAATCAAAGAGTATCGTATGATGCATATTTACGAATTTACCTAGTTCATGTCAGCTGCTCAATTCCGACACGAGAGGCAGGTGGTGCACTGCACAACTCTACGATGTCACTTCCTTCCTGCATGTGAGAGAGAGAGAAAACTGTCAATACCTTGCCAGTTTTGTATAGACTATAGTATGCATCCAGTGATGATGTGTGAGATATTTGTAAATGGAAGTGTTCTTAAGCCTAATTATCTCTGAAATGGCAAATTAGTGTTATTATTACTACTACTACTACTGCCACCACCCCTGCCCCTGCTGCCACCGCCACCACTACCATTGTTTTGGGTGGATGAAATTTGCCCTAAATGTTAGGACATACAGCGTTCTATTTGTATTTCAAGTCAATAAAATTCTGCTACCCATTTCGTTGAAAATTTCAATTGTACGGCCATAAAATTGCGCTTGTACCAAGATTCCTGGAAATGGCAAAAATAATTTGTTTTTGTGCTCAGATTAGGAAGTTGTAGCTTGGGCCATCTTTGCTTTATTATATCACACTTATTGTCATATTTAAGTCCACCAAATGGCTGTTTCCCCAACTTTCCAGGGCACAATTACACTCCAAAAAATTCAGGACTTTTGAAGAGCCTGCTATTTCCTTCATATTGGTCCAGCAATTCATTAATTTTATTATAAAACTCTAATTCATATACACACTAATTAACTGGTTCAAAGTTTAGGATTTCAGTTTTCACAAATATTAAAACACTTCACATAAAAATGAATTAAATAAAATAATCACTGTACTACCCATGTATGTTTGATAAAATATCACTTACATCAATGTAGCCCGATACAAATAAAGACTTCAGAGTCAATATGCTCTCTAAACAGGTGACTTCCACTGGCTTCTTGCTATTTGCTGGCAGTGCTGCATGGCCAAGTAAAATAGAGAATACTGAAGGTAGCAATAGCTCTCACAAGTTAAAACTGCAAAGCGTACAACTAGGTTTCATTACAAGAACGAACTATGTCAGAAAAAAAAATTGCTCTTACTGCAGTTACATGTACATCTAGCTACTGCTGATGCAATCTCTTTTTTTACTACATTCGGTGTATAATGAATTACAGTAACATTATACATTGTTGAATGTTGGCCTATATTCTTATTTGCTAATGAATTGACAATATTTTGAACTTAAGTTTTTATCTTTCACTCGTAGCCTACAGTACAGAAACTGAAAGATCAGAGTTGCCGAATTTACATAAACATCAAATTTAATATATCTTGATTACATAAAGTTAACAATTCCTCCTGATTTCTCTCTCCAAAAATAAAATATCGCTTTCTTAATAAATCTGCACTTTAAAGAGGTTGCATTCGAAAGAAAGTTGCATTGGAGCCAGATTCCATAAATGTGTTCCAGTTTCATAGCTGTGCATGAATTGTGAGGAAAATTGTGATTCGTGATATTCTTTTAGAAATAATACAAATATAGTCCTACTCTATTTTATTTTGCTCAGCAAGTCATTTTCTCTTCATATATTTCAGTGATTCTGGATGCAATGTATCAGAAGATGAAAACGAAAACTGGGAGCAGTCTGCAATTTCTGTGCATGAGAAAACCAGTCTTCCACTAAACACTCAACTTGCTGCATTTTATAAATATAATTGCACCTTGTGTGAACCAGAAACTGTATCTTTTTCCAGTTTCTTCCTTCTGTGTAAACATTGCAGGTTTGTATAAATTATACATTCATTCTCATTGATCAAGCATTCTTTGCTCATTGTAAGATCCAAACTATGGAGCCAGACCTGACTGCAGATGATGGGATTTTAAGGACAATCAAATTTCCTATTATACCATTCTTTGGCAGTGAGATTTATTTTTATTTTAAGTCCTATGTCGTAGATGTATAGAAGTAAAAGGAAATATTTTACTGATTGAGAAGGTTCTAGACAAAATTTACTAGCTATTTTTCGTTCATGTCAGAATTCAGCTATGCTTGTCATCATCCTGGCTCATTCTATCATTATTGTCTCTACCTGAAAGATTAAATTCGACACTGCCAGACTAGCAGAATACAGAAAGGTCTGATTCTTTAGTTTATATTATCGAAAAAATATATAATGCTTCATTATTTCATAATGATCTCTAGTTCATTACCAAAGGAGTACTTAATATCCACTTCTACAATCTGCAATATGAAAAGGATATTTAATATTCAGTAATTTCATACTAATCCTTTTGTTTGTAATACCTTGTTCTGTCTTTTCGTTCTGATTATAAGGTTTGTTACACTATTTCATTTCTTAGAGATCTCTTGTTTAATTATACCAAAAGGCTATTTCAATCAATCAAACTCCTGTATCTCCTCATGAGGAGCATAGGGCATTCACAAAGTGCCTCCATCAGACCCTATTTGTAGCCAACTTCTTCACTTCGCTCCATGTTTTCCCCTCCCTAGCAATTTCCTCCAAAACTGTTCTCTTCCATGTATTTTTTGGTCTTCCTCTTGTTCTACTACCCTGGGGGTTCCAATCCAAAGCCATTCTTTCTACTGCTCCATCTTCTTTCCTGATTGTGTGCCCTATCCAATTCCACTTTCGTCTTTTGATTTCTATTGTGATGTCTTTCTGATTTGTTATCTTTCATAGTTCTGAGTTTGTGATTATATCTGGCCATCTAATTTTTAAAATTCTTCGTAAACATCTATTAACAAATGTTTGCAGTTTATTTTGTATAATTTTACTATTTAGTGTTTGATTATTTTAATGTTTTAGATTAAAACACAACTCAAGAGGCTATGTGTCATGTTGTGAACGTAAATTGTATTCAAAGATGTCACTTGTGAGCCATATGCTGAAACATCGTCAACCTGGATTATATAAGTAAGTCAAATTGTCTTATATTCTAAATCACTGCCAGTGCTGCCACCACCACTACCACTACCACCAACAGTGGATTAGTTCTTAAAATCTGTTTTATGAAGAAACTTGTTCATTTTTATTTCTTTATTTTTTTTAGTCGTGTGTAGGCTTTCACGGCCGGCGTCAATAGGAGAAAAGTTTTCTGGGCTATGAGGCTGTGGTCCGTTGGTTGTGTGACCAAACGTTTCGTTCACTGCTGCTGTGAACATCATCAGTGGTGTAGATTGCTGTTGCGGCTGGTTCTACTGCGCATGCTGACGACAGTCTGCACTGGCTGCATCGTCATATTTATAGTGTGGGTGTGGGGGCGGGGGGCTTGCTGTTGTCACCGTAGTCCGCTCTCAAATGTGCTTGGCGGATGGGCTTGCTGTTGTGTTTGAGTCGGAATACAACTGCTTGTTTAATTTATTATATTAGATACAGTAGCATGCAAATTAATCCGAACACGACATATTTTTACATTTTCTGTCATTATTGGCCTCACAGCTGCTCATACCGCTTTAATTGACATCTGTAGTACGTGTAATTCCATTGTTGAACGTCTGTCATTATTTTTTTATAATATGTGACATTTTGCCTGTCGTTTTGTACTTATAAGCATTTCAGTTGTGTTGAAGACTTAATACTGCAATCCTGTACACATTCTGTCATCTTCACAAATGGATACAACTCCACGAAAACGGTCTAAAATTATAACATTAGCAGAGCATTCTTCTATGACACAGAGGCAAATTGCTGCAGAATGTCATATCGGTTTAGCTACTGTTAATTCGATCATAAAACGATACAGGGAGACTGGATCCATCACACCCCAGAAAAAAGGAAACTGTGGCCGGAAAAGGAAGACTTCACCTGCAGATGATCTTTTAATTGTCAGGAAAAGTAAATTAAATCCTAGACTAACTGCTGTCGACTTAACCCGTGAGTTAATGGCTACCACTGGGGCGAATATTCACGTCACAACAGTGCGGCGTAGGCTTTTGGAAGCTGGACGAAGGGCTCATAAGCCTATTAAGAAGCAACTGCTAACCCCTGTTATGTGCAAAAAACGCTTAATGTGGGTAAAATTACATCAACACTGGATAGTGAATGACTGAAAGAATGTACTTTTTTCCGATGAGTCTCATTTCGAGGTCCACGGCCACCATGTTTCTTACGTACAGAGAGGATCCGAAGAAGTAACAGCAGCTCATCTCCAACAAGCAGCCAAGTACCCCCCTAAAGTAATGTTTTGGGGTTGTTTTACACATGAAGGGCTTGGAGCATTAATACCTATCAAGGGAATGATGAATTCTGACAAATATATTCACTTATTGGAAACCAGAATCGTACCCCAGCTGCAAAAATCATTTCCGGATGGCAGAGGTGTGTTCCAACAAGACCTGGCACCATGCCATACGTCTCGAAAAACTACAGAATTCTTCAACAAGAAGAATATTCAGGTACTCCCCTGGCCAGGCAACTCACCCGACATCAACCCCATTGAGAACTTGTAGTCAATTTGCAAAAGAAGAATGCAAAAAATGGATTGTTCTACAAAGGAGAAGATGATTTCTTCCCTCATTGGTGTATGGTTTCGCGATGAAGAAATGAAGAATATTTGCGGGAAATTAGTGGAATCCATGCCAAATCGTCTCAGAGCTGTTATTAGGAACAAGGGAGACCACATAGATTACTGAGGTATGTCTTAGATCCTTTTTTTTATCCCATTTGAGTGTTTTTGCATAAGTAATTATGTTGTTCGGATTAATTTGCACGCTACTGTATATTGGAAAAAATCTATAATTTCAACAGATGTTTGGGTAAAATCTATACAGTTTTCAAACCATCGTTAGTACAGAAACATACATGCATAAAACTATTTAATACACTGGCAACACCTGTCCTTACTTAGGCCAGTGTAGTATGGACCCTGCGGAAATATGATGAGTGGAAGATGATAATAATTAGTGAAATGCACTTCATGTGACGAACTGTAGGCTTCATCAGAAGGGATTGGAGAAGAAATGAAGATATACCAAAAAATCTGAACGTGACATCAATCTTGAACTAATCCAAGATTACTAGAAAAATTTGCGACAGGATCATCTTAATGGGATGCCTAGAATTTGCATCCTTAAAGCCGTCATGCAGTATCATGTGGCAAAATATGAGATGGCTTGAAAACACTAGTGTTTCGTTCAGTTCAAGGACGTGGAAGGATGATGATGATATCTAGGAGAGCTGTTGCATATATATACACTGTGTCTGGGACAAAATTTACCAATAAGAAAGTTTAATAACTCGCGTAATAATGGAGATAGGAAAATGAAATTTGCGGCAAATGAAAGAGGGACATTTTAAGTTTTATGTGTAATGTTGGCAACATTTGGTCATTGTTGTTGACATAGCTGTAATTAAAATGGCGTTCACAGTGCAATAAAAAGTTCAATGCTGCTATTGGCTTGCCGAATTCAAGTATCCGAAGATAGTGGAGAGAAGATTTAGACAACAGTGGCCTGAGAAGCAACCACCAGATAGGCACACAATAACAACTTGGCATAGAAAGCTTCTTGAGACCGGTTCTCTTGTAGAGAAAACACCACGCGGGAAGAAAGTGACAGAAGCGCAAGTCGACAGAATTCAGCAAGCTTTCCAACGGAGCCCGTGTAAGTCTGTTTGCCGTGCCAGCAGGGAACTTGCAATTCCAAAGTCAACTATCCACGATGTTCTGCACAAGAGGTTACGTCTGCATGCATACAAGATTCAATTGGTTCAAAAGTTGAAACCAAACGACTTGCCTGCACGATACGATTTCACTAGTGACATGCTGTTGAAAATTGATATTGAAAATGGATATCTGTAGAAGGTCGTGTTTAGTGATGAGTCCACCTTCCACGTCTGTGGGATCGTCAACAGGCATAATTGTCGCATCTGGGGATCAGAAAATCCGCATGTAGTGAGGGAATTGGAAGGAGACAGCCCTAAGATTAATGTTTGGTGCGGACTTACACATGAAACTGTGATTGGACCGTTCTTTTTTGTGGAAAACACTATCAATGGAAATGTGTATCTTGATATGCTGCAAAATTACGCCATTCCTCAAATTCCACAGGGATATGTTTTCCAACAAGACGGAGCTCTGCCTCATTATGCATTACATGTTACAGATCACTTGAATGAATGCTTTCCTCAGCGATGGATTGGTCGAGGTGGACCTACAGCATGGCCTCCCAGATCCCCAGACCTAACCCCACTGGACTTCTCTTTTTGGGGATACATAAAAGACATTGTGTACAAGACTGTAGTGGCAGATTTGGAGGATCTGCGTCGGAGAATTGTCGCTGCTTGTGCAACTGTCACTCCAGAGATGTTACGAAACACATGGCAAGAACTTGAATATCGCCTGGACATCTGTCGTGCTACAAGAGGTGCACACATAGAAGTTTATTAGTGGTCATTCGAAACTTTGGAAGTCCCTTTGTCAATTCCCGCAAACAGCATTTTCATCCATCAATTATTTGGTGAGTTATTAAACTTTCTTATTGGTAAATTTTGTCCTGGACACTCTGTATATGTGCTTTCTTCATAAAAAAATTTTCGTACACATCTAGAAACACAAAATGAATAAATAAATGAATAATATTACGAGTGCTGTTTATCACCTACCCTGTTCAACATCTACTTGGAGGATTTAATGAACTGTTTTCATAACATGGGAGAAGTGATAGTAAGAGGAAGAAGAATAAAGTGCATAACATTTGCTGCTGATATGGCAGAAAAGGAGGATAATACTAAAGGATATGCTATTGGAGCTAAATAACAGTTGTGAGCAGTATGGGATGAAGATAAATGTAAACAAGACGAAGACCATGGTTATTGGAAGAAAAATAAAAAATGTAAATGTGCACATTGGAAACGAGATAGTGGAATGGACTTTGGGTTTTCTATAAGTAGTAACATGAGCTGCTGCCAAGCAGTCAAAAGGAGGATAGCAATGATATAGGAAGCTTTTAACAGGAAAAAGAACATTTTTCGTAGACTTTCGGATAAAGAACTAAGGAAGGAATTAGTGAAGTGCTTGTGTGAACTGTGACATTGTATGGAGCAGAAACATGGACATTACGACGAAATGAAGAGAAGTAATTGGGAACATTTGAAATGTAGATATGGAGAAAAATGGAGCATGTGAAATAGACGGAGATGAGAATTGAAGCTGTGCTAGAAAGAGCAAGTGAAGAAAGAATAACGGTGAAACTAATCAGGAAGAAAAAAAAAATTGACTAAGAGAATCTGCCTACTACAGAATGCACTGGAAAGAAAGTTTGGGGCAGAAGAAAATCGCAGCCACCAGCGTGGCTCAGTCGGTTAAGGCGCTTGTCTGCCGGTCTGAAGTTGCGCTTGGGCACAGGTTCAATCTCTGCTTGGGCTGATTACCTGGTTGGTTTTTTCCTAGGTTTTCCCCAACTGTAAGGTGAATGCCAGGTAATCTATGGCGAATCCTCGGCCTCATCTCTCCAAATACCATCTCACTATCACCAATCTCATCAACGCTAAATAACCTCGTAGTTGATACAGCGTCGTTAAATAACCAACCAAAAAAAAAAGATCGCAGATGATGGGCAACATTAAGATATATGTAGGGATGGAGATTTTTTGGGCATTTACAAGTTAAAAATTTCGCATTTTAATTTTAAAATTTCACATTTTGTAGTGTTTATACATTTGTCATTTAGCATTTTGTAGCATTTTGAAGGAAAACATAAGGTAAAGTTAATCATGATAAATAGGCCAAGTCTTTTGATAATATTAATTTGCATAGAGCTACTAGTGAAATAAAAAAAATGTATAATGTAATAAAGTTGTACATTTATTTTAAATTGATATATGCCTAGACTAAAGCATAAAATAGAAGGAGAACAAGTTTATACATATGGAAAATGAGAATGTGGGGGGGGGGGGGAGAAAACTAAAGTCTTATTCATGAATGAGTGACACTGTTGAAGAAAATCGTAGAACATGTTTCAACATTTTGTTCTGTCATTCGTATTCTTCTGTCACTAGCAATTAAATTGTATTTACTGAAATATCTTTCAGTATCTGCATTGTTGGTAAGACTCTAAATACATTGCAGAGCTGCTTAGGCGAATTCTGGGTATTTGAGTTTTACAGCAAACAGCATTTGCAGGCAGTTCACATCTTTACTATTCCGGAGATTTTGAACAAGTTTAGAATGGAAATATTCATATCTGTCAGTAAAGCTATCCATATTAACAGCCTGGAAAAATTCTCTCTTCCTTTCACTCTCACATAAACCTTTGACATCTACTGTTAATACCTGGCCAGCAATTGTAGGTTTAAAAAGTTTACCAAATCTTGGAAAAAATATTTGTCCTATTTTCTTCCATGGAACTGCTCAACTTTTTGTTACATTTAACCAGTTTGTGTGCAAAAGGGTAAGAAGAGCTCTCCAACTGGGTAATAAATTTACTAATTGTGACTGAGACCTGGGTCACTAACTTAGCCTGACGCTGCACTTCAAAATAATTACATTCATCATCAAAAATATTCAGGAGGGATGGAGAACTAATGTTTAAGAAATTTTCATCCAAAGATTGAAAAAAAAATCTTTTAAAACAGGCAAATACTTGTCTACATATTCTACAGACTGGAACCATGAATTCCAGCATGTAAGCATGGGGAATGGAAATACTACTGCTATAAGATCTGGATACATTTTCTTGAGAAAATTCATATAAGACTTTTCATTTTCCTTGAGTGTAAGAAAACCCTTTTCAACTTCGATACAAAATGATTCAGTTGTGGCATTTCTTTTAAATTTATGTCACCAACTAAGTTAACTTTGTGTGCGGAACATTGAAAGTGCATGAGATGGTTACTCACTATAGTCTGCAAAGCTTGAAAGCATGTCCCAATGTATCTAGCTGAATTGGATTCCAAACCCAAGTACATTTTCATAAGAGATATAATCTTTTAAAGCATCAATGATTGGCCTGCTACAAGTAGTATCAATCGCTTTGTCAAGAAAGCTACAAAGAAATACGTCCTGGTTTACTTTGGCACACATTGTCCGGAATAAAACTGCAAAAACACATCTTCCCTGACTGTCAGAAGTCTCGTCTGCAATTACAACAATGGACTTTCCTTGTAGAGACTCCTTAATCTTAGCTTTCATCACTTCTCCACAGTCAGGTATAGTAAGATTTTTCAATGGATCCCCAGTCAGTCTCTTTTGTTGCTAGAAGAACTTTGCCACACAGTCCACCCCAGTCATTAAGGATGTGTGCGGAAATTTCTAGGTGCACAGTTGTCACATTCTACATTGACTTCGCCTCATGGGTATGAAACAATCTTATATTTATTTCTATATAACAAATTGTTCTTTCATTCAATGAATTGCATTGTTCATTCAATCAATCACGAATTAATTAATGTATAAAGATCAGTTATAGAGACGTTATAAGGTTAACTTCTGCAAACTGTCTTTCCATACTAATATCAATTTAAAAAGAAAAATTAACACCGAAAGAAGATAATATGAATTTGTGTTTCGTGTCCAAATCCGCAGTGAAACTATGTAATAAAATATGATAGCGTTTTACTTCTCTTACCTCTTCGTCGTCACTCTAAATGAATCACAAATCTCTCTTGGTTACTGTCCTTCATGTAATTCTCTTCTGTTTTGATTGCATGTTGAACACAGGAGGACCGATTGTTGCAGTTTCAGCTCCCAGAAGTTGACATACACTAGCACTCAGAGTCGGGGTAATATTGTTTTTCTAACATAAACTTTAGTTGGGCTCAGATCATTTCCAAAGAATTTAGAATACAGTTGTATGGAGGAAGTTGTAACACTTCGTGTCCATATGAGGCTGCAAGTTCCTCCACTGCATATTTCTTACTAATATTGGCTGATTTGATTTCCTGCAAAATAACTACGTTGATGGGTATGGGGTTAGGTACGATAATATTGTTCCTCATAAAGTTAATTATGTCTTTAACATTGCTGTTCTTTGTAGGAAATCGAATCAGCTGCCATGAATGATTACTTGCATTGTCCATCACAATTAAACATTTTCGATCCCATGGCGGGTTTTCTAAAAGATGGTTTTTGAACCAGTTTTCAAAAACTTGAGCTGTCATTTCGTCATGGCTATCAGCTTTGCAGTCCTCATTGTTCTTCACCGACAAATAGAGACAATTTTCCAACCACCCCTCACTGCCTCTCATATGCAATACCATGACGTGCTTGCCTCTTGATGGTGGTGTCTTCAGGATGTAATTGCAGGTTCCATCATCCCATCCTTTCTTCACAACATCATGGGTATTGAAACACGTCTCGTCTAAATACATGATCCTGCAGCCCTCGGAACACAACTTAATGGAGATATTCTATGAATCTGTAATGCCAGGCAACTCCATGCAGATTCCATTTCAGTTTGTTTCTTCTTCAAAGTGCGGAAACAAAACCCGAGTTTTATTAGAAGCTGTCACAGCATAGATTTTTTCATAAGGAAAATCACTCGTTTTGTAGCCTAAATGTTTCAGTAGTTCTGCAACAGTTGGTAGCTGGCCTTTTTAAAAAAACTTGTATGTCTCATACTTGATCAAGGCACAGCAGAAATCTTGAATTTTACTAAAATTAACTTTCTTGTTGCCAGGTTTTTTCAGCATCACAGGGCCTCTTTGGATGATTTTTCTAACAGTTTTCCTATCAAGTTTCATTATTTTAGCTGTCTCCGAAATATGACCCTTTCTTATATTATTACTGGTAACATACTCATACACGTTACACACCACCTTCTGGCTTTGTTTGTTCAAAGTTTTAGTCACCTTTCTTTTGTTCATCGAACCACTGGTGCATGATTGAAAATCACTTGTGGGCATTAGACTGCTAGTATTCGGTCGAGAATCATTTGCGGACACTGAACCACTATTGTTGGGTTGAAAATCACTTGCAGACACTGAGCACTGGTACTCGATCGACAGTCACTTGCGGACACAACCACTGATGCTCGGTTCAGTATCACTTACAGACATTGAACCACTGGTGTTCGTTCATTAACTCAGGATTTCCTGGTACATGAACTTCCACGTTAAATTTCCAAGGCCTCTACATTATTAAAATGAAGTTGTAAAAAGAACTGAGTAATTTACAATATAAATATAATCCACAAACTAATTGTTATAATAATTACAGAAGACTTTTCAACAGTGAACAAAAACACTTGTGAATTTAGCATTAAGGGGAGAATTGGCAACATTTATGTCTGTTTCAGAGAAACAAGAGATTACCCTATCCCTCAAGTGCACAAAAAAAGGTCTTACCTCAAAAGGCAACCACTCAGATGTGGTTGCCTTTGTCTTTAGCTGGGCATGCATAGAACAATCCTACTATACATACTCTTGTCGCAACATAGTTGCCTTTGGCAGATCTCCCGATTCCTGGCATATACTGTGTCTATATGCAGAATTGGAATCAATTAGCTAAAGTGACATCCGCACAAAGGCTCTGCAATGCTACAGTAATTTTGGGTGCTTAGTATGACTTGAATTATTTTATGTCCCTTAATTTAATTTAATCTAATTTTTAATTTTCAGCCATTTTAATATATATATTTTAAATTGGTCCTAAACATAGCAGAAATGCGGAAATAGCCTCGTCGTTGACCCTCTCCTCCTTGACCCGAAACACCAGTTCATGTTGTGGTGCGAATTTATTCAATTCATAGCTTTCTCTCGCCTTTAAGAATGGTAAAGAAAGAAATAAATAGTATGTAACCTTAAAATAAGGTACCAATACTTACATAGACAAATACTTCCGAAAAGCTGGATGGTCCACTTTGTGGATAGGGATATTCGTCTGCAGAAACATCTTCACTGTAACTTTCACAAAAACACTTTTTTCGTCTTTTAGCTTGCTGCTTTGTTCTAAGTCATTTCTTTTCTGATTTGTTACTGACGGTTTCTTTTGTCTTTACATGTCCTCCACTTTTGATATGCTTATCTAAAACATCCTTCTTTCGCCAATCCAAGCACTGATTACATAATTTGCACATTAAAATTCCACGCTCACTGATATAAAAGTATTAGTGCTCATAATTTTCGGCCCACTGCTTTATAGATACTTTCGATCTCACCATCTTAAAGCACTGTACTATATGTGTTATCTTGATACACTCAAAGCAAATGAAAGAAACGGAAGCAGGAAGGTCTGACAAAGCAAGGTTGGTGTAATCCCACTCCACCCCTATGTGTGTAAGGGTGCATCGACCTTGCAACAGTGGGACATTGAAGGGTTTGTAGGAGAAGTTACTTACCTGCTCGCATTCCAGAATGCTAGAAATTCCTAGGGTGCATGAACTCCTCGGTTTAAGTTTCCAGAAGAAAAAAAATTAAATAAATTTTGTTTGAAAAAATCGTTGGTTTCGCATCTATATCGCATTTTGGTATATATTTCGCATTTTATTGCTTATTCAAAACACATTGAAAAGAGGTTTTCAGTTCATGATAAGTGAAAATACAAAATTACAACCCTTTATAAACATTTCGCGTAATATCGTTATTGTGAAAAATCATCATCCCTATATATATGGTTCATATATAGAGACGAAGTAGAAGGTGATAAAGAAGGAAGATTGGGGAATGCTGGGTTTACAGTGAAATATCTGTTCTTGGGCAGAAAACTGTGAATGAATGATTGTCGTACTAATACTTGCACACTTCTTTTTTGTGAGTTCAGGTGTCAACGTTATGTGAGTATTGTTTCCCACATGCCATTGATTTTAAGGATTACCAGACTTAAACTATACTAGACACGTTTTGTACTGCATTATGTATCATACTAATACTTGTGCATTTCTTTGTGTGATATTAGATGTCGGCATTGTGGGAAGGAACTAGCTAGCGAGTTAACATACCAAAAACATATGGTTCGACATATTCCTGATCAGGAACGACCCTTTAAATGTGAGCATTGTTATAAAGGATTTGCTACAAAGAGTGAACTTCAGTCTCACAATGATAGAATTCATCAGCCAAAGGATGAAAGTTTGGCATCAATCTGTGATTTGTGTGGGAAGAAGTAAGTTCGTTTATTATATTTTGATAATTTAGTAATTAAGGCATACAATTATTAAGCAGGATTTGTGCTCCAAAGCTTTAGCTTGAGTTGATTACATGGCTTGTTTTTCCCCCAAGATTTTCTGTAACTATAAGGCAAATGTTAGTAATCCCATGACGAATTTTGAACCCATCTCACCAAAAGACCATGCAATGTTACCAATTCTGTTGATGCACAATCACCAGGAACCACGCAGTTGATATAGCATCGTTAAATAATAATATTCTTCGTTTTTGGCCTTATGGCATGTTATGGCCTCTGTCATTCAGTTGTCCCAAACTACTCTTGTTAAATGACTGATTAAAAATCGCTTTTTGGGATTATTTATGTGCAATGAGAAAAGTGAAAATGTATATCTTTATTTAGGCGTAGAATAAATGATTTCATTCACTCACTCACTCACATATTACGTCCTTTGAATAATAGATTTAACAAATGAAGTACGAACAGAAATATGATTGATACTAGAATAAATAACTGAAATGTTGTAAATTGTAACATATAAATGTATATAATTATTATGATCTTGATGACATAGATTTTTTCTTTAATACTCATGTTCACTAGGCTTCTCATTAACAGTAACGAAAACAGACTGTTTGTTTGCCCATAGCAACTCAGCTAAAACATAGAGTGACTGATATCTACTATGTACTGAGTGGTTCACATTTTATGCCTGCTTGTTTCCAGATAATAAGTATACCGTTTATCAAAGTAATATATCCCATGTTGTGTGTAGTAACTTATGCACAGTATTACAACTATTCCTAATAAAAAAATTCTAGCTCGTTTTTTTTTTTTTTAAGATTGGCTAATCCAGCAACTTTAATTTCTCATAAGAAGTACGTGCATGAAAAAGTGCGCCACGCTATGTGTCATATATGCCCTAAGACATTTACAAATCGAAGAGCACTAAAGGAGCATTTGTACACACATGGAGAAATAAACGAGAAGATACAGTGTGATGTGTGCGAGAAATGGTTGAAGAACCACACCACACTGCGGTCCCACATGCAGTGTCACAGCAACAAACTATTCAGCTGTCCCCATTGTGACAAGGTGTACAACATGTTAAAAAGCCTGCGATTCCATCTGCAAACTCACAGTGATGTGCGACCACACAAGTGCCTTGTGTGCGGGAAGACATTCAAACGTAAGCAGGGACTCAAGGCAAGTGTATTTCTTTGCACTAATGACTTCATAAGCATGACTGAGCTTGAACTACACAAGAATGCATGTTAAATCTACAGTTGGATTAAGTCATTGATAGTGGTGAAATGGCTGCATATATAGCTTCGCTTGGCTTTACAGTGGTTGGACCCAGGACAGGCCGGTACACTTAGGCACACTTTGGCTCATTGTTCGTCCCATATGTGCGATGATTGTCCAAGTCTGAAAGTTGTCCTGAGTGGCATTTGTAAATCCGATACTGACAAATGGGCCATTCTGTCTCAGTCCCTAATAAAGCCAGGTCCCATTTTGTGGACGAGTAGCCAGATAAACCCAGGGACCTGAAGCCCCAAGCCTTCCTGATCAGCTGATGCTGACAGATGGGCCACCCTGCCTCAGTCCCTGATAGGGTCAGACCCCATCCTTACATGAATAGTCTGATAAGCCCCAGAGGCCCAGAGTCCTAAGGCCTTCCTGTGTCAGCATCGGAAACCCATACTACCTCCAAAACATTTTTCACCCCAGCCTATTTCTATTATTGGAGATGATAAATGAAATGAAGGAGAGGTGGAAAGTGTTGGTGGAATTATGGAAGAAAATGAAAGTACCCCAAGAAAAACCGTCTGCAAAATCTGCTTTATCCACCACAAATTCTATCATAACCTGGCGGGGATCGAATTTGGACTGTTTGAATGGAAGACCAGTGCACTAGTACTTGAACCACAGATGCGACTGTTACATACATTTACCAACTTTTATGTTTATTAATATCGTGAATTAAAATCAAACTAAGGTGATAAATATCCTTATCATAATATTTTTCGGAAGGCAATAAAAACCAGCTATACAGGTATCCTTTATTACAGTTTTATAGCACATAACAAAATCTTGTTCCTGAATTAAGGGCCCCAGGCAAAATATATATGTTGGCCATTTCTTGCCCATGTCAAAATTTAACTCTACCAGTTACTGATTTATACCCAGCCAAGGATGACAAAAAATCCTTAATAGAACTTCAGAAGAGAAGTAAAAGTAGTTATTTCATGTCAAGGGTTTATGACACATAATAGAACCCTATCCCTACACGAAAGGGCTCTAAGCAGTTAACTGGTCTTTTCTGGTCCGCATGAAAATTCAAACTCTGCTAATCATTGTCTCAGAATCGCTTGCAAGATATCCATCTACTTTCTGAAAGGTTTTAGTAGTTAGTAGGTAATGAGGGACATTTTATACATAGAAATTTCTTGATCTAACAGCTTTGCATCCCAAAAGTCTGTAATCTTCATTCCATACAAGAAGATTCCACATGCCAACAAACAAAATCCTTCCTTGCCCTGACTGCTAATTGGTTCTCTGTTCATGCCAGAAAATTTTACATGCATCAACACATGTGGAGCAGTGACAGATACACAGATATTCCTAATTATTTAGGTTAACAAACTGACATACAAAGCATCGAGTGTATGCGGGATTTTTACAAGAATGTAGTTACATTATGAAATGTCTTGGTAACACAGTTCTTCTAAAGGGTTTCACCTTATGATGTTTGAGCCCTGAATTATTGACAATTGACTTAGTCAGTATAGTCTAAACCATTAAGTATGGTGCAGGACATTAACAACACGCAATTTTAACACAGCACAACACCAGCACTGCAGTCTATAAGGAGCACACAGAAACTAATAGGGATATTTTGAACTAGCACCAGATAGCGTGTGTGTACTTTGAGGGATGCTCATTGTGTGCATTTGTTTTCCAGTATATAAAAATTGAGGATTTACGTAGTGTATTGGTATATTAAATACTCTTAAAAAAAGCTTTATATGCCAAATTCTTGTTGTGTTCCTCTATGTAACAACCAGGAAAGCTTTTTGCCATCAGTCAGTTCCCAAAAGAGCTTACAGCTAGCTCAGACCTGCTCCCACCACACATTGATGTGCTGCTGCATCAATGCCGTTATCACTCAATGTCACTTTGATAAGATATTGCTTGTTCTTCGTGTATTCTGATTCACAGCAGACAGCACCAATAAATCAGCTGTCTGAACAACACATTTTATATATAAAACAAATAATATTTCAAGTAATTTGAAGCCTGCATTGCATAATGACTTTTACATTTTTAATTAAATCCCATTGATTTGACACTTCTTAACACAAAATTGTCCATGGGGTTTATATGGTAGTTCCACAAGTGGCTGAAATGAAGCAGAGAGGTCTTTCAAATATCCATCATTATTGAGAAATGACTTGGACTCTTGTGGTTCATTCGACATTGGGTGAGGCACATTTATTTCCATCTGAATATATGCTTTGAATCTTAAAAAAAATATAACTAATTAATAGTGCTAGCTATTAAACAAAAAGAACTACTTCAAGTAAGGAATTGATGGCTATAGTTTCATTTTGGGAGAGGGAAAATCAATCTTTTTAATGTATCCAGCTGTTTGCTGACAACATAAAGTCCACTGTAGTCTATTCAGTTGATCGGTATTCATATTGATCGGTGTTCATTATAGATTCCTGCAGCCAGAGTTGGGAGAGGGCAAAGAAAAATTGTAACAAAAACATATACAACTTCAACAGTGAACTATGTTAACTTACGAGATTATATTCAGTACTTCTATGAGTTTCCGAAGTTTACCACTGCATTTTACAATGGGATGATACTAGGCCTACAGGTAATTCTTGATTAACTGAGATGTTGATTATCTGGGAGATCCATAGTAAAAAATTGTATATGCCTACAAATAATATGGTCTATATATAAAATAAGAAAGTAGGGGATCTTGACCCCAAAAATCTAATTTGTGAATAATGCCTTTAGTGTAGACTGATTATTAAAACTACCGGTATGTTTTAACTTCATATTCTCAAAATCATCCTACATAATCAAAACTACATGTCCTTAACCTACAAAACCAAAGAATAATCATGAGATTATTGGAATCATATTTCATCCTATTAAAAATTGCATTTGATCTTCTTATAGCTAGAGAAATATGAGGAAGGCAAACCTGATTGTCCCTCCCCTATAAAGAAACACCATTGGTGGCTGCATATTCTGTTTTTCGTGTACGGTACATAGAATGCAAATGAATATAGTGACAGTATTCATCTTCAACAAAGTTCCTATTTTTTTTTAATTTATTTTTTGTCCATGTCTCTCTCAAAGTTCTCATTTAGATTCACGAACCTTCATTTTACTCGTATCTATATTCTGCATACTGCAGATTTCCTCATCCATCTCTTAAAGGGAATCACTCAGTATTATACACGTTTACGCTATTATTTATTCTAAATTAAATTAAGGTGTGAGATAAGAATATACTGAATTATATTAAATTATACTATGTTATACAAAATAATTATAAATATAATTTTGACAAGCACAGAAAAAAAAACGAGCCAGTGAATGTAAGAAACTCTAGCATATAGCCATACAACATGCTGTGCTGCATGGAATGCTCCTGCCATCCAATTTCACATAAGATATCTCTATTGACTGACCACTGTTCCATCTCTATGTTTGGGTTTGTGTTGTGAGTAATGACGCAGTCATAGATAAATTACACTACCTCCTTGTCATCTTAGTATGTCTTATTGCAAACAGTCCCTGCTTATTCCCGCCCATAAATCACGTCTTTTCTTGACAGTATTTATTAGTTTTCCAACTGCCTCGTGTATCATATTTCTTCCTTGACAGTTTTTATTAGTTTTCCAACTGCTTCATGTATTATATTTCTTTCTTGACGGTCTTTATTAGTTGTTCAACTAGTTCATGTATCATATTTCTTTCTCATGTTTATAAAAAACAACACATTTCCCATTAAGACATAGAAAATATATAACAGATTGTGCTTTCAGACAGGGAACTAAATAATTTCATGCTCTAGGTGCCATGAAAAGGTTCTATGTCCACCAGCCAGTAGGAAGAAGAGTTTGGACATGTGCATTTGTTGAAATGCAGAGTCTTCTTGTATGGAATGAAGATTACATGAGATATAGGTCTTCCACCCCTCGATTTAAGTAATACTCCATTTTCACAAAATGCAATTAATAACAAGCTTTAAATGTATCAACATAACTCTTATAGTTTATGGTTTGTCACAAGTGATCAGTCTTATTTTTCCGCATTTTTTTTTATTGTAGCCTATCTAAAAGTTGGACTATACCAATCTGAGTTCTGCTACAGGCAATCATTGATCATATAGTCGGGTAAATTAATATTTCTAGAAAAATGTGACTGATCACTCATTAGGAATGTCTCTGGGTAAAAACACAGTGCTCATTATTTACTCACCATTTTTAATGAAGCAGAGTAACTTAGTCTGATAAAAAATTTTCAGCAGTCAAATTCATGATATCTTCCATCAGGTTCATGGAACTTATTTCCTATCATATTAACAACACACAGTGAGACAACACGATTTTTGCGACCAAGAACCATCCATGAATTAATCCAACTTATGAATATTGCTTGTATGCTACTAATCTCCAAGTTCTAGACATTGGAAAGTTCTGTTAGATCTTGCTTTGTATTAGAAGTTTTGGTTTTTATGGCTAAGCACCTATGTGAGAATTAGTCTGTGAATTGAAGGAACTACAGTTACACAATTTTCATTCCTTTTGATTTCATTTATATTTTGAAATTCATGACAGCACTCTCTTTCTATGGGTTGACATGATATGATATGATATTTATTAGTCAAAAAGTGTCTATCATGTCATGGTGTACGTTCACATTCCTGCATTTAGGAAACACCATAACTCATCATTACATTATTTGCCATCTCATTACTTTTTCTCGTCGTCTACTTATCTCTCCTCTGATCCTGTTGTTAAAATCATGAATTTTTTCCACTCAACAGATCAAACACCACTTTTGTTCTCAACTATCACCTTCATTTACATATTGAAACAAACCACATTACATTAACACTATTGTCCGTGATTCTTTACTACGTTCACGCTATTCCCCTTAATTCTTTATTATATTAACACTATTTTCCTTTACTTTTTACTATCTTGACACTATTCCCCTTTACTCTTTCTCCTTTGCTCTTTACTACCTACATTAATATCATTCCTCTTTACTGTTTACTATATTACTCTATTCCCCTTTACTCTTTACTATCATAACACTATTTCCATTTACTAGATTTCAAAACATTCGTCTAGGCCCTCACACCCATCCCTTTCTTACCTCATTTACTAGTATATCCATTTTTCCCTCATTCCATCCATTAACACATGGGTTGACATAAAAGTACAAAGTTCACATTTACACCATGAAACAGTATTATGTCTTCCTACTATGCCGCAAATTTCTTGTAACAATTTCCCATCATTATCTATCTGAATCTGTAAAATTCTTGTTAGGTTCGAAACAGTATGGTTTAACAAGACTCCATTTGTATCTTTAGGCTTACAGAGTCACGTGTAAACACAGACATCCTGATAGGTTTATTGCTTTCTGACAACCCCACAACATGTTAACTGCTATAGATAACTCGTATGTAAGTGTCATACTGTCTGGATGTGGGGGAATTATGTGAGGATCTTCTATGGAAGGTTGCGGTCTGTTTTGAGGGGTTTGGGTTCGATGCTTGTCTTCGACTCAGACAGTGGAATGCTTCTGGCAACTTCTAAAGCAGTACCTATCTTATAAGTTTTCGCATTATGATAAGATTCTAGCATACTTGTATAGCAGAAATGATTAGTGTGTTTAGGTCCACTAAGAATTGAGAATTTACGACAATTTTCTTCAGAGTTTCGTGACGATCAAATTTTTTTGTAGTTCAAATTTTTTTTTTTTTTTTTTTTTTTTTTGTCACATAGGAATCATGTTCATACTTACTGAATTTGTTTCCCTCCTCCTGTTCATGAATATTGCTGACATGGTGCAACACTGAAGTAAATCTTTGCACCAGCTCTTCTGCATCCCCATTACATGTTTTTGAAGACCAGCATACATTTTTTATATTACTGTCCTTCCATTCTAAAGTCTTGAGCCGTGCCTAGAATTTGATTTAATTTTCTCATACAAACTCTTTGCCATATGCCAAATATCAAATTCATGTCGTCATGAGTCTTATAATTTCTCTATTTCTTTCACTCAAAAATAGTGTCATGTTTAATTTTAATGTCAGTTCATTTTAAATTGTTTCATGTGCTGCTTTCTCTAAGACCTCCTCAAATTGTACCTTGTTGAACTATTGAAATGTCGATTATTTTTGGTTTTAAGTCATAATGCTATATACACAATATCTGGCACTAAAGGTGAATCATATTGTCCATCACCAGTGATCCACATTTCCTTTTCATTTAATTCATTCATGTGTTCTTGTTGAATGTGAAAGTAATTAAATGTAATTGAGAGGCTGAGTGCAAGAAGGGCATTTTAAAGGATGTGCCCTTTTTCAGTAAAACGCTTTATTGTGTTCTCTGATCTGTTATGCATATTACCACCAAGTTGTAGTTCAATACTCTGATCATAGAGGTCAGGAGTACCCAAAATGTAAAGACGTGCATAGGTAACATTATGACGGTTCGAATTTTCAACATCAATTTTCTCAAAACTTGCATTTGAGAGAAGTGCCTTTCTTGCATCCAACCCCTCAATTGTTGGCTCTACACTCTACCTAATCACATTTGATTTCATAAAATTTTGGACGTACACATGAAATACAAACCAAGGGTTCTGTCAAAATTCTTTAAGGTTTCGAAGTCAATGTTGCTGAGATAAATTCCAGAACATAGTGCTACATTACCAATGAGGTTCCAAAGGGTATCTGTCGAATACAGAAGGGAGAGCCATTAATCCTTCCCATTGAAAGCTTTAAGGAACCAACCTCAAAAACGATTAGGGAAAACACAGGAGTTTTACTGGAAGCAAGTAAAGAGATAGGTTTGGAAGTAAATCCCGAAAAGACAAAGTATATGATTATGTCTCGTGACGAGAATATTGTACGAAATGGAAATATATAAATTGGAAATTTATCTTTTGAAGAGGTGGAGAAGTTCAAATATCTTGGAGCAATAGTAACAAATATAAATGATACTCGGGAGGAAATTAAACACAGAATAAATATGGGAAATGCCTGTTATTATTCAGTTGAGAAGCTTTTATCATCCAGTCTGCTGTCAAAAAATCTGAAAGTTAGAATTTATAAAACAGTTATATTACCGGTTGTTCTGTATGGTTGTGAAACTTGGACTCTCACTTTGAGAGAGGAACATAGGTTAAGGATGTTTGAGAATAAGGTGCTTAGGAAAATATTTGGGGCTAAGAGGGATGAAGTTACAGGAGAATGGAGAAAGATACACAACACAGAACTGCACGCTTTGTATTTTTCACGTGACATAATTAGGAACATTAAATCCAGACGTTTGAGTTGGGCAGGGCATGTAGCACGCATGGGTGAATCCAGAAATGCATACAGAGTGTTAGTTGGGAGGCCGGAGGGAAAAAGACCTTTAGGGAGGCCGAGACGTAGATGGAAAGATAATATTAAAATGGATTTGAGGGAGGTGGGATATGATGATAGAGAATGGATTAATCTTGCTCAGGATAGGGGCTTATGTGAGGGCAGCAATGAACCTCTGGGTTCCTTAAAAGCCAGTAAGTAAGTATACTTGTTTTAGAAGGCTTAAAATTTTCTTTTCTGTCTGTGTTAATTTCCCAAGATTTATATCTCTTGGCTGACTTTCCACATTAGGAAAGTGATGACAAAGACAGAGAGCTTTCTGTCTTTGTCAGGATGAGATTTACTGTACAATCAAATGCACAACACTGAGGCATTTTTAAAATATCACAGATTAACACTTTTACAATTGACACAATCCAACACTCCATCACTCACTGACTGTGCTGTCTGCTATTCAATCAGGCAGGAGTATCATAGATATGACATCACAGAAGTTTTATGCCAGAACTCACCTCTAAGAAAGTTCATTTGTTAGGTATTATTTAAAAGTGATTATCCTTTATTAATATTGTGTACTTTCCATATGATGAATTTTTTTTGTAATATTTAGTAATTGATATAGAAATTAAATGCAGTTAAAACATCTGTTTTGAAATAAGGATGTTATTAAAATTCAAGAAAGCATTTATAAATTACAACATTTTAATTTCCAAGAATATTGCACTGAACTTTATTTGTACCAAATAGATAGGAGATTGTTGTTGTTGTTTCAATACCCTGCATCTAGCAATGAAGCCATTAGCATTTGTGATCTCCAATATTTCTGGGCTACAGTGTTTTCTGCAGATAGTGCATTGCAGAATTTCAAGTGGCTCTCGTTCATCTCCTTTTGCGATGAAAGAGTAATGGAACGGAGAAAAATTCTCTCCGGCGCCGGGATTTGAACCCGGGTTTTCAGCTCTACGTGCTGATGCTTTATCCACTAAGCCACACCGAATACCACCCCGGCGTCGGACAGAATTGTCTCAGATTAAGCTCCAACTCTTGGGTTCCCTCTAGTGGCCGCCCTCTGCACTACGTCATAGATGTCTATGAACGTAGGACCGAAGTCCACACATGTGCTGAGGTGCACTCGTTATGAGTGACTAGTTGGCCGGGATCCGACGGAATAAGCACCATCTTAAATCACGAAGTGATTTACGCATATCATATGTATTATTTTAATGTACCGAAGTACATACGTATGATATTTCCATGCAGATATTCTGCGTCATCATACGATGAAAGAGTAATGGAACGGATCCCTGCCAACTAGTCACTCATAATGAGTGCACCTCAGCACATGTGTGGACTTCGGTCCTACGTTCATAGACATCTATGACGTAGTGCAGAGGGCGGCCACTAGAGGGAACCCAAGAGTTGGAGCTTAATCTGAGACAATTCTGTCTGACGCCAGGGTGGTATCCGGTGTGGCTTAGTGGATAAAGCATCAGCACGTAGAGCTGAAAACCCGGGTTCAAATCCCGGTGCCGGAGAGAATTTTTCTCCGTTCCATTACTCTTTCATCATATGATGATGCAGAATATCTGCATGGAAATATCATACATATGTACTTCGGTACATTAAAATAATATAGATCTCCTTTTGACTATTGCACAGGGAACACAATGGTGAATTTAGAATTTGTAGTTTATGTAAGTGGCTTGCCAAGCAATCGTGGCCTGTAAGCAGCCTGAAGGCTGCAACTGCAGTTTTCCGTGGTGCTTGTGGGATTACTTCTGGGTTCAAGATTAGGGTGTTCCATTTTTTTGTTTTCGGCATGTATTTTTGTTTCCTCAATATAAAAGTGTGAAAATTTAGAATTGATCAGGCGCTTTACTGAAGTCGTTGGAAAATTTGTCGTTTTCATTTGCTGTATTGTTGTGCCTTTCTTGGCAAGTGTATCTACCAGTTTGTTGCCCTCGATCCTACAGTGTGCTGGGACCCACTGTATGTGAATTGTTTTGTTAAGATTTTGAAGTTGAACTAACATGTTGTAGCAATCCTTTATTTTCTCTGATTTTTTGTGGTGTTTGAGCATATTGCATGAATTGCTTGAATTAATGACTTGAATTTGACTCGTATTTGGAGATCTTAATTAC
Organism: Periplaneta americana; assembly: GCF_040183065.1. NCBI lineage: Eukaryota > Metazoa > Arthropoda > Insecta > Blattodea > Blattidae > Periplaneta > Periplaneta americana. The sequence goes on from NC_091131.1 coordinate 116,625,178, forward strand.
CTTGTTCATATCTGTTTAAAATGGCATTTCCCTGAAATTTAAGGAGTGTTTAAAATTATACTAATTGCAGAAATGTAACTTTTTTTTTCCAGACTCACGTCGTACAACATACAGGAGAGAAGCCATATCAGTGTCCACACTGTTTACGAACTTTTGCAAGCAGTGGCAATTATTATTCTCATAAGAAGAGGATGCATTCCAAAGAGAGAGAGATTAAATTGCGGGAAATGTCCAGTTTATAAGTGAAGAGAGAAAAATAATTTATTAATTAAAAAAATCATGATTTTTGTGTTTGTCTAAAAGGACCCAAATATCATGGTTAAACACATTATAGGGATGATGAATTTTTAGTTTTTACTTTGCATTTCCTGTCATGTTCACAAAGATCTTTGGAAGCATTAATCTCACAAGAGCAGTGTTACTGAGGTATTGCTTGTTGCTACTTTTAGATACCAAAGGGCACCATTGAGGATACAATCCTCTCAAACTGAAAGTAGGAAATATAGGTACATAATACATTGGCCATGTTTGAGAATTTTGTATGTGATAAGTAGAACTACGTCCTTCTCCAAGTGTGAGTGAAGAAGTACATACAGAGTTTCAGATGTCCCAAAAAGTGCAAAATTTGAAACATTTACTGCACAGAAATTATAAGGGGTATGTTAATGATTTTTTTACAATTTGATAGAGGACAGTTGTTGCCTCTTAACAATATGTAAACCAGTTGACTAGATATGTTAGGGGTGAGAGGGAGCTTGGTGAAAAGTCCGTCTTTAATGATCTCTTTGCAGTACCACGATGAGAGTTGGGGCTAATGGCAACAGTGCGACTTGAGATACGGAAGTGAGCAGTAACTCGTTCTGTAGCTTAAAGGCAGTGTTGTCAGTGGATAAAAATACAATTTATCTTCGAGTTAAATTACAAGAGTTATGGGTGAAAGTAGCAACCAATCATTCACAAGAATAGGAGTGATAAGCACAATAAACCTCAGGCTGCTGTGTAAGCCTTCGGGTACCTTCTCCGTACAAAGAGAAAAAAAAAAGAGGGGTGGCCGATGGATACAAGGAATCAGAAATATCTTTCATACTCCTGGGCAATTTCAACTTGGACTTGACAGTAAATGAGAACTGACAGTTTCTGAACTTCATGAGAGATATGTTTGGGCTACAACTTGATACAACTACTCTCGGCATATCTTGTATAGATATAATCTTTGTAAGATATTTGGAAGGACTCAGATGCACACATCACATTTCATACTTCTCCTATCATTGCCCACAATTCTCGGTCAAATGAATTAATTCTACCTATATCTGTAAAAGGTAAAAAGGTATCCCCGTAACATGCCATGAAGGCACTTGGGGGGCATGGAGGTAGAGCCCCATGCTTTCCATGACCTCAGCACTAGAATGAGGTGGTGTGGTCGGCACCACGCTCATACCGCCTTTTACCCCCGGGAAAGACCCGGTACTCAATTTTATAGGAGGCTGAGTGAACCTCGGGGCCGTTTTGAAAGTTTGGCAACGAGAAAAAATCCTGTCACCACCTGGGATCGAACCCCGGACCTTCCAGTCCGTAGCCAGCTGCTCTACCAACTGGTAGAAACTGTAATTAAAAGTAACAGAACAAAATAAAGTAAAATCTACAATACTTAACGACTTTCATTTACTATGCAGCCCCAAACATAGTTCTACATTTAAAAGTTTTCATTATAGCTCTAGAAATTTTTTTTTAAGGGAAACCAAAAATTATTAGCATAACTTCCTTTGAAAGGAAAGTGAACTAAGTGTGTTTTGTCATAGCTAGGGACACCGCAAAACAGTGAATAAAATACATCAAAGTCTGTAAACAAAGTTACTGAAATTCTTGAAAAAAGCGTTTATTTAAATATGTAAATCGTGAAAAAAGTTATTTAAATATGTAAATCATAAAAAAAAAAAAATTGGTATTTAAATCATGGAGGAAATGGAAATCACTTTTAAAAATTTGTAATAAAGCACTCATTCTCCTACAGGTTTCCGCAGTATTAATAAGGCCAGTTACTAGATGGAGAAAAGTGTTATGTGAATATGAAAAACATTGGGCCTATGTTGAATTGCACAGTATGACAGGCCGCTTGGCTGCCAAATTATCAAAATACATTATTCCTTAGTTTTCATTACATACTCTTGCTGAAGATGTGGTAAATATCTTCTACACATTTTTTCTTATTTTCTTAGTGTGTAATGAACTTAAGCATTGTGCATGCGCAAGACACAGATTTACATTTTTCACAGCTGAACAGCCATGCTTTCCACATGATGAAACATGAAAGACAAACCCGTTTTTGTATTTATTTTGAATGTTTCATTGTTGAAAATGAAAATAATGGAATGTCATGACCTATGAATGTACGATTCAGCAATATTCTTAAAAAAATCGCTTATAACATAAGAAATTGCCAAATTCGTAAAAAAAGGGGGAAAGTGAGCAACAAATTGCGGTCGTAAAACATGTCTACGGAACGAGTCTCGTTCATACCTATAACAATTTTAACTCTTCGACTCAATTAACGGAAATTTGTCAAAAAATCATTTGCTAAAATTGGGTGTCTCTAGTCATAGTCATTTATGACAAAAAAAAACCTGAAATGGACAGAATTACTGACCAACATCTCTCAAGAATGCAGAAATCTGTGATGGGCAAAATAAGAAATAAGAGCTTCAATAGCTTTACAAAGGCCAAGAATATGTATGTAAAGAGCAGAAGTATTTAATCTAGTGCCAATAAAGTACATAATATTATTTTCCTTTTCTTAATGCTGCAGCTCTATGAAGAGTCATGAATTGTGGAATTATTGTGTTCACCATAAAGTTTTTGTATATATGCTGATAATTTATTATTAATAGGAAGGAATGAGCTCGAAATAATACAGCTATTTATTGAATAGAAAAACCACCAAACATTGGATTAAATATTAACGAGAGTAAAACAAAATATATTTTTTTTTTATCCAATGCCACCAGGTTGTCTTTTCGACATTTCTGGTCCTCTCTCCTGGCCGTGGCTTAGTTGTAACCCACTTCTGAGGTTGGGGCGCCTGGAAGGCGGAGTTACATTACCCCGATGATGTGTTAGGATGATTATGATAATGTAGTGCTGGGAGAGGTCTTAAATCTAAACTTAACCTAAATTCCAGACCATGGACGAACACAGGAATAATCCCCTTTAAGGAAAAATTCCTGTGCTCTAACCAGGAATCGAACCCGGGACCTCATGAACTATAGCCAGAAGCTCTGACCACTAGACCATGAGGCTGGTATTATTGACGTGTATTATACAACCTGCCTTTACATATCACACAAAAAATGTGCACTCAATGCTGGGCTCTGTCATTCCGTCAACCCACTTGAATCATCTGGATATAAGGGGAATAATTCTGCAGTGCCTGGGAAAAGTGACACAAGTCAGCCCCCACAAACCCCCCTTGATAATTCATTGACAACTTACGGAACATACATAAGTATTTCTCCCATTACAATAATTCATACAGAAAAAAGTCAAATCGACATAAACCAGTGTAAGCTGTCAACAAATCACCAAAAAAAAGGCCTGCGGAAACTGACCCACGTCACCCCCCCCCCCGAGCACTGCAGAATTGAGCCTAGGTCGGGTACAGTTCCTGGGTAGCTCTGTCATATATCATATCATATCCCTGATAACTTCTACCAATGAGCCATTCTTTTGTAATAGATGATATGTACACAGTTTTAAAAGTTAGTTTTCAAAAATGTAAATATAAATTTTATAAGTTCCATTCTCACCTCGTCACATTGCGGTTTTTCTTACACTCGTGTGAATTTTCATCATTGTTGCTTTGAAGATTTCTCATTTTATTCTTTTTTTTTTTTTTTTTTTTTTTTTGCGCTGTAATGGATGTGACAAAAAATCAGCCACCTGAACTCTTAATTTATATTGGCTTGAAAATCTGTTAATCCTTCAGAATAAGTTATATTTTAAAAATGTTTTACTGGTATCTAAAGAATGACATTAACCATCTGTGTTGATAAGTTCCATGATTGTTTATTTTAATAAAAAAAGTTATTCTTTGTAACAGATGTGACATGGATTTGTAACAGATGTGACAAGTAACATGTAAAACATGTTTTTACTTTATTTTACAAGAAAAATTAATGATTTACAAAAATTTGATAACATATTAAGCTATGCACTGTTGTCTTATTTTCATACCAGAGTAAATAATTTTACTCTTTTGGTATGAGGTGTCTCTGTTAGAAAAGAATGGCTGAAATATCATTATTATATTTAGTGATTCTGTTTTTATTTACATTTACTTCATAAATATCATATAACAACCCCTAGCTAAATATTTGAAATATCTAAAAGAAAGGAAAAAAAAAAGTTTTTTAAATTTCATAATGCAAAGAGAATTTTTTCTGTAGTTTTTATGACAAAATATTTGTTTAATTAACTACACAAGTTAAAACCAATTAATCAGCTAAGGATCGTTCACAAATATGAATTACACTTGTATGCAAAATTTCATTGCAGTATCTCAAAAACGTTTTGAGTTATTAGGGGAAAGGTATTGAAAAATAAATTTAAGGGATAAACATACTGAGTGAAGAAGCCTTAAGTGAAGGAACCACACTTTTTTTTCCTAACTCCTTAAATAAGGCATATATCCACAGAATTCCTCGAATGATAGGAGGAGAAAAGTACAATCTAAAGTATGAAATAAATTGAAAATCGCATTATTTAACCTTTAAAAACCTGTATCTCCTTCCTTACAGTGATTATCATATACCTACAAACAAGTTCATAAATAAATAACAAAGATAATTGTTTGAAAATAAAATACACGACAAAAAGAAAGAACAGGATAAACAAAAGCGATCTTGACTTTGTCACACAGCTTGCACCTCATTACCAAGACGACCTGTCAATAATTTGGCAACCTTTGACAATTTACAGTTTGACTCTCATATTCTTCATTTTACACCTTGAACTTCCATTTGAAACAATATGACTGAGTACTCAATCTTTCTTTTATACTAACCTGTACAAGATATGACACTACTTTTTAAACATCTTTCAATTTCTTTTTGTGGGAGCAGATTAAGGACATGTATTCAGCAGTGCAGTGTATGGGTTTCAGTAACAGGAGGTTAAATTTGGCAAATACATGTCGTACACTCCACAAAAACAAAGGTGGCAAGAAACAAAAGTGACTTGTAGGGAAAGGAAAGGTGGTACAGTTTCTACATTGCAGTTGCTTTTATTGGAATGTGGTGCCTAACTCATTGTCCACAACTGTATATGAAGTGTCACAAGATCTAGCTGCTAATTCTTGGAATTAAATGCGGAAATTATACACATCTCTCCACAATTTCAACAACAGAAAAAAAAAAAAATAATAATAATAGAAGAAGTCATTTCTTGCAGCATTGGAATCAGACCTCAGCCACAAAGGTTGTTAATGTCGAGTAAAGCAAGAGTTTTAATTACAATATAAATTAGTGGCATATCGTCCTGGTATGTACACATCAATAATTTCAACACAATATACAGGCACTGGGTGATGTTCTTTGGTCGACTGCGATGCACCACACAGTGATCGTGTTCGCACACTAAACAATGGGTGGAATAAAGTGTGAAACATAAAACCGGATCGTCTTTCATTACATAATGTTAAAATGGCTGGTTAAGTGTCTGTTGAGTTCTCACTCATTAAATCACAGCTGATCCTATACTGAGTCATCGTGATACCACCATTTAGTCTTCTTTGGATTTTTATTGCAAGTTTTTACATAGAATGAGTTGTCAGGAGGCCTTTTCTTCTCCTTGCAACTGCTGAGCATGGAAACAATACTGAGGCACACTGACTGGACAGAGAGCGCAGGTGACCAATCCTCTGTGAGGATCGACAGGCAGATGTGGCCATTGCTGTATACATGGGGATGGACTGGAATGTTCGGACCAATGAATGTTACCTCAGACGGTGACATCGACGCCATTAGTTTCCTACCGGCCCAAAAACAAAATATATGGTAATCACTAAAACAAAAAGGATCCCCAATAACAGCTTTAAAAAAAAAATCATACTTTTGAAACAGTTCAAATATCCTGGTGTTTTGATAGACAATTCTAATGGCAGAAAATATGAAATACTTAACAGACTATATAATGCAAACAAAACTTTTTATGCTGTTCACAAATTATTACCGTACCTTCCCATTTTTTAACCAGAAATTTAAAAATCATTTTGTACAAAACACTAATCCAACCTGTACCCAATGGAGCTTAACTAAAAGGAAAAACACAAATTAATGGTTTTTGAAAACAAAGTGATGAGAAAAATTTTTGGTCCAATTTTTGATCCACTTGAAAACAAGTGGAAAATTCGATATAATGGTATTCATAAACTTTATAATTAACTGTCAATTTTAGATGTAATATGGACTAAAAGATTAAATTGGGCAGAACATGTTATTTGTACCAATGACACCAGTAGCGCAAAATGAATATATATGAACATCTTTAACAATACAAGGCCATTGTGAAGACCTCGAAGTAGATGGAAAGATGAAATTCAGAAGGAATGCATGGAAGTGGGAATTATCAACTGGGAGGAACTAATAAAAGACAGAACAGAGTGGAAGCGATTTGTGAAATCGACATGGAGTCGACATGCTCCATAATGTCCTTTGATTGACTGATAATATGATATGGAAAACAGCAGACTGGTTCAGAAAGAGTTTTCTCCGCCAGTGTGTTTGTATCAAAGTGCAAATTCTTTATTACATGCAGCGCACAGAGCTTGTTTCCTCCTTGCGCATGCGTGATGAAGTCTGCTGTTGCCTATTACTATTGACAATGAGTCATTCATTCTGCATGTATTTACATTCGAAAAGTTCCGGGTTCAAATCAGATAAATTACAGATTAATTTCTTTCCATGATCCATCATTTTTTTTTTCTGTTGCAGTTTCAAGATAATAAAGAAAAAACAGTTTCCTGAAAAAATTCTTCAATGGAGAAAATGTGTTTTGAATCAATGCTCCTCAATAAAATGACATAAAAATGTGGCATACTATACCAGCAATAAGAAAGCTCTTGCAGATAATGGCAACACTACCAGTTACAACTTGCAGTCATTCTTCATCTTATATTTTTTTAAAACTTACCTGAGAAATTCTACAGGAGAAAACAGACTGAATGGACTGGCTCTGTATACATCATTAAGACCTTATAATAAAGATTGTAGACGAAAGAGCTAAGAAACCGAGAAGACTTGGCATTAAAGTATAAATATATTGCATTATGTCATTATTTTATTCCAGAATTATTCCTGTTTAAACAGAGAATTATTATATTTAATCACATTTTTATTATTCTATAAAAATTACATTTGTCATTACTATTAATTCATTTAGTTTGCCAGTTTTGTTGATTACAAGTTATTATGCATCTTGATTACACAACTTTCAACACTACAGAACAAATAATACCCTACAAAAACATCTCAACACACAAACAAACTAATAAATACAACCACATAGGCATATACAAACTCAAATGCAACACCTGCAACAACTTCTACATAGGACAGACAGGCAGATCATTTCAAACATGTTACAAATAACACATCACAGCCATAACAAAACTACAAAACCCTTCCATATATGCAACACACATCACAGGTGCTAACCACACCTACAGAGACATAAACACAGACATGGAAATTTTACATATTCAACCAAAAAGCCAGAAACTAAACACACTAGAACAATACGAAATATATAGACACACAAAAACACATCCAAATGAAATTCTCAACACACTACTCAATTTCAGAACACATACATTCTTTGACTCCACATTATACTACACAAACACACTCTCACAGGAAACCAAACAAAAGGCGCCAAGACCAGCACCAACCAATTCTGAAGATGGCCCATAACAGGCTGAAACATGTTAACCAGATATGGTAAAATTTAACACGAGAAAGACATATCAATGGCCCACAACCAGACTGTTCCATGTCCATTTTACTATTTTTTTTTTTTCAGGAGAGCTATTTTAAGCTCCTGACATTTAAAGCTTCATGAAACAATTTGGAATAGCTTCACAGCAACTTTATGGAGAGGAATATTTATAATTTTGTTCGATTCATATATACAGACAATAAGTGGAACACAATGAAACACAGATTTCTATCTTATAAAAAGTTGGACTTAGAACAATCTGGTTCTCAGCCATCGATATAATACATATTCCATACAATTATTATTTGAATTTAACATTACAGTTATTTACATAAATCAAGAAAGTGTTTCTTATTTAAGCTCCCGGTCAAGTAACATGCTTGACTGTATGCAAAGAAGTTAGACCTTTCCCTCTCTATAACAACAAATTTCTGGTTGCACTACTGCTTGAATCTAAGCAAAGTTACTACTTTAAGTCACAATGCATATTTAAGCAGTATTTTAGTGTCCTCTCTTGTGCATTTGGTTTGTACCAACAACTAGACTCCCTACAATTGGGAGTTTAGCAGATTTACAGGAAATAACAAATCTAAGAGGCAACAGCTCAGTAGAGCACTTACTGTTGATAGTTCAAGTTACATATAGTGAGAAACTTTGGTTGAGTTGTAAGATAGAAGTTTGTATTAGAGCAACCCGGTGCACAGATCAGAAAAGCTAATGCAGGAAATATTATGATGCACCTATGGTTAGTAACAAAACTGAATAACTACATTTTATAGTATTTGTAACAATATATATAAACAAGGTATAAAATATAAACGATTTAAGTTAATAAATTGGTGATTGCAAGGAGAATTTTATTGGTGGTTCTACATTAACTTAATTTTTCAGAGCTCCCATTAGCTATGATATTATGTCCGTAATGTTATTGACTTGCTAAAGTTTTCTTAAAAAGATGTTACAAGAGTGAACATGGCAGACATATGTAGCAAACAGCACAAAATATTAACTGTATTAATTATTTATTGATTCTTTTGTAATGCTATATTCAATATTAATCATCGCATGTAAATGTATATATGTATATTTATGTCTAAATATAGTATATATTATAAAAATGTGTATAATTTATAGATGCGAGACTTAAGCAAATTTTTCATTCATACTGTCTTTCCTTCTGGTCATTACATGGTCTTATTATTTTCTAAATATATTTGTAACATACTATATATGTTTCACATAAATTGATCTTTTTCCTTTCTTTTTGTGCTTGTACTACCTATTCCAAATAATAATTACTTATAGCGTTATTGTTAAACCATATTAAAATAAATTGTGATGCAAGAGCTTGTGTCAAGAAATTATTGATTATTTCTTGTAATTTTTGTGCGACATTTTAAAATTAATTCTTTTTCTCGATTACTCCTGAATAATTTCATGATAAGTGTTCTATAAATGAAGGTAGACTTTTTAAATCTTGTATGAAAGTGTCCTCTGAGAACCTGGAGGGTCATTGCTGCCTTCACATAAGCCTGCCATTGGTCCTTATCCTGAGCAATATTAATCCAGTCTCTACCATCATATCCTACGTCCCTCAAATTCATCAAAGTTTCATGTCCATGGTTCAAGAATTAAAACAGAAAATCAATATCCCGAATTTAAAAGAAAACTTACAAATTAAACCAAACCCTTTAACTCTATTAAATATAGAATATAATCTAAATTTAACAGAAGAAATACTGAAATCAGAAGTAAACACTGAAATAATGAAACAATTGTCTTTAGAGACAATTAATATTAGGTACTCTCCACAAAACTGGCTTCATTTATATACCGACGGATCCTTGATCTCCAGAGAACAAGGTGGCGGTGCAGGTGTTACATGCTGTCTCTTCTCACTTTATAGATCTCTTGGAAATGGAACAACAAATTTTGATGGAGAAATCATTGCAGTAAGTGAAAGTCTTAGGAATCTTCTATGCCACATCAATAAATTTAAGAATGCAGTTATATTGTCAGACTCCAAAGCAGCTATTCTATCAATAGTCTCTAAACACACACCTTCATCTCAAACAGCAGAAATAACTAAAATGCTCTATTAATATCACTCAATAAAAGAATTGTATCCCAATGGATACCATCCCATTGTGGAATCCTGGGAAACAAGAATGTGGATGCTTTAGCAAGAAGAACAGCACTGCTACTTATAGACCTGTTACTAAATCTACGTATTACTCTGTGAAAAGATTTATTAAATCTACATACTTATACTTCAACAAACAAAATTTGATAGCACAATCTCAAGGGAAAAAATGGAACTCTCTGCATCATAATACACAGTTAATTCCCGATTTACCACGAAAATCGTCTGTAGCTGCATTTAGATTGGCAACAGGCCATGATTGTTTGGCCAAACACCTGCATAGAAGTGGAATATATCAGTCCCCTAACTGCCCGTTGTGCAACTCAAACCAAGAAATGGATTCGGAACACCTTAAAATCTATGCTTCAGTGGCTGACCATGAAAAATATTGGAGTGCAAGAGGTCAAATGACTTTATTGTCAAACGCCTGGCATTAGAAAACAACAACAACACTCTATATGTATTTCTGGATTTGCCCATATGTGCTACATGCCTGCCCATCTCAAACATCTGGATTTAATGTTGGTTGTGCCAAAGAATCATTCCCATTCCGAGGCTTATGTTGGGGCTTTGTAACAAGCTGTATTTTTATGGTGAAGATTGTTAGCCCTTCGCCCAACTCTGAAGCTGGAGGACCCCCCTTATTGGCTGTCTGTGACTGCTTATTCAATATATTCGCAGCTACCTTTCATATCTGTAAGCCATCTCCTCTATCCACAACCTGAGGTTGTGCCATGCTGTGGTGATAGGGACTGACAATACACAACTGAGAACTATTGCAGAAGCAAAGTGAACCCACGAGAGTCTTGTATGAAGTAGGGAATTTAAGAAATATGTTAAAATTTTGTGAACAGATATTCATGTCATCTTTTAATATATTTAAGCGTAGTGCAGAAAGCCACGTTGTGATACCAAACATTTTATTCTCCACGATTAATAAAAAAAACTGCAATTATTTATTTATTCGTTTCATTTTCCAAATGACCTTATATGCGTAATTTTATATTGAAATTAATTTTGTGATTTAGTACACAAGCAATTACAGTAAAGTGACAATTTTTTTTTTCTGGATGCTATCGAAGACAACCATTCAAGACCAAAATTGTTTTTTTTTTAATTAACATTGGGACATGCATATAGTATACGTGCTCATACACAAAAACACACATACTTTCACACAAGAGTGGAGGAGATCTATGATTAGTCTATGACACTCTAATTAATGATAATTAGCACCATAGTACTTAACACACTAATTACTATAAAGCATAGATTTTGGGAGTTTATCGTATAAATTGGTACTTCTATGTGATATACTGTACTGGTACTGTTAAGATTTCTGGTAAGTCTGTGGTAATTCAAATGTACCTTTTGGGATGTTCTTGTGCTATACTCATGATAAGTTGAATTTAGGGAAACTATATTTTGATGGTGGCTAGAGCTCTGGACTTATAATCTTGTGGACCCGGGTTCGATCCCTGGCATACCCCCAATTTATAACTTGTGTTGGGCAAGTCTGTGGTCCAGGTAACACAGAAGTTTTCTCCAAGAACTTCGGTTTCTCTATGGCATACCCTGGGCAGTAACTCCGTCGGTAAATTGGTCTACACAAATGGCTTCATATGGGTGAATGACAGAACAGTCAATTATCCACCATTAAAAAAATTTAGGTAAGATTTTAAGTCCTCTGAAAATGTTTATACTTTCAGTCCAAATAGGGATTTGCTTAACCCATTAATGCCCAGAAAATTTTTTGTGGTTTTTAGAACTAATATTCATATTGTACCATCACAATGATATGAAATGAGCATCTGAATATTTTTCCAGAAAATCCGGACATTGTTAGGCTATTGTAGGCCTACTATCGAAGTGGCAGGATTTCCTGCCACTGGGAGATAAAAGACATCAAAACTATACTTATTAAGTTATTGTATTAAAAGCATCGCAATATGTTTGCAAATCATACATATTATGAACTTTTCACTTCTTTCAGGTAAGATATACATCGCACAAAGGCTACAGATATTTGAAATAATTGTGTACATAGAAAAAATATATTTAAAAAAATTGAGGGAAACCACTACCTGAAAGACGTTTGATGACAATAAATATGCATATTAAAAAAAAAAATACATTTTACAAAGTGCTGCTCAGTTTTCGGTATGATATATTTTCTCGCATTCTGGATGCAGTGGTACACTACATTTTCACCTAAGAATGTTGTACGACGTCCACACTGCTTTCATCTTGCATTAGGGTGTTCACTATGGATGATCCAGTGATCAGTCCTGTCGAAATGAACATTGTCATGAGCTGCTTCTCGAATTTGAAGTACTGAGCAAGGAGAATTTCTAGGTTTCCCATACTGGACTAAGAGTTGCGAACTACATTGCTGTTGGAAAGTTAGTAGTGAGATATCATATCCAGAGTGCGATAAAGCCTCCACACATTTACAATGGCAGCATTTAGATCCCATGCAGCCAGGGGCCACCACCATTTCTTGGATCTTATTCTTATTCTGTAGGATGCTACATATTGATCATGGGAATCCATACCACCCATATTTCTATTGTACAGTGCAACTGAACGTGGTTGGCTTATTTGAATCGTCCTCTTTGTCTTGGAACTCCAATGTTTAGCTTTTCCAGTCACAGTCGTTTTGGCAACATTGCTGGCGACTGTAACTACACTGTTATCATTCCATCACACAAAAATTACATCTGCAACAACAGTCTCATAGCTCCTCTCTCTTTCTTTGGAATTTTTAATTTGTTTGTAAGAGGAGCCTTATACACCCTGTTGTCGCGAATTGTTCCTGTTCCTCCAATGCCTCAGCAACTAGATCAGGCAGAAGATCAATAGACGTGAAATAGTTACCAAAAATATGTGACTGTCCTTTTGGATAACAGCTTTTTTTAGAAGTCCAAAAACATCAAACCCCTATCCTTTCCCTGAAGTTGGTAGGTTCGTACTATTGCCACAATATGGCTTTGCATGCAGCATATAGCCATCTGCTGTACAAAGAGACCAGAGCTTGAAACCAGACCTTATTGGTTTTGCTCGAATGAACTGGTTCCATGCCTACCATAATACGGAAAAATTGTTTCGTCAATACTCAGGTGTTCTGGAATGTCACAGAATTTGAATGACGTATTTAGTATAATCGAAAATTAGTCTAACATTGTAATAGTGATCATTAGAAATTGCCATATTATCAGCAAAATGCAGTCGTCTCATAATATCAAAAGTATTCCTCGTCATTGAATCACAAATCAAAATGTTATGTAAATCTGGTAATGTACTCCAATAAAGTAACTTAAAGTGGGGTGACTTTGAACGCTGAGGTGACTTTGAACAGTAACTTAGCGCCTTTCTAAATTAAATGCTGTACCCAATTGCGAAAAAACTGTTTAATTTGTCAATAAATTAGTTCAGTTTTTTCGCAATTGGGTACAGCATTTAATTTAGAAAGGCGCTAAATTACTGTTCAAAGTCACCTCGGCGTTCAAAGTCACCCCACTTTACGGTACGTTATAAATTATGAAATTAATGATATCAATCACAAATTATTCAAGTATAGTCCCGACGCTGTTATTTCCAGTGTGACTCCTCCTCTTTGCTTATGTCTTAGAAAGTGAAGGCTCTATAAAGTCTAGGTAGGTAGTATCGTTTGCCATTTTTATTCTTACGTTGCCGAGCTACCATACGAGGAATCTATTTGCCACACCATTAAACATTATATGTCGTAGCTCCTATGATAATAAATCAAACGCAATGTTGTTGTTGTTTTCTAATGCCAGGCGTTTGACAATAAAGTCATTTGACCTCTTGCACTCCAATATTTTTCAAAGATATTATCATGACCAGGCACTGAAGCACAGATTTTGAGGTGTTCCGAATCCATTTCTTGGTTTGAGTTGCACAATGGACAGTCAGGGGACTGATATATTCCAATTCTATGCAGGTGTTTGGCCAAACAATCATGGCCTGTTGCCAATCTAAATGCAGCTACAGACGATTTGCGTGGTAAATCGGGAATTAACTGTGGATTTTGATGCAGAGAGTTCCATGTAATTCAGCAAATAATTGAGCGGCAAATAACGTCTTCGTGTGCTTTCTGCGAACGCCAACGAAAGAGCTAAAATGGCGGGCGATTATATTAAGTATTTATCGAGCCTTAAGAAATGAATCAGCGAATCACAAGACGCACACGTTTAAATGTAGCCGACTTGCAATGCGATTGGCTGCCGGAAATTAGAACGACGGGACTATAGTATGGTTTATTGACTAGCTATGAATTTTCATAATCAGGTGGCATTTATTACTTTAAAAAATGTATACTACTTACCCACTTTCTGCCTCGTTGCAAGCCATCTTTTGAAGAGAAGTTGAATTGTGACTTCGAACCGATGTACTGGCGCAGTCAGTTAACTTATGTCATTAAAATTCGAAAATACCATGCGGAGTATATCTTAGAACCCATTGTTGCAGTATTCATAACAAAAAAATTATACATTGTTGAAAATTTAAAACTTGATTGGTAGGAAAACTTGCGATGGGCATTAATGGATTAATAATTTTAAGTTTTCTTGTCTGCAATTTGAGTACTTGTGTTGATTTTTGGTGAAGATTCCCAAGTAACAATGCCATGTGATAATACAGTATTGAATATACATAACCAAAGCAGACTGATTATAAAAGCTGTATGAGTGATATTTAGTCTACCACTGTGAAGTAATGGTTAGCACGTCTGACCGTGAAACGAGCAGGCCCAGGTTCAAATCCTTGTTGGGACAAGTTACCTAGTTGGGGCTTTTTCCGGGGTTTTCCCTGAACCAATTGAAGCAGAATTCTGGGTAACTTTCGGCGTTCTCGGACTCATTTCGCCATCATTAGTTCACATATCATCCGTACTACAGCCTAGGTTAAGTTCACGGTGTGGCGTCCTGTACTTGTACAAGAGCACGGCTGTTTGGCTATCCAATCATTCACAAAATAGGAGTGGTAAGCAGAATAAGTCTCAGGGTCCCTCATCCGAACAAGAGAGAGAGAAAAAAAAAAGTGATATTTTCGCGAGAATTCCAAAAGCATAACGCAAGCAACTCACTTTCTCAATTAGATGTGGTGTATGCTTTTCCCATATCAGATTGGAATATGTTCATACTCTTAAAAATTTAGTGTCTTCTACTTTCTTAATTATGTAATTATTAATTAGTTAGGTACCATATGAATTTGATCAAATGATACTTAAACAGTTCTATTTACTTTCAACTTAAGCATATTGTTTACTAGCTGTTGTTCTAATATTATTGGCTTTTCATTGGGCTGGGACATCAAACTTGATTCTGGGACTATCCCCGAAAATCGGGGACGAATGGTCACCTTACGTTATATCCCACACAAAACAGAGACCTTCTTATTAGAAGTACCCTTAAATTTCCGAAATTTCATATTTATTTTTTTCTCTGCTTTTTATTTGTAAAACATTTATTTACATGGCATAAAGGCGACTTGTGTGACTTGCTAGGAACCTGTACATGGTAGCTAATGTCAACCCCAACCTTGCTCATATCTGGTTTCGTTCTGTATGAGCCTAGGGTATAGAGGAGGCACCAGCCTGGTCCACTAGCTATCCTTATCAGACAGGAGGATAGAGTGGCCGGCATCATCCCCAGGTTTAGGTAATCACTCATCTTCTAATGAAACTGCTTGAGTCATACTTCAATTGACTCGCCCAAGAGCCAATTGACTAGTCTCCTAAATTGAGCCAATTCATCCTGCCTATGGTTTTGCAGTGGCTTTCCTAAGGCACTAAGACAAATGTCGAGATGAGTCTTAAAAGAAATGGGCCCTGGACCTACATCCTCCTCCCCACAAAATTTTGGCATTTTTTTTTTCCAAACAGACGTCTTCGAAATAGCACTCTTGGCTTTAACATATTACATGGGCGAGTTTACCCGACTTAAACTCGCACTGCAAAAGAACACAGCACCTTTCAATGTGCAGGCTTACATATTCCGGCGTTTCTTCTCCCATGTTCCTCACCCCTCCCCTATTATTATTATTATTCAATACCATTAAGTTTTCTTCATCATGTAAGTTTTCGTACGTTGTTGCGAGATAAACATATTTTATAGCCATTTGTGAGGACCACGTGAGCTCTAAATTTCAGCTCAATTCTACTAAAAGAAAAATAAGTCATGTAGATTGTGTTTGTATCCAACGTCCCAAGCCAGAGCCATCTATAACTGAAAATGGCTCTGCCCAAGCACTTTGTCATTGAGTAGGCTAATTCAAATTCTGCGCGCTGTTTCACTGCCTATCCGATCGTTGATCACAACTGCGTGTATGTAGCATAGTCAAATAAATAGAGGTGTCTATAGGAAGCGTTGCTTACGATAGGAAGCAATGTCTCCAATTCAGTGTAGCCAACGTTTACATATCTGTTCTATGCAGTGTCAGATATGTGTGATCCGAAATATTTAAAGTCCCTCATATGGATGCAGACAAGATGTTTTGTAAACATAGGCAGTACATTTGCACGATAATTTTTTTAATCTGTCACAATTAATTATAGATTGTCAGTAATTATTCCATTTGATGACTTGGACACGTACTACATACCACATTTTCCATGTTACTATTCCTGCGTGGCAGTAGAAATGGTTTTTAGGGAGATTCTTGTTAATAATTTTCGGATGCTTGATTGTTTGTAAACAGTATATGTTTTCATTCGTTATATTATTAATTTAAATGTTAAAATGAATGCTACCAGTCTTTATGTGTCGACTTGTAGGCTGGTATTGCAAGCCGACATTGAAGATACTTCATCATGGACAGATTTATATCGTTTGGTGCCGTATTTAAGACAGTCTCTCTCTTGTACTGTTTGTGGGAACTTGCTGATAGAACCATACACTCCGACAGAAACAAACTGTCAACATCATGTGTGTAGATCTTGCAAAGGAGGAAGAAAAAAGCTGAAACCTTCATGTAGTTGGTGTAAAAATTACGATAAATATGTTGAAAATGTTCAATTACGAATCTTGCTCCAGTGTTATAAAAAGTTATGTGAATATGTGACTAGTACTTCCATATATAGAAGTCTTTTAGTGTCAGCTGCAACTGCTGCTAATAATGGAAATAACGCAACAGGAACATCAAGTCTTATGGACCTTATTCAAGAAGGTGCGGGATTTAAAGATGAGTACAAAAGCACAGGAGGCCTGTCAAAATCTGCATATAGTATATTACCTTGTGTTTATACGAGTACATCAACACAGACTCAAACAGCATTAGCATCTGCCGCTTTGGGACCTCCAGACCCTAATAATGGTTTGTCTGCTAATGATCTTCAAGCTATTCGCACAGTTTCCAATGGTTCTTCAATGTATTCTGTTATGTATGCAGGCAGTGGAAATAAAATTACAATAAAACGAAAAGCGAATGATTTGGAAGGCGATGGAGCTGATGGAAGTAGCTGTAGTGGTGATGGACAAATTCCTTCAGTAGGTATCATTTATAGGAAAATAATTGATAATAGGCTATATATTTTTACTAGTAAATGTTTTATAAGTGGTAATATTTGTCTGAACGATTATAGAAATCATTTATTTTTCTTCTTTCTTAAATGTGTAGCATCATCCAATGGACAAGAACATACAAGTAAGATCTTACATTGTCGACAACAATCTTCTAGAAAATCAGGTGTGTGAAATTTGGTCACAAATAAATATTGGCTGTTGAAATGGTTTGGTGTGAGGATTTCAGTTCTTGTCATGCCTTTTTTCGTAATGTTTCGGATACGATTCTTAATAGAAGTATTTACTACTTTGACTAACAGAAAATGAGACTTAAAAATGTCCTGTGTTATCACATTTATTTTAAGTTGTGAATTGGTGGGAGGCATCTAAGCATGGTTTATGCTGCATGTTTTTGTGTATTATTATAGTTTAAATCCGTGCAAGATTTTTATATTTGTTAAGAAAATAGTTATTTCAGCCTATTCTGTTTTTGACATGATATCCCAAAACTTCGTCCTCCACTTCCTTCCCCCGCCCCTCATTGACAATGGGAAGGTCTACAGTGCCCCGCGATTTGTTGAGATTATATGAGATAAATTTAAGTTTCAGTAATTTAGCCTAATAAATTAATAGTAATAATAATAATAATATTTGTCTTGGAAACCAAAAAGAAGGAACGTCTTTTAAAATTCTAGAGAAAAGATAAAGCTATTAGATATTAGATCTATGAAAAAATATATAGATCCGTCCAAAAACCCTGGCGAATAATTAATTTTCGAAATTGTAGATTTTGAGTGTTGTTCTATAGCCTACCTACTGTAATAAAGTTGGAATCTATAGAACCAAAGTTGGCTTTATTCGACATATAAATCTAGCTACTTGGTTACACAAACAAATATTTTGGATACATAAACAAAACAGAAGAATCGATCATTATGTAGGCCTATATGTTCGATTTAACTATAAAACTCATTACAGTCTTCCCCAGATCATATTAAATATAGTCCTGTAAGTAACTTGGGGGAGGGGGGGGACTTTCGCTACTCTGCCAGAACAACGAGATACCGATATATTGTTCGCGTTTGACTTAGCCTTGCAATTTTTTCCATAAAACTCATTCAGATTGGAATCATCCCTTTCTGTCGTTCTTGGGCTTTATGATGGTTTAGAAATAGCTGTATTCTGGTTGTCGTCGTTTTCGAATAAAAGACAATAAAGAGAAAGGCAGAAGATAGGGAAGAGTGGAGAATGCTAGGTTTGCAGTGAAGAACTTGCCCTTGTGCAGAAAACTATGAATGAATGAATTATTTTGGAAAGAGGTATCCTGTGAGTATGTACAAAGTTCAACAGCATGAATAAACAACAAACTTATCATAAAAGAATTCTTAAAATAAGAACATAAAAGCAGAAGTTGTGCAAAAAACATTTCCTAATAAATATGTATGAAATGAAAATAATATATTATAAGTAGTGTAAAGAAATGACACATTATTTATTAATATTAACTGTGTAAAGTAGACGGGCTTCCTTTAAGCAGTACTGTTGCATTTCATGGAAATAAAACCTGTGTCATAACCTATACCATTTCACATTTAATGTCGAGACTTGTGATATGTTCAGAATGCAGATATAAGTTATCACAAAATCAATGTAAAATATAGATAAAATACAGAACAGAAACAATAAGAAGTTTATTAGCAAAATGCAAAATAAAAATGTATTCTGTAATAATGTGTCATTTCTTCTTCTTCATCTTCCAAGGCGCTACATCTCATGGCTGAGATCCGATCTCCTCAAAAATCATCCTCCACCCTTGTCTGTCCATCGATACAGTCCACCAGTTTCCAATTCCCAGACTTTTAGCATCTTCATTCACTCAATCAATCCATCTTCCTTTTGGTCGTCCCACTTTTCTACATCCTTCTGGTTGTATTACTCGTATTCTTTTTGGTATGGCATCATCAGGCATTCTTCGTACATGACCAGCCCATCTTAATCGACGAAGCTTCATAAATTGGACAATATCAGGTTCATTAAACAATCTTCGTAACTTATCATTATGTCGTATACAGAACATAAACAAGTTACTTTCAGCGTTATTCTTTCTTCACCCACTCTTCCCAGCAAAGCTTCATTGCTTATTTTGTCTGTCCATTTCACACACTCCATTCTTCTCCATATCCACATTTCAAATGCTTCTAGTAGTTTCTCTTCTCCCCCCATGCAATACCACACTCCACACAAAGTACTTTACTAGTCTCTTCCAGTTCTTTTTCAAAAGCTCCACAGAAAATGTTCCTTTTTCTATTAAAAGCTTTGTTTGCCATTGTTACCCTCCTTTTGACTTCCTACTAGCAGCTCATGTTACTACCTACAGTACACCCCAAGTATTTGAAGCTGCTCACTTGTTTTACTGCATCATTTCGAATTTGCACATTTAGGCCTACTTTCTTTATTTTTCTTCTGATAATCATGGTCTTCATCTTGTTCATATTATCTTCATCTACTGCTTACAGCTGTCATTTACCTCCATTAGTATATCCCTTAGTATCATCTCCTCGTCTGCACTTTATTATTCTTCATCCCACTATCACCCCCTCCTATTTTCTGAACAGGGTAGAAGATAAAGGATATTCTTATTGTACCCCTCTCCCTATCCCACTTTCCTCTGGTATTTCTTCTCCTATTTCAAAATATTCTGATGGTAAAATAAATATAAGAATAAAAAGAGCTGACAAAACATATGAACTAGGTATAAAAGAATACACTGAAAGAAAAGAAAGAGAAGCAAATAAAAAAAAGGAGAGAAGTGTGTCTTCAATCACTAACCTCACAATTAATAGTGTAGCACCTTATTCATTTGGCTACAGAACACAGAGCTGTGGCCCCAGACATAATGATGTGCAAGTGTAAAAAAAATGCAAACTCTAAAATATTTAAAATTAACGCCTATTGGACAGGGTTTCGGGTGGATATTGTTTTTTTTTCATATAGGTATCTAAATTGACCTCATGAAATTTCAACATGGGTATTTGGAACACCGTGGACTTCCCTTATAAGTGACATGAGAAAGTGATGAACATATGTCAAATAGTAGTAGTAACAGTAGTAGTAGTAGTAGTAGTAGTAGTAGTAGTAGTAGTAGTAGTAGTAATACATAGTAGTAGTAGTAGTAGTAATATCACTACCACCACAAACAATGTTATCTTCATTACTGATATTGGCAGGACTGTCACATTAGTTCTTCCACAGCCACAGGATGTCAAGAAAAAGAATACTCTATCCCAGTGGTTCTTAAACTTTGAGTTTGATGGCTCCTTTCATATGATGTGCATATTGTTGGAGCACTTAACATATTAATTTTATATTTTTGCTTAGTCAACATAGTGTACGAAAATCTTTTCATCTATATAAGCCATTTATTTTTCATGTAATAAATTGAGGACCTCCCTCGAAAAAGGGTGTAACATCAAATTAATGAAATTGTGACTTCTGTAAAAAAAGTAATTTTGAAGCATTCATTTATAACAATAAATGATTGCATTCAATAGCTGAATAAACTTGTATCCTTGATTAATCAAATGGTTCTGCTAGTAAATATAGGCCTAACGAAATATGCCCCTGAAATTATTTTCCATTATCCTGTAATGGGATTTATAGATTTGTTGGTTACACCCTTATTTGAGAGAGGTCTTCAATTATTACACAAACTCAAGCCTAGTTTACAAACTTTGCAAAAATTAGCTTTGTTACTGTAACAGAAAAGTTACAACTACAATATGTTTTTTGGAAATTAAGATGTAATTATTGCGAATTGCATGGTATTTTTTTTATAAAATGCGGTTTTTCAAAAGTAAGAAGTAATTTTAATTGTTCACATTTTCTTCATTTTCTACACAGTGTTAAAAATAATTCTGACACTGGCTTATTACACAAGAAATGGGATTTTTTTTGCATCATTATGACAGCGAGTTTGTTTGTTTCTGATTATTCTGGTGATCATGTTATCAGTAGGCACTTTCCTGTAACTTGATCTGCAAGATCGCCAGATATTAACTCAGCAGATATTATTGGTTATGGGCTATCTGAAGGAAAGAGTATTCTTGAGCAAACCTACAACAATTAATGAGTTGAAGGACTCCATCGCACACACTGTGATAGATATTCCAGAGCACCAACTCAGAGCTGCTGTAAACAGTATTGAAGAGAGGCTGTTACTTGTACAAGAGTAAAATAGTGGACACGAAGTTATGGCAATGGATGGTGATACAAAAAATCTAACTTATTGTATGCAAGTGCCGAAATTTTTTAAGATTGTGTAGAAAATGAAGAAAATAGGAGGAATTAAAATTATTACTTTTGAAACCCCTACATAAGTTTATTTCATAATGACATAAATCAAAATTTAGTTTGAAAACTCAGTTGTGGACCCCACAGTTTAAGAATTACTGCTCTGTCGTAACTTCTTCACCTTGCCATCTTTTGCTAAATCACCACCATTTCTTTTTACATTTCGGTTTGAATGAAATAGAAATGTTTAGATATTGTTTCATCATTCATTCATTTTAAGTGATTAGCTTTTTGAGTTTGCATTTTTCATTATATCTTCGAAAGGAAATATTTGTAATTGTATTCGTATCTCCTAATTTCTGAATTTATCCAATAATATAAAACTATTGTCTCTCCTTAAAAATTTCATTTTTATGCTATATAGGCTAAGTATGGTTATGTATTATTTTGTAGAAATACTTGTAGGAGAAGTGACACTTCATAACACAATTTAAGTTACTGGTAGATTCAGGACATTACACTTTATCATTTTGGATCGCCCTCTATCAATCTGTCTTGTCTATCCGTCCGTTGATCAGTCTGTCGGTTGGTCCATCTGCTGGTTTGTCTGTCCATCTGTCCTTCCATCAGTCAGTTCATTCATTGGTCTGTCCGTCATTTATTTATTTATGGGGAGAAGTATTTAGTATATTATTATTATTATTATTATTATTATTATTATTATTATTATTATTATTATTATTACTACAACTATTATTATGTAGTTGATTTAATATTAGTGAATACTTATTGTACTTTAGTTTAAATTAATTACAAATTCATGGCATTTTTATCCATATTTAATGTGCAGTAGCTAGAAAAAACTTTACTACTGCTAAGCTGTGTTCTCAGTGTGATGAAAATATTAACCCAGAATTTATCACTGGCATGCAAGGTAGGAACCAAGCTGATTCGTGTCACCAGAGCATCACAATAGAGACTGGGACTTGGAACTATACTTTCATTACCCAATTTTTCGCCATATACAAAACACTAAGGAAGTTCATGATTTTCAGATTCAGTGTACGTAAATCCATAACTCATATAACAGTCTTGATATCTGCGCACAGCACCAGAAGATGACTTAATCTTGGAAGGTACCTTGACAGCATTGACACTTAATCCAGGCAGTGGCATAGCCAGACTAATTATTTTGGGTGGGCCAGATTTGCAGGGTTTAGAAAGTACCTGACCCATCTCCTAACAATGCTGCTGCCATCAACTCTCTTGAAACTCATTCTCGGAAGTCTTATTTAATAACATGCAAAATTATGATAAATAGTCATGCAAGGCATACCTATACAAACGCTTCATAAGGTGAAATGGAGTTGTCGAGATTTCCTCGCAACGAATCTGTCGATCGCTGATGATGGGTCCTTCAACAAATCCCACTTTTCTCGCTCTCAATTGATAGAACTTCTAGATTACAAAGCCTTGTGCTTGACATGATTGTCGAATTTTTCTTCGTTTCAGAGCTTTGAAAGGTTTTATATCATTGCCTTAATGAAGGACTAACATTTTTAGAGACTGGGGTGCTTCTGATAATAAATTTGCAAGAGCAAGAATATCGTCTAAACTAATAAAATAAGGTGTCAAATTTTTCTAGTTGATGTAACAATTCAGTAGCCTCCACGGCTTCCTTCTTTTTATCCCTGCCAGACAATTTTTTAAGCCCAATCCAACTCAATTAAATTAGCTCTTGAAGAAATGAACGCATTTTTGACTTCTTACTTAATGCTATCGACTGTAACTATTGCTCTGGATCCATGGTTTAGTTTTAATGTTGAGTATTTTCCATAAAAAACGCAAAAATTCGCATATTTTTTGGGTAGGCCTAGATCCACCTGGCCCACCCGCTGGCTACGCCACTGGATCCAGGCGAATCACTTGTTGTATTTCCACAAAGATTTTCTTCACTTTGGCCACTTAATCATTGGCATTTAACTAAAAAAGTTATGTATGTTAAGCAAATATAATATGTAAAGCATGGACACTAAATATTGCGACTTAATCAACAAACAGCAAAGGACAGTCAACTCTCTACTCACTATTTCTGTTGTTGTTAATTAATGCTGAGTTCTTGGCAATAAAGCCATTAACTTTCTTGCTCTCCAATATTTATTCACACACAGTGGGTTTAGAGGAAAGGGCTGGACATCACTGAAGATGATTCTGATCCATTTCTTCCTGAAGACTGCACAGTGGACAGAGTGGTGAAGAAATGATTCCAGTTTTGTTTAAGCCATTCACTCTTTCTAGTTTAGAGTAAACTGAATGGGACATGAGTGTTGACTGATTTATATATGTTCCATTAGGGTTCAGGAGTGATCAAGATGCTTCTCAAGTGTTCTGTTGGTTTATATACCCTCCGCTAGGTTTAGTGATATATCGAGACCACTCCTGAGCATTCGAAATGCTCTTCAACAAGCACGGTTGCCACCTACTGTGTGGATGTGCCAGTATATCCCACATGGCAAAACAATGTGCTCTGATCCAAAACAGTTTGAGAACCACTGACCTAAAGGCTTTATGAACTTCGTCTACTAAGTGATGTGAATGCTCACATTAACCTATTAAGTATACTGAGCCAAACATTTTGGGGACATATAGTCTATAGGCCTGCTGTTTCACTTAGAATTCTTTCTTGTATGACAAAAAATGCAAGATGAAATTTGCTAGGACTGACTTTTTAATTAATTGTGATTTTGTGCAGTGTTGGAATAAAATCTTGAAAGGATGTGTTGTTATTGAAATAAAAGTCAATACATAAATAACGTGCTAGAAATTCCTTCAGTATTAGAGATTCTGTAAATGACATATTATTGTAAAAATCTCAAATATATTTTTCCAGCATAATTTTTTTTTATGTAGCCTACTCGTAATATACCATAGATATAAAAATAAAGTAAAAGAGCTTTTTAAATTGCACAATCGAACCTGAATTATTTCAGTACATGAATAGATTAATATAATTAAATGCTTCATAAAAAAGGTTGGTCAGTCCGTCAGTTAGGTGACTGGGATATTGATATTAATCCATCTATAATGAACACTGATCAAAATACCTCTCATTTCTCGTGAAAAACAACAACTGAATAGACTACAGTGGACTATAGTGGACTTTATGTTGTCAGCAAACATTAAGAAGATTGATTTAATTTTCACCTTAGTTTTCCAATGTAAAGCTACTAAATTATTGTTGCTCTGTTTGTCAAGTTGACTGCACTCGTTCTTTATATAAAGTTGCATTTTAATCCCTACACACCGAGCAGGAGTTGTGCTTAATTAGTTTCATTCTGAAGAGAATATTTCGTAAAAAAATTAAAGCCATTGTCATAAGTAGTAATGCTGCTAATAACCATTGTGCACCAATCTGTCAACAGCTCGTACAGGCCAACAGCAAATATCAGGTAATCCCATGGTGAATCTCCAGATTCATTTCGCTATCATCAATTTCATCTACACTACATAACCTAGCAGTTAATAATCACTAGAATGAGGTGGTTTAGCAGTTGATACAAAATATTTAAATAACTGAGAGCTTATAGAATTTAGTCATATTTAATGTGTTTGGTAATTCTTGATCATTATTTTTTTAAATTTATACAGCTTGATATAGGATTTGTCTAAAAGAAGACTAAAGTTTTATTGTATGTAAAATATGTACATTTTATTTTAATTTTGCTTTTTTATGAGTGCTATTGAATAATATCTATTTTAGTTTATTTTATTTTATTTTAAAGAAATGTCTACAAATTAAATGCTATTGTAATTGTAATGATTATTTTCTTTTTCATAAATGTTTATACAAATATTCAGGAGTAATTTTAGGTCAATCAAAATTCTTTAAGCTACAAGGCTCCTTTTTCTGCTTTCTACACTGTACAAAGAATAGAACATGAGATATTCATACCAAACGTGTTTGAGACTGGTACTGATAAAATTTTTCATTTTTTTTTTTTTTTTTATTTGACTGATCCTAAGATGACTTCAGACATACTGTTTACACATATGTATATTTTGAGGTACATCTGCTACTTATCCCTGAATACATCGCATCCTATTGATCTATTTTATCTTGCTTTGTCCATCAGAGGTCTCTGCATTTTCACAAGATATTGTTCTCTACAGAGGCTCCTTGTTAGTCTGCTGTTGTAAAAGAGGAGTTCACTATTAATGTATTGTGATCGTCAGTGTACTGTCTAATTATCTTAAAAGTTTGAAGGGTCAAGAGCAGAATTTCAGAATAGAATTAACAATATTTCTCCATGCACATACCTTTTATTCAACTGATGAATTGATTGTGCTTGTAAATTCAATTAATCTGCCTACTTTGTATTGTATTTTTTGTATAACTTTTTTTACTTGTTCCACATCTCAGAGCTACAGTGCTGATCTATGGAATATACAATAAAATGAAATGAAATGACATTTGCAGTTTCATTCAAGATATTGACATGTAGAAACTTGTCCACAATGGAGAAAACTGCTGGAATGAGAAAAAATTGTCTGGTAAATATTTTTTGGAGTTCTCTCAGTCAAAAACAAGATTATTTTACGTGATATAAATTTTGTGACACATAATTTCTATTTAGCTTCCCTGCCAAAGGAAGCAGTTCTAAGGATTTTGACTGATTCTTAAAAATCTATTACCCTCTGCTGGATTTGACTGCAAACTTGAGATAGAATGTCAGTTTTCCTTGCTGGGATCAGGATCAAATCTTGTCAGATTTACTTCAAATTTGCAATGGATAAAGGTGGTGTCACATGTTTTCAGCATCATCATCATAATGTAAGAAATCTTGAAGTGATGTAGATCCACTTCCATATTGTGCATTGCAGGAAACATCTGAAGACTGTAAAGTTCTGTAATCCTTTGGTATATTACTCCAAGAGGGTGATATTTGGTTTAATGGTGATAATGTTCTGTATCAGTATTTACTGTTGAAAAAATGAAAGATTAGAAATAATGGAGATGCTTAGAAAAAAGTAATCATGGCTAACTACCAATAAATGGAAAAGTGTATAAAATAAACAAAGAACTCTATGTCTGTTTTGATATTTAAATGCACTGAGTGTGTGAAAAAAAATTACTCTATGAAAAACTATTGTAGTCTACAGGATCTGTGGCTTGAAAATAAATAATTTTTTATTTCTAGCTAATAAATTTTATGTATTGTAGGTAAATGTGGGAAGCTTTAAAAAACCACAGCAACGTACAACTTCTAACAAAGGTAGCGGTGGTGGAGCTGGTAGCAAAGGCGGTGGTGCAGGGGCAGGAACAAAGAGAAAAGGTTGTCGATGTGGCAATGCAACAGCAACACCTGGCAAACTGACATGCTGTGGACAACGCTGTCCGTGCTATGTGGAGAGTAAGGCATGCATGGAATGTCGCTGCCGAGGCTGTCGAAATCCTCACAGGCCTGGTGGTCATAAGGTATACTTCCAATTTCACTGCTCTATAAATAAAGGACACATCCAAATTCATTGCTTTATCTAAAGACCATTCATCACGTTAAGATACATCTCCAAGTTCGCTATTATATCATCTACAGATCATTACCATCTACTGTTAAAATAATATCGTCTTCATCATCATGATTATCAGTGTCATTGTAAGGTACACATTAGAATTCACTCGCTGCTGTATCAACAGATCACCACCATTAAACACCACCACCATCATTAGGTACAATTCGAAGTGTGATTATTCACATTTTTCCTTCTTTGTATTATGTAATATTCCAGTTTTATGATCCTGTGTATAATTTGAAAATATTTACATCATCAACAGATCAACACCACCACCATCATCATAAATAGGCGCAACTCAAAGCTTGCTTGTTGAGAGCATGGAATGATTGAGAGAATGAATCTAGTGAAACACACTTACTTACTTACTTACTTACTTATAAATGATTTTTAAGAAACCCGGAGGTTCATTGCTGCCCTCACATAAGCCCGCCATCGGTCCATATTCTGTGCAAGATTAATCCAGTCTCTATCATCATATCCCAACTCCCTCAAATCCATTTTAATATTATCCTCCCATCTATGTTTCGGACTCCCCAAAGGTCTATTTCCCTCTGGCCTCCCAACTAACACTATATGCATTTCTGGATTTGCCCATACATGCTACATGCCCTGCCCATCTCAAACGTCTGGATTTAATGTTCCTAATATTATGTCAGGTGAAAAATACAATGCGTGCAGTTTTGCATTATGTAACTTTCTTCATTCTCCTGTAACTTCATCCCTCTTAGCTCCAAATATTTTCCTAAGAACTTTATTCTCAAACATTCTTAATCTCTGTTCCTCTCTCAAAGTGAGAGTCCAAGTTTCACAACCATGCAGAACAACTGGTAATATAACTGTTTTATAAATTCTAACTTCCAATTTTTTGACTGCAGACTAGATAACAAAAGCTTCTCCACCGAATAATACCAGGCAAAGCTACACCTGAGGTTTCTATTATAGAACCCCATCCATTGTATGTGTTTTCTAAAGAGAGAATATCATCATTACATTTTTGAAACCAATTCTTTTCAGGGCCAGGGGTTGTTTAATGATGATATTAGAAAATCTTTTTCTTATCCCTTTACATCAGACATCAAAACACATGCATTCTGCACTTTTACACACTTCTTCATTGCCTGATATGTCACAAAATGTTTTTATTCAACAGGAAATTTCCAGTTGTGTCCTTTGCAAAATGGACAAATCACGTAACTGGCAATCAGAAGGTATCATAGCAGAGCAAATGTTGCTTAAATATACCTTGCTTATAGCTTTTCCTCTTGCCTACAAAGTGATGCCGTGTTTGTTGAAGTATAAATTGGCTGACTGGCCCAGAAACAGCCTTCTGACTCTTGACTTCAGAGGCAACAGCAGGAGTGACCTTCTTTATGCTAATATCAAAGCTCACCTACTGACCAAGTTATGGTCGAGGCTACCATACAAAAGAAAAGGAGAGCTTAGCATAGGGAGACTCAAATTTAAACGGTTTGTTAGATAAGCATATGGAGCTGCAAAATGTCATCGAGTGTAATTCTTGCTGAAGGTCATGGCAGTAGCAGTAATGGTGATGGTAGTGTGGCAGCAGCTATAGCAGTAATGTGTGCAGCTGTGGTGTTGCCAGACATTTGGCTCTCTCACCACTAATTTTGTCTGTGAACATACACTCAAATGAGTGTCAGTGCATTGTGTTTTGTTGCTCCAACTCCCTCCTTTCTCTACTTCTCCCCTTCTCCCATTCCTCCCTCTATCTCCATTTCTCCCTTCCTCCCTCTCTCTTCCTCATTTCTTTCTGCACTTCCTTCTCTTCTCTCACATAAAATCTTACCAGAAAAAATTGACAAAAATAATTACAAGAAATGGATAATAATAGATTTCCAAAATTGGCACTGCAATATCAAGAGACCTACATAATAAGCAGACATCGGATTCTAGGGCAAATGCCTATTTTGTTTCTTTAGGAGAAAAGTAAAAATAATTATTAATATTTGTGTTTCATGGAAATTGAAAGGTATTCAAAGAGTTTTATAGTGCCCTAAAATGCCCTAAAACGGTTATTAGAGCCTAATTTGTTAATATTCGCCTAAAAATGCCTAACTCACTGTAAAGTTTCGCATTTTACTCTTACGTTTTATAATTTATACATGCATTCACTGCGAAATTTAAGGCATTTAAAAAGTGGAAAGTTTGCTTCACACCGGCCATGAAACCATTGATAGAGGAAACAAAATGTTTTGAATCTCACGACACTCGCAATAGATTTCACCGAATTTAACATGTTTGGAGGCATAAATGCCGACAAAGAACCAATCTTAGTTTTGAAGCAGGCAACAATCACAACATGTGCTGCTACCGATTCAGAGATATACTATACTATAAAAATGACTGTTTTCGGTCTGAAACCGATTAGCTGTACTGCCCTTCAGAGTGTCATAAAATAACAATTTTTGGAGAAAGAGTGTTTTTGAAATATTTATGAAAAGTCGTAAAACTGCGAATTAGTAGGGTAAACCTTTACAAAATATTTAAAAGAATGGCCCTCCTAGTGTTAACACTACCAGGAAATGTAACAATAAGTGGAACTTTGTATTTTTGTCCAATTGAATCTCAATAACAACGGTTCATTTGAATGCTCGTTAACAGTTGCTCTTTCCCTCACCTTATTTGTGTTGAGAAGTTTTGAGCGGTAGGACGTTTTCCTGTGAAGTTTAACGCGATAATGCCGAAAAATATAAGTGCAAAATCTACATTGATCCGGCAATGGCTAACAGAATATTCAGAATTCACTTATGATGGAAAAATAATATTCTGCAAGATTTGTAGCAAATAGGTATGTAACAATAGTTGAAATATATAAATTCTATTAATTTTAATGAGTAGGCCTATAATATTTATACATTGACTGAGCTATCCTGAGGTATAATTCTTTTTAAGACCACTACACTTTAACCTTTTAAATTCCGATAGTTAAAGTATTTGTAGGTCATTAAAATTTTGATTTTTCGAACCCACTAACTTTGTGATAGAAATACGGCAATACAACAATTAGGATTTTATTTTAATTCAGTTTACTTTACATTTTTAGATTTCGCAAGAAAAGAAGTGCCACCTAAAGCAGCATGTGCAAGGAGCGGCTCATAAGGCTAAAGCTCAGCAGAAAAATCAACTGCAACAAACTTTACTAACACAGCCTACTTCATCCAATCTCAGCAGCAATTTCTATGCTGATTTAACCAGAGCGTTTGTTGCTGCTAACATTTCCTGGAATGCAATTGAAAATCTGGTTTTAAGACAGTTTTTACAAAAATACTGCAAACAAAATATCCCATCTGAGTCGACCCTAAGAAAAAATTACTTAGACAGAATATACAATGAAACTTTAGCTTCCATTCGGGAGGATATAGGTGATTCTTACATATGGGTCTCTGTGGATGAAACCTCAGATCCTATGAATAGGTATATAGCAAATATGGTAGTAGGAAAACTTAGTCCTGATGGACCTTCGATTCCACACCTCGTATGTGTTAAGGAACTTTCGAAAGTGAATAGCCAAGCCATTGCTTATTTTGTAAATAAAGGCCTACAGTCTTTATACTCAGGTAATATAGACGATTCTAAAGTTCTGTTGTTTTGTACTGATGCTGCCTCATACATGGTTGCTGCAGCTCCACTTCTTAAAACATTTTATCCTAACCTCATGCATGTAACCTGTCTAGCACATGGCCTTCACAGGGTTTCTGAAACAATCCGGAATGAATTTCCTCTTGTCAATTCGTTTATTTCTAACACAAAAAAATGTTTTTGTAAAGCCCCATCCAGGATTTCAATATTCAGAGAGAACTTTCCAGATATCCCACTCCCACCTCAGCCGGTTGTTACACGATGGGGAACCTGGATTCAGTCAGTGGTGTATTATTCTAAGTATTTTAAAGAAGTGGTCACAGTTATTGATAAATTACCTGAAACTGATAGTGCAGCGTGTGTGAAAGCAGTGAAAGATTGTCTGAATGACTCACGAGTGAAAAACGATATTGCCTACATAACATCAAACTTTTCTTTCATACCTGCAAGCATTGAACAATTAGAACGTGAAAAACAATCTCTTTGTAGCCAAATAGCAATAGTAAAGGAAGCTCAAGTGAACATACATTCTGCTTTGGGCGAAACTGGGAAAAAAGTTAAAAATAAGTGGGACAACGTATTAAATAAAAATGTAGGATTTTCATTGTTGGAAAAAGTATCAAGAGTGATATCGGGGAAAGTGTAAATGTTCCAGTAAGTATTGATGTTTCTATTGTACCTAATTTAAAATTTGCGCCTCTCACATCAGTTTCGGTTGAAAGAAGTTTTTATGCTTTCAAAATGATTCTCAGTGACAAAAGGCAAAGGTTAACTGTGGAGAATTTAGAAAAA
Organism: Periplaneta americana; assembly: GCF_040183065.1. Lineage (NCBI taxonomy): Eukaryota > Metazoa > Arthropoda > Insecta > Blattodea > Blattidae > Periplaneta > Periplaneta americana. Next base: position 116,657,089 of record NC_091131.1, read on the forward strand.
AATTCTGGTGGTGTACTGTGCAGATAATTATAATAAAGTCTGAGCATGGAACTGAATTTCAGTAACTTAAAATGAGTAATCTTGATATCAATAATCATTACTTCATTAGTTTCAATATATTAAATTTGTGCAGCACTGTTTATAAATATAATATAGTATTCTTTTTTAATGTTTAAACATACTTTTTTGTGCGTATTTTAGTGTATAACTAAAAATTTCAGTGAAAGAAATAAGTATGATACCTTGATGTGCCTAAAATGCCTATTTTCATTAAAATAGAGCCTAATTTTACAAATTTTGAGCTTATTTTAGGCGCCTAAAACTGCAATTTTTAGTGCCTAAAAATCCGATGTCTAGTAATAAGTCAGTCATGTCAACTGATGCCCATATGGGCAAGCGCGCGCTTTAGAGCTCAGGAGAGCCTGAGCGCTTTACAGAGGAAAGGAAAGAGACAGACGAGAGAGGTAGTATATACCAATTGGTCGAACTATATACAGAGATGGCCAGCACTGATTCAATGAATGAAGAAAGGGGACTAATTAAAACTATATCCATGTTAATTTTTAGATTTGTCTGAGAAGTATAATTGCATTATAAGAATTGAAGTTTCAATTTTAATGCTCATTTTTCACGAGTTTCCTTTTTATTCAAAAGCAGTATTTTCTCAACTTTTTTACAGAAAAGTGAAATTTTCAGATATGTTTTTTAGTAGCCTTACAGGTACTGAAACAATGTTTTCGTAAATCTGATATATCGTAAATATGTATTACTAAAGATATGTATTGAAAAGTTTGAAAATATTCGCATGGAAAATGTTTGTAAGAAAATGAATTAACAAAGGAACTACTGCTACATCATAAACAAAGATATGTGCCCATGTGTTGTAAAAACGTCAGCTCTATAGCTTCAGCAGATTTCGAGAAAATAATTTAATATTCTGATGATAGGAAATTGCGCACCAATATCACCTTAAAAGCATAATGCAATAAGGTTTTGTTATGTAATATTAGTTACAGTTGAAACATATACCTAGGTAACTTTGCTTTGTACTGTAATATTGTTTTGATTAGTTTATTGATTACTTTTATAAGGCTAAAGATACCATCAATATTAATTGCAACTTACCATGTCATACTTAATCTCTTTCTTTGGGATGTCACTTTCTTTATGAATGATGTTTCATTCACTTAATATAGTATAGTATTACTATGAAATGTATGTGAATATTCCTTCTTAACTCTTTATTATGTTATTAACTGCAATATTAAGAAACTGGTGTTAGTACTTTGTTTTACAGACAATATAGATGATATCAAACAGGAAATAGTCATATAAAATAACGACATAAAATTTCACGTTCTGTTTGAAGTTTGTACACCACTGTTTTCTTAATCCAACAGGCTCTTTATTCATATACATAATCCTTGCTCCTTCCATACCTAGCGCTTGATGCCCGTGCACGACATCAAGGTCAGAAAAATGCGCTTGCTTTGATATCACTGTAATAACTGATGTGACCAACAACACATAAAGCATTAACAGACTATGTCTGAATATCAAATCCTCAGTTTATTCGTAAAGTGGTATTGATGACGACACCTGTGGTGGTTATGAGTCTTAGCACAATCAATCAATTGTATAAAAAAATCTTGATGTGACACTACTTTTTACAGGTTCGTCCTCTCATTCCCGAACTACAAAACATCCAGCTCCACTTGGCTCCAAGTTCTGTTGTGAGTTCAACTGCCCTGTCAACTCCATGCAGCACCACGGACTCCACGCTCACAACCATAGACCCACAGCAGTGCTTGACAATGGATTCCACAGATCTCTCAGCCAATACAGTGCAGGTACTGGGTGTGTACACCACGCAACTCCATACTGTATCTTCTGCATTACCAGCTGCCCTGCTGGTTGGAGATGACAACCTTCCCTCTACAGAGAGCTCTGGAGATGAGACCAGTGATGTCGACATAGACATTTGACAGTACCATCAACAGATGGCACCTCCAGGAGACTGAGAAAGAATGGACATTTTAATTCCTCTTGTAAGAGTGGTGCTTTTTAGCTTTTTAATTTTTCTCGTGCTAAACAGATGGGGAATACAGGTATAAACGATAGGAGTGATGTGTCAAATCTTACACTTGATTTCTGAAAATATGTAAAAGATATATCAACTGGTAAAAAATTCGCTTGAAAAAGCATTGACTTTAGCATTCCTAATACTTGATCATAAAATTTATTTTAATTCTCCTAGATACACTCCTGAAACTAGGAAAAGGTGACTCACTAAGGAAAAATTAATAAAAAGACCACCACCATATTGAAGACAGGATTTTTTTCTCATTGCCAAACTTTCAGAACAGCCCCAAGGTTCACTCAGCCTCCTATAAAATTGAGTACTGGGTCTTTCCCGGGAGTAAAAGGCGGTCAGAGCGTGGTGCCGACCACACCACCTCATTCTAGTGCCGAGGTTCATGGAAAGCATGGGGCTCTACCTCCATGCCCTCCAAGTGCCTTCATGGCATGTTACGGAGATATCTTTACCTTTTTTTTTTTTTTTTTTTTTTTTTTACCACCACATTGAAAGAAAATAAATTAAAATTAGAGTAACTGGTCATTCTCAGTCATGTAGTTGTTGCTGCACTTGCAATAAGCCAAGTATTATGGGTTGAAGCTCCACCTACTGCAATGGATCTTTAGATAGAGAAAATCGTAAGTAACTATTCGCATGCATAAGAAAGTAAAGCTGTTGACCCTACGCAATATAATTGTTGAATATTGAAGATTCATTCATTCATGATTAGAGGCAAAATTCTGTTCAGCTGTTACTCAATCCTCAATCTTTATAACAGATATTACTACAATGTGATTGTGGAAGCGTCTGAGAGACAATAGTGGGAATATATTGATTCAAAATCGTGCTGATTCACACTCTTGTGTGTGTATAGTCATACTTAGTAATTACATTTATATACAAGGTGTACAAAGTTGAAGATATACATCAAATTAAGCTGAGCCCATTTAAGAAGAGCTAATGACTTAGTTGTTAAGTGCTTGGCATTGTAAACCAAACCAAATATCAAACTATAAAGATAAACGACATTTTTACCACGATAAATATTTTAAAATAAACAGTGTCGTGTAAAATGGCACATAATTCTCATGCATTTTAGGATTTCACATAGCAGCTAAGAAACTTCTGTTTATTGTGAAGTTGTGTCAAATTAATTTAATGTGACACTTTTTTATATCGATTTTATCCTCATCTTAATGCAAATATTCCGAAAAATGGAATAGAATAAATGTCATGTAAATGATAAATGCGTATTTTCGTCGAACACAGAATAATAAGACCATATTTTAAAAAAAGTGAAGTTTTTCAGAAGAGCCTATAAATTCAGAAAATTATCATTTCTGACTGATTTTCTCTACAGTTATTACTATTTATGTCTTTCCAACAATGAGAGAAGCTTCATTGCTTCAATTATAATAATATTTCTTGTTACGTATTTTACATGTGGTCATATAACACTTAACAAAAATCATTTAAAACATGCTTCATAGTCATAAATTTCACTTCAGTTTTGACAGTAGTGGTAAATACTTAATACTTAATTTAAAAATAAGTGCTGTTCAATGCGTAATATTGATTGTAACATTTTCTCTTATTTTTAACATAAATTCAGTTCTTTTATTTTTCCATCATTTTTTCCTATGGAGACATGTTGAGAGTAATGAAATACATAAAAATTGGTGGAGCACTGCAGGCGGCACTTGTTTCCACAATCACCTTTAACACCTCTTTTAACGTACGAGGGCTATTCTTAAAGTAACTTCCGCTTATTTTTTACAAACCTGTGAATGACTTTACAGAATTAGGTTACAATACATTTGAAAGTATACACTCTTGTTTATTTTTCCACATAGTTTCCAGTCACATTGACACACTTGTCATAGCGTTTGACGAGCTTTGAAATTCCGCAATCGTAGAATTCGGCCGCCTGCGACTGAAGCCAACCTACGACGCTGGTCTTCAACTCTTCGTCATCATCAAAGTGCTTCGAGCCAAGCCACGTCTTCATGTGCATGAAGAGATGGTAGTCGCTAGGCACCAAATCTGGGCTATAGGGAGGATGATCCAATACTTCCCAGCTGAACTCTTGCTGTTTGGTCGCAGTACGATGCGCTGTATGCAGCCGAGCGTTGTCATGCAGGAAAATCACCCCAGAGCTCAACATGCCATGACATTTGTTTTGAATGGCCCTTTTCAAGTTTGTTGGTGTGTTACAGTAACGGTCAGTGTTAATTGTGGCATTCTTCTCCAAGAACTCCACTAGAAAAATTCCTTTTCTGTCCCAGAAGAGAGTTGCCATGAGTTTCCTCATGGAAAGTGTTTGACGACATTTCAATATTAAATACTTCAGAACTTGTTTCACTGCGATTATAACACTGGTCGACAAGGTTTTTGTAACATGGATGAAAATAGGCATTTGAAGTCGATTCCCATGTGAAAATGTTCCATGACCCTTCGTTTTTTTTTTAAATCGTGAAAATATGGTAAATAAAGGGAAAATAATTTTTAAAATGTGGGTTACTGTATATTGCAGCTCTTACAGAGTATATTGAAATCTTTTTTGCACACAGTTTTACTTCTTTTCATTCATGAAGATCTGGAAGGAGCTCTGAGTCATTAGCTTTATGCCATATTTGTGAGTTTTACTAAAAGGTAGGATGTTTATCCCTTTTCTTGCTCTATTACTCTAAGCATCAGGCCAACAGGAAACTACTAAGAAACTAATATTTCATGAAGAAGTATTGATATTTTAGTTTCAGTTTGTATTTGGTTTTGCCTGGGAGAAGAGCTTTTAAGTAAGTGTCACCTTCTTTTTCTTGTAATGGAGAAATCCTGCCATGCGTGTGTAAATTCACCAGAGTCTGTTATATATGTGCGCAGTTTACAGTGCAAAGTTAGTGTCGATCATTAACAGAAAAAGCAAAAGAAGTTTATTACAAGTATTTTGAATGCCGAGCTGCATAACATATGAATATTTATTCAGTAAATAAATGGTGACCAAACTCGAACTATTCCTTTGCTATTCTGATGGTCTGACTTGAACCAACTAGCCATGCTGAAGACTGTTATTTCTAACAAAACTGGGAACCATTCAAAAAGACTGGCTGACATGTACATTTATTATGAGGCAGTACATCTCACTTGATATGTGTCAGAGAACGAACAATTGTTTGTATGCACCTGAAGTCTGATTAGTGTAATATGTAGCTAATTGGCGATGTATACAATGGAGGGGGAGAGGAACTGGCCACCCTACCCCATTATCTCCTACCTAGTTGCCTGATAAGTAGCTCTGGCCTTCTATGCCCGAGGTTGCGGGTTCGATCCCGGGCCATGTCGATGACATTTAATTGTGCTTAAATGCGACAGGCTCATGTCAGTAGATTTACTGGCATGTAAAAGAACTCCTGCGGGAAAAAATTCCCGCACACCGGCGATGCTGATATAACCTCGGCAGTTGCGAGTGCCGTTAAATAAGATATAACATTGTAACAACATTGCCTGATAAGTGGTGCCTTGTTGGTATCACTTGTAAGGTTGAAACCTGTCTTCGGACAGTTGACTAAACAACAACAATTCAAAAACAACAAAATCTAATGTTGTGTATCCTAATGTTTCATATAGTATTAAACATGTACCACATGGACATGACCTCCCCAACCCTAATTCGCCTTCACAAGTAGAAGAATCTCTCCACGAGAAAGCAGATAGATGAATCATTTGACTCATATAGGCTACATCCTTTGATCCTAAGAGTGGAAAAGGTTTTGCTTGTCTCAGAAGGCTGTTTCTAAAGCTAAGTGATGCGAAAGTGAAAGAGAGAATATTTATTGACCCTCAAATGAGCAAACTTATGCTAGATAAAGACTTTCAGAAAAAGTGAAGCTCTTAGGAACTTACAGCTTGTACGGCCTTTTATGCAGTAGTTAATAGTTTTCTTCCCAATAATAAAGCTGAAAATTATCAACAATTAGTGCAAGAACTATTAGTTAGATATCAACAATTAAGAGTCGAATGTCGCTAAAAATATATTTCTTCCAATCCCACCTCGATTTTTTTCTTTTTGATTTCCTGGCAGCAGCTCGTGTTTCTACTTATAGTATACCCAAAGTATTTGAAGCTGTTGACTTGTTCTACTACCTCTTTATTTTTCTTTCGATAACCATAGTCTTCGTCTTGTTTGCATTTATCTTCATATCATACTGCTCACAGTTGTCATTTATCTCCAATAGCATATCTCTTAGTATCATCTCCTCTTCTGCTCTCTCTCTCTATAAATAGCCATACCTACCGGGGTACCTATATACTATATAGGCTTTCATTTCAGAACTTCCCAGTCTAAATAACTAATTATTTAAATTGAATTCAGTCTATACAAAAAACACGTCAATTTAGATATTGGGGGGGGGGGGAGAAGTCTGAAACCAGGCTTAATTGCAGTTTAGATTTCACCCCCAGCCATCCCCTTCAGAAATTTCAAATGGCACCCCAATATTTTTATACTTAAACTAGTGGCTTGTGCAGCAAATACTGCAAACTAAGTCCATAAGAAGTTCAAATAAAAATTTTCATATTTATTTCAATGAAGAATACCAGACATTTTGAAAGATATTTGCTTCCATAATAGTGAAACATACTCCCTCTGAATGTTTTTTTGTATGCCAAATACTTTTCCTTGAAACAATCCGTCTTTAGTTCTTGAGTTTCAATGCGTAATCGCAAGTAACACTGTCAGGACGATCAGCGAGTTTTTCATGTGGGAGTAATGCAATAGGTTAATTCCATGCGTGACTCACACTACTTTTGAGACAACACTTTCATTTTTATAGGTAATTTTAATAGTGTAGGAACAAGCTAACAACAATATGACAATAGCATATGATTACATGATAAACGTCTTATTTTTTTTTTGTATTTTTGTGCAATTATTTATTTTTACAATGTCAGCAGTATACATCTTAAAACTTAAATGTGACTCACTCTACACAAAAGGAAGTGAATTTTAAGAGGTGTTTAAAACTTTGTATTTCTTCCTCCTAGATATTCAAAAAAATATTCTGATATGAGTATGACATTCAGAAAGAAATGTAATTTACAAATAATAAACAAGAATACAAAAAATGAAATTGATTAGTACACAAAACTCAATTTTAGTGTGTGACTCTCACTACAACTCCCTTGTGACTCACACTACACTTCCTGTTTGGGAGATGACTGATTTGACATAGGCCGATATAAATCTGTACAATGACTGTTATTAATTATAAGTAAAAATTAACATTTTATTACTAGGCCTAAGCAGTTTAATATCTAAATCAGTCTTCCTAACCCATTACATAATCTTTGAAACTATAATTAGAAAATACATATCTCATGTGCTGATCAAACATTGGCTCTGGTAATTTGACTGTGATGTTATTCTTATCAATATCAGCTATATCATCCATCTGAGGCCATGAAAATTTGTTGAACTCTTTGTCAAATCTCAGAAATTTTACTGTAATGAAAGAACAAGTTGACGAAACAACTTGTCCGACAAAGTGTTTGATTGTTTTCTTCCCATGAAATGGAACTAAAACCCATTCACCAATGTTGTATTCTCTTTCTGGTATGAGAGAAGGGTTGTTACTTTGCATTTCTGAACCACTGTGATTCACAACTTCGATTCTACCGGATATCAAATCAACAATTTTATGCTGTTTAGGGTTTCTTGAAACAATGGCAGCTTTAATTTTGTAGGGCGAAATTTTCTCATAGAAGTGCATTTTACGTGTTTCAGGGATATTCACAATTTCAGTCTCATTTGGAGCCTAAACCTTGTCCAACTCTGTGACTTTAGCATTGACTTCTTCTTGTGATACAAAGAGAATGGTAACATTAGAACAAATGTTCTTAGCACATCCTGCAAACTCTTGCTGTTCTGGGATCTATTGTTCTTGACATAGTGGCCTCTCTGACTCTCTGTTTGATGGATCCACCAAGACCATCAATTGCGCCTTTACCATGGCTAGTAGCCGAGAAGTGCCACTGAAATTGACCAAAACGCACAGTTCCAAGACACAAGGAGTATTTTTGTTTAAAATGTTGTGCACTTCCATCTGATTGATATATGACTTGCTTGATATGTAACTGTGGAAACATCTTATTTATTGTATCAATAATTGTATCATTGAACACTGCTACTGCATACTTATTGTGTTGCAAGTAATCGGATACAACAGCTATGGGTAATGATACAGAGGAGCCTTGATATTTTAGATAAGCCATGCAAGTGTAGAGTGTGCAGGAATTAGATGACCAATGCGCTGACTGTATTTCATCCTGGTAGACAAAAGCATAGTTCTCACTAAAGTCAATGTGCATTAAAACCACATTGTCCTGAATGTTATTCTTCAGCATTTTAAAATTTTGTGATTGCTGCTGTTGTACAAATACATGCTGGAGAAAGTTTGGGAGTTTAGTTTCTAGTTTGTGAACGATATCATCTAGAGTACCACATACTTTTTCTCTGCCTACTGTGTTTGTTTCATCAGAAATCCACTGTTGGTAAGATATGTCTGTGTTCCAGTCGTCATCTGATACTGAACTATAGGCAGACTGTATCAAGTTATGGAAGTTTGCCAGTTTTCCACATTTATTACAGGTCTGTAACATGCATTCCTCAGAGGCCTCAATACACACTAGGAGACGTACAAAATCAGATGTTGAATTGGGCAAAAATGAGCACATCTTCAGAAGCAAGTTAATGTTTTCATGATGAACACACAAACACAGGTTCGAAGAGGTTTCAGATCTTAAACATACATGTTTTGGCCTAAGCTCACAAAATTTGCTACGTCCAATAATAATTTCTGGATGTAGATTTTTTTAATTGTTCATAAGTTTCACCTAATGTAAGAAATAGGTATCGTTTTTGCACTTTTTGTTTGCCATCTGCATTGCGAATAACAGCAAAGTCTTTGTAACCTGGGGCTTGGTAAGATGTTGTGTCACAATTATAAAATTGTAAAACTGTCTCTCGTGCTTTTTCTAACATGGTGTTTGAAGCACGTTTCTGAGAAATCAGTTCTGTACTTGATGCATACTCATGAAAAAGTTTGCAGACAACTGCTCTGTTTCTTAGGACTATTAGGGAGATTTTTCTTGACTTTGGCAATTGCTTTGCCATATGAACTACGTGACTTGAAAACTTTACTAGGTGATTGTTTTGGACTGGTATTTACTTGCACTTCTTTTTCTCTCGGTATCTTCTCATTTCTTCTCTCTTCTTTCTTCGTAGATCTTCTTTTCGCTCTATTGTCATCGTTTCCTTCTTCCTTTTTCGTGCTAAGTTTTGTTTTTCTGTTTCTTTCTTTCGAAATTCTTCATACTTCCCTAATGTCCTCATTCTTGCTCTTTGTTCTGCTTTACGCTGAGCAGGTGTTTTGCCATTACTGAAAGAAATCAATGGTAGGTATAATACTCAATTCATGTTTCATTGACAGAACATTATTGATCAATTTTGTAAAATATTATTTGCATTTATTACAAGTAGGAATGGAAAATAATGTCCAACTAACAATATATTTCACATAATATCTCTTTCTTAAATGAAATCTAATTTATTCAAACTTTTGGCTGTGACATGCTAGAGCAGTGTGACTCACACTACAAAAATAGTTCATAACAAAAAACAATTCCCAATGATGATTAAATGAAAGTGATTATGTTCAACAATTGTGCCCAATGCATAGTAGGAGGAAAAAAATATATATCATTTTAGTTCTAATTTTAACTTTGTTAACTAAGAAAACCGTTGGTTTTGTGTGACTCACACTACATGTTACATCCTACTTTTAATATTAAGATGTGCTAAAGCAGGTCCAGGATATGAAGTAACTGATTATATCTTTCAAAACTACAAGGTTAACGATTACTGAAACTGTTTTAGAAAGATCAAAATCTTATTCATTTACCTGGAAATCAAGTTGAGAAAGTTGTACTTCACTTGTGCATATGTGTTCCTTATGGAGCAGCCATTGTCTCTTCACAGTTTGGCCAACATAACATGTGTCTACCCGAATTCTGTAGTTATGTTCTGAAAATCCCAACTTTGTGGGATATTTTTTCAATGAAAACATTTCATTTGTTTTTTTTTTTTTTTTTTTTTTTGTTTTTTTTTTTTTTTTATCAAAATTAGCCTATTGGTGTACATTTGCATGGAATTACCCAGTAGCTATTTCAGGTCATTGCGGATTGTAGGTGAAAGTTAAGAAAATGTAAGGTTTGTCATGCTTTGAACAAAAGACTTAGCATCTTGGTATAGCTGCTGCATGTTTCGTGAACTACCCTGAAATGTAGAGGGCAGAATCACTTTTTCCCAATAAGAGAGGTTGCTGAGGTGATCAAGAGACTATAAAAATCTTGTAGGCCTCTTATTTTATCAGTAAGTAATACCTTTTGGTCTTTTCTTAGCAACTGTAATTTTTGCGCTTCCTCCAGACAATACTGATCTACCAAATACTGCTAATAAACGAACACAACTGTTACAAGAAATGTTCAGTGGTATTTGTAGCTTCAGCTTTAATCAACAGTAACAACAATCGAGGTTGCCAGGCAACAATATGAAACAATAGATGTGAAATAAATAAATGAGGTATATAAACAATTGAATGCTCTTTCATATTTAAGTATAAAAATTTAGGGGTGCCATTTGAGGTGGCTGGGGTTGGGAGGTGAAATCTAGAATTGCAATTAAACCTAGTTTCAGACTTCCCCCTCAATATCTAAATTGACGTGTTTTTTGTTTAAATTGAATTCATTTTAAATAATTAGTTATTTAGACTGGGAAGTTTTGAAATAAAAGTCCTCTATATACTCTGTGTGTGTGTGTGTGTGTGTGTGTGTGTGCGTGCGTGCGTGAGTTTTTTTTTTTTTTTTTTTTTGGTAGCTTTTACTGACTGCCAAATTCAGCAGGAAACTTAATTCCCTTAATTCCCTTCCATAGGGACCAAGTGAATTCAGTTATCTTGTGTTTGTCCTCTGTTATCTTATCATCTCAGGCCATGATCTTAGCTAGTGTACATACTGTCCATCTGAGTGGTTATATCTCAGGGTCAGCAAAATAGGACAGTTATTTAATGGGGCCCTTTCCTTTAAATTATTTTAAGCAGTTGTATAATATTACGTAGAAGTTCCGAACAAGAAATGTTTTCAGGAAATGGCTAAGACTGGCAGCCACAAGCCTTTACAGAAAGACCAGCAGAAATGTGTGGGGGAAACTGGGATGCGACATAACCACTTGGCTGGACAATAGTATGTGCTGCCATCTCTTGATGTGACAGTCAAACAGACCGCCAGCTCTTGTGGGTAACATTCTTTCTGTTTCACAGCACTACAGTCTGGCAAGTGATCATTTGCATAAGTAGTGAATTATTTACTTAAGGAAATGGAGAGAATTTCACATGAATTTCAGTTTTGTTCTGTACATGAGGTTAGGAAAACCCAGTGCACCAGTTGTCTCATAGCAGTCTCGCAGCTCGGTAAGGATGCCAGTAACTTAGGTTTGCTTTAAGCTCAGACCAGGACACAGTGCATGGGTTTTCCTTGTCAGCTGTACTGTGCTGACTACACAATTCTGCTGGCACTTTACATTGTCAGTCTCAGTCAGCTGTCTGAATTGTATAGAGAAATACATATTTTTAACCACGGTTAACAGTACAGCAACGCATTTTTCTCATTGAAGTCATATAAGTTGTGTTTATGCAAGTTTCGGCAATGCTTTCCAGAGACTACACAACCATCATGACATTGTCATGTTTAATTATTTAATAATTGTTAATCATCATCATCTCCACACTATAGCCACACATGGGCCTTGGTGTTCTCAACAATTCTTTTCCATGTTTGTCTTTCCTGTGCCTTCCTCCTTCAATTTCTTACTCCCAATGCCACCAAGTCATCTGTCACACCATCAAACCATCTGAGCTTAGGTCTTCCCTTTATCCTTATCCCTCCAGTTTCATTAAAAAGCAGCTTTTTGGCTATTTCGTCTAATGATTGTTAATAAGGATGAAATAATATGGCTGATATGCAGTATGAGTGAAGATGAGCTCCAGCAAGTGTCTCAGAATTTCATACATCACTGCAACATGTGTATAAAACGTATTGAATAGGGTTTTCTTATGGGAACAACCCCTTTTTTCGCTAGCGTATCCCATTGTCCTGATAGAGAACTGTGGGGCTTGTTTTTATCCCATATTTAGAAATTAGTGGCTGAAAAATCAAAACTGGGAATATCAGCTGTTATTTTACTATAAATATCAGTCTCCATCATTGTTGGTGACATTGTAATTCGCTAAATTGGCAACATTGGAGATGACACTGAATGTAAGTGACGCCATTCACCTGCCAGCTGTTCGCAGTGTTCTAGGGCAATCAAAAACAAGATGACTTTCATTGTATCCAACTGTCAATAGGATGAATGAAATGTTTGAAAGTTTTTTTCCAGAATCCAAGGTCGAAAATATTTTATATATTTCTGCGTTTCTGTGTGAAATGTTTCATTCTACTATCAGGCAGATAGAAGGCAAAAAAAATATATTTCGTTAAGACAGAATCGTTAATAGAGACATTGATTGGGGAGACTGAAATGAGAAGTGATTAACATTTTACAACCATCACTGAGTTGCTTCTTGAGTTGTCAGGAGGAAGAATTCATTAGCGAGAAGATTTTCTGAAACCATTAATTTCTATAGTGGGCCTAAATGTTTATCATACATAAAAGAGTGGTCATATTATATTATCCTGAAAGTAGATAGTATATCCTGGTTAAATTTAAGAGTCGGTTGTGCACCATTAACATGGGATAGTGTTCTTAAAACTGTTCATACTATAAAAAACTTTGCTACCAGATTAAACACTGTTGGATCTCATTTCTTTGATGAGATCACGACTATGAAAAATGTTTTGAATTCCAAAGAAAATAATGAATTGAAGGAAATTCTTAAATCAAAACATATAGATGAAGTCTAGATGCCTCTGTTCAAAAGTGTTAAGGGAGAGCTTCCAGATTTAAAAAAAAAAGTGATAATAATAATAATCCATGGTGCTACAGCCCACGAAGGGCCAAGACCGACCAGACCAGCCTCACGGCCACATGCTGAAGCAGAGGTGGACGATCATCCAACCAGAATGGCAGTATCATGTGGTTAGCATGATGAGCCCCCAGCCATTATAGCTGGTTTCCATAACCGGATTTCGCTACCTGTCGTAGCTTCCCAAGTTCATCACGATGCTGGGTGGGCACCGGTTCCATACACTGGCCGAAATTTCATGAGAAAATTTCTTCCCCCATGAGGACTCGAACCAGCGCACATTCCATAATGCGAGTACTAGGCAGGATGCCTTAGACCACGACGCCATGGTGCAGGACAGGTTAATTATATGTATCCCCGATACAAATGCAAATGTTGAAAAATTGTTCTCCTGCATGAACCGACTGTGGACTGATGATAAAAACAAGTTGCATGTAAGGACAGTAAAATTAGTGTTTATTGCGAATGATGATAAAAACAAGATGCATAAACGAAAATTGTGCTGAAATCTCATGGAAAAAGGGAATAATGATTAGGTCGATTTACACTTTGAAGAGAATAATATGAGAAGCTCTCTAAAGCAATAAACTCAATATGCAAATTTTTCGGTTGAAACATTTGTGTATTTGTGTACTGAGCGCCTCCATTATGACAAGAAATCTATTCTTCAGGAAAGTACTGCAAGACTGATTCTGATTTATAACAGTATATTCTCAGATGAACCTGCTTTGTAAGTACATTTTCATACATGATACAATTACAGTAAATCAAATCTATTATTATTATTATTCACTACTAGACAATATTGCTGTGAAATAATAGGAATGTTATCTGCGAGAGCTGGCAATCTGCTTCCCAAGGGATGGCAGAAGTGGCAGTCTTTTAAGCCGCGTACACGTAGCAAATGAACAAAAAACGAATGCATTCGCTGGCTGAATTCGGAACATGTGGACATTCCAGCAAAGGCGAACTGATCATTGGTTTGCCTTTGTAAGTGATCTGTCGCTTGTCGGTACATCAAAGGAAATTACTGTAAATTAAATTATGGTTTATTTAACGACGCTCGTAATTGCCGAGTTATATCAGCGTCGCTGGTGTGCCAGAATTTTGTCTCACAGGAGTTCTTTTACATGCCCCTAAATCTAGTGACATGAGCCTGTCGCATTTAAGCACACTTAAATGCCATCAACCTGGGCCGGGATCGAACCCTCAACCTTGGGCACAGAAGGCCAGCGCTATACCTACAGCGCCACTCAGGGCAACCCATCAAAGGAAGTTTGTATTCGCTGTGGATGAGATTTGTCACTTTTTTGTAGTTCGTTGTAGGAGCAGACATAGCAGTTAATATAATTTCACCAACTCTTACTAGTATGTCAAAACTGGAGTGGACTGAAGAAGATGTCATCATCAAAGGATTGTATTTATGCATGGGCCAACTTGAGCCGTGGTCCTGGATGGCAAATTTTTGGGATTAGTACCATACTCGAGCTATGAAAATTTGAGAAATTTTATATATGCGCACATTTATGACAAACATTTTACATTAATTTTTATATATCTGAACTATAGATATTTTGATACTATATCCGAACAAGATGTAATGAATTACCTATTAAGTAAGAAGAAGTAAGGTTGATTATAATATACCATGATTATAATTATGTTCTCTGACTTCTTGTGGCATCCTGTCTCTTGGAACCACCAGATATTAGTCGCGCAGATGGTAAATGACCTTAATTCCGTGGTCTAGAGGAAAATCTTTAATTTGGGACTCCACTTGCGTTGACACTCTAGCTCCATCTCACTTGCCGAATTCCTCCAGAAGCGCAGCATCTGCTGCTGAATTAGCCGTGAAAAATAAAGTCAATAAATATGCTCATCTTTTAGACAATTATATCTTTGTCCCTTTTGCTGTGGAGACCTTCAGTCCTTGGAGTCATGACGCTAAAGTTTTGGTATCTCAAATCGGCCAAATTTTGATCTCTATTACTGGTGATCGTCGTTGCGCTGCTTATTTGCGTCAACATTCAAGTATTGCAATTCAACGCGGAAATGCAATGAGCATTTTGGGTACTCTTCCCGAGTCCAGCCCTTTGGATGAACTCTTTCTCTTGTAACATTTATTTAGTATTCTGTTTAAATATACCAGTAAAGACTTTATTTCCACCGCCTGCTCGAACGCATCCATGTATCCAATGGTTGCTTATACTGCCTGCTCATTCAATGATCAAACATGTGACATGAATAGAAAAAAAAATTGTCACTAGATGGCATCTCCTACTGGCCATTGAAGTTGCTTGTGGATATAGGTCTTATGCTTTATGTTTGTAATATGTGATTAAAATATTACTTTGTTTCACAACTCTAATAGCTTCTTCTTCCTCTTCGTTAATATATTATATTCTTTGCTCTTGAAAGAACAAGGAAACCGGAAAACTTTTTCTGTGCTGAACTTCCTTACATTACTAAGTAGAGGTTTCTAATGGTTATTATTCCTAACACACTTCAATATGTTACACTGACACAAAATAAGTTGAACAACTTTTTTTTTTTTTTCCATAGTTTGGAGCAGACATATGGATGAACATAGTCAGATCCATCTATATAGAAAGCCAGAGCCTTGGATCGTCAACCCTGTAAATAACTGTTAAGCAGAAGCCTACAATACAAAAGCACGTGTTTGTGTTAATATCGATTTTCAACGTAAATAAATGTTATAATACAAGTGTGTGTCGATTAAATTATGTTCGTGGTCATACCAAATTTTCATTTTTTATGTGTTATAAACTAAGTGCGTACTGGCAATAAAAGCAGGACAATAAATGAAAACAAAAAAGCTGCAGTCTTTGACAATTTTTACAGTTAATGATGACAAAGTGATTGACAAGTCTTCTAGATATTAAGTATTTTATAAACTACATTTTTATAGTCTTATTTGTGGTTTGTAGTGTAGCAGAAATGTTGTTCCAGCCAAATTGTTATGTCTCACCTGCTATATATTTCAATATAGTTACTCCATTGATTTTCAAGTTCATTGTAAACAGCTATTTTGTGATCCGATATATGTTGCAGTTTTGTTGAAGATCCGGAATGTCTGCTATATGTCAGAACCATCTATAATTTGTAAATGCACTCATTCTGTTCGTTTTCAAGGTTTGTTTATTTTTTTTTTCTTGTAATTAGTTATAAACATGTTTCATTTCACTTCGTATTTATAGGATTTAAAGTTCACTAAATTTACGTTAATTGGCACATACTTAATGTGATGTGTTTTGTTACATATTATGTTAAAGGTATGTTTCTGCACTCTTTCATAGATCTTTATATTTGATCTAACTGTATTTACATCTTCATACTTTATTATAATAATGTCAATAGTTTCCTTTGCGTATAAATATATTTTTTTTGTATAGGCTAGTTTACATTCTTAATTTGTTTTCTGTAGTTATATTTATTTAAAATTATATTGAAAAAAGTTTATAATAAATCATTCAGGATAACAATATTGTTATGATGACTGGCAGGTTCAACCAAAATTGGCTTGCTAGGCATCTGAAATATTTATAGAAAAGTACGACAGAATCACATAAGATTAAAATCTATATGATATCCTAGACCTTTCACGTCAGAGGTGAAACACCATAAAGCAGCAAAACATTGTCAATTTACTAGCTACCTATTGGTTAATTGAATGAAATAGGTTATTGCGAAATTACGTCGTTATTGCATTACAGAATTATTTATTTTTAGTACAAGTAACATTTTTTATTTATATACTCTTGTACCACCAATAAAAAAACACGTATGCTTTTAATTTTTTTAAGTGACACAGTTTTTGTGTGCAAGTACTTACACACTATTCTGAAACTCAAAATACCGGTACCATTTTGGATTCCATAATAAATTACGTACATCAGTTCTCCGAATCTTGATCATATGCACTTACTTTTATATAAATTAATGTCGAAAATGTACACATGACAACGAAACCAAAGCACTATAATGTCAAACCTCGTGTTGTATTTCGCCTCTGCCCTTGCCTCCACTCAATGTTTCCAAATGTACGCATGATCCGGCTTGTAACTGAAGATGGCTCTGACATAATATATTTCGTGCTGCCACCTACCATTTCAACGAAAGCAATGTTAGAATGGTCTTTTGAGAAGGCAGTATAAGTAGCTATCAGATGTGTTCAAGCAGGCGGTGTTTATTTCACACTGTGTCGCATAACTAAAGCTCGTAAGTCATCTAATTTTACATGGCAGCTCATGACATTTTAAAGCAAAATAATACCTGTTCTACGTAAAAATTGGCAACTTATTGGTTTAAAATACCTGAAATTTAAAGAGCCATTTGGTTACTTATTTATTCCGATCCTCTTCTACCTTTTGGTGTCGAGGTTTTGCAAAGAGTTTGCCATTGTTTGCGATCTACTGCAATCTTTTTAGCTCGTTCTAAGGATACTCCTTCTCTTGCTAAGATCTCTTTTATGCTATTGTTCCAGGTCCTTCTTGGTCTCTTTCTTCCCAACCCTCTGGCTCTGGCTTCCCATATTTGTTTAGGTATTCTTTCATCACTCATTCTGTTTAAGTGTCCAAACCGTCTAAGCTGTACTTGTTCTACTTCGTGTTGGAGGGATTTAACATTTAGAGACATCCTTATAGTTTGATTCCTAATTTTGTCTTTCCTTGTTTTCCCAATTACTCTTCTTAAGTACTTCATTTCCATAGTTTGTACATTTCTCTTGACCTTTTCCCCCCAATACCTAAGACCACTTCCATATAGAAATATTGGGATGTAGGTTGATTTGTATACAGCCATTTTTGTTCTTTCTCTTACTTGCTTTCTACCTAAAAGACCTCAATTCACTCTGAATCTAGGCATGCATTGGGAAATTTTAATGTGTTCCCTCATGACAGTATGACATTTGCTTCCTACTGGTTATTACAGTTATCCCGCTGATCCTTGGTTCGTCAGAGCCTAGTCTGCTAGACAGGGTATACCACGTGTAGGTGAGGTTCACTTGGATAGAAGAGGCTATGTATGACGCTTTCATATGCCTTATACCCCATTTCTATAACTTGTCTCAGCGAAAAAATATGGTCTTGAACACTTCTTCCTGGTTGGAAGCCGTTTTGGGTCTCTTCAAGTTTACCTTCTACTTCTTGTCTTATTCTACTTTCTAAAGTTCTGGAATAGATTTTACTTGGGACCAGTGGCGGCTCATGGGTATTGAATTAAGGGGAGCTGCATACAAAAATAAACCAAGCAACTTACTTTATTTAAAGATTAGTTCCATGTGCCTTATCTTGTAAGTTGTGTTTAAATGAGACAGGCTCATGTTAGTAGATTTACTGTTATTTAAAAGAATCCTGCGGACAAAATTCTGGCACACCGGTGACGCTGATATAACCCCTGCAGTTGCTAGTGTCGTTAAATAAACCATAATTTAATTTTTTACATGCAGATTTGAACCTTAGAAATATCTAACTGGCGATGTTGTAGTTGGTTGTATAATATAATATATACATGATAGGCTACATCAATAAATGAAAAAAATAACTGAGCCAGAAATTAAATTCAGGATATTCAAGAGTACGCACAGGGCACTTGCCTTTGATGTTAGATGTTTCAGATTCCATTATGGTTTGAAAACATTCTAGCAATGGCTCTTTCTTATGAACAACATTTACTGTTCTTATTTTAAATCCATCTTGTTGCCCCAGCTGATGGAGTTGTCTTTGAAACACATTAATCTAATACAGACTGTGTGGAGATCGAGAGAAGAAAGCAGGGATACTGGATAAATTATCAAAAAATATGCGAGCCTTTGTATTTTGTTTAGCGGCTCTTTCCATTAGCCTATGAGATTCAACTGATGGGCACTTCATTTCACATTTCTCCTGAATTGTTAAGGTCCTGAACTGAATAGACTGTAAATATTGTACAGAATTAAACATTGTTGTACTTGTTATACTCACAACATTAAAGAAAATGTATTTAAAACTGCACGCTATTGACAAACTGCTGCAAATTTTGCAGCGCCTGGAAACTCTGGATTCACGGCAAGGGGCTAGCAGGGAGGAAGGGTAAAACTAACGCGCAAAGCATCTGAGACGAGACTGGCAGCTCCAGGGGAGGAAGTGACTTCACCCATAGTCCTTGTCTCTGGTTTCGCTCTGGCAGCACCAGGGGAGGAAGTGACTTCACTAACGATTGTGTGCATGTCATTGAGAGCGAATTTTTTTTTTTTAATTCGAGCCGCTGAATAGAGACTACATAATAAATGTTTTTCACAACATAAAACGAGACAAGAGCCACAAATGTCTGGGGTTGCTGCACCTCCGCAGCCCCTCTTCGAAAGCCACCCCTGCTTGGGACGCTAAGGAGTGATATCCCCTAGTGGTTCTTACACTCTCTATTATCTCCTTTCTTAAAAATGGTATCAAAATTGCGATTTCCCAGTCCTTCACCATTTTCTTTCCTTTCCATATTAAATTTAATATCTTCAAAAGGATATTCTCTCTCTTTTCTCCCATATATATCTAATCATCTCGGGAGTAATGCTGTAATGCCCAGTTTCATTCTTTTAATTGCTTTCCTTACTTCTACTATAATTTCCTGATCTTGCTTCTTATCTTGATCTGCTGTTTCTACTGTTTCTTTTTCGTTTACTTCATCCTCTATTTCTTCCCCTAAGATATCCTGGGGATTATTGGTTCTTAGTAGTTCTTGGAAGTAGCTTCTCCACCTATCCATTATATCTTCTGTTCTCGTTAACAAAGTCTTATTTGTGTCATATAGCTTTCTTTTTGCTTTCTCATATTTTTCAGAACTTTATAGAAGAGTTTTTGATTTTCTTTATAATTTTCTTCTGTATTTTTCCCGAATTCTTCCCATGAATTCATTTATACGTTTTTATGGGGTGTCTGAAGAAAAAAACATATAAGTGAGAAAACCGTATAACTGAAATGGCATTCAGTTTTAAGAGATGTGAGAGTAGTTGTTTTCAGTGTGATCACAGCTTTAGAGCTGGATCCTCATTGTTTAAAATGTTCCATTTCTTGCCTTTGCACATACTTGCATACTTCTCTTCCCCCTCTGAATTGACTCTTCCACTGGCACATAACCAATTTACGTGTGGAAACAAGAATGGGCAGCTTCGGATTTCCAGGAATTTCAAAGCTGGCCTCATCTTAGCAGTGAACACATATTTTAACGTATTTACGTGATTATAATACGTACTGTTTTTCTTTTACTTGACAAAATGTCTTCTTGAAAAGCCTAAACAATTTTAATTCCACCAAATGATACAGTGCCTTCAACTTAAGACGCAACCCAGGCACCAGCAGGCGGGCCATACTCACAAGCAGTAACACCCAGCAGCATTGTGCGGTAAATGAACTCCTATGGGGCCCGGCATGCATTCTTTCTACCCGTATTTAGTTTTAGTTCATCTTCTGTAAAACCAATTGAATGGTGTTTAAGACATAAGATGTTCAAAATGATTTCTGCCAGCTTCAATACAATGCTCACACCAGCAAAGAAGATGCTGAAATACGCGATCCAGTTCCTGCCTTGAAATGCTGGAGATCATGGCACAAATATTTTCTTGAAGTTCCTTTAATGTATGAGGATTGTTCACATACACTTTATGTTTTAATATATCTCATTCGTGGGCCTATCTGCCACTGCACAACACCACTGGGTTTTCCCACTATAGAGACCGACCTATCACTCACCTGCCTGCCATGACCAGGGTTGCGTCATAAGTTGAAGGCTCTGTAGCAAAGTATATGGCCAGGATTAGAAATCATAAGCAAGTCATAAACATCATTGCTAGAAGGAGAATTGAATACTCTCCTGGAATAAGGGAATATCTGAATATGGAAACAATGTACCTTGGATCCTTATTCCGGAAGAGTATTCATTTATTACATGGATCCGTCTTAAGATGAATACTGGTGGAGTAGGAGGGACATCAATATAAGTATGTAGAAGCATCCTGTAGATTCTTTATTATAGCATAATGATGTCTCTTTATTTCTCATCTGTATTTATTTATTTATGTATTGGATAGACATATATTGAGGATCATGCATTTAACCTCATATGCAATAATTCTGAACAAATCTAGAAGATTTCAGACCCAACAAAAAGCAGGCGGTGATCACTGAATGTACTGTACTACATTACTGACATTTAAAGTTATATTTAATTTTATTTCTTGTGTATCATTTCCTCTGAATTATTGCTAGAAAGTCACTGAAAGTGGAAAATGAATCAGATTCTCAATTGACAACTCAGTAACACCACAAGTGAACACCGTTAAAGTTAGACCCTGAAGACTAGAATTTAGAGAACTTAAAAAACTAAAAATATCAGTATCAGGTAGGTAGGCAAGACTTGCAAACAAAAAGAAGTCCCTGATGCGATCTGATTCCTCTTAAACACTGAGTCTCAAAATTCTGAGATAAAAAAAATATATATTCCAGTAAACTGAGAAAAATAGAGAACATTATAAAGTTTAGCTCATTTAAAATATCATTTGAAAAAACACCTTGGTTCTGCGGACCACATGTTGGAAACTGCTGATCTAGATCATGCTAATGACCATTTAAAAATTAAAACGTACATTATAGTAAACTAAGATGACATACCAGTACTTTAGAACTAAAAGCATAGGAAAGAAAGATAGCACTATTATGGATCCCATTTTTCTATATGGAAATCAATATATTACGAAAACATATAATACTATGCAGAAGCTATTGAATATATTCATGAACAGTAGAAATAATGACAACTTGGGTGGTGCACATTCTTTAATGATATAATTATGTATAGAAATCATCACCTTCAGTGGATTAAACTTGATTCAGGGAAGTAAAGTAGACTAGGTCTATGAGACTTGTAATGGTAAGCAAGAATATTAATGACTTATACTAGTAACCAGCTGTTAGGAAACAGTAGTTTCTTCCAGTCAGCTACGAAGTTATCCATTACATATTCGTAGGATTGCCATACATCAGTATTTTATATGGCAGTTTGTATTTTAAGACCTGTATCCATGTCCATATCGTACAAGTAAAAATGTCCATATTTTCTTGTTCGGGCTCAGAAAGGAGATTAATAATTAGTTGTTACATCCTCCAAGGGATGACCTTATTACATAGTAACCATCGGTAATAACCAATGTTTTCTACACTTTGATTTTAAAGATACGAGGTTATGCTGAAAAGTAATGTCTCCAATTTTTTTGTCGCTGTGAATATGGTTAAAAATATTAGTGATAGTACATTGTATTCAGTGACGCAAGTTTCGTATCTCTGCCAGTAGAGAGCTCTGAGTTATAGTCTGAAACGTGGTGGGTGTACTAGCACTATGTTGTTGCATCTGAAGCAGTGTGTTGTAATAAATTTTTTAACAGCAGAAAATGTGCCCACAATAGACATTCATCGGAGATTGAAGGCTGTTTATTGTGATCAATATGTCGACATCAGTACTGTGCGACCTTGGTCTGCTCATGCTCGTAATAACCTGGTGCAACTCTCAACTTGTGTGATAAAGGACGCAGTAGAAGACCATGTACTGCAACTGATGATGCTCATCGGAATCGTGTCAATGAAGTCATTACAGCAAATCATCGCATAATGCAGGAACACCTGTCAATCTAGTATGGCATATCAAGGGAGTGTGTGCAGGTGATAATTGCAGAACTGGGATTCCAGAAAATTTGCGCATGATGGGTCCCTCGAGTGCTCCTTCCTCATATGAAACAGAAAAGATTGGACATTTCCCAACAATTGCTTCTGCACTACAAACAGGAAGGCGATGAATTCTTAAAGAGCATTGTCACAGGCGACAAAAGCTGGGTACACCACTTCGATCCCAAAAACAAGAGGTCATAAATGCAGTTCCGCCACAAAGGAACACCTGCACCTAAAAAGTTTACAGCTGTGCCATCAGCAGACAAACTCATGCTTACAGTCTTTTGGGACATTCAAGGTGTGGTGCATATGGAATTCATGCCTAAAGTCACTACCATTAATTCTGTAAGGTATTGTGAAACCCTAAAAAACTGAAAGCACGAATTCGAAGGGTTCGTCTAGATATGGAGCAGCCCCTCCTACAGCATGTTAACACTCGTCCATGTTATGTGATGATTTGCTGTAATGAGTTCATTGACACGATTCTGATGAGCGTCCTCAGTAGCAATACGTGGTTTTTCACTGCGTCCTTTATCACACAAGTTGAGAGTTGCACCAGGTTCATTATAAGCACACACAGACCAACGTCGCACAGTACTGATGTCGACATATTGATCACGATAAACTGCCTTCAATCTTCGATGAATATCTATCGGAGGCCCATTTTCTGCTATTAAAAACTCGATCACAGCATACTGCTTAAGATGCAACGATATAGAACTATCACTAATATTTTTAACTACCGGTATATTCACAGTGACAAAAAAATAGGAGGCATTACTTTTCAGTATGCCTTCATATATGAAAGACTAAAGTTCTGCATTCACAGATTACAAAGCTCTCTTCCAAGTTGAAAACATAAATTCATCTCCCAGACAGCTAAACAGAAATTGGCGATATTGATTGCTGAAGGTGAAATGGAAAAAGAAGATTTCAAATAAAATATTCTGAACTTTCATAACCAGTGTATTTCATATGTCGAACTACAGAAGGGAAGTTTTGAGGGTGCTGAGCAGCTTTCTTGGGTTCACATTGGTTGAGGTTATGAATTACACTGGAGAAGTGTCGAGAAATCACTTGAGTTTATAAATTCACTCATTTCTAATCCTAATGCTTCCCTCAACAATGACAAACTTTTTGATGAAGTCGTGTTCGTGAATCTTGTGCTTTAAAAATCAAAGGAAATATGGAAAAGTAGAAAGGAAAAAGGGGGACCCAAACAGAGAACTGAAAGGTGAAAATCTATGTGTTTAAGTTTTCAACAATCTAAAAGAAAATGAAACGAGATTTAACAACTTTGAGAAAGTTTTAGTATTTATCTAACTATTGTCTCTGAGAATTTCTGCACCTGTGGAAGATGTTTTCTTTCATGAAAATCATTGGGACACCTGAAAGGAATAGGTAAAAGCATTGCTTCAAATTAAAGTCAATTCAGAATTTTCATGAGTCTATTTCTGTGACTTCATCAAAGAAAACCCTTTTTTTTCTGAAACAAATATATTCTTCCCAAAAGTATAACATAATAAAATTGATAACTGTGCCATATATGTTTAAATCATTTAATCAGACCAATCTATGTTTGTAACTATCAGGGTATTAATGCTATCTTATGACAGAAGAAGTATGATAATATTAAATTTCCCTGCCAATTTTTTACATATTGGTACAATATAGTAGATAGCTTTCTTTGATGCATATGATATCCCAAATTTTTGGGAAACCTAGTACCTATGTTTGTATTTTTGTATCCAGAATTATGGCAAACTACATATTCGTGAAAGAATATCTGAAAGTGTAAGATTATACATGTTACTTCTTACCTCAGAAGCCAGAAGGAAGCAAGTTCAAAATCTCCATTTTGAAATATGGTGAGATAAATGTTTCACTTTGTATACAGCTATACATCACTTATTTGCTTTATATCTCAAAATATATACGCAAATATCCATCCTTGCAATTCGAGAGTACCAACATTAAAACATGCATAAAATACTATATATGAATCAACCATAACCTGAAAATCCATGTTTTGACACTTCCTGTCGCCTTCTGACACGAAACTTTATGTACCATGTTGTGTAATTGCAAGTTGTAAAGGGTTAAATTAAATTGTTGCTGTATTTTACTTGCATATGAGCCACATCTCTTTATAGAACTTTTCTTGTAAGTTACGATACAGTATTACAAAATTCTTTTGCAATGTAAGAATATTTTCATGTATGAATAGAAAATTATACTGTACCGGTATATCAAAAGTGAGAAATTCAATTTGATTAATAATGGAGAAAAATTCGCTCCGACACTGGAGATCGAATTTTTCTCTTTTATTAATAAATAATAACCGTAACAGAGAATTATGTAGGATCAAATAATTAATAATCATGTCATCATTAGGCTTGTAATGTTGGGGACTGACTGCAGCATGGTACATAGGCCAGGAACATGAGCTAGTACATAGCATTACAAAGATATATTTTTACATGTCTTTCGTTATGTGCAGAAGAATATCATAGAATTAATTCCTGGGTTTGAGTTTCTTCCTCTTTTCTTGTTCTACATTGTGTCTGTATATAATATCGCTTGTCACCTCGTATGTTTGTATTACATAATTTACATGTAATGTCTCCATCATTCACTTCAAAACACTCACCAAAATCCGCTGCAAAAATATGCACCTGAGAACCTTTAAACTTTGGCATTATTATTCAGCAGGTACACTGTTTATGCATGCCGCGGTAGTGACTGGCGAGTGCAGTATTCAGCAGGTACACTGTTTACGCATGCTAGGTACTGACTGGTGAACAGATAGTCAATTTGAAACCACCATAACGCACCTAAAGTCCCCAACATTGCAAGCCTAATCATCATAGAGATAAATTCAATTTTCCTATGAAGTGTCTTGATATTAATATACCATGATACATCAAAACATCCCATGTAGCTTACAATTTTCTACTTCTGCCACATGTTTCCATTTACGAGCATGTGACAATTTAATTATTTGTCGTAAATTTTTTTTCTGCTATTGTCCAGATTCAGTGAAGCCATTTTCTTGGTTGAAGTTAATCCATTTCGTTAATTTGTTTATAAGGGGATTTAGTATTGAGCATTTCAGTAAAGTGTGTTTGAGAGTTTCAGTTTCATTATGACAAACTTGAAAAACGAACAGTATTATTACATGAAATCTTTTAAAAACTCGATGATCTAATGCTTACCATGTTTCCCTTTGGATCCAGGATACTTGGGTTCAGAATCGACCAAGGACAGCGCCTTTGTAGGCAGAAACAATTCTTGGTGTGGCTTTCATTAGGTAAAGAAGTAAAGCCAAGGCAGAACAAATTTCCAATAGATCCAGGTGCCTGCTCAAAAATCTTGGAGCTTAGTGAGATTGTACTTGGGTGTAGGTTCGACTCTTGCTTAGGTCTATTATGTTTTTTTGAGGGTTTCGAAGTTTTCCGCAACTATAAGGCGAATGTCGGGTAATCTCATTGCCTTGGACACTCATCGCGAAATATCATGTTGCTATCACCAATCCCTTCAACACTAGATAAGCTAGTAGTTGATACAATATTGTTAAATAACGAATAAAAAAATTGAAGAGAAAGAAGTCTGAAAAAGAGGACTTAAACCTACTATATGCTGCTAAACACCACAGTTGCAGTGCCATGCCATGTCTTGGTTGCCTGTCAACAGTGGCCTCTCTCATGGGTCAGAATTCGAGCTGGACTTTGAGAAATTATAGTTCTTGTCACCAATGTCACTAGATGTCGCTGTTCAACAGCTCTTAATCAGGTCCTCTCATCCCATTCCACCAATGTATAAGCATTGGAAAGACAAACAATCTAAAACCTTTATTGGAATGTCTTGAGCAATTTGGAGCTGCACATCCAGGCATTTTGAAAACTTATTGTATAAAATATATAAATCTTAACACAAATTCCTTCCACAACCCAATGTAAACAAACCAAATAGATGGCACATATATGACGGTGTGCGAAGATCTGACTTATTGACAGACCTTGCTTGTCACCAAGGTCGAGGTACTCAGCCAGAAAGAGAGAATGCTCCATCAACAATTTATAACTTTAAAAGTGTCGTTATATAAAACAATAAAAAAGTGTTTTATACCTTAATCCTCATCTCTGGACTGTGGTTCAGGTGGTATCATATCTTACTATAAATTCGACACAGGCAGATTCGATTCTAACAGAAAAGTGGAGATTTAACTTCCTTGTTTAGGGATAGGTTATGTGTCCATTGTCTTATGACTGTCCAGTATTGTCTTACACAGTGGCATCATGCCATGCTAACCACATAACTAAGTAGTCACGTTATTGTGAGTGTCTAATGTTGGTTAAGTTCTTACAGTAACACAGTCTATACAAAGCTTCATATCCACACTGTCAGTCTGTATGAAATCTGCTAAGAAGGTGTCCTTCTCTATCATATTCTGAAGTTCTTTTGCACCTGAGTGTTTGATCTGGTTTCAGTGAATTCTTCAACACACTGTGTTTTTTATTTGTTTGTGTGTGCATGTATGTGCAGACGGGTTATTCCCTACCTGATAAAATCTTTTGAGTTGATGTATCACATTAATTAACAAACTATGTACATGGTGTATTATTTTCTTATTTTGATGCTGAGTATATTAATTCTTTTTCGTTTGTAATTAGGTTGGTGCATAATTCTGTAGCAATTTTTCATAAGTTTATTAAACACATCAGATACACATAAGAGAGAAGTTAATCGTCAACAATATATTCTCCTTCACTATTTACAACCATCTGCCAATGCTGGAGTAGTTTTTCGATTCCATGCCTGTAGAAATCGCGTGGTTTTGAGTTAAAGAAGTCGTCAAGCCATGTTCGGAGTGCATTTTCATCTGGAAAGGAAATTTCTTGAAGGTTGTTCAATAGAGAGCAGAAAAGATGAAAATTAGACGGTGCAAGATCAGGTGAATAAGGTTACTTCGCAACCCAACTCCTGGATAGTGTTTTGTGTAGGTTACCAGGGTGTGATCAGGTGTTACTGTGGAGTAGCATCGCTTCACGCTGTCTTGTTGGTCGCTTTTCTTGGATTGCGTGTGCAAGACGTCTCAGTTGGTGGCAATATATGTCGGCAGTGATGGTTACACCTCGGGGAAGCAATTTGTAGTACAGCACACCCTCGCAGTTCCACCAGATGCATAACATTATCTTTTGTGGATGCACGCTGGCTTTTGTATGGGGAGTTGCTTTTTTGTTCAGGCTCACCATTCCTTTTTTTCCCTTATGTTAGCATAAAGACACCATTTCTCGTCATCAGTAACGATTTTGGATAAGAATTTTCTATGTTGTTCACAAGCCAATTGATGACGAGCAAGCAAAGATGCACATATAGCCACCCACTGATTTTTGTGGTTTTGGCTTAGAACATGTGGTACCATATACCTGATTTTTTAACCTTGCCCATTCAATGAAAATGTCGCACGATGGTGGAATGGTCACAGTTAATTACATTTGCCAGTTCTCGGGTACATTGACGTGGATCATTGTGGCTTAATTGTTTAAACGGTCTTCTTCAAACCCTGAAGGTCTTCCTGAACATGGAGTGTCACTAATGTCAAAACAACCCTCCTTAAAACGAGAAAACCATTTTCTTGCCGTGCTCTCTCCAATAGCATTGTCCCCATATCTGGCACAAATGTTTCTGGCCGCCTTCGCTGCTTTCGCCCCTCTGTTGAACTCAAAAAGAAGAATATATCGGAAATGTTCCACTTTCTCCACTTGACACTCCATTTTCTAGCGTCCACTGCTCCACTCACTATCTGCAAAAATGAAAACTTCAATGTGTAAACTCAAGCACAACAATTGAACTTCAAATAAAAAATGACAATCGATAAATAAACCCATAGCAACCAGAGTACCAACACCCAAAACCAAAACACTACGAACTTGTGTACCAACCCAATATTATAAATAATAGTTCAAGAAAAAGTACAACAGGAATTTCATTGGTAACATGATGAAATTAATCGTCATGAAACCTATGGAATCTATAATGAATAAATATACATCATTTTCATGATATTGGTTTTTAATTCAAGTGTTCTGTATATTTCTATCTTATTTCCTGTTTTGTTCATGAGAAGCCACTGTGATCCCATAAGAATTTGTTCTGCAGAGATTTGTAAGTCTCAATCAAGACATTGGTACAAAGAGATACCTGTTGACAAAGAAGGTAACTGGTGGAACGAAAAATAACAGGCTCTAAATATTTCAGTCTCCCTTACAAATTTTTGCTTGTGAATGTGCAGAAGTCGGATCAAGTAAGCATGGTAAATACTAGATCAGGAGTATAGCAAAGAATTTGGTACAGTACCTCCACTATTCTCATGTCATACTATTTTATCATTACTGAACACCTTTTTTTATTTAAAATCTGGTATAAAAAGAAGAGGTGTCTTGCTAAAAAGTATATATATATATATATATATATATATATATATATATATATATATATATATATATATATATATACATAGTGTTCTGCCCAAGGGCAGGTCTTTCACTGCAAACTCAGCATTCTTCAATCTTTCCTATTTTCTACCTTCCTCTTAGTTTCTGCGTGTGATCCATATATCTTAATGTCATCTATCATATCTTCTTCTGCCCCAAACTCTTCTCCCGTTCACCATTTCTTCCAATGCATCCTTCAGTAGGCAATGTTTCTTCTCAGCTAGTGACCCAACCAATTCCTTTTTCTCTTCCTGATGAGTTTCAGCATCATTCTTTCTTCACCCACTCTTTCCAACAAAGCTTCATTTCTTATTCTGTCTATCCATTTCACATGCTCCATTCTTCTCCATATCCATATATCTAATGCTTCTAGTCGCTTCTCTTCACTTCATCATAATGTTCACGTTTCTACCCCATACAATATCACGTCCACACAAAGCACTAAAAAGTATAAAAGAATTAATATACCTAATTAGCCAAGTCAGTTAAGTATATCAGACCACCACTTCTGATTATACTGAGAGTAATTTTTTTCTCTCTCTAAAGTATGTAGTACATATAAAGCTGCACTGGTATTTAGTCGGTCTCATTTACAATGCGATATAGACATGAAAAAATGCAGTATTTTCTGTTGAATTCTGCAAATTATCGCCAACTATATATGATAAAACAAAGAGATGTCGTTATGTATATGTAACTTTATTTTAAAAGTACAGGTGTTGCTCATAAGTAAGTAAGGAACTATGGCCCAAAACTCATACACATATGGTGCACACTTTTACTTCAGGTTCGTGCAATGATTACTTTAATAATTTGATGGATATTTTTGTAATAGAATATTAGGAAATACATGAAATTATTTTAAAAGAGAAACTGTCATTATATGATATAGTAAAATATGTATTATAGCACTGATATAAATTGATACTGTCTTTACATGATACGTATATAAGACTTTTATTAACAGTCATACATTACGAAAATTAGTTGTGAAGTTGAAGTAAATGATACTCTGCAGATTGGAAGGAAATTGAGTAGAAGGATGGTTTGAAAATTGATAGACATACTCAAAGTGTACTTTAATATAAGAGCAAGTTTCATCTGTATAAGTTCCTTAGGTTTGACTCATTCTGTATTATTCTGCCAAGGATAAAAATAGAATGATAGTTGCATATTCCAACAGTAGGGTAAAGTGGGGTTATCTTCTCCGTGTTGCAGTTTTTATTTTTGGTAAGTTTTGGTTTAAAAGCTTAGACCAAAATTAGACATGTATTTACTTTCAGCACTTATTATAGAATGAAACCAGGACATTTCAGCGTTTTACTGATTTCTATCACCAGACTACAAAGCAAAAACAAAACTCATCGGTAATGGTTCAGTTAACCTGACTGTCAGGGTAAGTGAGCCTCCTAGGCAGGTTAAATGGGCCAACAGGTTGGGTGTGTTAAATAGGTTACACAAAAATCTTTAATGTTGATACAATTTTATTAATATTTCTGAAGATAAAGGGGACTTGTTTTTGTCATAAATATTATATTGTTGTTGTTACTATCCAAAGACAGGCTGAACCTCATAAGTGATACCAATAAGGAATCACTCATGAGGCAACTAGGCCAGGAGATAATGGGGTAGGGTGACCAGTTTATTTCCCCCTCTATTGCATACTTCGCCAATCAATTACATGTTACACTAATCAGACTTCAAATTATACAAACAATTGTTCTTTCTCTGACACATATTGTTAAGTGAGGTGTACTGAGTGATAATTAATAGATGTACATATCAGCCAGAATCTCAGAGGAAAAATATTACATTAAATAATATAAATTAATTGAATGTCTTAATTTGTGTATTTTTATTACACACACACACACATACACACAGAAAAAAAATGTAATAAACATAGGCAATAACACATTTTTTTAGCTGTGGTTCTGTTCCAAAAACCAAAATCTACTCGTGATTATTTGTT
Organism: Periplaneta americana; assembly: GCF_040183065.1. NCBI lineage: Eukaryota > Metazoa > Arthropoda > Insecta > Blattodea > Blattidae > Periplaneta > Periplaneta americana. The sequence continues at coordinate 116,688,420 of NC_091131.1, forward strand.
TCCCTCAAAGTTTCAATAACTTGTGTATTCATTTGATCAGTACATAATAGAACCATATTGGCATATCTGAGGGTGGCTGTTTCTTCATAATATCTGTAAAGAACATAGGAAGTCTCCTCTATTGTCAGGAATTTAATATCATTTTTCCAGGAACTGTTTTTAAGAATGTGCTCTCAAATTCATTCCCACTAAGATCTGTAACTTTAGAAATATATTACCTATCAGAAACAAAATTTACTTTTTCCTTAAGTACACTTTTACCAGATCATATGACCCAACAGTGACAGTGTGATCAGCTTCTTCTTCATCTTCATCACTTAAATTCAATGAACTCATTGAGGTTGGACTTCCAGGTAGTCCTCCTCGGAATTGGAAGATGAAGGCTTCTTCAAAAAGTTTCTTCTGTATTTTACTTGGACAGAATTTCCCCTTCTTCAGTATTTTTATGTTATTAGCTGCAACTTTCTTCTCAGCAATTACTTTTGCTTTCTTCCCCAAAGCTTGCTTTACAGCAGTGGCGGCTACTCAAGTAAAGTAGGTGACTTTTTTTCGTGCTTTAATAAAATAATTAGATTTTATCAATAAATTAAAATAGAATGCATTCCTCACTAAACCATATTTTGCTCTATATTTTAATCTGTCTTGTTCAGCTTAATCCACTCAATTAACTTCCTTATGGAGTACTTCAGAAGAACCCCTCACCAGTCAGGCCACGTGGCTAGCAGACGAGGTAGTGAGGGATTTGAATGCTGAAGGTCTGAATTAGACTTTCCTATTCGCCTTCCGTAAACAAAACTGGTTGCCATGACGAGTTGCTTACTGTGAACTGCCGACCGTTAACGTGAGGTTGTTATGAAGGTCTGGTAAAGAGGCATTCACCAAGAATTGCTTTCTCGCACAAACATTAGATCTGGGTGGCAAACTAATATTTTGTAACTAAATAAGAAAACGTAAAATATTGTGTAAAGAAATTAAATATTGTTTAAATGTAAGATATAACATATATATTTCGATATTTTTTAATGTTAGCATCATTTGAATATTACGTTTCGTGTAGATTTTGAAATCTTTTAAATACTATGTAATAAAGAAAGTTGGCATAAAATTTGAAAGTTCCTTGTAACATCCCTCACCCGCGCTGACCAACTTTGTTTTAAGTCTATACGTATTCTTTGTCTGAAGTGTTACGGCGGTGTTAGCAAATGTATTAACACAATGAAAACATGAATCAGTTAAACGATTTAGTGTTATTGTACTCTTTTGGAGACACCGTTCTCTCGTTCTGCAGAAGATAAACAAGATATTTTAAAATACGGCAGACCGACATCTCACATTAATATAACTGTGGAGCGAAGTGTAAGGTAAAAGATTTAAAAGCGATTTGAGAAACGTAATTTGTTTCCTTCAGAGTTATTTGTGGTGTTTGATTTATTTAAGTTTTTTATTTAACAGAATATTGCTTTGATTTATATGTAGCTGCATGATTTGACTATATATTGGAAGTCGCACGTTCTGAAGTTGATTTAAAATATCAGTAGCTACAGTTTATGAATATTATTGTGATTTTTAATTTTGTTCATTTCTTATGTACTCTTTTAATGTGATGTGTTCTATAAAATGTTGTGCTAGATTTTGTCTTTTTTATATGTGAACTTGTGGTATATATTGTGTGGAAGTTTTGCTGGGACATTGAATTCTTTGGCGTTAAGGGAGGCATAGCCTCCGAAATGATGCATATTTGTATGTATTATATGCTGTGATTTTCATGAAATTTAAGAAAATGGTGAATATGTTACATTAATCCAATATGGCCACCGTTAACTCACAATCGTTCGCAACATCATCAATGACGTCATGGCCATCCATCGATTCCAGGAAATTACCAAGCCCCTACAGTCTCAGCTGTGCAAAACGAGGAAACCGGGGTAAATTTAACGCTGCGCTTGCCACCATATTGTTGGAGAGCAGACGCGTAATAGCAGTACGTAAATCACGCAATTTAACGCTGTAATGATAAAAAATTGACAGATTATGGCCATTTTCGACGTTTAACATAGAATTGGGACGAAGTAAACATATTCAAAGTTTCATTGATGCGTCAGAGCATTAAAAGAAAGAAAATACGTACGCAGCAAGTTATAGAAAACCTACTCATACATCCATAAATAGGCCTACACAATACACATTATAGAATGTATAATTTTACGATAATCAGCATATTGTTAGGTTTCAGAGAATCGAAAATTATATTAACATAGTCTACATTATTTTCAGATCACAAGACATAAATATATGCACCTTGATTACACAAGTTCTTATTATAATCAATTCTTAAGTGAAATAAATATATGATAATCAGCAGGGAAAGGATTTATATGTAAATACATATTTACTTATAAAGCTAATATAATTTATATTTTGCATTATCTTTATGTTTCACAATGTGTAGGGTTGAAAAATCCTACTTTTATTTTCCATATTTTTCCATATTTTAGAGTTTAGTACATATTTTCGTTAATTTCCATATATTTTCCATATTTCATATAAAACAGTCCATATTATATTAGGTTTAACAATAAAACAAAACAAAATTCCATTAACTTTTAAAAATACATTTCAACAATAGAGATTTAAACACATGTTCAGTAATCCCTTTAACATCAGAGTTATTTGAAAATTAGCAGTCCTATCAACAATGGGAAAGTAAGTTACAAAACTGTATTAATTTAATTTAAAATTTTTAACAGACTTCAGTTGTGCAGCTCAACAGTTAAATGCCAGTCAGAGTACACATAGGTTCAGTTTTGTAAATCATACTATAAAGACGGTAAATATGCCAAAAGTACGTCATTCAGTCAATTTAAAATCAAAACTAACAAGTTACATTTCAGAATTTAAAGAAGATGGTTTATCAACTGACAATAAAATATTATTTTGTAATTTGTGTCAGTGTGCAGTATCATCTACACAAAAGTTCCTGGTGCAACAACACATTACAACTAGTAAACATCAGGCCAACAAACAACTAAATTCCAAGCAGAGACAATTGTTTTTAACACAACCAACAACATCGAATGTAAGATCTGAGTTTAACATCGACCTGTGCCGTTCTCTCATCTCTGCTGATATTCCTCTCTACAAACTAAAGAATAAGGTCTTCAGGGAATTCCTTGAAAAATATACTCAACATACAATCCCGGATGAGTCAACACTTAGGAAGACGTATGCTCCATCCATCTACGATGAGACAATACAGAAGATAAGAGATGAAATTAAAGATAGTTCAATTTGGGTTTCCATTGATGAGACTCCCGACAAAGAAGGTAGACTTGTTGGTAATGTAGTTATCGGTTTGTTAAGTGAACAATATTCTGAACGAATTCTTTTACATTGTGATGTTCTAGAAAAGTGCAATAACAAAACTATAGTTAAACTGTTCAACGAAGCTATGGGTATCCTGTGGCCAAAGGGTATTATGTACGATAATGTGTTATTCTTTATTAGCGATGCTGCCCCTTATATGGTCAAAGCTGGACAAGCATTATCTGTTGTATATCCTAAATTGACTCATTTTACTTGTGTGGCGCATGCATTTCATCGTGTGGCAGAAGTGGTCAGAGACAATTTCCCTAAAGTAGATTTGTTGATTTCATCAGTGAAAAAAGTATTTCTCAAAGCTCCCAGTAGAGTTAACGTGTTGAAAGAAATGTACCCTGAAATTCCATTGCCACCAAAGCCAATTTTAACTAGATGGGGTACATGGCTAGAAGCAGTTGAATATTATGCCGAACATATAGACTCTATTAACAATGTTCTCCTTGCATTGGACTCTGAAGATGCAGTCTCAATTGATACTGCGAAAACAGTTACCTGTGACATAAGTGTGAAGAATGACTTAGCTCACATTCAGCATACATTTTCATGCATCATAAAAACGCTCAAAAGTCTCCAAAATAGGCACCTTTCACTATCTGAAAGTTTTGAAATTATAAATAGTACTGTGGAACAACTGAATCGTGGTAGAGGTAAAGTTGCAGATGCAGTAAGAGCTAAGGTGGACACTGTACTTTCAAAAAACCCTGGATATGAAGAACTACAAAAGGTTGTTGCTGTGATGAGTGGTGAATCAACAGTGAAGATTAACTTGGACTTATCCCCAGCAGACATTGTGAAATTGAATTATGTACCAGTTACTTCTTGTGACGTCGAACGCTCTTTTAGTCAGTATAAATCTATCCTCAGAGACAATAGAAGAAGATTCACTTTTCAGCACTTGAAAGAAATGTTTGTAACCTATTGTTATGGTAACAGACAATAAAAATTGTGTTTTGTTGAAACTACATTGGAAGATAAGGTACGTCCATTATATTTTTTGTTTAGTTTGATTAAAATGTACCAATATTTAACGTACATAGTCATTTTTTTATAATTTTAAGTCCATATTTAATTCCATATTTTGGTAAAAATCCATATTTAATTCCATATTTTGGTAAAAATAACTACATATATATTTACATATTTCATATATTTTTAGTCCATATAAATCCGTTCCCTGATAATCAGTATAGACCTGCTGTTAAGTTTTAGAGAATCGAAAATTATAATACCGGTACTTTTAGACCACAGAACATAAGTAATCTGGCAAAATATAATGCGCAAAGTAGCCAAATTACATTGCATTTATAAGTCATTCTTCATTAATTAATTAATAATAAATTAATAAAGGTAATACTATCAATTATAAAAAGTACTGGTATCGAATACATTGCAAATAATAGGTAACGTGAAGACCTAAAAACTAAACATAATCACCTGATGCAAAATAAAAAACATACTTTTTATGAGCGGATTTTTTTACATACTGCATTGTTATTTTAAATATATATGTTATATATAGTGTTTAACATCTGATGTGTAAGTCTAAATAATTCACTCAGTGGGATTTCTCTACAGTTTGATATACCTGTACTAACAATTAAATAGCCTGTTCTTTATTGTCGTAAACTACTGATTGATTTTTAATGATATTGTAACAATAGAGATATAATATCGTACCTTTTGCAAATAGCTTGGAAAATTAAACAGGGATGGTACAGCATCATCTTTCAAAATTCTATTGCCATTACTTTCCCAAAAATCTGTATCTTTAAAATGAGCCGAACACAATTTTACAAAATGTGAAGGCACAAATTTATCTCTTTTAATAGCAACAAGCCACTTAAAAAGTAGCTCGGGCTTCTTCAAAGGGAATCTGTAAAGACAGATTGTTGCCTAATTATAAACTTTTTCAACTACAGTATCTAAGATATACACATGTTACAGTTTCAATGTAGCTCCAGAATTCAATTTTATTATTTTAAAGCTTGTATACTTACTGTGAAAGGAAATTCCTGATCCTCTAAGCCATGTGTTATTGTAGTTATACGATGCACAGGAAAGCACCATTTTACACTATTTACAAAGCACATCACTTCATATCAATTATAATAATATTTACAAAACCTAAAATTTCATACTATTATCACATCAATTTACATCACTTTCACAGTGTTCACAAAAACCACCCGAGACAAAACAAAGCATAAACATGACACGATCATGTTTACTGCTGTTTCTACCAGTAATATGGTGGCGCAAACATGTCCAGACTGGTTTCAATTTTGTACAGAACATCAGCGCTCTGTGTGAGTCTAGTATACTATATAACATCTTTGAAAATTACCTAGAATTCTATTGGCCTTCACCTAATTTATCTGGCATGAGCCACCACTGCTTTAAAGGCATCAGCACTGCTGATATCATATTTCTTTAATGTACATCAGCATTGTTTTTCCTTGCTGGGGCTTTGGGATGAGGACGAACTTGTTCAGGTGTCACAATTTTAGGTTGGCTGGATGGTCAGCAATATCTGTAGACATGTCTGTAAATGATGAATTTGCAGGCTCAACAGCTGATGGTCTTTTGAAAAATTAATGGTCTCAAATTCTGCAACAGATGTGTCATTAGACTGAGAAGAAACTGGTCTGCTGATCACATATAAAGACGGAAAGTCATATGTGGTTCTGTTCCAGTGGCCTTAAATCCATTACAAATATTTTTTTGGAGTAAATGCTAATGTAAAAGCTTCTCCAATCAGACTATCAATATTGTAAATTGAAGTGGGCTTTCCTGGATTGTGGATCATCCAGTTACTGCAAGCACTATTATAATGTTTTTGATGGATAAAAAGACATCTACATCATAAAATGTTTGCAACTTACGGCAGCAATAAAGATGTAATGTCAGTAGAACAATCCCATCTTCTTTGGCAAAAGATACAGCTGCAATACTGAAGTGGCTTTCATGATTATGCAAATCTGACTTTCAGGTAGAAGCTCTCTGTGAAGCAGGTTTGAATAATTTCAAGGTAAAATTGTTCCGGGGCCGGGTATCGATCCCGGGACCCTTTGCTTAGTGCACAAATGCTCTACCGACTGAGTTATCCCAGGAACTATACACGACACCATCACAATCCTTCCCTTTATATCCACACAACTCAAATGGGCTGACTAGACACCAGAAACCCAACTTTGAGTGTACACAATACTATGTGACTTAAATTGTGGCTTTCTGTTAACGTACCTCCAATAACGAATATATATATTATGCAAATCTGATTTTCAGGTAGAAGCTCCCTGTAAAGCAAGCTTGAGTAATTTCAAGGGGAAAACTTTGTCATGGTAACCATCTGTTTGGGGAACGACATGGTTTGGAGGACATATTCTGTTCATGTCCATTAACAGGTATAGTGCGAGAGAGAAAGAGCATGTGAACCCTCACTCGCCCTATGTCTTCCTCCCTTCACTCGGTAAGTCGAATCTGGCTAACGGGTGTTACAAAATACATTGCAACAGTATATAAACAATGAAAAATTAAATATGCGATTAAATATTTTGTAGCATTAAATCTTAAATTTTAGGTGAAGGACCCCTTCATCACTTCACTTGGCGAGCTGCCTTGATTGACAGTTGTTGCAGTTGCTTCGTCTAGGTTGTAGATGCCATATTTTTTTTTAAAGCTTCTTAGGTTTTATAAAATATATGTAGGCGTCCCCTTCATACGCCATGAAGGTGCTTGGGGGACATGGAGGTAGAACTTGATGCTTTTATGACCTTGGCACTAGAATGAAGTGGTGTGATAGGAGGCTGAGTAAACCTTGGGGACATTCTGGAAGTTTTGGCAACGAGAAAACTCCTGCCGCCACTTGGGATTGAACCCTAGACCTTCTAGTCTGTAGCCAATTGTTCTACCAACTGGCTACAAAAATATGCATTTATTTTTATCTTAGGTTTGCTGTCTGTTACTTGCCAAGTACTAGTAATGACTATCTCACCAATAAAACCTTTCAATGTTTCTGTTATTTAAAATATCAATTTAGGTCGTATTATTATTATTATTATTATTATTATTATTATTATTATTATTATTGTTGTTGTTATAAAAGAAGTATCTTGTATGCAATCCAGAAAAGAAAAATATTGTATTTGAATGCACAGTTAATGATTTCATTTATATATATCTTCTGAGTGATACCATACCCGTACAAGAAAGTAAACTGTGGACAGAAGTATAATTGAGGAATGTAAAGAATTACTTGACAACCCACATAAAATTCATTTTACGAAAATGCTTTTATTTTAATCCTATAAAACTACCGAAAGTTGTAGATAAGGATATTGCCTTAACTTGTGATTCTTTTCTCTAAGAATGATATGAAATATGTTACTCGGGTGTACTCTCTGTGAAATATCAAATCTGCCTTTCTTATCCTATGAGTAGGGCAGCCATAAAGCATTAAAAGCACTTTACCCATGTGGAACCTTAACTTTGAAGATGATTGTTAATATACGGGATCATTTTTTTTTTAATCATAAGAAAATTAAACATAATGCTTAAAGTTTCATTTCAGGCCCCTGTATTTTAGTAACAGTTTGTAAAATAATAATAATAATAATAATAATATTCTGAAGTCTGATTAGTGTAATATGTAGCTAGTTGGTGATGTATGCAATGGAGGGAGGAAAGGAACTGGCTACCCTATCCCATTATCTCCTGGCTTAGTTGCCTCATAAGTGTTGCCTTATTGGTATCGCGTTCAGACCTTCCTTCAGACAGTTGACTGAACAACAATAATAATAATTATAATAATTCAGCCGTTTTATACAGAAAAACTATGTCGATAACAGTGCTCTTCAAAATTCAATGAATATTAAACAATGGAAATCAACTATCAGCTACTTTTAAATTTAGATTGCTTGAATGCTTTCTCAAGTCAACAGTTTGTAAAGTGCAGTCGCTATTTGTTTAATCCTGAAAATGAAATTTATTTGTTAACAATCTATTTAAAAATGTAATACTACAGTAGACTCTTGCTAATCTAGCCACTCCTTGCATAGAGGAATGCTGGATTACTGAGAGTGCTTAAAAATGTCGTTAAATTTAATGTTATAAGCTGCGCCAGTCGTCCCACGTGCACTTCTAAATCAAAACTAGAATGTTCCACATGTGGCCAGCACGTGTATACTGTATATATGTAAATAATACAGTATAACATGCAGAACCAGTGAAAATTTCTCAGAAAACTATTAGACTAAAAGTAATAGGATGTACACTAGAACAAGGCCAGATTAGCGAGAGTTTAGTGTATAGTCAAATAAAGATGCAGTAATGTCATAAAAAAAACTGAAATTTCTTTCAAGTTTGGGTGTAAGTGCCTTCATTTTATATAGAAAATTAGTGAAACAGTGCACAGTTTGAAAATATGTAATCACATATTTTAAAACAATAAAAAGTGTAACAAAGCATATTTCTTTTTTAAAAAGTGTAATTGATAATTATTAAGTAGTACATAAAATTAATGTGATTGCCCTGTTTATAAGGATTGTTTATTTCAAAATAAATGGAAAAAAATCGATAGCAATATCACAACTATGTTACTTCTTTTCTACTTCCTTATCTGTAGTAGTTATGTTAAAAATGATGGTTATCAACATTTTTCTTGTGCTGAAAGCATATGGGTGGCTTAACAACATGGCCACAACTCCATAATCTGTTATCCAATTGAAACAGACTTTCTTTCACTAGAGGGAATATTTCAAGACGAAGCTGGAAATATAGTTGTTACACTTTAAGACAAAATATGGGCTATCAAGTTCTGTTTTATATCTTTCAATAACATGATAAAGAAATTAGATTTTATAAAACGCGTAAAATGTGCTGCATATACTATTAGAGTCCTGATAAATGTTCATAAACAAGAATGTAATTGCAAATCTAGATTTCAGGTAAAGCTCCCCGTTTCAGGTAAAGCTCCCCGTGAAGTTGATTTGAATAATTTCAAGGGAAAAATTGTTTCGGGGCTGGGTATTGAACTCGGGGCCTTTGGCTAAATGCACCAATGCTCTCCCGACTGAGCTACCCAAGAACTCTACCCAAAACCGACTCAATTTTTCTCTTTATCTCCACATGCCTCAAAGTGGGCTGACAAACCGTCAAGCATCCAACAGTGAGTGCACACAAACACTGTGTGACTTAAATTGTGGTTTTCAGTTAATGAACAGTGACGTGTATTATGCATATCTAGCTTTCACGTATAGCTCCCCATGAAGCTGACTATTATATCTCAGAATGCATTTATTAGACAGTCACTTCTAAAAGTAGATCTTTTGTCACTATAGAAACATATTAAAAATTGACTTATGGTAGTGTGTAAAAAGTACTTCTCTCTCTAGTGTAGTTAAAAAAATACTGATTTTCAACTGTTTGCACAGATTGTCATTTGTTTCCCACCAGATGTCACATAGCAGCAATCACAATTGATCGATAAAGTGGTTCAAATAATGCCAAGCCTACTTTTAAAAATGACTGTTTTTGGTTAAGAACCATACACAAATTAAATAAATTGCTTTAACAACTATTTTATCGATAACTTTACGAAAGAAGTAAGAATTAAATGTAATTATAAACAATTAGAGATCACCCAGTTTGAACTGGAGACCTGTCGATCTGCAGTCGAATGCTCTATCACTGAGCTATATCATTGCCTGCTTTTAATGTGATTATTACAAGTGAGGGAATACAGTAATGGAAAAGTAGGGAACATTGTCTATCAGCACGGACTAATAGTTATCTAAAAAACAGTATATGACACATGTTAATAATGATTTTATTTTGTTCGTAGGCTTGGTGCACTCAGCCTGTGGCCTTGTTTCACAAACATTCCTACCGACAAATAAAATGTCATTTTTAACACCTGTATTGTATAAAACTATTCATTCACTTTTTAATACGCTCACACCTATTGCAAAACATTTTTTTTTTTTTTCGAAAATTATTTATTGAGTCCTATTACAAACTTTACTGTCATTATCTTCAGTTAGCGTAATCATTCTGAAATCACATCTAAATATCTTCAACGTAAATTAAATCGACTGAGAATGCACTTTATTGCATTTATTGATCATAGCAGGAGAAGGAGGGGAGGAATAAGTATAAATGTTACCCTAATTGCATTTTCTTGACACTTCAACTGAGCACAGATAAAGAGAAGTATAAATTTAATTATCCACATCCGTCATAGTTTGGAAAACAATTTTTGAATACAGATCAGGATCTTCCCTTCTCCTTTTTATATAATCTGATCACCTTGGCTGTAATTTTTTTTTAATAGACATGTTTGACGTATATAATGTTAAAATCTAAGGATACACAAGAAAATATCTGATAGAATATTTGTATATAGGATCTGAAATAAATGACATATCAGCTACCAAGATAATGGTCTTTGATGTGGTTTTTATCTTGGGCTTCCTTAAATAGTGGTGTATGTTCACATATTCTCAAGGAAAGCAGTTGTTTACACTTATGTACAGAGGACTGAAGAGAATTTTGTAATACCAAAGCACTGGATACGTATTATTAAAGAGATTATATAATAAGAATGTATGATCTTCCCACCTTCCAAGGGCATTTATTAAGTGTAAGAATTTTAAGACATAGGTATGTTAATTGGAACCAGGGGTGGGTAATAATGAAAATATTTCTTCAACTGTGTTCCATAAATTTCAAGGTATTCATCATTACAACATGTCACACATTGCTTAATTCCAGAATTGAAGTCCCTTCAGACACTTTGAGATTTTTATTGTATAGAGCGATTGTGGCCATGTTTTCTAAGAGTACTTCAATTTCTATTGTCATTAATATACCACTATTTTTATAGTATACATATGTTATCATATTATCAGCTCTGAAAAGATATTAGTGTTTTGCAATGAGTGGATCATCTGTATATTTTTCAATGACTGCTTTGAATTTTACATTGTATTTTTAATGTAGAGAAATAATTTAATTAACTCCTAGCTCATTGGACTTAATAAAACTGAATTTTCTTACGCAAAATAATTATACAGAAAATATTGTGTATCAGATTAAGATCAGCAAACGTTATCAAATATAATATTTCAGAATTGATGATGTGACTACTATTAAGTTGAGTTTATTATAAAACATAGTCAGATTTCATTTTGACTTGTGTGATATGTCAGAGATATCCACTTGCAAATTTATGGAATAATGAAGTTGAGCAAATAGCTTTCACAGTTTTCCTGTGTAATGAACATAATATGTGTAAAATTAATTAGTTCTGAAATGTACATGAGAATAGTTCTGAAACTCCGTGGATATTTATTGAAGCCAAAAAGAGTCTGCAAGCAAAATAGTTTGGAAAATGCTGCCTTACAGAATTTTGACCATCAAACAAGGTCCATAGGTTGTGTATAAGATCTTACATTGAAATTGATACTGAAATTAATTATTCATATTTTTCATTACATTTTATTGAGCCATATGTTACTAATAAGACTATATAAGTTTATATAGAAATCTTAAATCAGTTACTGTTAATTCTGTAAAATGACATAACGCGATAATATACTATATTATTTTCATTCTTGCCAAATGTTTACTTATTTTCAAATGAAAGTGTCTGTTTATAGAAATTTGGCTGAGTTATGATAATTTAAACGTATGAGAAGAAAATATGCAGTGCATCATTTTTTTACTGTCTGTTACTAATATTGCTTTACTCATGTTTCTGTACTACAAAATATTTGTATACAAATTTGTTCTGATGAGTGATTTCATACTATTGTAGCTTATTATATTTTTCACATAAGAAAAATTTCCCTTTTATAGTATACATATGTTATCATATTCAAATTCATCCATTAAATTCATGAGTTCATGATAGTGGCATATTTAGAGTACTGAGTAGATAAATTTTGCCAGTGGAATTGCAGCAAGTGGAAATAATGCAGGATTGATCCTGAGAGTAGACAAATGATTTTTTCAACCTCTTGTCAACTTAATCAAAGTCTTCTTTTACTTTTGTGGGGGAGGGGGAAGGGAGGTGAAATATGCGTTGACTATTTCTACCTACTTATAGAACTAATATCAGTAAGTCACCGAAGTTGAATTCTAAATCAGTTACACTTTCTTAAATGTAAAAGAAAATTGCCATGATGTATACAGTTATTATTTGCCTTAATTCTGCATGAAGATACGATTGTGAGTTCGAATTCTGCCTAGGGTATAGATGGTTATGTTGTCAATGTAATGTGTTGTATTGTCTTAACTAAGGTAATGCTCACCCCACGTCACGGGAGTTCTACAATGTCTTCATTTGGTACCAGGTCGAAATGATCCACATATGGGGCGTTCAGAGCACAAGGGAATCAAGTCCACTTTTTGTCAATTGGGAGATATTTCGTCTGTACATACCTTAGATGAGGCTACTTTCAGAGCATAAAAGAATCACGTCCTCACAATCTTTGTAATGGTGCGGATGTTTAAAATCACACTCACCTTTAATGGGTTATAACTATATATAAAGATTTTCAGTCTAATTTTCTGAAAAGTTTATTTTTGTGACTTGATTCCCTTGTGCTCTGAACACCCCATATGATCTTAGAGTAAACTTCTTTTGGAGTGTAATATGCCCCAAAGAAGAAAACTATTCTATTCAAACGAATATGTAAATTGTATCAAACATGGTAGACAATCTCCTTTAAATATACTACTGGTTTATAGTAATGAAGAGAACAAGTTTTTAATGTCTTAAGTGGTAGAGTCGATAATTTCGTGATTACAGATACCATGTAAACACTCGTTACATAGTTGTAACACCTTATGAACAGTCACTTTTAATAAACTATAATGAACTTCTGCTGAGAAACGTTTTTCAAAATTTACTTAAGAGTTTGGGTGGTATACATGCATATTGTTATCAAAATCATCATTCAGACTGTTCCTGTCTTTTAAAAAAAACATTCATGTAACTTATCAGTGTACTATGATCTATATCATCTGTGCCTTCAAAGTTTTTGGTTATTTTTCCTAACTGGTGACAAAATTTAATAACTGCATGCTGTTCAAATGTTGATTGATAGATTGAGTCATCACCACTGTAACAAACGTCATACAAACTGACATTATTTATCGAAGAAACTGCGTGAACTAATCACTTTCCATCAACAAATACACTACTTGTATATATGTGCGTGGTTCAGATTTGATCCGAACTTTATTATTTTCCTTGGATTAAAGTAAAATTTATTATACAAGCTTTTATTTTTTTCATTTCCTTCTTTTAGTTCTGTCAACAATTAGCAGGAAAAAAACAAATGTGGACCATATTTGTATCTTGAATATGTTTAACTTGCTATTCCTGTAGAAATTTCTGATAAGTCGATATTCAATGTTAGTAAAAAAAAATACATTGTTAATTTCCGTCAGTATGATTTATCTTCTTCTCTGATTGAGGTTCTGGCTGACATGTACATCTATTATCAGGCAGTACATCTCACTTGACAATAATGTGTCAGAGGAAGAACAATTGTTTGTGTGCATCTGAAGTCTGACTAGTGTAATATGTAGCTAGTCGGCAATGTATGCAATGGAGGGGGAAAGGAACTGGCCACCCTACCCCATTATCTCCTAGTCTACTTGCCTCATAAATGGTGGCTTGTTGGTATCACTTGTGAGGTTCAGATCTGTCTTCGGACAGTTTACTAAACAACATGACTTATCTGTGACAGACGGATATTAACAGTTGTATTTTTATTAATATTGAATGTTGTTGCACAGCGAATATCATCAAGTTTCTCATTGTGAAAGGAGAACCAGTGATGCTGAAGATTTGTAGCACAGTAGCTCAATTTCTAACATGTCAGAGGCGAATAAATGTCTGTGAATTGTCCAAGAAAGTAAATATCAGCGTTGGAAGCACTGAGCAAGTTATTCACTAACATTTAAAGTTTTCAAAAATGAGTGTTATGTGGGACTATGCGGATGACGTGAATATGTTAGGAGAAAATCCACAAACGATTAGGGGAAACGTGGAAATTCTAGTTGAAGCAAGTAAAGCGATTGGGTTGGAAGTAAATCCCGAAAAGACTAAGTATATGATTATGTCTCGTGACCAGAATATAGTACGAAATGGAACTATAAAAATTGGAGATTTATCCTTCGAAGAGGTGGAAAAATTCAAATATCTTGGAGCATAAAATCCAGACGTTTGAGATGGGCAGGACATGTCGCACGTATGGGCGAATCCAGAAATGCATATAGAGTGTTAGTTGGGAGGCCGGAGGGCAAAAGACCTTTGGGGAGGCCGAGACGTAGATGGGAAGATAATATTAAAATGGATTTGAAGGAGGTAGGATATGATGGTAGAGACTGGATTAATCTTGCTCAGGATAGGGACCAATGGCGGGCTTATGTGAGGGCGGCAATGAACCTCCGGTTTCCTTAAAAGCCAATAAGTAAGTAAGTGCTATACGGGTGCTCAAAAATCTGACTGAAGAAAACAAAGGAAGACGAGTTGCACTTTGTTCCCAACATATCCAACACTACAATCAAGAGAGTCACGAGTTTCTGGATAGAATTGTGACACTGATGAGACTTTGAGTATACCAAAATAATGCTAAAAAAATGTAATGACTTCAGGACTATCAGCCTGATATGATACTCTGCGAAGATTCTCCTGTGAATACTGAATCGATGTTTATATTCTAAGCTCAAAGGATGGTTGGAAGAAGAGCAATTTGGCTTCAGGAAGAGAAAAGATATGGGAGATGCAATTGAACTGCTGCGAACAAATGGCGAAAGATATCTAGACAAAAATAAAGAAGTGTATGTAGTATTTGTGGACCTGAAAAAGGCTTTTGACAGAGTGGATTGAAATAAACTTACGGGGATCCTCCAGAAAATTGGTGTGGATTGGAAAGAGAGAAAGCTATCCAGTAACCTTTATATGAAACAATGAGTCAAAGTCAGGATAGGAGAAGAAATTTCAAAGGGAAGTGGAATAGGGAGAGGAGTACAAGGATGGCCTTTATCACCTAAGTTTACCCTATTCAACATCTACTTGGAGGATTTAGTGAAGAACTATTTTCAGAATATGGGAGGGGTAATAATAGGAGGAAGAAGAATAAAGAGCATAAGATTTGCTGATGATATGGCATTGTTAACAGAAGGGGAGGAAATATGCTGCTGGAGCTGTATGACAGCTATGAGCAGTATGAAATGAAGATAAATGCAAGCAAGATGAAGACTATGGTTATCGGAAGAAAACTAGAAAAAGTAAACTTGCGAATTCGAAATGAGACAGTGGAACAAGTGGACAACTTCGAATACTTGGGATATGCTATAAGTAGCAACATGAACTGCTGCCAGGAAGTCAAAAGGAGGATACCAATGGCAAAGAAAGGTTTTAATAGAAAAAGGAGCATCTTCTGCGGACCTCTGGAAAAAAAGAAATCACATGATTGACAACATTTAGATATGTGAATCATATGTGGAGGCTAAGAGGAAGGCGGAAAATAAGGAAGATTGGAGAATGCTAGTTTGCAGTGATTGTCCTGACCTAAGACAGAACATTATGAATGAATGTTCACAGATAAAGTTTAGATAAAAATTTGACCCCTTTAATATATTTTATTCTGAGACACAATGCAAATTATTGACTCCACTACTTATAATCATGATCTGTTCACAGTTTAAATGTTTTAGAATCCACCTTTACTATTAATTGAGTGCCCACCCCTGGATTAAAGTGTAGTAGTAATTTTTGTTATTAGCATGACAAATTAGCTGACGAAAGTTATGGTTTGATTTATAGTTAAGTATTGTGTTATATAGGAATGATACATGAAAAAACGAAACTTTCATGTCTAGTAAAGTTGCGAGATGAACAAAAACACAAACTATTGAGGTTTTCATTAATATGTCTTTCATGAAGATGCATTTTTAGGTTTAGATTAAATGTAGTAATTTATGTGTATCAGCATGTAATTAGTTTTGGATGCAGAGAATGTGAAAGAGTTATACCATAAGCATGTAAATATTATAAGATAAAATTTAAATGATATAATTACTACAAATATATTTAAACATATGGTGGAAAAGCCTTGTTGACATCACATAGTTGCATGATACCGGTATGTGTGTTTTAAGTATATTCATTGCAGAAGATGACAACATGGTTTTATTACCAAAGTATCCTTCCCTGATTATAGTCTAGTGGTAGTGAAGCAAATAAAGTATATGAAGAGAATAATTGGTGTGTGTTGTTTATGTCATCCCTATCTACCTGGTAGATTCTTTGAAATATTGATAAACGAAATAACTGTAATTCAACACCAAAAAACGAATTTTTAAAAATGATACGCGAAAAACACGGCTTTGAGGATAATGAAGGAAGAGCACTCAAAATGACAATCAGCCAGATAATTTTAGGACTTAGTTAACTAGTAAGGTGTATGTTACTTGGTTTCAGCAAGATGATGCTACATCTCGTATTGTTAAAGGGTTTCTGAGAAACCTGTTTCCAATTCAGGGTGACACTGCCTCCCTGTCAAAATCTTCAGATTTATAGAAGATGAAACCAAGGCGAAAATTTGTTGTGAAACTACTGTAGTCACACTAGAAATATTGAATTGTACTTACACGTCAGTATGGTGTTTATTCGTACTTCTTTATTGTTAGATTGCAGACTCTTGTGAACCAAAGTTAAAATCCTTTCAAACAGTCACCACAATCGCTCCAGCACACTTGATTTCATTCTTAAATTTTGACTCATATGTCTGGGCATTGTATTTATGTTCGAACAATACCCAAATCACGCATCCATAGGCAACATCTGTGCCTGTTACAGGTAATCTCAACTAAGTTACTAGGATTCCTATCTTAAATTAATGCTGCACATAGAACAAACTCAGCCCAGACGCTCAAATAAGTCGTTGGAATTATGGAAAATCCACACAACTTAGTGTTCGCACAGTCTTCCTCTTCAGTTTTGACGAATCCACCATGTTACTTTATATTTTCATGTCATGTCTCACTGTAAAAAGGCGAAGTAAATCTATAAAGGAGGCCTATACATCAGGGAATGGCTTCTGGAGAGTCATCATAGATAGGCAAAATATGAAATTTCATATTCTAAACCATTTCTGCTAGCAATATGACAACAAGGATTTTCACGATTCGTGATATGTAGAATGCTATTAACAGAAAAAAAAATGTTCATATATTGCAGGATTTTCTTCCCTCCCATTAATATTTCTACAACTATCACTGAACCAAGCTTTTCAGACGTTATAGGGGAACAATAGAGACGTTTTCCAGAAACTCTTGAAAAACTTAACCCACCTATTCTATCAACATTCCGGGATTCCTAAGGGTAAAAGAAATCTCCAAATTACCCTTTAAAATTATTGAACTCATAGCGTCAATGAATTCGAGAAGCCAAAGCAAAATAAGTGATTCCTATTCCACCTTTACCCATTCTTTCGAATCTAGTGAAAGTTTCTTCAGTGTAGCCATTAGCAACGTGCATTACAGGCAATATGTTCGGTTCAAGTTTGTCGAATATGGCAAAGTTCGAAATTTGCCAATATTTGCTCTGCAGAAGGAGGCTGTCGTGTTTGGTCCACATTGTTGTATAAATATTAGCTGTCCTTCACTTCCACTTCTTCATGTTTTAACCGCTTATGAATTTTAGCATTTCATATAAAATAAGACAAGGTTTGTAATGTTCGAACACTGAGGGACATTAGTAGCCATGTCTACTTTTATAAGTGTAAATTAATGTTTTATAAGGATTTCAATGTCTATTTTTCTCCTCTTCTTGCATCTTCATGAATTTTTCTTTGTATAAAACAGTATTAACTGACAGAAGGTGTACCGGTAATCTTTTGCCAGATATGGGTACGGAAGTTATTTGTGTTATATTATAACTAGTGTTGAGTCAGCCAGTGTAAGAACTGTATGTTCTTTTTTTTTTCTTGTTCTCTTCAGTATAAAAAATCGAGTTATCTAGTTCTTGTAATCAGGTAAGGATTTGATGATGCTGATAAACTGTTTAATTATGCAGACTTATTGTACAGTATTTCAAATAGACAAAACTATTACTCTCTAAAGGCTTATTTTGTAAATAATGGTGTAAACCTGCTTCAAATGGTTTTGGCAGGTAGATATTTTTGCATTGAAATATTTATTTCATATTTTGCCAAACTAAATTTCATATTTTAACAGAATTTTCTTCATATTGTACCGGTCCCTAGGCATCAGCAGAATTGCATAATCAAACTGACGACTGGTGCAACTGATTAATGTTGAGACCAATTTACTAGATTTAGTCACACCCCACATCATACGAAAAAATACCTGTATGAGAAAACCTTTCAGTACATGAGAGGCTAACTGCCATCTTACGATTCGTAAGTACTGGAAGGACCTTTAAAAACCTCGAATTCATGACCAACATTTCAGTGTCAAACATTACCACGGAATGTACGGAACTAAACAAACCAAAAAACAAAGGGGAACTGAGCAAGGGATGAAGAGAAGTTGGAGAAAAGCATCCAGACGCAACAACTTGCTTGTGCAGTTCTCGGAAGATGATGCCCTGGAACTCATGCCTCCAACTCAGTGTTCAATCTTCGTTCAGTTCTAAACATCACTCAGTTGTACAGTTCACACTCTCCTTCTTACTTGCAACATTTTGCATATGCAAGTAAAACGTCAAGTAAGTTGCAGCATCTGGACTGAGCTTTATCATTTGGCAGTAACAAGAATGAAACAAATGGTTTCATATGGATGGGGGTTATTAAGAGGTGCTAGTGATATATAGGCCTACCAGTTTTCGATTAGCAGCTTCATATTTGAGACCAATAAATGCAGTCCATTTCCGCTACTATCACACTAATTCTAACTGGTTATGAATATATTGTATCAGTAATTCTCTTTCATTGTATGTTCGTAAAAATGCAAACTAGTAATGTGATTATATCTTTAAAAGAGGAATATGTATTATTAATACCAGTACCTACTCTAAGTAAGTAAAAGGTAAAGGTATCTCCTACATAGATCGTGAAGATGCTTGGGAGGCATGGAGGTAGAGCTTGGCACTTGCCTTTTACTCCTGGAAAGATCCAGTACTCAATTGATAAAGAGAGTGAATGAATCTCGGAGCTATTCTGGAAGTTTTGCAAAGAGAAAAATCCCATCAGCATTCCAAATTGAATCCAGAACCTTCCAGTCTGTAGCCAGTTGTTTTCCAGCACCTCTATGAATATGCTAGAGTTTACTCTTTTAAGTGCACAGTAATAAAATTTGCTGTCGTCTACCAGAGTAAACTTGACACACCTATTTATAGATCGTGGTTGTACATACTACAATCACAATATGTTGTTTGATTTAAATGGAGTAGCATCATTGTAGAAACCCACAGAATGCAGAGTGGGTGACCCTTCAGGTCACAGTGTGCTTCAGGTAGTATCAATTTGCGCTTACGATGGTAAAATAGCCAGAAGTGTACTTCTGAAGTCTTAAAACATATTACTCACTGTTCAGTGTGTTACCAAAATCTATTATAAATATTTATGCTTTAAGACTTTTTTAGTTTTACATTTTTGATACTTCAATGTAGCAAAAGTAATGTGGTCTATTTCATCCTATCATAAGGGAGGAACAGAATCCGACCTAATGGCGCCATAAGAATATGTTTCTTCATCATAATTGCCGAAAAAGTAGGTTGAGACGCAAATTACATATACGCCAATATACACGAAGTTAAAAAATACAAGAGTTAACCCCTTTCAAATATGCCGCTAGACCTGACAACGTGATAAATCGTATGATACTCTTTCTTCTTATTCCGTTTGTACCAATGCTTACGCAATAGGTAACTACAGCGTAAAATGTTTGTGCAACACCCGATCAGGGGCAATACGCTGTACTTCAGAACAGACAGAAACGTTAAAGCAATCTGAAGCTAAAAATTTTATTAGGGACATTTCATTATCGCTATTGGCAATGCGAATGGGATGACGTCACACAGTCAAAGACGGTCAAAGGATAGGGTGTATGACTTTTTACAAAAATTTTTTTTTTACGTTTTGCCAATAATATTTTTTATCATATTTCAAATTACTAACTTTATTGGATAATATTGCATTAATATGTTTTTGATACTGTTGTACAGTAGTGTTATGAATAATACACAATCACGAACATTATTTTCAATAATGTATTAATTTGTCTCACAGGCAAAAGTGAATAGTTTCCTTCCGATACTCTTTGGCGTTGTGTAGGTCGTGGAGTAAAGAGTTTTTAGAGTTTATGCTTTTAGCAAAATGAGTAAACAGTTGTCATAAGTGAAAATGAGCACATATAATTGAATTGGGTGAGTTACAGAAATACATGTTAGAATTACTATATTACTATACCTTAAGTATATTTGTTTTACATTTATGTATGAACATATTGTAAAATATGTACAAAAAGTAATATTGATTTCATCATACATTTACCTCAATATTGTCCAGCATGTGATTGTCATATCACTGTGCTGCACACGGCAAATTAAAAGGAAAAATATATTTTTAGCTAACGTATGAGAAACTTTTAGAATTGATATATCACTCATTCCAGAACGTGTCCTAAGGAAACCATCACGTGTTTATTTTTTTATATATCACCATTCATGTGTATTAAATAGCTACTTTTCTTTTCTCTGTTTGCATTTTTCAATTTATAATTCTTTTACATTGAAATATGTATTTTCCGCAAGACGGTAATTAATAAATCATGTACATAAAACTACTGTACAACTGCAGAGCTAGTACCTACGTCTTGTGGCCTAAAAGCACATAATGAGCACGTACAGTAGATGAGGCTGTGTTTTATTCATACCTAACATAAGCAGAAAATTCATATATTATGTGATACTAGAACTGTTACAGTGTTGCTAATTACATACTATGACAGGATTTATAGGATTTTTATTGTCATGAATCTGGCGAATGTTGTATTTGTACAATAGATGTAGATGCATATTATGTAGTACCTAGCCAATATTTTGGTTAGGTATTTCCACAGAAAATTATGCAGTAAGTTTACGCGTATTTTCTGAATAAATACACAGTTTAGTTGTATTTATAGGGTAGAAGACGTAAACATATGGTAATCACAAAATTTACAAATAGCCTACTAGGCCTACAGCCTTACCGATCTATAGCCTATATTTACACATGAATTCTAACTTGATAGGCCTATGTTATTTACTTTTAATAAAATTTGGACTTGTCATTAGACTACAGTAGTGTTATTTTCACCTATGCAGCACTAATGCATTAATGTCAGATTGTGCCATGATGTTAAGATTTTATCTTCTAACAGGAAAACATTACCGACTTCAGTTTTATTTCACAGGAAGATTACAACAGCAGTAAGTGAAAAACTACATGTTTTTTTCAAGTGAAACAAAAGTCTTGGTACCGGTGAGATCTTTTCTCTCTCTCAAAAGAAAATAATATTTCAATGGATACATAGCCACACTATTATGCCTAAAAATGAGACATATGATAACATTGCGATACAGGTAACACATTTTGAACAAAAATCTAAATGGTATAGCCTATTTGTAAAATGGCCTCGCTTTAATTGACTCTCATTTTACAAACCTATGGATCAACAGTTGGATCTCTTCTGACAAAGCCAAAACTTTTCAGGCCATACAAAAGAAACCAAATGACCTGAAAATGCACAAAACTTGTCAAGACATATTGTTCATTTTTAACGAGCATACACACATTGTCATTACACAATTATAAATACACAGATTTCACAAAACAGAATATCATTTGTGCTCAATTTAATTTGAATGGCTTAACTGAGGTTAAGTTTGACGAAATTTGTGCTTGGTTAGAGGTTAGTGCTACAAAGTAATTGTACTGTTTTACACAACATAGACTATGAGAGTGTAATTTCAACATTCTAAGTCATAAAACTGCTTAAAATAAATCCACTTGAATCACGCATAATTTACAAAATAACACTCTTAAACAGCGAAGATGATAGTTTCATCTCAGTCATGTTTTTGTAGTCAAAATAACCATTAAGATACTGGAGTACAAAATTCCACAATAGATGTTACAAATTTCTATGCAGGCTTACATTGTAAAATAAGAATTTGGTGTGCGAACAGTGTTTACAGGGTTATTGGATCATTTTTTTTTCTTTTTTTTTTTTTTTTTGGTGGGGAGGGTAGGCCTAATAATTCAAAGATTTCGTTGCCTGAATATTAACTGTAGCCCTAATTACCATAATGACTGTGGAAGGAAGTATTTATATTTTGTGCAGGATACTGGTAACACTACTGCATTCACCGTCAATTATTCAGTGACACAGCTTATAAAAGTCTGGTCATTTCACTGTGAGCCATGATTGGCCTCAGAGATGCTCTATTTTGAATCCATGTGATATTTGTCCGTTAGGAGTAGGAGGGAGCTTATAGATGAAGTTTTTACCTAATGAAATTACAGAAAATGTCGGGAACAACATTACTCATGAAGAACTCCATGAAGTTTCGGGGAAACATTCTGAAGATGAGATGTGTATGTACAGGTGGATGGCATCATTTCGAACATGTATTGTAAATAACAAGTACTTTTGTAGCCTCTACCAAATTTGTAGGTGACTGAAAAGTTTTTGACTTGAATACATCTATAAGTTCAGACCAGTACTAGAGTGCCATCCCAGAAAGTTGACCGACACATTTTCAGGCCAGCTTTATTGTGCCTATAATTTCTAAACTACACGACATAGTCCAATGAAGTAAATGGCGATCAACAGATGAAGAAACAATGTATCCAATGTGACCTTGAGTTGGAGTGTGTAGCATTGTATAGCAATTGCAGGACAGTTGAAGTTGTACAAATTGGGAGGTCACGTGGCAGCTGAGGCTGTATAACTGTAGATTTCGAAGCGATAGAACGTTCACAGTGGTGTCGAACGATTCGTAACGAACCTGGCTACAGTCTCAATTGAGCAACAATCAGTAGTCGACAAGTTAAATTGGAAAAAATTCTCGAGTAAGTTTAGTGAAGAGAGAAAATTCGAGGCATATACAGTGCAAATGGAGACAGGCATATATGCAGTAGATTCGTTACTTTCAGCATCCCATTCCGAGAGAGACAGTCACTCATAAAGCTTACAGCTGTGTCACTGATACAGCCTTCCCCGATTTTTTTTTTTTTTTTTCCCATAAATACTCTACTCATTTGTCTTTGAGTTACTAGGCAATGGACAATTTGTTTATATTTGTTGAGTACTATTATGAAGAATATATAATGCAAAAGGGAAGTTTGTCTGCATTGGAGAGAGCAGAGTGTACACACAATAAATATAAATGTAATCCATCTCCACCAAAATATAAACTGCACCTTGACCTGAAATAATTTATCAAATTAAATTAAGAAAAATTTTAAACCCTAAAAAGATTTTCATTATAACGATTATATCAATCTTGAGCAATAGCAGTTATGTTAGCACAAACTCCTGCTTGTAACAAAACAAACAAAACAAAACTTACATGTAGTCACCACATTCATAACAGATGCTGGAAGTGTTTTTTTCGTTGTTGAAGAATTGCTGTCTCATCCAGCATATAGTCCAGATGTTGCACCTTTCAAATACTGATTGTGCCTGTCCATGGCAACATTCACCAACAAATTCGAAAACTGGCAAAGAGATGAGTCAAAGTCATTGAAAATGATGGCCTCGTATATACAACTACACATTTTTTTTCACTATGTATGGGAGGGAGGGAACTTTGGGAATTGACTGTCTCATAAAAATGCAACCCCCTTTCACTGCTACTGCTCTCAAGTAAAATAAAAAAAAACACAGAGAGATAGTATACCATTGGATGGAGAAAGGAACATTGTATCAAATGAAATTGAAAAGACTGCTGACAATCGAGCCTGAGCAAGCTGGAAGCATCGTGAAAATGTCCCACATTTGGCTCGTTGTCGAATTTTCACTCATTAGATGCCCTACCTGTGAATCACATTTCATTAACATTGACATCAACATCTCACTTCGTAGCTAAAGAGCCATGCTAATTGGATGGCTTATCACTCCAGCAGGAAAATCTAAATTTAGACCAAGATAGGTGACTCCAAGACGGATCAACTTAAAAATATCAAAGATGTCCAAGAAACAACGATGCTTAGTTCTATTGTGACCGATGAACTGCATGAAGTAAGTTAAGACCTAAAAGGATTTGAAATACATCAGCCAAGACATTGACCAAATGGAAATGTGAGCAGGATGCCTTGGGAGAAGTCGGCACAGGAGGCTGCAAAATCGACTGAGGCTATCTTGGAGTAACAACACTTCTTGCACACCCCAAATCACCGTGTAGGACGAGCCCATGGATATGGATGCAGCAGTGACTGACCTGATATCTGGCTGAGTGCATTGGGGCAGCAGGGTGCTGAAGATACTGCTGCTGAGACAGGGTAAATCAGGTATGCGGAACACGAGGCTTACTACAAACACACCAGTGACACACTTCATATGCTGTTTGTCAACAATCTGTTCGGACAAATCTGTGACAGACTGGTTCAAGCTCAACCTGAGTCTTATCAGCATGTCACAGGTAGCCATGCTCGTGAAAAAGTTCGCTGATGAGTGCAATCGACTGTCTGCGTTCACACTGTGCTCTACTTGGTGCCAGATGCTCAATGCCTATATAGTGTTCTCTCTGGAGTCGAAGCAACAACTAAACATGTGCTGAGTACCCGATACATTGCCACTGCTGGATCCAATCACTCACTGCTGAACTCACTACAACTGCCATTCATACAGGTTCATCAGTTGTGACAAAAGATGGCACTTATAAGATAATATTAGATAAGTAATCAATGTGTGTCCTTCAATGTCGACAACATGGTAAGGCAGCTACACGACGATTAGCCTTGCAACATGAGCATGGAGCAGCACTTGGTGCACAAGTCTTATCTCAGCAGCCAAGTGAAGAAGTGGGTGGTGAAAGAGTGACATCATTTATGGTCAGAACACATTGCACAAACACTACAACATTATGTTGACGAGGAAGTGTTCTAGTTTTCAAGGTGTCAACAGACAATAGATACTGTTGCCATTAATGTGCAACACTTCGGTTTATGATTTGCCTTGGCAATGGCATCTATGACTCTCAGCAGTTTGTACATTGGCATGATTATCGTAAGAAATTTGGACGACTTGCCATGTATCCACCACATGTCATTCTTCTCTTATCATCCTATTCTTGCTGTGTGTGATTCCATTGAGTCTGTAGTACAGTGCTGTGATTTGTCCCCAATAAATGATTGCATACCCAACCTCGTTTCATTTCTTACACCACCCAGACTTAATTCGACTTAAAGATATGCATTATAGTATAAGCTATAGTAAAGCTATGCAACTGTCGACAGATAATCTTATCCATATGTAGTTACATAAAGATATGCAGCATAGCTACGAGGTGTGTAAATAAAGTCATAACACTGATTTTTTAACCTGCTTTATTCCAACAACATTACAATTGAACATTGTTCCCTTCAAAGTAATTGCCTTGGGAAGCCACACAGTGCTGGAGATGGTTCTGCCACTCCTCTTAGCTGTGCTGGAACATGGATACTGGAATAGCCTTCAGCTGGTTGATTACAGCCGTTTGAATGTTGTCCAGGGCTCCAAAACAACGTTCTTTGAGGTGTTTTTTCAATCTCGGGGAGAGGAAGAAATTTCAAGGACTCAAGTCAGGGGAATAAGGAGGCTGAGGAGCCACAGGAATGTTCTTATTGGCCAAGAAACGGTTTACTGAAATTGTTGTGTGAGAAGGCGCATTGTCATGATGCAACACCTAGTTGTTTTTTATATTTGGTCTCACATGCATGACCCTTTTGTGAAATCTTTCAAGAACTTCTCGGTAAAAGTGTTGATTAACCCCTTGGCTTGAAGGCACAAACTCTTTGTGAACAATTCCCTGGCTTAATTAACAATTATATATAATAATAATAAGTTTTCAGTCAAATACACTTTTCAATTTGTGAGGTCAGATAATCTGTTACATCACAATATTTAGTACGAAGTCACTAATATTTTCGACTTTAAAAAGTCATCTTCAGGTGCATGAGATGCAAACAATATTTAAAATAGGTGATAAGTTGATCTAGCAATTAATAACATGGTAAGTGATGCACGTGCTGGCATTTACAATTATATAAATTTCGTGCCTCTTGAGGTAAACTGTACATGGTAAAGCTGAACACTGATGCTAGATTTTCGTGTGTATATAAGACAAGGAGAAGGCACAGCATGATATTAACCTTATACAATTAAAGGCTAAGTATTCTCATTAGATCGTATCATTAAAATTAAATTTGTACAGTTTGATATTAACTATGTTAAAATGTTAAATATAATGTATAAATTTAAAAGAGATGGAGAAGCTGTGATGTAAATGCTGTTGGTGGGAGAGCACGCAGTCTAATTCGTCGTGGTGAATGCCATAGTTGTATGGTTGTTCAGTTGTTTGCATCCAGACAAGGGGGCGTGTTTCAGCCGACAGTCTAAAACATGTAACGTCGGGTGAAACACGCCCCCTTGTCTGGATGCAAACAACTGAACAACCATACAACTATGGCATTCACCATGACGAATTAGACTGCGTGCTCTCCCACCAACAGCATTTACATCACAGCTTCTCCATCTCTTTTAAATTTATACATTATATTTAACATTTTAACATAGTTAATATCAAACTGTACAAATTTAATTTTAATGACATGATCTAATGAGAATATTTAGCCTTTAATTGTATAAGGTTAATATCATGCTGTGCCTTCTCCTTGTCTTATATACACACGAAAATCTAGCATCAGTGTTCAGCTTTACCATGTACAGTTTACCTCAAGAGGCACGAAATTTATATAATTGTAAATGCCAGCACGTGCATCACTTACCATGTTATCACCTATTTTAAATATTGTTTGCATCTCATGCACCTGAAGATGACTTTTTAAAGTCGAAAATATTAGTGACTTCGTACTAAATATTGTGATGTAACAGATTATCTGACCTCACAAATTGAAAAGTGTATTTGACTGAAAACTTATTATTATTATATATAATTATTAATTGTATTCACACTTTTCTGAACCAACATGTCTTTCAAATTCCCTGGCTATCAAAAAAGCACATCAGCATGCTTTTGATCTTTGATTTGCTCATTCATGGGTCTTGGAGAGCTTGGAGTGTGCCATTCCATGTTCTGGCACTTGGTTTCCAGGTTGTATTCAAACACCCAAGTCTCGTCACTGGTAATGACACGTTCCAGAAAGTGGAGATCATTTTCAATCGATTCCAAAAAGTCAACGCACCTGTTTCTCTTCATGTCCTTTTGGTCCTGTGTGAGGTTTCTCGGAACCAGTTTTGAGCAGATTTTTCTCATCCCCAATTCATTAGTCAAGATCTGATGAATGGTGGTGTGACTCAAATTTAACTCTGCCACAATCATTCTGACTGTCAACCACACAAGATCCCGACTCTGTCGACATTTGCATCAGTTCTTGCAACCAAAGATCTTCCGCTGCAAGGTTCATCTTCAATTGACTCTCTTCCTTCTCCAAATGCCTTAAACCACCGAAACACCTGGGCCCTTGACAAAACACTGTCTTTGTAGGCCTGTCGAAGTTTTGCAAACATTTCTGTTGCACTGTTTCCAAGACTGAAGCAAAACCTGATCGCACATTGTTGTTCGAAATTTGTGTCACTCATTGTCAGAACTCTCAAGCAAAACCTGCTTCACTAAAACAGTACAGACAACCAACGTGACTCTAGCGAGGTCCAACTCGCACTGATGATGCATCACATGTTCACCTGCCTCCCCTCCAAGTTCCAAGTCACCAGTGTTGCTTGATCGAACACTACACGACCAGTCTCATTACTTTATTTACACACCTCGTATGCACTTGTTGTTTAGTCAACTATCCGAATACAGGTTTGAACCTCATAAATAGGGCTCAGAAGTTGATGACCTAAAAATCATAGAAAAATGACGTATAAAATGACCTTAAATTTCTGAAAATATGACACTAAAACTTAAAAAAAATAACAAGATTTTAATAAGAATAATAATAACTCCTTTTTAACTTCAACTGACATCATGAGTGTATACTTGAAACGATCAAGATCCCCTGATGAGAAATCTTCATCAAAAGCATTGAAGTCAAAATTTTCACTTTGCAGAACTTTCTCGATTTTACACATTGACTGACCGTACCCTATGTTGTTTTCCAATACCTTTTTCATTTTCTGTCTAACTTCTTGTCCAATTTTCCCTACACTTTTTTGCAAATTGTTAACTCGCAATAGTTCATGCACTCTATGAGGAGCAAGAGCCATGCATGTTATGTGAACCATTTTTGTGTAAAATGATTTAATTTTGTGCCCATTTTCATCATATATCTGGCTGCATCTGCACTTTCTTTAATTTCACACAACTTATAAAATAGTATAGCCTTCTTCCATGTGTAGAAAATACATTGTCACCAAACTCTGTCACTAACTGTAGCAAAAAACTTTGTCTATTTTACTTCAGCATCTGTATGTCTTCACTTCTGAGGTACAATAAAATGCTGACTGCGGGCACTGTGGCTGCAATATTTGTTTTGTTGCATTGAATGGGGGGAATCACCTAACACAAGCGGTCAAGAGTCAAGGCTGATGCAACCATAAGGAAAATTTCTGCATTACATAATCAAATTGCATAAGCAATCTGCAGTAGGTTCCTGAACAACGACCACAACAAAAAAAGTCCGTTGAAATCAGAAAAGGACAAAAATGCAACAAAAAGTACTATATTTCCTTGATCAATATAAGATCGAAAAATGCAGAAAAATGCAAAATAAAAGTAGGCTATATTGGTTCATGTTGAAGTGAAACGAGTTTATATTGCATCCTGCATTGTCTGTGATGCCCCAGAAAAAAAAGATATTTCATCAACTTCCGAGCCCTACTCATAAGCGACACCAATAAGGCATCACTCATGTGGCAATTAAACCACGAAATAATGGGGTAGGGTGGTCAGTTTCTTTCTCCCTCCTTTGCATACATTGCTGATTAGTAACATATTACACTAATCAGAGCTATGCACTTGGCATGTTTTATTTATTTATTTTTGTTTTGACAAAGTGCCTAGTATAATAACTGACAATGATAGGCAAAAGAGAAGAAAAGGTTCATTAAAATCTGTTTTATTAATTATTGATAGTGATTAAATGTGTTTTTATTAACTTTACCATGTGTAAGGGAATTGAAATAATATACTACAGGTATTGAGTAGTAGAGATTAGACAATCTCTTTTGGCATTTATTTAAATTATAGATATAATTTTTTGAAAGTAGGGGAGAGAGGAATCTTGCAGAACTACAGAACTCGTGCAAATTTTTATGTATTTCTTAAGTTCTTGGATATCTTTTTCATTTCTACAGGAACTGTTGTACATATAGTGCAGTGTTTTTCAATCTTTGTCACACTAAAGTTGTAATTCAAAATCTCGCAGCACACCCATATAATCTAAACCAGTCGCTCCTAACCGGGGAGGGGAGGGTGTGGTTTCTAAAAAACAAGTGAAATACAATGTTTTTAAGGTTGGTACGATATTTTAACTTTACTGATCTGACAACTATGGCTGAGCATCACTGAATGTTGACTTGTGCTGCATTCGTTGAAAGTTGACTCTTGTGGACTCGCTTTTTTTACTATTTTGACTTTTATTTTTCCAATTTTTGCTAAGCCAACCTTCACTGTTTTCATTTTCTCCCAGAACACTAGCGGATCATTTGTAGCACACCAGTTTTCATGCATATTTTTACAGATTGCAGTTAACTGAAAATGCACATAATGTGTTTGTCCACCTTTTGATCCAAAACCCACCTGTTTGCACGTCCATTTTCGTGAAACATCTCTGTTCCATTGTGCACAATTTTACCAGTCAAACAAACAAAACAAAAAAAAAAACGAACTTAATTGATTTAAAATTATCTATATTCATCACATATTCACCATATTATTATAACTAAATTTCTTTTCTAATGTAGGTATCCTTAACTTAAATGAATGCAGATCATGATATCAGGATTGTTGTGCTACTTATCATCCATTCACAGCAGTTCACTGTAGATTTGTGTCCTGTGAATCCTTAGCGTGACTTTATCAGTTTTAGCTCACTTGCCAGGAGTCAGTGTAGTGTAATGGATATCTGTATAGATTAATATCCATGGGGACTAAAGTTCAAATCTTTGTATTCTGAATTTTTCTTTTGTATTGCGATGCTGCAAAACATGTTCACAGAAATACAAGTTTCAGCATCCCTGACATGTTAGAAAAGAGTTTTGGCCATGTCATCTTTCTATCCATCTGTATATAGCAATTTTAAAATATTGGATTTTGTTCATAGTCAAAAGTGAACTGTAATGAGCTCATATTGGAAGCCCCTCTCAAACACATTGTTATATCCGTATAGTAGATAAGACAGGTGCAAAAAAGCCGGCCATGAATAGATAATGCTGAAGGGAAAATCACAACAGAATTAATAGCCTCAAGTTCACACCTATGGAGTATCAGTTAGTGCGTCTGACCGCAAAACTAGATGGCCTGGGTTGAATTCTAGTTGGTACAAGTTACCTAGTTGAAGTTTTTTCCGGGGTTTCCCTCAATCCAGTTTGAGGAAATGCTGAGTAACTATCGGTGCTGGACCCTGGACTCATTTCACTGACATTATCACCTTCAATTTCATTTAGATGCTAAATAACCTGAGATGTTGATGCAGCATCGTAAAATAACCCAATAATAATAATAATAATAATAATAATAATAATAATAATTAGTCTCAATTTGGGAGACTGAAGTAATTGGCTCATTTATGCTGATTAAACATTTTTACATAAAGATTAATTTTTGATCCTATAGAATATATCTGTTATGGTAACAATGATTATTTATTAGAGGAGTGCATATTACTGTGGAATCCTGGCCACCAAGTCACTCAGTTGAGTGCGCTCCTTGTATAATGGCAATCCGATGCTGTGGATTGAACTTCAGCATAGCTCAGTGGTTAGAGCACTTGGTACGTAGAACCAAGGACTCGGGTTCGATCACTGGTGCTGGAGCGAATTTTTCTCCTCTATTTAATCATTGTAAACATTTTTAGTTTTTGAAATATTATACAAATAAATACGGTCAGATGGCAACATTGCAACACATGTTGATGTAATAATAGCAGTTGAATTACGGAATTATGTACGTAAGTGCACAAAAGGTTCAGTAACCTAAAGCGTTAATGAGGACTATTGATAGGGTTACCGTACTTCCGTATTTTGTACGGACAGTTTATATTTTAAGACCAGTGTTCGTATCTGTATCATACAAGTAAAAAAGTAGTGAAATGTCTGTATTTTCTGATTCAGGTTTGGAAATGAGTCTAATAATTAGTTAATACGACCTTTAAGAGGTGACACCTACTACATAATAATCAATGGTAATAGCCACTTTGGCTTTAAAAATACATAAAAAAACCAAAGTACTGCATTCACAAATTACAAAAGTTTATTTCCAAGAGAAAATATAAACTAATTCCCGAAACAGCTAAACAGAAACTGGTGGTATTGATTACTAAAGGTGAAACGAAATAATAGGATTTCGGAGAAAATATTCTGAACTTCTGTGATCAGTGCATTTCATATCTAGAAGTATGACAGTAGAGTTGTGAGAGTGCTGAGCAGTTTCCGATTTTGAATCACACTGCAGCAGTGTCGAGGATTCAGTTGAGTTCATAAATTCACTCGTTTCTAAATCTAATACTGCCATCAACATTGATAATGTGCTTAAAAAAAAATGTGGAGAAGGAAAGAGACTCGTATACAAAACTGAAAGGTGTAACTCTGTGGGCTGAAGTTTTCAACAAATTGAAAGAAAATGAAGCGAAATGCAACAGTTTTGAAAAAGTTTTCGAATTTGTGCAGGATGCTCTCTCCTAGTAACTTCTGCATGTGTAGAGAGGATGTTTTCTTTGATGAAAGTCATTTGGATACCTGAAAGGAATAGACTCCAAGTAAATAGGGTAAAAGCATTGGTTCAAATTGAAGTCAATTTAGAGTTTTCGTGTGTGGATTTCTATGTCTTTATCAAAGAAAACACTGATTTCCTAAAGCAAGTACATTCTTTCCAGAAATATGAGAATAATAGGTGGATGAATGACATTGATTCCATGTGTGTTTAAATCACTCAACTAGCTTATCTGTTTCTACAGTAACTGTCAGGGTATTAATGTTATGAAAGTAGAAATATGATATATTCAGTTTAGCTGTTATTATTTTATATATTGGTACAATGTAGTAGGTAATATTCTTTAATGTCCACTGCTGTGGAGTAACGGTTAGCACGTCTGATTGTGAAACTAGTGGGCCTGGGTTCAAATCCTGGTTGGGACAATGTTGAGGGTTTTTCCGGGATTTTCTCTGAACCCATTAAGAGCAAATGCTGGGTAACTTTTCGGCATTGGACCCTGGACTCACCTCGCTAGTGTTATCATCTTCATCACACTCATATGCTAGATAACCATAGCAGTTGATAAAGTGTTGTAAAAGCACCAACTAAAAATATTCTTTAATGTTAATCATCCACAATTTTTGGGAAAACAAAAATATCCGTATTTTTGTATCCAGACTTACGGTAACCCTAGATACTGGTGTCTGTGCATTTCCTCCTTTCTACCATAGTGTTCTTCTTTATAAATTATAGATATAAAGCGACATGAATCAGTGATGCATACAAGCCGCGCTTAAAACTGTGAATGCTTTGGAATTTGGTCCCCAAATTATGTATTTATTATTGAAGATAATGGAAGTTTATGAATGTAATGAAAGAAAGTCAGAACTACAAGCATGATTAAAACTAATGACTAATAGAGATTTTACTACTACCAAAATGTTTTAAACCCTATATTGATGGGATTAATTTTCTCAAGTAAATTGTGTTGATTTTGTTATTTGCAGTATGTTGCAGAGATCTATCTAACATTTGTGTATTCCTTTCGGTTTAATTATCAGTTTTGATTGGGAAATAAACATAAGATTATCATATACATTACCTCCACTGACAAAGTTTTGGTCCCATTATATCAAACTAGCTTGGACTACAGAATAATAACACTCTTTTGGGTGAGTAAGTGGAATCCTGGAACATAATCCTCTGATTGAGGTTCTGGCTGATATGTACATCTATTATCAGGCAGTACATCTCACTTGACGATATGTGTCAGAGGAAGAACAATGAGGACTTTTTTGGAAAACTTGCTAACTGCAAAATTTGCAAAATTGAGATTTTGGCGGATTTGTTAACATAAAGCAGGCCTCTACATGATGTTAAAGTTATCTTAGTAAAATTGAATTATTTCTCTTCATTATAGTGTGTCAAAGTGTGATGGTTGCACCTATAACCTATTTGTCTTCATTCAGTTTTTTGTCTCCTGTAAAATTTAGTTTTTTCTGTTAACAAGTTTTGCAAAAATGGTCCTCAATTGTTTATATGCATCTGAAGTCTGACTAGTGTAATATGTAGCTATTAGGCGATGTATGTAATGGAGGGGGAAAGGAACTGACCATCCTACCTCATCTCCTGGCCTAGTTGCCTCATAATTTGTGCCTTCTTGGTATCACATGTGAGGTTCAGACCTGTCTTCGTACAATTGACTAAACAGGTAACCATTTCCTCTGCAACACAGTGTAAATATACGACAGATTTATCACAACTCAACAACAGTAAAATCCCTTGTATCCGGTACCCAAATAACCGACAATACCAATACAACGACACTTAAAAAATAGTCATTCATGCGAAAGAGAAGAGTTTGACGAAGATGTGAATGGTTTTCCTAGATCGCACATGCTGCATATTGTGTTTACTTTTTACACCGTTCACGCATGAAAACATAAACAAAAAAACCCATTATGTCTCTGGAGTAGAGAGCAGCACTGGTAACCTGTCACTTGGACTTTGCAAACAATGCACAGAGACGATATCTTTGAAATTAACACTCGAACTCGCCTGTTTCGAAGGGGTGTTGGGTGAATCTAAATACGAAAGTGTGAAATTCTCTGTTCCTACAGCATGTAAAAATTTCATTCAAGTGATGGATAGTATCATGGCTATTACTGCTAAGCATTGCTGTTGCACAATGGATTGTGCAAAATGCAAGTGAAATGTTCTTACGCTCTAATCATCTAGCGCTACATAGTCTTTATAGTTGCGATGTTAGCTACACTGCTCTTCACGTCACATGGCTGCCATTTAAAATTGTCGTAAGGTTACGAAAACTTTTAGTATTTTCTACGCTATTATATATTACTGTACGAGTACAATAATTATAAACTGATGAATGTACATTACCATAATCAATACTAAAAATAAATATTGTACGTATTTCAAAACTTTATTTTTAATTATCTATATGAAAATTATTAAATTTCAACATGGAAAAAAATGTTTGTGCAGTAGAGTGTGTCTTTATATAATCTATAAACGTATTTTCCAATTATCTGGCAAAATCAGTTATCTGCCACTGGGTTTGTCCCACAGTTGCCGGATATGAGGAATTCTACTGTACTAAAGAAGCCTAAAATGTTGTATTAATGACATATGTGTATAATTTTTTTTTTTTGTTCTATAAGTTTAAATGCATGAAATTGAATGCAGTAATTTGAAAAACCATTAACTTCATTTATGATCTGTATTCACACATGTCGGATTTTTATTTTAAGAATTAAATGTTGACCTATGTTAGTACTGTAGTTGATTCAGTAAAGTATTGGCTAAAATACATACCATCATATGTGGTTAATTAAAATTACTCTAACGAAGTTGTTTTTGTGTACCATATGTTCATGAATTGGGGAAATTTACGTCTTTTAACTTGTAATTTCCAAAGCATCTTTTGAAATTTAATGTGAATCATATGTAATTTTTCGTAAAAAAAAATATAAGCTCAAAATGTATTATCAAGTGTTTCTAGTCGATTTTATTTGTTACGCAAACATGAATCAACAGTTCCAAAAAAAAAAAAAAAAAAAAGCAGTGGATAATGGTTTGGTTGTGGAAGCATTTCACTTTTGTTTTGTTTTATTTTTTTTAATTAGAGTTCACTTTCTTTAAAAATAGTTGTTTTTTCGCTATCTTTTAGATGGTGATCAACATTGGTTACTATTTTCATTTGTATGTAATATAGGTATATACGTAGGTAATATTTTAAATATTATGTTAGCAAAATATTATCAGAAACCTTTCCACAGATTAAAGACATTGACATTCCAGAGACAACTAATTTTATTGCGTATAACTATTTTAGAATGGAAATTTGGAGACTGCTGATGGGCTGGATCAAGTTAACCAACGGTCTGATAATAGGCGTCTGTAACACTTTACATTCTTCATAGTCTATATACACAATACAGGAACAGTCACTTCTATTACTAAATTCTCTTTTCCATTTCAGTCTCGTAATTTTCTTAGAGTCTAACCCTTCATTGTTATAGAGGGTTCAGTTCTTGGGTGCTTAGAACACATACGTTGGTATTTCAATAAGTTGAACTTGCACTGGCCTAATCAGCCCTATTTCAGTATGAAATATTATAATTACTTCTGGTTTTCCATATCTTAATTGTGGTTCATTTTGGCATTTGTGACATTATTTGGTCCTTTCTTTGTAGTAAGCTGTGGAATCAAAAGGAATAAGCCATGGAAACAAAACAGGTATTTGTGGTTGCCTGACAAGAACTGCACTGCTATATATATCTGTTACTTATGTTTGCACTTTCGGGTAGTTTGACTGTTAATAGACTTGCTTTTCAAATATATTGCATGTTTAAATTTCCATATATTGCATGTGAACCTACAGGATTGGTAAGAAGTCACTGTGTCCCTCCTCCCCATCAATTTAAAAAATTTTCGTACATTTTGACTAATTGTCCAGTGTGTCAGTATGTGCACCATCATGTTGCGCATACAAGTAGATGCACGTCCACATCATCTGTACCATACATTACTGCTTTGAAGATGTGAAAGTCGTCTTCCACCATGTTCTGCAATTCTTCATTTGTGTTACAGCAGCGTTTCTCAAACTATGGTCCATGGACCACCTGTGGTCCTCGAGATCTGTCCTTGTGGTCCTTCAAAAAAGACAGAAGAAAAAATAACGAATTACGTATCACTCTATAGCTGAAAATCTCAGAGTTTGGAAATGACATGTATGGCAATTGCTGTTCACTTTTCTCTCAGTACTGACATTTTATTAAATTTATTATCCTATCCGTCTACTGACTTCCCACTCTACTCTCAACAACAAAAGAGGGATTTAAAGCACTATAAACGTGGTGTTTCTCGCTATCTTTTCCCTGCACATCTGACACCGCCCCTGTAACCCAGCCAGGGACCACTTAAATTCATAAAAGAGGACCGAACCTTTTCATGTATTTATGACTTTCTTAATAGTTTTGCCAACACCCAGTCTGCACAATGAAATGGTCATGTACTGTACATTGTACACCAATATTTTAAAATGTAAGTATATTAATATTAAAATATGCTATGAAAATGATAAATTTGCTTTTGAAGGAAACAAGAGTAAGGTGGTCCGCGGAACTCTTCTGACTTAAAAAAGTGGTCCCCACATCAAAAAAAGTTTGAGAAACACTGTGTTACAGCAATGAGCAGACACTTCTACCTTGATAACATACATAACTGATAGTTGGAAGTGTAAAATCAGCATTACATAGGTCCACTGCTATGGAGTAATGGTTAGCATGTCTGACTGTGAAACAAGCGGACCTGGGTTCAAATCCTGATTGGGACAAGTCACTGGTTGAGGTTTTTTTCCCCGAGGTTTTTCCTCAACCCATTAAGAGCAAATGCTGGGTAGCTTTTGGTGCTGGATCCTGGATTCTTCACTGACATTATCTCCTTCATTTCACTCAGATGCTAGATAATCATTGCATTTGATAAAGTGTTGGCAAATAAACCAGTTAAAAAAGAGCACTACATAGTAACCTTAATGTGCCATCATGTTGGAGAACCATGGCTAATCGAGCAGCATAGAAAATGTAGTTCAGGAAGTGCTCCTCAACAGTGTAACTGCTTGTGTCAGCACGATCAGAGTATAAGAAAAAATAACATGCTTATGTCCTGTTGTGGGTTTAATAGGAATGAGCAAAACCAAATGAAATGTGTAAGGGGGTACAGTGACATAGCCAACTCTTTATATTTATAAATGCAGGTCGTTACAAGTCATTAACAGTTGTAATTACATTAGAATTTTGACATCAGCCAGTAATATTTGCATGTTGGTAATGTTTAAAAATATATAAACATAAGTAAAATTTTCATATTTTTCATTTTATTGTATCTAGCATTTGTAATGACCTACATCCATACACTTATTCAAATGTAGGATGCAATGTAATTAACGTAATCTTGTCTATTTCAGTATACTAACTGTGGAGGTTTAATTTTTGCTTAGTTAATGCTTCATAATTAATATTTGATTATACGTATAGCCTAATATATTTATTAAAAGCTACAGTAGCCAGTCGGCTAAGGCACTTGCCTGCCGATCCAGAGTTGTGCTTGGACGCGGATTCGATTTCCGCTTGAGCAGATTACCTGGTTGGATTTTTTCCGAGGTTTCCCTCAACCGTAAGGCGAATGTCGGGTAATCTATGGCGAATCCTCATCTCGCCAAATACCATCTCGCTATCACCAATCCCATCAGCACTAAATAACCGAGTAGTTGATACAGCGTCGTTAAATAACGAATAGGATAATTTTATAAATGCTTATGTAGTCTTTTGGTTATGTTAAACCTTAAAATTAATTTGTAAATTTTGTGGTTGGTTGAAATTAAGATTTATTTCCTCACACTTCAGAATTGGTTGGAAAAAAAGTTACAACTGTATGTAGTGAAATTATTCTGTTAATAAAATATTATCTTACAGGCAATGCTTATAAAATGTTATATAGATTTTTTTTCAATTTCTTCTGTGTTTCTTTTACAGGCTCGTCCAGGGACTGCTGAGAAAGACCAGCATAAAAAGACTTCAAACAAGAAATCTCAGAAGAAAAAAGCAACAGACAGCCAGAGTCGTCCAGGTGGTGGTGGTGGTGGTGGTGGCAGTAGTTCATCTAATAACACTAAAACTCAAAAAGTTAAAGGAGAAGGAGTATCTGTGCCAAAACAAGGTTCTAAAGGATCTTCAGCAGTTAAAAAGAGCAAAGACAAAACAGAACGTGATCAGAGTGTAAATAAAGAAAATGTCAATAAAGATGACACAAAAAAGTCGAACAGAAAGAAGAATAAGAAGTCTGTAGATGTCACCCAGAAACCACATACTGCTCCATTAACAGGTAAAAGTGAAAACTCTGATCAGAGTACAGGAAATAAGACAAAAGAGGCTGGTTGTAAGAAAGGATCATCAGTTCATAAAACTGAACAGATTGTTGTACAGAGTCCTTTGAACTTCAAGGAAGATAAGCAGAAAATCCAGACTGAAGAAGTTACACCAAAGTCTGGTTCAGAGTTGAGCAAGTCCAAAAAAAGAAGAATTC
Source organism: Periplaneta americana (assembly GCF_040183065.1). NCBI lineage: Eukaryota > Metazoa > Arthropoda > Insecta > Blattodea > Blattidae > Periplaneta > Periplaneta americana. The sequence continues at coordinate 116,727,505 of NC_091131.1, forward strand.
GAAAGAGAAGGGTTTTGGAGTCTCTTGGTATAATTGTTAATGCTGTAAAATCACCGAAAGACAAAACTAGTACCAAGAAGAGGAAGAAGAAAAAGAAGGCGAAACATTCTACAGTCCCTGATGCAAGTGAAGATTTTCTGCTCAAAGACAATACAAATATAAAACCTGTAACTGTTAGTAGTGAAATTAATGGTCTTGTAACTAGTAGGGATAAAGACAATGTTTGTGACACACTAGGAAACAAAGGAGCTGTGCGAAAGTGTGAAGAAACTGCTAATACTACTCCAAAAGTTAAGGATACTAGTAATACTCATCTGAAAAAGACATTAGACCAAGTAAATAAAGTGAAAGAAACGAAAATAGAGAAGAAAGTACTTTCAGAAAACTTGTTAGATGTGAAGGGTAGACATTCAACACAAGACTCGAACACTTCAGCGAAAGTTTGTTCTAATTGTGAAGAATTGCAGTGTAAGAAACAAGAGGAGGAGTCACAGATATCTGACAGCAAGATCCTATCAGACGATATCCCACATCAATCTCTCAACAAGAAAGAAGAATCAGGAAAAGTTGATCTAGTGAATTTTCTGTCTCATGACAATGTGGAAGGTCTTTTCCGTAGTGCTCTTCTAAATGATGTAACATTGTCTTCCCGTTGCTCAGAGAAAGAAGTAAAAAACTTTTTCAATACATACGGTACATTTTCTGAAAGAGGGAGAACTCAATTTGCAGCTGTTGAAAAACTCTTGCACTCTAGTAACAAGGATAGTGAAGATATCACTGCATCACAGTGTTTTGAACCAACATTGGATAAGGAAGTTACTTCGACTATTACACCTCAGCATTCAAATATCATTGTAAACAAAGAATCCAATCTGGACTCAAATTCGTCAGCTATAAATGTGGTTGGTTCTCAGAAGTGCGACTACTTTTCGCCAAAACATATAAAAGTTAATATAAATTCAGATGAGCCAGTGAGTGTAGCCTCTGTCTCAAATTTGGAATCCTCATATAATCAAGTAGTAAAAGGATTGAGTCGTTTAGAATCTGTAGGAAATAATTTAGTGTATAAGGGAGGTTTAAGCAGAGGACCAATTTATACAAGCCCTAATCTTGAAAACAGAGTAACCAGTAGTGCTAACAGCAGTCAGACCCTGAATAGTGCAAGCAAGATTTTTACTTCAAATACGCATGAATCTTGTAATGCAAAAGAAGAGGATAAGTCTGAATCAAGTGAAATTCCTGAAAGCGGAAAACTTGATTCGCCATTGGTAAATACAGAGAAAGATTTACTTGGTCAAGAGAAAGTGGTAGACCAATTTCTTCAAAAAGATAAAACACCTTCTTCTGAAGTTGTTAATGCTTCTGAAACAAACATTAAATTAATTCATCACTGTAACACAAAAGCAAAAGAAGAGTTACCAATCAAAGATCAAGTTTCTTGCCATACGAAAGTTTCAGATGTGAAAGCAGTGAAAAATGAGATTGATATTGTAGGTTCCTATGATGTGATAGAATGTACAAAAAATAAAGAGAAATCTGTTACTGAAATTCTACCAGAGTCTTCTAAAGACCCAGTATCTATTTGCCCTAGCCTAAATGAAAGTAAAGGTTCTAGTTGGGAGAAAGACGACCTTGAAAATCTTCCAGAAAAAATAGAAAAAAATTGTACAGAAAGATACAGATGGACTGGTTTTGTCTCTGAATCTGAGGAAGATACACAAGAGACTGGTTTTGAAGCTACTATATCCGTAAAAAGTGTAATTCCTATTAAGAAGGTAGAAGATAATAAGAATATTGACAATAGCACGGAACTTAATTCTGCAGTCAGTAAGGGTAATGAAGATAAAGAATTATCTGATTTAGCCACTGAAAGTGTGAAAGAACAGAAAGAGAAGACTTGTGATGCTCTGCCAGTGTATGGTAGCGGAAAAGAAGTTTCTGATTCTACACTTTTATCCAGTTCCATTCCCTTGATTGAAGATCAAGCCACAATGAAGTCTATGCAAGGAAAAACTACAGAGAGCACTAATTTCCAAAGAGCAGAAAAAAATAAGGAAGAAATAAAGGCCGCACGTGAGGCGAAAAAGGCAGAAAAAGCAATCAGGAATAAAAGTAAAGCTACATCTGCTACAACTGATGGAGCATCTAAATCGACAGAAAATGCTGCTATCAAAAAACAAGCTGTGCCTAACCCTAGTAAAAACAAGCAATCTTCAAGGACAGGTGTAGATTCGGGAAAAAGTTTGAATGAACCTTCAACAGTGTGTGCAACATTGCAGGAGCCAACCCTCAAGAACATTGGCAAAGCCCCAAGTGTTGAGAAAGATATTAAATCTGTGAAAGACAATAGTGTGAAGATATCCAAAATTGAGAACAAAGTGGCTGGAAAGAAAAAGGATCTTCAGGAAGCAAAAGAAGTTTCAGAAGAAAAAAAAGGAGTTCCAGTCAGTTTGAAAGGAGATGAAATAAATAGAACAGTTGAAAAAGAAGGCAAAATAAATGTGGCAGAAAATGTGGAAAATGGAGACCCATCTGTGGCAGCAGCTACAGCTGGAAAAAGTCGGGCAGAACTTCGAGCAGAGAGAAGAGCAAAACAGGTAAGTTTTTTTCTTTAATTTGAGACACTTTTCTATTTTGAAGGGTGTCTTGTTATAACTGTATTTCTTTCTAACTGTCTCTTTTCTCCTCCTCCAACATATTCTCTCCTTTTTTTTCTTTTTTCCTCTCCTCTTCATTTAATTATAAACATTTACATAGAACAAATATAAGATTCTGTACTGTTGATTTACATTCAGTTGTACAGTGTCTATAAAAGATTCATGCACTTTGATCATAGTGTTGGCTTGACAGTAGAATTTTTGCCAATAGTTTCGATCTTTCTTGAAAAAAAAAAAAAAGTAGTAAACGGTTTCTTGAGAGTTTTAAATACACTCTCCATCACACCACTATACAACAGATACTTAAGATATAAAAGACAACATGGATAACAAAGAAATCATATTAGCTGTTTTTGTTGACTTCAAAGATGCTTATGGATCAGTTTGGAGTATAAAATTGCTTGAAAAATTAAATAAGATGGATATAGGTGGTAAATTCCTCCGATGAATATGTAACTTTATTAATCAAAGATTATATTGTACAAAGTATGGAGAAGTTGTATCTAAATTTCGACAGTCCAGAAAAGTTTACCCCAGGATTCATTGCTCAGCCCAACATTATTTAATGTAGTGATTAATTATCTACCTTATGAATTATCTAGTAAAAATAGATTTGTTAAATGTGCATTATATGCTGATCATCTGGTTATATGGACTTCAAGTCCCCATAATCAACAACACAACCTAACAGAACATATGAATGATGTTGTGAAATTCTTATCTACTTGGTGCGAAATTAATATCAATAAAACCTTTCATCAGACTTTCCTTATGTCATAAATTGCCCAATTTTCAATTACTAATAGATGGACATAAAGTTTCTCAACAGCAAAATCCAAACTATGGGGATGTTCAAGATCAGTATTGAATACTACTTATAAAACATATATAAAACCACATATTCTTTATGGATGTGAAAACTAACTTCCAGCATCAACAAAAACCATTGACAAATTAGAAGTGGCACAAAATAATGCTGTGAGATTAATCACTGGTGCAGTTAAATCTACCCTAATAACAGCAATGCAAATAATAATAAAAAAGAACTATCCCATAAAAGAGGAGATACATAAAAGATCACTGTTGCAGTATGAAAGAATGATAAGGTTACCACATGATACATACCGTAAAATGGGGCAACTTTGCATCATTTTCTAGTTAAAAATTTGTTTTCAGTCTGTGTGTAGTCTTTCAATGTCTAATTTTGAGATGGGCATTTATTTTATACGTTCTAGGGATATGTGGGAATGTATTTAACCAGTCATATCTTCGAAAATAGATGTCTTTTGAAATTTATAATCTGCCAAAAATTGGTGCAAAGTTACCCATAGTTGGGGGTTACTTTGCACTGCCAGAGTTTTGAGAGGGGTGGTGCAAAGTTTGCCACTGCTGGTGTTACATTGCACCATATACGTGTTAAATAATGAAAATATAATGTATCAGGAACAGAAAAAATGGAAACACAGATTCAAAAACTGCTATAAATAGTAACACGGACAAAACTTTTTGAAAAAAAACTACACAAAATTTCAATATAAGTGACCACATTCTTCTAAAATGTTATTTTCAGTTCTTTCAAATGACAAGTCGAAATAACAGCTCGTGAATAACTAAAAAATTATATGTATTATTTTGTGTCAAGTTCTGGAATGGAATATAAGCAAGCCCTTTCTTGATACTTTCTTGGGTGTATTTACTCTCCCAATTACATCCTCACATTCATATTCCATAATATCCTCCCTTTCAGTTCATTTGCAGGATTTCAATGATTTTGTCACTGCCTTGATGACAGCACTGTTTGTTTTTATTCCCTGGTACCTGTCCAAGCCGAACTAATTGCTGACATCTTTTGGAGCACTTCATTTGGAACTTTGTCCCTCAGTGATAAGCCTAGTATCCTTCTCAACATTTTCTTTTGGCATATTTGGAGATTGTTACCAAGTTTGGCAGTGGAGACCATGTATGACTTTAATATATAATGAAAAGAAAAACAAATTCAAGTAATTTAGCTGTAATACAAAGTGTGAATTATAGTAAGTGTTTTTAAACTTCATGGAAGGTCCTCAAATGAAAATAACGCAATTAAAATTTAAAAAATCTTCGTTTGTGTTATGGTGCAAAGTAACCCCAATTTAACTTCAAATTCACCTTGATTAGAAAATTATTCTGTAACACCATTTGCCAACAAAACAGCTGCACAAGCGAAACTAGAAAGTCTAAATGGATGAATAAGGAACAGATACACATATAACTTATCTTGAGATTGTGCACACCATCTGTGATGAAAGGTAATTAATTTGATCTATATTTCAATCAAATTATGCACATGTTCCGTTGTTAAGGTATAGAAATATCATAAACAAATTCCATGACCACGAACAGTGGAAAAATACTGAACACATATACCATCTATTGATGGAAGTGATGAACAGATAAATTTGGTTCACATAAACCCCCTAGACCTATATAAAAAGTTTTTCACAAATGGTGCAAAATTACCCCTGCAGGTGCAAAGTTGCCCCATTTTACGGTACTGGATAAGCTACCAATTCAGATGCAGAAAATTGAAAGTGTAAAATGGGTTTCTACAGGTAATCCAGACAATAAGAGATATATTTAATTTTAATTTAAAACCAGAAAAGTTCCTATTACCTAAATCACCATTACAGTATGATAATATAAATTATAATACAAATTTAATTGAGGATTTGAAGAGAGAAGAATAGTCTACACTTGAATTAAAACAGATTGCTCTTGAAACTGTAAATGCATTCTACTCCAACACAGATTGGTTACACATTTATACAGACAGCTCCAAATATCAAAATGATGATCCAGCTGGGGTTTGAATATATTCCAAATTATTCAGTTTTTATTTGTCTATAGGGAGTCCTTCTACTCACTTTGATGGAGAAATTGCAGCAATCAACAGGGCATTAACACAACTTATTTGTCAAATTAATATGTTCAAAAATGATGTTATATTTAGCGACTCAATTTCTGCAATCCAAGCCATACCTCCAATCAATATTTCTACAAATTCCAAAATCGCAGAAATTCAATCATCCATTTTAAAGAAATTTCAAGAAAACAATAATAATAATAATAATAAATCTTGGTCAGTATTGCTTACTGAAAAATAACATATACTGATTCTCCTCGACATGATGCAGTAGCAAAATTTCGGATACTAACTGGCCATGACTGTTTAGCAGCACACCTGTTTAAAATTTGAATTTTTGGTTCACCAAAATGCATCCTGTGTAACCTAGAAGACTCTGATGAATCAAGAACATTTACGAAAATGTCCAGCTTTGGCATCAGATCTTTTGGATTCGGACTAGACATGAGAAAACAAGGCTCTTGGCTCGGCTCCCAACTCTCCTTCCTGCCTAAGCAAAAGCTAGAGCTGATCTCTCTTCAGCAGCCCGGCTGTTCTAGAGCTTTATAGTTAGCAGATTGGCTTTGCGGTAGGCGTTATCTCAACAGTGACTTCCGATACACTAACTAACCTAGCCTGGCAGTGGAAAAAAAAAAAAAAAAAAAAAAAAAACCAGAAATGACAATCTTAAATTGCACGGAGAATATTTACCTTTATTTATGCATATAGAAAAAAAAATGTTGCTTTCCAAATTCAAATCATACTGTATATACGCTTATATCTTCCTTGCATATTTATTTTTCTTAAATCTAGCTTTTAATGAAAATCACTAAATAAGATAATCTGATAGAATATTTATGTACAGTAGTCAAATTCTTCCAGTGTGACAAACATCTGAAAGAAAATAAATTACTTTTCACAGAATAACGCACTGAAAGTTTTATTCTTCTAAAAGAAACTTAATTGAACACATTTGTGGAAATGTCTTCAACTTAAAATTTCATTCAATGAATAATATTTGTCACGTTCCCAAATGCAACAAAAATTCAAACTGTTATAACAAAATGTTGACACTCTTACTAAACGTAAATAAGAGCTTACTACAATCTTCATTATAATTATTGCAAAGAATTATTTCATTATATCTGTAGCAATGAATAACATAACCTTGCTAATACAGGAACCACATGATCGATTCCTAAGGAATAGAAAGATTGCTATGAAGGAAAACTTGCACGTCTCTCATTGAGTACAAACCCTGCTATACTGAAAATGCATTCGCTGGGTGCGCTTGTGGCTGGCACACACAGAATTTTCTTAGCTACACATGCTAGGTTGGGAAATGTCTTTTCGTGACTCTTAACAACGTATCCAAATTTGCAGCTACCGAACGGTAAGCATTAATGTCTCTGTCAATTATGGAGGAATTTTTGTTTACTCTTTTTAGAAGAATTTAGATGTCAATAAACATGAACAGCAATTGAGCGCCATGCAATGCAGAGAGAGCTGTGAGCCTGCGAGCTAAATCCCGGCCCGTCGATCCAGTAAGCTCGTGCTCCCAGTTCCACCTGGTGGGGAAATGAAGAACTAACTTTTGTATTGCCGGTTGCCTAGTAGGCCAGAAAAGGCCAAGCAAAGCTCGAGCTGTTCTCATCTCTAATTTGGATTCTAAATTATACTGGAAAGCTAGAAGGCAAATGGAGAAATATGTATTTTGGTTCATAACTCTCAGTGAGCTCAGACAAACTCTGAAACCACTCATTAGCTTCTTCTACATCAACTGAAGCACTTTCACCACACGAATTTTTTTTTTTTTAATTCGGTAAACCAATCTGAACTTTCTTTAAAGTTTTCAGTGTTCAATTTTCCAGCAAATTCTTCGGCTTTGACTCAAACTAATGGACCACTTATTGGTATGGTGCACTCACGTGATTGTTTGAATCGCATACACACACTCATCAATGTCAGGAAATTCTCCACCTCTCATACATTTCCTCTTTCCTTTATCTTGTAGACGTCAACTCACCATAATTTTTCATTAATTTAAGGTTAATAATGTATTCGGCAATATCTCATAGTTTTTAGCAATATCACTTTTCTTCTCATACCTATTTCCACTTTTTTTTTTAGAACTTCTACTCCCCCCCCTCTCCCCCAATGTTAAGCTAGTGTACGAGCCACACTTTGACATTGCGAACAACATATACTGACAGATCACAATTGACGACTGAGCCCTATAGGTCCTTTGTCCGCTAACTTCAGTATTGTTGAGAAGATTTTCACAAATTGTTTTTTCTTACAAATCAGTGGCTAGTTGTAGATGAGGTGAAGGACGTATACCTGCACATATAGAGGTGGGCAAACCGACACTATTGAGGAGAGGGTAAATGCAGCACGCCACCAAACAAAAGCTTTATTTTCCCTAGAGCTGTCTCTAGATAACTGTAAACCAATTGAAACTGCATTATTGTTTGTTTTCTGTTCATCACTAGAAATTCTTGGAATTGCTTATAATAATAATAATAATAATAATAATAATAATAATAATAATAATAATAATAATACAGTAAATTTTTCAGACATTGAAGTTCAGAAATATTTACATATATATTTGCTTTTGGAATTGATGAAATTTTGCCTTTGAATTATCCTAATAAAACTAGATTTCAAGATTTTCATGGCAATTTAAGTTTTCAGCATCTCTGATACCAAAAATAAAATAAAAGTAAAGTGGTTTTGGTCATGCCGTCTGTCTTATCTTTCTGTCCATATACAGAGATTCCTCTTATATTTTAACGAATTTTTTTCGGATTCAATATATGTGTGTCAATTTATCCAGGAATGATGCATTGAAATGTAAGGGCACGTAGACACAAGTGTGCGACAGCAGTAATGCAACAAGGGTTGAACAGAATTCGAAACTTCATTTGCTTGTGCGTACATCACTTCGAGCATGCACTGCGACAAGAACATGCACATCTCAAATGCATGTAGCGAACCATTCCCCGTCGATTTTTCTAGCGAACACAAAGGATTTTGTTACTGCAGTGTGGATGGGTTCAGTTGCTGTTTGTCTCGTGAAGCACACACATCTCAAGCATGGAGTAGTCTGAAGTAGAAATGTTGGGCCTCATAAAGCTCCGGTTTTGTGGGATTCTGGTGATATTGACTATTATAATAAAAAAAACAATGGAACGTATCAGTGAACATGCAAGATGAGATAGGACTCCAAAACTAGCAAGAAAGCAAGAGGATAGTACAGAGTTACTGGCGACTGCCATTGAAATTTTACAAGTCACTGCTGGGAGGTTTAAGAGCACTGTGGAACAATGTGAAATCAAATCATTTTGTGCTTTTCTTTCATTGAAAATGTTGGCATATAGTGCGACTACTAGGAAAGAGATTCAGCATGCTATTTATGACATTCTGGTGAAACCAGAATGAGGCTTCTTTGAAATGTGAACTTACTGTGGACAAGAACGTTTTCATTCATCTGCACCTTCATTTGATATATATTTCTCCCAAATGAGTTACCCTGGACAAATTACTCAATCAATTATTTCTTCAACTTTCTGTGCATCAGCTCCCGAACCACCACAACATCCTCCGACTCAACAGTCTTCTCAAGCCAACCTTTCAATGACAGAATCTCCAATTCCACTTCTTACTACATTACACCTTGTCACTTCTGAATATGAACCAAGCTCTCTTGGCACTCTCCAACATCCTCCAGCCCACACTTCATCTCCAGAATGTTCATCATAGTAGACTACTCTAATGGTCAAAACCAGTATGTTTAATATCTTTTGTTTTTTCTTGGTATTTTAAATGAATTGAATAACAGTTTTTATAGTATTTATTGTATGTATTGTTCATTTCTATGTTTAATTTTAAAATTACTTTCTTTGATACTTGATTTCGAAAATGCAAGGAAAAAAGTTTCAAGATTGGAAGAAAACAGCAGCAAATCTTAGGAAGGAAATAACATACGCCAAAAAAAAAAAAAACAGTCATTCGAAACATTTTTGGATAACATTGATTACGGAACAGATAGTGGAAAAGTACACAATTTCATTGCTTCATTACTTAAATAATAAAAAGAAAAGCACAAAAAAACAACCTATTATATACAAAGGGAAAACTTTAATATACGATAAATAGATAGCAGATGCGTTTAGTAAATCTTTTGCTTCCTCCTCCAACTCAAGATCAAATAACAAGAAGTTCCTTAAGAGAAATGTTAAGGATGAATTCAGTACTAAAATAAAACGAATTATACATTGCACACCATATTTAATATGAATGATCTTCAAAAAGCTATTTTTCAATTACAATCCAAGAAGAGTCCAGGTCCAGATAAAATATCTGTTTTAATGATTAAACATTTTGGCACAGTCACTCTTAGGAAATGTTTAGACATCTTCAACTTAATGTCGAATACATCCATAATACCAGTAATGTGGAAAAAAGCTATTATTGTCCCTATTCTTAAAACAAATAAATCACCAAATCAAATTGAAAGCTTCCGACCTATATCACTTACCAGTACACTAGCTAAAGTGATGGAAACATTGGTTTGCAATTGTCTCATCTGGTGTTTGGAAACTCAAAGCATAATAACCAAAGAACAGAAAATATCAGTCAACTTCACAACAAATTAGTAGGGTTAGTCAAGAAATTAAAGACTGTTTGGACAAACAACAAACAGTATTGGCTGTTTATGTCGATGATTCTTCTTCCTGCTGTTAAAATACTACAAGGGCTTCATAAAGAGATAGTTTTTCAATGGATACTCTCATACTGTGGAATAGTAGGTAATAAGAAGGTTAACTTCCTGGCCAAAAAAGGAACAAACATCAAACTCAAAATAATACAATCTCCTTTCATGCCTCAAAAGTCAGGATCAAAAACATAATCCAGCCCTTTTGTAAACAGGAATTCCTGAAGAAAAGCAAAGGCAAACCTTGAAACATTCTGCTAGACAGTAATAACATCCTAGATTTATCACGAAAAAAGGCTGTCGGTATATTTCGCTTAATAACCAGACATGATTATCTCGTCTTTCATCTAGATCTACATATACCAGCATCCACAGTGCACCCTCTGTAGTAACCAGAACACCGTCAGAACATTTGCTACAATGCCCAGCAATAAAGAAAATAGATGCTGATTTATCATCGCAGCTGACCAAATACTATTGGGACGCCTACAGGAGAATGGAAGAAATCCAAGATCCTTAGCAACACAACTCTACACAACTCTACACTTAAATTTAAAATATTCTTTGGCAATCAAATTTTGATTACTCGAAAAAAAATGTTTGTAGTTTTATTGTACATATTTCTTTATTACAATGCGACTTGTAAATAATATTGATTTTCTTGATGTGATATTTTGAATTTTTTAACTTTAATCCTCTCAATTTTTCATTATTTGTATTGCAATTAAAATATCCCCATTATACATGCACATTATATTAGTACTATGGTTTAACTCATCTTGATATTTTTTTTTAATGTATTGACAATAATTGTATGCAAACTTTTGGAATTGTTTCTTCCATAGCCTGTTTTGAAATTCACAAAAAGTGTTGAAGGCTTACAAACGAATCCCATCACCAAGAATCATAGTCAGTGCTAACCTGGAATATTGACATACGCAGATAGTCAACTAAAATAGTGTTTTACATATTTTGTTAATTACACAATAACATTTTTCAAAGGATAGATTGAGTTGTTTAGTACAACTGGGAAATGTGTAAATACTGGTACTGTCCCATCTTGACTTGAGATTAGTTCTCACATTTTGGTGGCCTTTTTTTTTTTCGTCAATAATTCTTCAAAATTGGTGGGAATCATCCTAATAAAGTTTCATACAATTTTATAATGCTCATCAAATTATTTCATAGCCGGTTCTTGTACATCTTCGTAGATCAACGGTTTTTCCTGTTCAAAATGTATGCTATTACTACCAAAACACAACAGAGTAGTTAGCAAAGCTTCTTTGTTTTCCATGGTCGTGCATCATGTGAGGTAGACAGAATGGAAGGAACTAAAAGATATTTGAGGCTTGTGCATCCTACTCAGATGGTTCGTATCAATCCGCACTGTTTGCTTGAGAGTGTAATGCTGCAGTGCACGTGTGTATGTGCATCTTAACAGTTATAGTACAAATTAGACATTTGGTTAAAGGTATATAATTCACAACATGATAAAAGAACTGAATTTTTGCAAAGCACAAACTGTATAAGAAGAAAGTCTCTGTTATGACATTTGTTTGAAAGATGAAATCTTAATTATAACATTCAGTCATGGTTTGTGACCTTCAAGGTGCTTAGGTTTGAGTCTGTGAATTTTTTATGTTGGGTAAATTTAAAGACGAAATGTATGAACATAATCCGAATTTCTTAATTGAACATAGCAAAAATGTCATTGGAGATATTGTTAACACTATGTGTTATAAAGGTTTTGAAAACATATTTCAAAAGTGCGCTGCATGCATATAGGCTGATGTCATCTTGAGCATCTACTACTAAGTCAGTCATCCAATTATTATCTGACCAGAGCTGTGGTAGGGATTGTGCTGGCCGATAAGCTATCACTTCCTGCCAGTTGGGCAATACATGAGTCTGTGGTTCAATGGATATTTGTTATGCTAGAGTGACTGGCTAATAAATTCTAATGTAAAAGTTATGTATTCACCTATATCACTCAAGAAGATGCTGTAAATGTCTGCCTCCATTTTTCACACATTTCTGGCATCTGCTTAGGAGATTTCATAGGAGAATTTTCCAGGTCTTGTCCAGTGTCATCAAGTGTTTCTTCTGTGAGCACTGTACTCACCTTCTTCGATTCTTATCTTCAACACTTCTGTTTTCCGAAATTTTTTAACTAATTTATGAATCGTATCATGACTTGGAACTCAATCACTTGGGTATTTCTCTTCAATCTCCTGACAGCACAAGCGGATTCTGTACAGACATACGATTCATAAATACTGTAAACACCCGATGTGGAATAGAATAATTAGACCTCTTATTTGCCATTTATTCTTAGTAGACTGTACACGTGTAGTTGTCTGCACTGTTCAAATAACACTGTGTCACATGAGAGTCAGGTCAAAATTTCCCATCCATCCATAGATGTTTCCTTATCAGTTGATACATTTCCCACCACAGCTCTGGTTATAAGATAATTGGATGACTCAATATAAGAACTATAACAACATAATTTTTACCGCAAGACTTGGTTACAATTTTACTGGCAAATGTCTCTTCAGTATAATGGTGTGAGAAGCTACTGTCAGGGGTAGTCTTATTGAAAAATTTGGTTATATAAAATACAAAGTATTCACTAAGATTTTCAAAATTTTGTATTTCAGCCACATTTACTTGTCTTTGATAAATTACATCTTATTTCTTCCAGCTTTTATTTTTTCCAGATATATAAGCATTTTTTGATTTCCATTGTGGCTACAAATAAAGTGCAGTGGACTTGAGTTCGATTTGCAGCAGTGAAGTGTAAATTTTCCTCACTTCTGTAAGGTCTGAATTTGTGTTTTTGATATATTTGATGTATGGCCAAGAAGTCCACACCTTTTTATATGGGTTAATAATCCTCAGAAGAGTGAAGCTGAATAGCTCAGTACTTCAACATAAATGATAAAATATATTGTTTTGTTGTGCTCTTGATACTCATAAGTGAATTTGAATTTAATTCTTAATGTGATATCATATAATATGAACTTATCCTATTCTTATTGCAGGAACAGCAGCGTGCTGTCAAGGCAGCTCAGCAACAAGTCAAGGTCTCTCAAGTGAAATCTGCAACCATAGGAGATTCGAATTTGAAAAACAAACAACCTCAGAAAGATACAGGAGAACATGTAAGATGTACTTTATTATTTATTTATTAAAACTGTCTTCCAATGAAGGTAGCCACAAAGGACTCAGCATTCCTTATCAATTTGTAACAATTAACAGAAAGAATACAAATGAAAATATAATCAATAAAGGTTAACACAATTATTGCTGATGACTAAAATTTAAAATCTAATAAGACTTTTTAATTGTTATAATATAATATCATCATGAAGAGTTATGGAACAGATGAAATGTCTAAAATTTTCGAAGTCCGATGTAATTACTCCTCCAGCTCCAATAAGAAGGCCCAAAACTTCTACAATTTCGGCCAAATATACTACTAACTGACTATGGTTAATTTTTTATCTAGCCTAAGCATTGGCATTGCTGTTAAAATCTCAAGATCTTTGTGTAGGGACAGAAGAACTTGTTAATGTTCAAATTTAATTTCGTCTTTGAACATAATACCCAAATATTTCATTTTATCATCCGGCCCATTTGCTTTAATGGACTCCTCATTGTCTAGAATTGTTTAGTAATTTTCCTTTCTGGATATGGATTGCTGTTGATTTATTAACATTTAAATTAAAAGCAATGTTTAGATGCAGTAATTGAACCCTCATAACTATTTCTTGGGCTGCATATATCTAAAACATATTGGGCCTCAACCAATACATTAAGCATTGTACCATTGCTAACTCATTAGCAAACACCTCACTGGAAATACAGTTCTTGTATCAGATGCGATCTTTTAAATATAAGGGCTACAAGTGTAATTGATGATGTTATATGATGGCGACAATGACCCATTATCATGAACAACATTTCATGTTTTGCTATTTTACAATTAACTCCTAGAAGCCGGAAGACATACCACTATTGCACGCAAATGTGTAACTCTTAACCAAGGGTTCTTATACCTGCATAATTGGGTAAATTCGTGTTGGATTCGTTAGCCGAGCAGTTTAAGATGCACAAGATATGTCCAGCCAGCATATCGTGCCTAAGACTGCAGGTTCGTGTCCCAGCCACTGCAGTCAATTGAGCCTGTGGTAAAGGGTGGTGAGGGCCCATGTAAAACAATCGGTGTAATGGTATGCGTGAAAGCTGACAGGGTTTCAGTTGACTGCAGTTGAAATGATTTTGGTCCTTAAAAAAAAAATACAAAAAAAATTGTTGTTTTATTCAAGTGCAGTGTCCTTAATTTTATATGAAATTAAAGAATATCGATGTATATTATATATAACATACAATTTATAACATATCGTCGCCTGAATGCAAGAACTAGGTACCGGTAACTTGATTTTTCATATTTTGTGACATTGCTTATTTAATTATTTATTGCACTAAGGAATATGTCTCGTTTTCTTTTACCTGTTTGTTATATTGGAAAATAGATGTCGCTGGTATCGTTCGATCAGTTACCTAGATCCTGGATTACATTTTGTGCGATTTTTGCTATGCTATAAAAGAGGTAACTAAAAAACGCAAATTTCGAGTTACCTAGTTCTTGCATTCAGGCGACGATATTATATCACATCATGACCATAATACTAGTTGGCCACTATAATGGACGCATGGCTCCTAAGGGTTAAATATTGTTCAATGTTCATAATTACCCTCATTTTCATCAATGTTACAGTGACTGAATAACTTGCTTTCTAAACAGTGTGTTTATAATTTTATTTATCACATGACCGAATATTGCCATGTGTGATCCATGACTTTTATAACTGTCTTCTTGTAGTTTATTACCTAATAAAATAATTAGAATATAGTCATTTCGTCATAAAAATCAGAAACTAAATTGCAACTCAGTCTCTAAATTCTCATTTACTTCATGATAGAGAGCCTATTTTTGGAGATTTTGTATGATTAAGTATAAACCATCTCAATTTCCCTACAGGTAACATTAGTCCACCATTCTTTATTAGACATATTTTAGCATGCATTTTATTTACCAATGGAGATCTGACATAAATTAAATAGCAGTCTCAAGCAAAGCAGTATTAGACTGTTTAACATGTAGGAGGGAGGTAAGCTTCTCATTTACAGATTGAGATTTTTTTTCAGTTTTTATTATTATTATTATTATTATTATTATTATTATTATTATTATTATTATTATTGTTATTGTTGTTTAATGTCTTGTTTCAATTATTGTGGCACCAGACACGTATGATTTTTGTGGTACCATGATAACTCATTCTAGCTTACTTAATGATTAGTAGATACTTCGCAAATCAATTACAAAAATGTATACCGGTAACTAAAATAACAATAACAACAGGCTTATATTATTTTAGGGGGAATTTTCTTTCCCTGGTTGGAAATGAACATCAGGATGCAGAACTTGGAGAAAAAAAATCTTGAAGAGTGGTAATTTCCTGGCTTCCTTTCCTTCAATTCGAATGGTTTCATGTCACCAAAACTTTTAATTTGGTGCATTTTGTGGTATAATAAAAGTTTCTCCATAAAATGCACGATTGTTTTTTTTTTTATGCAGGTTAATAAGAAGGCTGTGAAAGTGGCTGGAAAAGCTGCAAAATTGAAGACACCTGAACACAGAGTCAAATTATTTAACCATCTCTATAATGAGAGAGGACCGTTGGCTATTACTGAAAATTCAATGTAAGTATTCTTATTATGTATATACATTTAGTTTTTGTTTTCACCAATATACACGTTTTCAGCATCCTTGTTGTTAAAAATATAATTTTGAGCATGATGTCTCTCCATGTACAGAAATTTCTTCCAAATTATTTCATATTGAACATCTACAAGGCAAGTCAAACTTAAGGGATCGACACTCTTGCCTTTTCACGAAACTGCAGTGGGCAAATAATCTTTCGCATAGTCGACCTGGTTGGTGAGTTGGAATAGTGCTGGCCTTCTATGCCCAAGGTTGCGGGTTCGATCCTGGGCCAGGTCAATGGCATTTAAGTGTGCTTAAATGCGACAGGCTCCTGTCAGTAGATTTACTGGCATGTAAAAGAACTCCTGCAGGACAAAATTCCGGCACATCTGGCGATGCTGATATAACCTCTGCAGTTGCGAGCGTCGTTAAATAAAACCTAACATTTTTTCTTTCGCATTTTTTATGTAAGGAAATGAAGAATCTTACTGAATTTCAGAGCAATTGCTCAAAATGTCATCTATTACGTTCTATAAATATGGTGCAGTGATATATGAAATTCTGGGACACTCATGATGCTTGTCAAAATAGGGTAAATATAATGATATGGCATCATCTTCAGTACATATATGCTTGAACAAGGAAAATACGTTGCTGTACTGTGTACCTATCTAATCATGTTTAAAATATGTATTTAGAGTTCGCACTACTGCCTAAGTGTGAGCATGGTGCAACAAATGACAAGGAAAACCCATCCATTTTGTTCTGGCTGATCTACAGTCTAAGTTCCAGCATTCTTACCGAGCTGTGAGATTGATGTGTGGCAGTTATTGCATTATTTTCCTGCTCTCATGTCTAAAATGTCCCAGAACTTCATACATTGGCGCAACTTGTATTTAGATTGTAATGGAGGACATTTTGAGCAACTGCTTCGAAATTCGGGTAAGATTCTCATTTCCGTAAATAAATAATTACTAATTAGTTACACGAAAGATCACTTGCTATGGGTACTATAGTGCTGCAAGAGCTGGCAATCTACTTTCCAGAATTTAGTGTCAAGAGACTGCAGGAGTGCCAGTCCCTTGGGTTTCCTTCTCTCTTTACAATGTGTAAATTCATCCACTTATGATGCATATGAAATATAACTATTTTTACTGAAAGAAGTAAATGGGTCTGTATTTTAAATTAATAACTCAAAATTGGAAGTTACTTAAACTCGACTGTCAGTATTTCTATGTATTTTTATTGTAAGAGAATAAAATTACGAATGAAATGATGTAGATTGTGTGGTCTAATAAATTTTTTGACGGAAATTACCTGTTATCTACATAAGAAACAGAGAAAGTAGTGACTGAGAACAATTCCACCATGTGTCATGTGAGTAAACTTCCATCTTTCTTTTGATATAATAGTGACAACAGTTGTGAATTCTATAAAATTGGAAGGGGCTGTAGTTTATTCCACACCTAGGTCGACTTTTCAGGCTGGGATCGATATTTTTGTAAAACTATTGACAGGATTGTGAAGATCTGTACCACAATATGGTATTGTTATACAAGTTCTTTTCCAATGGCAGAGGAAGGAATTCACTTTCAAAGTGACAAGTGTCAGTTATATATGCATGTAGGTAATTTGAGAATTTCTATTCAATAACTCTATCAGTTTTAATTGCTGATTATTATTGTAGTGTGATGCTGGTTTCCTTTTCTCCTGGAGCAAACCATGCTTAGAATCTTATCATCTTTTAAAATCCATCGTCCTCGGCCAGATTCAAC
The DNA here is from genome assembly GCF_040183065.1 of Periplaneta americana. Taxonomy (NCBI): domain Eukaryota; kingdom Metazoa; phylum Arthropoda; class Insecta; order Blattodea; family Blattidae; genus Periplaneta; species Periplaneta americana. The sequence continues at coordinate 116,745,314 of NC_091131.1, forward strand.
CAACAGCCATAAGATCTCCAAGAAATACCCACATTTATAAAATAGCTATTTTTGTGAATCTGTGCAAAGTTAAAGATATTTAATGTTGTTTGTGATATATACCTCTGATTGTATGGGTTGGCTGGGCGCTTTTGGTGAACAACTCGGAAATCTATATTTTTATATAGTGATATTTGCCTGTTCATCTCAACATCATAGAAAAAATACTGGACTGCAAGATGGCTTCATTAACATAATGCCAGAGCATTGGCTACCATCCATATAGTGATATTTCATTGTAATGTGCAAACAAAACACATTAATTAAACTTTCAACTACACTATATTTTGAAGAAGAACATTTAGAAACTAGTTAGTTCTTTTTAGATTTCATTTACTTACAATAGATGAAATATATGGAAATACAAACGAGCCATTCCCTTTCTGTTCTTATCATTCTGGCCATCATTTTCTTATGAAAGGATTTTAACTCCCATTGTTCTGCATTGCTCAGTTCCATTTGTGCAATGTAAACCTGTCCTACGATATCTTGAAAATTGTTTATCAAAATGTAACAAATATAGTATTTTGTAGAACACTTCATTATACAAGCAGAACAATCCGCCATGTTGAATCCCACAGTCAAGACAACATGACAGTTCAAATATGAGATCATGGGTAAAGACAAGATTATGCATGCAAGTTTGAGGTAAAGAAACATGAAGTTTTTATTGTATTTATATATAATACACATTAATTACATATTAATACTTCAATAAACAAAAGAATAATGATAGTTATACTGTTAAATAAGTTTTTTTTTTCTTTCTCCCTGAGAAGAGAGTATGTGATTCTTAGAGATACTTATGAGCTGAATTCAGATCTATTCTTTGATTTTTTTTATTAGGAATAGTTTTTTCCATTTAAAATTTTTCTCCCATGGTTTTATAGTTCTGGTGGAGGTTGGCATGAATATAGCAAATAAAAAGGATTAATATTTTAATTTTATGGTATCGTGATAATTGGAGATGTATAACCACCTACTGCATAAAATTGACATAGGCCTATAGTTTAAAAATAAAATGCATCTACGTATCAGCTCTTTCTCTTCCCGTACAATTGATGTCACTCATTTGGGATTCAATATGACAGATTGTTCTGCTCGGGATATAGAATGATTTAGTCTTTTGTATTGTGTCACTCAATTAATATTCTTATTAATAATGATTAACTCAAGGCTGTCTTTCTAATATTATCATTACAGACCACATGGTCTAAAACGACGTTCATGATGATGATGATGATGAAATATATTAACTTACAATTATTACTATTTGTATATTTATCATACTCATGTATACATTTTTTGTGAATTTTAAAATTATAATAGAGTACAGAATATGAATACATAACAATTAAAGAATACAAATTAGGAGCTTTTACGAGAATGTTCATCACCTGACAATCATAGTCAATAAGTAGGATCACAGGTATTACAACTTCTTAATATGTTACAAATTTACTTTGTTGTTTTTAGTCAACTGTCCGAAAACAGGTCTGAACCTCACAAGTGATATCAAGAAGGCACCACTTATGAGGCAACTAGGCCAGGAGAAAATGGGGTAGGGTGGCCAGTTCCTTTCCCTCTCCATTGCATACATCGCCAACTAGCTACATATTACACTAATCAGATGTAACTAATATTTTCAGGATACATGGCCCTGAGGTACATCCAGCAGTGATGAAACTTGGGTTGCAGTTTGCAGATCGGATTGTAGTTGGATCAAATGCTCGATGCATAGCTCTCCTTGATGCCTTAAAACAGGTACTTACATGATTACACTTTAAAATAATCCTTCCTTCATTCCACCCTAATATATATATATATTTTTTTTTTTTGCATAATAATCTGTACAGATTTGGAGTTAGAGAAATTCTTTACTGTTCTGGTTTTATGGTTATGTTCTGTTGCAAACTGTAAGAATGTGATTCCAAACATTCTTGCTAGCTAGAAACATTAGCAAAATTGAAACAGCAGGCAAGGCTGAGAGATAGTGATTTTTCTGTCTACTGTGATTTCAAATAATAGCTGTGCTTGCAGTAATACCTGCAGTTCTGCTGATAATTGGAGTTGGTAGTTTAAAGTATTTTTGTATATGAGGGGTGCAGAGTAGAAGTGGTGTAAGTCCAAAAATGACAGTTTTGAGGTAACTACATGTTTGTATAGAACATTTCATTCTCTTTTCAGAGGTAAACTTAAGTAAGTCGATAGTGTCATAATTTCTCCACAGGTTATAGCACTTTTCTACACTGTTACAAATTCTCTCCTTTTTTCATAGCAGAAGGAAAGCAAGTCCACACTGGTTCATACATGCATGCATGTATGTCTATGAGTGTAGTTTCTTTGCTTGTTGAATAAGAGTGCAAAAGATTCAGATTATGAACCATATAGTCAAGCTAGGCCTACATTATCAGGACATGAATTAAAGTCATGTAGGAAATATTACATTTTTCTTTTACGGTATGTTGTATAATATAACACTGTAGTCACAAAATAACCTTTCTCAATGAAATTCTCAAACACATCAGTAATAGGCTACAACATTATTTTTTTATAAATTGTCAGCATGACCATTAACATTAATATTTGTTTACTACTATATTGAAACTGTTAGCATGTCTGACTGTGAAATGAGTGGGCCTGGGTTCAAATTCTGGTTGATTCTTTTTTTCCCCGAGATTTTCCCTCAGTCAATTGAAGCAGAATTTCATTGCTGGGTAATTTTCTGCATTGAACCTCGGACTCATTCTGCTTTCATTATTCATAATTATATCATTATCATCAATTACCATAGTCCAGTTTAATTGCATGGTGCAACATGCTGTATTTGTAAAAGAACGCGATCATTCGGCGACAAAATTATTCACAGAACAGGAGTGGTAAACACAAACTTCAGGCTGCAGTGTAAGTCTTTGGGTACATCCTTCGTTAAAAAAAATATTCTCAAATACCCTTAGCCTCTGTTTCTGAAAGTAAGAGCCCAAGTTTCACAACCATACAGAACAACCGGTTAGAAAAAAATTTCTGAAAATGCAAAACATCTTGAGAAAGGTAAAAGAATCATGATGTATTCGGACTGTTATGGAGAACAAAACTGAAAAATAAAAATGGCCCTGACGCATTTAAAGTATGTTAAGAACCCCTACAAACAACACAGAAATTACTAATCATAAAATTTCTTGTGTCAGATCATTGTTATCCACCTAATGATTCTGATTTCGACCTAATTGAGAAGAAGACAAATTTACAACAGGAAATATCTGCATTTGATGGTTGGGTGGATATTGTGAAAACTCGTAAAAGAAAGCCATCTGAAGCGACTGTGATGCAGCACGAATATTTTTTATCAACAAAGACACTTGAAAATAGTGTCACAGAATGGAAATGACAGCTCATGAACATGCCGCAAACTGGCTTAAAATGAAATGGCTGCGATTTGAAAGGGGTGCATCATTTACTATTGAGTTTGAAAAGACACTGGACTGTGAAATGGAGCTCTCTTCAATAAATCTTAAAAAAAAAAAAAAGTCAAGGTCGTCCATTAAGATTCCTTGCTGTTATTAACTAGGCCAAGCTGTAAACAGAAATCTATGTTTGAACATAAGAAAAAGAACATGTTAGATTTATTGCCTTTTATTTCTCGCAGTCGGCACCCTATTTATTTCTCCCAGCTGGCACCCTAACTTCAAAAACTTGTCTGTAACAGTGAACAACAGATTAGGGCAAAAACAGCATTTCGACAACATTAATGAAGAGAGTAATGATGAAAACAATCTGTGATTTGTAGCTTATTGACACTGCCTGGTTTTGCTTTGCTTTATATTAATTAATGTTCATTTTCAATACAGAACCATTGTAAATCCATTTTATTTTGTTCTTTCTTAATTTATTAAGAATACATTACCTGCTATTTAATTTTTTACTATTGATATGTGTGCTGATGTCATATATATGTGACTATGAGAATAAATTATCTGTGCTCCTTTCCTAGAATTTATATTTTTCATTTTCACAAACATCCTATTTTCTCAATATAACTTTTTTGGACTTACACCACTTCTGCTCTGCACCCCTCTTATGTGCATTGCAATTAATCACATCAACGACAAAATAACATACTTGTCATATTTTGTGAGACTTTACAAGATATACGAAAAATATACAGAAGCATTGCATTCACTCAAATACTCAATCTTGTGTACAAGCACTAAAGTTAATAATATTATAAATACAAAAAAAAAAGAAAGTGTTAACACATTCACGGGCAAAGTCGACTTACGTCGATTTTGGTTTGAACATGTAAAATTGCCAGCTTCGACCATAGTCATTTTAACGCTCCGCCCATTTTTAAGGAATATTCTGAAGTCCCAGCCAAATTACCGTAAGAATAATGTAATTAATTCCTGCTTTTAAGGAAACCCAGTTTAAGGAAAATCCAGCTTTTAGGGAATACTTTTCAAGTGGATTTTGTGATAATGATGTTTGAAATATTGACTCGACTTTAAATAAGCAATAGCACCAGCATATTCGGTAACACATTTCAGTCGATAGTAATGCAGTGCCACGCAGCTGCATTAGTCTTTGTAGTTGTTTATGGTCTTGCTTTGCATTTCTTTCACTGAGTGATTGCTTTGCTCTTGCGAGTTGTGTGGATCCTGCTTCCAAGTTTTTTTTTTGTTTATATGCATCGGTATAATGGTGATTAAACTAACTTAACAATCAGACAGAATGTGAAAATAATGAATATTGAGACTAAACCTCATACAACGCTATCACATATGACAAAAAAACATGATTTGCCAACCACTTCATTATGGAGAATAATGAAGAAATTTTCAGTGCTGAGTTCAATGTGGCTCAGATTCAACCAAACCAAAAAAACATGCCTCACGATTTGAAGAGTTAGAAAATATTATAATGAAATTTATTGTAAATAATAATTGTAGGCCTAATTAAATGATTTCAATAATGTTTGGTTTATTACACACATGTTGGTACCAATTATTTTAGTCTTTTCTCCCCTTTTTATGTAAACTCCCTTTTAAGGAAAAGCTCTGTTTAAGCAAAAAGAAAGAAAGTAATCTCTCAAATATTCGTTGAAAAGGGTTTCTACAGTAATGCTGCACAGTTAGAGTTGATATGATCACAAAACAGTGCGAAATAATATTTTTGTTCATTGCCATAATATTTATTTGTGATATGCACTTCTATCAAATACTCTATAACAATAATACTGGAAAGCTTGCCTGTTTAGCATTGCAAGCGGTGGCGAAAAGTGACTGTGCTGCTATCTAGCGGCTTGGATTGTTTACACACTTCTTGCGGCGTGCTAAGTTTTTGTGAGGAAAAACGGAGAAGTGTTCATTTGATGTCAATAAAAGATGCAAATCAATAGTTTTATTTAGAGTCACAAGGTTCACAACATTTTAAATTAATAAGAAGTTACAAAGTTATTGGAGTAGAAATGAAATGGAACAATTCTCGTATTTTCAAATGTAATTATGATTAAGTTGTGCATGACTTTAGAAACTTTTGTTCCTTGGCTAATGATTATCCATTTTATTTTTGATGTAACAATTTACTAGCACATTGAAATATTTATCAGTGAAGATACTGGCACAGTCGCTGCTTTAGGGATAAAGCCTGTATCTTGTATTTTATCTTTTACATCAAGCAGATGTGATTTTAAGATTTCTGCAGGCATTGTATCTTTTGATAGAAAATAACTTATACGTAGTTTGCTTTAAAATTTTGCACATGCCTCAAATAATGAAAACCAGTGCTTGGTTTGCAAATGGTACTTCTGAAATTTTTACGTCAGTTGAAGTCTGTTGATTATGCCTATCTATACTTAATTCAATGAATCCCTCAAAATGTCTGCTTTAGCATTATAAGTTATGTTTTTCTTCAAAGGCATTTCATCTTAAACAATAGTTACAACCTTTTCATTCAATGGTACAATATCGGATTTTATTTTTAATAATTAATTGTAGAATGGTGCGATTTATACTGGGCCTATATCAAATTCATGAAGTCAATTTTTGAGAGATCTAACTGTTGGTAAACATAATTTTCTTCTTAGATATCTTTCTTATTGAGGTGAATATTAATGGAATGTTGCAGAAAAACGTTTATTGTAACTGGAATATCGTATCCCCATTTCCTTCTTTTTAAGCACACTTGTGACTAATGAAGTCATCATCTTGAACAATTTTAATTAAATTGGCATTTGGACTTGCTGTGTTTAGAGCTGTCAGCTCCGGTTGAGCCAGTTTTTATCTTTTAGGATTTCTTGCATCATAAAAAAATGATCTTAATTTAGTGAAATATTAATAATGCCTTTAAAATATAGGAGTAGACAAATTATTTGTCCGAATAACTACCTGAATCACTTATTATGAAAAAACATGAGTCCACTTTCTTCACAAAATCAACAATTCACATTTTTATGTTACGCATCACAAGAGACACTATTTGGATAAAAAAAGTAAAGACTTTCAATTTTTATGTGGAGAAACTAGGCTATAAAGAAATTGTGTTTTATATGAACAATGTAAAGTAGATTTATGCAGTTTAGTAACTGTTTCAGTTAACATAGAGAATATGTCATTGCTAATGCACTATCTAATTACACGATGGAGGAGTATGGTCTGTCGTTTCTGTCTAATATCAGAAATCCCGCAGCTTCCTTGATGCAAGATCTAATCTGGGACCTTCACGATTCTTTCATTGTGCTTTTATTTTGACTCATATTTTCGGAAGAAGGAGCTGTTAAATTCAGTGAAGGAATAAATATTATCTTCAGTCTGTTATTAAAACCAGAGTATTAAAAATTAACAGTCCTATGACTGATTTAAAACTTCGGTATACTTTTCCAATTTATTACACCCTATTTTTACTTTCCCCTATTGTTTCGAATTATGGTTATTGACGTCCGATAATCAAAAGTAATCCGAATATATTTTGTGATTTTTGTACATAATATATTCTATCCCTCTAATTTTAAACGTTTGTCTAGAACTGTTGACAGCATTTTTAGTTAGTGCTCACATTTTGCTTATGATATCGTTTGTGTTTTGTTTTTTAAATAAGTTTAGATAAGGACGCAAATAGCGATAGCTGAAGCGCCCTATTAAACCTCATTAACTAAAGTCTGTCTGCGTTTATTTACCTATATGAGCATGGTACACCTAGAAGACAAAAGCAAATAACTAGTGCCGGTAGTAAAAGCAGTAATAATAATAATAATAATAATAATAATAATAATAATCAGCATCAGCATCATCTTGTAACAGAAAAGTACTATTCTACTGGTGTTTGCATGACTACTCCCAATCTCTATCTCTTGGAAATCTGAAGAAAGTTCTAGCATATTTTGCTAGGCATAGTTTTTAGAAAACATAGTACAAACGTTTCCACATTTAACTGACATTGTGTAGGCTACAACTATAATGAGAATAATCCTTGGGACATCATGTGTTTTTTGAAGAATAAAGCTCATATCACAGTTCAGCACGCTATTCATCACGTCATCCTCGCTGCCTACAATCCCTGCCGCTAGATAGCATTGGCGAGTCATTCGCCACTTTTACCGTGAACTTTCTGGTATTATCATTGTAGAGTATTTGCTTCTATGGCATACTAGCACTCTTTTAGGCAGAAATAAAAACCTCTTTACTTGGACTATAATTATTTTACAATTGTGGAACATGTGCTCAATACCCATTTGATGAACTCTGCTATTTAGGACTAGTCTATGAAGTAAAATTTACTCTTAAGCCCTGCACATACAGTATTTAATAATAGTAATGTGTCAATACTTTAATTTTAGAAAAAGAAAATATTTATTTCAATTTAAGTATTCAAGTGATGATCAAAGCATGTGCAGAGTATATTTTTCCATTCTCTCATGTTACTTGTTTACAGATTGATAGAGTTTATTATCTGGTTATCTTAATACGAATTATGCAATGAGTAATCATAAATGACAATTTTTTTCAGGTCATACGGGATTATGAGACACCTCCACAAAAGGAATTTTCACGAGGATTAGAGGCAGAATTACAACCGTCAGTCAATTTCTTGCACCATTGCCGGCCACTTTCAGTTTCAATGACCAATGCTTTACGGCATCTCATGAGGCAGATGAGACAGCTTCCTAACAATGTTTCTGACTCTGAGGTAATATTTATTGTTGTATAATTGGGTTAGTATGATGGGCGACAGTTGAGTTGAAAAGAAATTGTCACGTTGTTTCTTGTTTCATAATTAACAAGAAGCTTGCCAGAGCCTGGGAGCAGGAATGTGAAGATTGGCGAAGTTTTAACTTTGTTATTCTCGTTTCTGATCACAGCCTACTAGATTCATTCTGTTGTCATCAAAAAGCTGTGTAGTTGTCGTATATTGTGTACCAGGGAGGCCATTGCTTGTAACTAACCTAGCTCAGTTGGCTAAAGCACTTGCCTGCCGATCTGGAGTTGCGCTCAGGTGCGGACTCAATTCCCACTTGGGTGATTACCTGGTTGGGTTTTTCTGAGGTACTCCCCAACCATAAGACAAATGTCAGGTAATCCATGGCGAATTCTCGACCTCATATCGCCAAATATCAGTTCATTACTATCAATTCCATTGACACTAAATAACCTCATAATCGATACAACATCACTAAATAATAATCAAGTAAAAAATTCAGTAGAATCACTTCCAATATGTGCTTTGTGTATATATGACCAGACTACCACCTGAATTAAATTCTTAAATATTCCGTGCCATAAATTTTGAAGTTGGTTAACCTGTGTTCATGTTAGCTGGCTTGTACTTGTGAGAGAACTTCATTGGTCCGTTGTACCCACAAATAACATCACAGTGCATAATATCGACTTTACATATCGTTATTGATATACATATCAATATGCATAGCTGTTAACGTTCTCGGTTTATTGTGAATAAAAAATCTTCACGTTCACGTCCTCCATTTCCTATTCCTGTTCTAGTGCCGTTTCCGGTTTATTGTGGAGCAGCCTTTACTCTATAGAAGGAGTATCACAAGCGATTATAATGTATAAATAAATTAAAATAAATATTTATGTAATGCTTTACATTTCAAATAATCGTTTAGCTCACAACAGATCACCAGATCAGAGAACAAATGCGTGTATCAATGAAATGAACACAACTGACAACTGAGTGAAAAAAAAGACAACATAGAGAACTTTGACCATTGGAAAACAATGTGATTGACACAGGAGAAAATTAGAAGTCTGTTTGCCCTCTTTGTGCTAAACTCAATTGTAACTGAATGTGCTAGTAATGTTGTTGTTGTTGTTTTCTAATGCCAGGCGTTTGACAATAAAGTCATTTGACCTCTTGCACTCCAATAAGATACTATCATGGTCAGCTAATGAAGCACAGATTTTGAGGTGTTCCGAATCCATTGCTTGATTTGAGTTGCACAATGGGCAGTTAGAGGACTGATATATTCCAATTCTATGCAGGTGTTTGGCCAGTCATGACCTGTTGCCAATCTAAATGCAGCTACAGACGATTTTCGTGATAAATCGGGAATTAACTGTGGATTATGATGCAGAGAGTTCCTTTTTTTCCCTTGAGATTGTGTTATCAAATTGTGTTTGTTGAAGTCTAAGTATGTAGATTTAATAAATCTTTTCACAGACTAATATGTAGATTTAGTAACAGGTCTGTAAGTAGCAGTGCTGCCCTTCTTTGCTAAAGCATCCGCATTCTTGCTTCCCAGGATTCCACAATGGGATGGTATCCATTGGAATACAATTGAAGAGCTTGCGGGAAAAACTATGAATGTCACATTTCTATTAAGGATTACATAATGATCTAATTGAGTCTGTAACTGCAAGATGTAGTGCTGTTTCTATAGAAAATAATGGAAAGGATTACTATATTCGTGGTGATAATTCCCCTTTTTACCATTTTTCATAAGAACAACATTAAATTTCGCAGTAATCCATTGAATTAGATAATGACATCAACCTTAAGAAAACTGTGACATTCATCGTTTTTCCTGCAAACTCTTCAATTCTTTTATTGAGTGATATTAATTGAGAAAGCATTTTAGTTATTTCTGCTGTTTGTGCTAGTAATGTAAATGTATCAATTGAAGTACTAATGGTAAAAATATACTCCTACTTGAAAAAGTAAAATACTGTACAGTGATTGCACTGATTTAACAGCCACAATGTATTAGTAATGAAATTAGCTTTTTTTTTTTTTGGATTGCTAAAGACAGAAATAGCAAGCCTATTTTAACCTTTTTTCCTCTGTTCTGAAGACTTGTGCTTGTCAGTGCAGTTGTTGATAACAAAACAGTATTTGAATAGATGCCGGGATTATCTCACATTCGTCTGATAGCTGCAGACACTAACCAGGTAATTAGCCCAACTGGGATTCGAAATCTCGTTTTGAGTACAGCCTCAGATCTCTAGCCATGCTGGTGACGAGTAGTACTACACCTTACTGACACATTCTTTCAGGAATTCACTTGGGCTTGTGATTTCCATTCAGCAAATACATGCTTTGTGCAGTGCGTGAATTGGTGTTTCCCTGTGTTTTAGAATAGTGACAATAGTAAATAGTGAAAACGCTGTTGTGAGTGCTTAAATCAGAGAATTGTGATGTTGCAGTATATGTAGATGTGTGTGTTTTTATCTGTAGAGAAATGACATTTAAGTCACAGAAATTAAAATTAATTTAGTCATTAAAAAAAGCATATGATCTTCGGTTTGGAGCATCAGAAAAAGACGTGGGGATCACATACAATCTTAATTGCTCTATAAATCTGCAAAAGTGGTTAAGTGGAGAGGGGTGATCTGTGTACTTTGCTCTGCTCTTAAAGTATGATAGGAATCAAGTAAACATGTAAATGATAGATATTTTTTATGATTCTTTCTGTTATTGGCATAAACAATAAGGAAAAGAACACTTTAAAATATCCAGGTATTCCCTCAGCCATTCGTCCTGTATCCCACAATGATGAACTGCCTGTACTTGTTTCTCATACATTTGATTCTGATCAAGAGTGCTGTGCACTATCACTATTATTATCGAAGTCATGTAAGAACCATTGATATTTCAAGATGCAGACTTTGTACTGGCTCTATTACCTTCTGAACCCACAGACTCAAAGTAAGCTGAACAATGTTGCAAGAAACTTTTTGTGCATCTCAAGACTTAGATTTTGTGCTGGATGTGTTAACTTTTATATTGTGAGAGGCTTATGGCAATGTGCATCAATGTCGGTTAGTGTAACCATTGATTAAAATTGCCATCTAACCTCTGCTTAAGCAATTTTACGATGCATCAACCTCAGCATTTGAACAGGAGGTTAACCACATTAATCTCTATCCGGCCATATTCAAGTGGTTAAAGAAGATAACCAGTAATTAGCAGGCCTAGTAAAACAAAATGGTGGCCAAATCTACAGCTGGTTATTTGGAAGACTATTAGTATTGTACTTGGATAGGGATGATGGTGAGTGTGAAGTTTTATTAGTGGAAAGAGAATTCTTAACGAGGAACTAGGTGACAGAAAATTTCAGAAGGGATTTTGTTTATCAAAATGTATCGCATCATTTCTGCTGCAACAAATGGATCATTTGGAATAACTCACAAACAGTCCTATTTCTTCCATGAATCAGCTGTTTACGATTCTATGCAACTGATATTTTCAGTATTTTAATGGGGATATCTGTTTTCCTATGTCTCAGGCTGAATGAAAAGAGATTATGGATGGATCTTAGGATATTGCATAACTTACTATGTCCTGGCTGCTGCTCAAGGACTCCAAATCATGTCACTTCTTCCTATACGACAGCCTACCTATTACTTCAGTTGCTAATAAATGATTTCACTGTCTGTCACGATGGTTACACTTGGAACATTTCACTCCTCTTTCCTAGTATAATTGAGGCTCTGGATTGTACACACTACACATATTCCTATTAATCTTATGCATCTGTTTCCTTTATGGATATTGTTGGCCTCAGTAGCGTAGTCAGTATAGTGCTGATCTTCTGTGCTTGAGATTGCGGGTTCGAGCCCAGCCCAGTCGATGGCATTTAAGTGTGTTTAAATGCGACAGTAGATTTACTGGCATGTAAAAGAACTCCTGCGGAACAAAATTCTGGCACACCGGCGACACTGATATAACTTCTGCAGTTGTGAGCGTCGTTAAATAAACCATAATTTTTTATGAATATTCCATCTTTTTTTTTATAACATATTAAGGATTTCCCATATTTAAATGTAATAATGAAATATATCAATATTTCAGATTCACATTGAGATGTAATTATTTTCACTTTTAATTTTCTGTGTTGTACGATTCTAACCTAACAGGAAATGCAACCCATAAACATTACAGCACCCAAAGGCAAACAAATGCAGTGCGAAAATATAGAATACGTTCGTTTCGATGTAGAATAGAGTAAGTGCAGTCATGCAGTTGAATGTTATCTTTGTAGAAGTATGGATGCTTTCCTTTCATCATTTTGTGGAAACATTGTACCATCACAGACTTTACCCTGTTTAATGAGACTTAAGCTAACTATGATTAAGTAACCTGTGATTATAAATGGTGCACAGAAATTACATTGTAACCATGTTTACTTTTTAACCATTATTTTCGTAACCCATGGTTACTACATTTTTAACCAGCGTTGATGCACATGGCCATTAGACTTTATAAGAATAAGTCAAAGTTTTGCTAAGATTGCAACTTAATGGTGGAATGTACCTGAAGAAAATGTTCAAGTATCTGTTTATTGCATTCATCGTATTCGTCTGTTTCTGGTACAGAAATTCTTTTTTCATTTTTTATGCAGGATGACCTTTTTTTATCATGTGGATGGTCTTACAGGTGCCCTGCAAATTCAGCACATTTCAAATAATAGCTACTTTTTTTTTTTTTTTTTTTTTTTTTTTTTTGGTAGATCGTTCAAAAGTTAACCTGAAGGCTGTATTAGTTTTTGCACAATAACGAAGAATTACATGGCATTCCTGTTGATCAAGCAACATATAAAAAACATAGGGTAATATAAAACAACTGTATAAATTATGATACACACAATTGGTGTACATATATAGATTTGTAAATGGTGGCTCTCATATCTGGTCTTCAGTGGGATTATGCCAGTATTGCTGCTTTTTGTATGAGTGGGATAGTCGTTGAACAAATATTATGCAATTAAACAGTTGCCCCTTCGACAGATCTTGGAACTAGGTGCTGAAAGTGTTGGTAATGGATCACTGGCAGACCAGAACAAAATAATAATAATGGCATTATAATATACTAACTTGGGACTGATGAAAACGTTTTAAAGGGAATAGATCAAAGTGGAGGCCTTTAGGTGCCTCTTCATAAATTTTTCTAATTAAGTGATTCTAAAATCAAAGGAGTTTTCTTAGATCCCCAGATAAGAAACCTGATGTTTGATAAGCATTTTAATGAAATCTTGAAGGGTGAGGAGAAAAGTGTATGGGAAACCTGATCAGTCATAAGGAAGTTCCTTGGATACTACGGACAATATGTTAGCATACAACAGAATGGTGTACAGTGTATCTCTCAAAATGTATTTTCCCTGTTATCACTTGGACGGTCATTTTGACTGAAAACTTTGGGACAGTAAGCAGTAAACACAGACAAAAATTCTACCATGATGCTGCTACCCTAGAAGACGTTATCAGGTTAAATGTAACGTGTCAATAATACTGCAAATTGCTGCTGGTCGATAATAAAATATAGAGAAAGACCAGAAGGCAATATCTGTAGTATGTGTGTGTGTGTGTCTATATATATATATATATATATATATATATATATATAATATATGTATATAGTTATTGTTATTATTATTATTATTATTATTATTATTATTATTATTATTACTAGTGCTTTTCTTCTGGAGAAAAAGGTGGTGTAGAATATAGAATTATAGTGGACGGGGAGATGATTACTGTCCAGTGCATGGGAATTTTGTCATTTTTACCTCCTTTTCTTCCAAGTGTAAGGTTTTCAGAGCTGAAATTCAAAGAAAAAGTATGTTAAAAACGTATTATTATTAACAAATCTCTTGGTTTCATAGCAAAACATAACAAAATGGTGCCGGAACACCATTCCACCAGCAAAAAAGCACTGATGATGATGATGATTATTATTATCATTATCATCATCATCATCATCATCTTCATCATATCTTCTTGTTCTTCATCAACATCAGTGCTTTTTTTTTTTTTTCTGGAAGTATGCAACAGTATGCAGTACAGGCACCTTTCCTCTTTGAACCTTTTAAAATTAACATTTCTGTCATAGAATGATAAAAGTAATTGTACAATCGGCAGTGAATACAAACAGCTACCTGTGTTTCCATGCAGAAGAAGCTGCTCGTAACAATATTTCCCTAACTTAGGTGCTATTATAAACAAGGCCATTAGTAGAATAGGATGGAAAGTAATTGTATTTTGTTACACTACCAAAAACGACCATAGTCGATTAAGAATGACTTCCATTGTGTACCCTAAGTGACCATAATTGTTTAGCATCATATCCAAATTGAAAGATAAGCTATACTAGAAAATTACTGGGCTGAGCGAGCTAGCTTTATGAAAGTGTGGGAGTGAACATGTAAAATCAGTATTTATCTGTATTATATAAAAAAATATCAACCATCATGAATAAATTAATTTTTCTAACAGGCAAAGAAGAAACTGCTAGAGACCATTGATGTTTATATTCGAGAACAAATTGAAGTTGCTGACCAAGCAATCTGCAATATGGTTCAGAAGAAGATTGCTAATGGAGATGTTATTCTAACATATGGCTGGTGAGCTTTCATCTTTTGTTTCTCTATTAAGTAAGCTTGTCTAAATGTGTTATATCATTATATAAACATCATTTTATCATTGTCATCATTGCCTGAAAACATTTCCACTCTGTGGATATTCTTGAAACAGAACTTCTACAAAAATTCTTTGTTTTGTATTAATATTCTCCTCTTAAGAGTGTTTCATAAACCTAATAATGTTACCCTGACATTGTAGGATTATATATATGGTATATATAAAATTTCAAAACTCCGTGGATGAAAGATAATTAAGAGATGTCATAGAGAGGCACAACGAATATTTTTATTAGACAACATGAGGATGGCATTGCGTTGTTAGTACAGTAAACTACTCGAAAGTCAGGAGAACCACACTGCACATCATTGGTTACCTACCCATGTCATTGCGCAATTACAGAATTGCTAGAACTGACCACTATGACCTGTAAACAAAGCTCAGAATGGCGAACCATTTTTTGTCGGACTCTTGGAAAGATCCTGGAAGTAGCATACATGTACTAACATACTCAAGTGATTCAACAGGAAAAAGTTCAGGCTGGTGAAGTCTGGTGATCTTGATGGGCAAACAACAGGTCTATCATGGCCAATCCATCTGTGTGGAAAGATGTACACGAACTCATGAACAAAATGCATAAAATGTGCTGGACAACCATCATGTTATAACCACATATGCATTGCCTCACTGCCAAAGGAATCTTCTCTAGACATAGCAGTGACGAAATGCCAATCTCATGTTGTCTTACAAAAATATTCGTTGTGCCCTCTTGTACCCTTTAAATTTTTTTCATGGACTTTTTAATGACATTGTTTTTTCTTGTTTGATATAGTGAAATTCCCATCAGACATGGAGATAGTATAATGCCAGTCTCCATATAATGGGAAGCTACAATGTTGAAGTGCTATTTTAAATGAAATCTAAGCCAAAATGTGGTGTTGAAATGTAGACTATCACACATGAAGGATATGTGTATGGATTCCTCTCCCTCTCCCTTCCAAAAAATACCCTTTAAAATATTATAATATGTAAGAGGGCCACTGTTCGAATCTCTCTAATTCCAACTGTACTTTCATTTTCTTTTACTTTATTTCTATTGTTGGATAAACGTTAACATTACTATTACATAGATACTATTTTATTGAATTTCACGTGCATGTAAACATACTTATCACCAATCCTGGACTATGAGTAAACACCAAATCATTACTAAATTAGTACTAAATCATTATTGCATTATTTCTTTAGTTATTTACTTATTTTTCCTGTTTCTTCTAAAGTTTTTCTCTCCAGAGACTTTTATTTGTTTCCTCTTTAATAAAGATTTGCTAATGCAACTTCAACAAGTTCATTATTACTTTATCAGGTTATGATAGTTTTTACAAATCCAGCAAATCTTGCCATATTTATTATAATCCAATTATATTTAATGTAAACTAGAGTGTATTCAAAAACACCTAAAAAATTTTTTTCTCGAAATTAAAAAAGTAAGGATTTGCAAAGTTGCATAATGGTGTTAACGTTTTGCACAAAAAAAAAATTGACCTTCTAGAAGCACTTTTAACCGAGTCACAGAGGAGTTTTTTTTACATAGGTGTGTCTGCAGGTCTTTATTTGGTGAGGACTACTATGATTTGTTATTATTGAGAAGAAAAGAAGTAATATTTTTAAGTTGCAAGAGATGGCAGGAATGCAAAATAAAACGTAGAAATATGTTACAGGCTGCATCAACCCAGAACTTACCACAGAGAGATGGCTGCTAATGAATTCCACCCACCCACCTATTTATTCTACTTTGATTTTCATTTTGCTCTCCGTGTAAAATAATCTGTCTTCTTCTTACAGGATTGAAGTTGCTTTCTTGTATCAAGTGTAGACCTGATAAAAACATCTCTCTTTTTTTTTTTTTTTTTTTTTTTTTACCATAGCTCAAGCATCGATTATTATAATATATTAAACATTATTATATACTCCATTTTTTCTTATATTGTATTATTATTTCATTCTATTTGTATTATCTGTATTTGTTTATTTAACTGTATTATTTATTTATTGGGTTTGGAAGTAAATCCCGAAAAGACAAAGTATATGATTATGTCTCGTGACCAGAATATTGTATGAAATGGAAATATAAAAATTGGAAATTTATCCTTTGAAGAGGTGGAAAAATTCAAATACCTGGGAGCAACAGTAACAAATATAAATGATACTTGGGAGGAAATTAAACACAGAATAACTATGGGAAATTCCTGTTATTATTCGGTTGAGAAGCTTTTATCATCCAGCCTGCTCTCAAAAAATCTGAAAGTTAGAATTTATAAAACAGTTATATTACCGGTTGTTCTTTATGGTTGTGAAACTTGGACTTTCACTTTGAGAGAGGAACATATGTTAAGGGTGTTTGAGAATAAGGTGCTTAGAAAAATATTTGGAGCTAAGAGGGATGAAGTTACAGGAGAATGGAGAAAGTTACACAACACAGAACTGCATGCATTGTATTCCTCACCTGACATAATTAGGAACATTAAATCCTGACGTTTGAGATGGGCAGGGCATGTAGCACATATGGGCGAATCCAGAAATGCATATAGAGTGTTAGTTGGGAGGCCAGAGGAAAAAAGACCTTTGGGGAGACCGAGACGTAGATGGGAAGATAATATTAAAATGGATTTGAGGGAGGTGGAATATGATGATAGAGACTGGATTAATCTTGCTCAGGATGGGAACCAATGGCAGGCTTATGTGAGGGCAGCATTGCAACTCAGGATTCCTTCCAGTAATTAAAGGAGCAGTCCGCGATAAAATTAAGTTGGCTTTAATCAAACACGTTTTTCAACCTAAGTAGAATGTAATTTGCCGCATGTCAATGCGAGGCATGGTTCTTGAGTTACTGACTCCGCACAAATACTTATGACGTCACAGCCACTGAACTGATGTGATTGCGTAGTAGACCGAGAACATCTCCAAGTGCAGTGCTTTGTATTAAAGAATCTTCTCGCGCCGTAGTACACATGTACAGAATTTCAAGACTTAGTTGTGATTGAGTGAAGTCATATTTTGCTTTTCATTTAATCATAAAACAGCCCATACCTACGTTGTGGTTTTATATTTTTCTTTATATGAACGATTTTGAACTACAGTAGACTAAACGGAAGAAATTATATCGTAATACAGTTTAAAATGCCGTGGTGTCTTGATTTTTCGTGTTCAGAGGGAAGAACAAAAGCACACCATGGAGAAGAGGTATCATTTCATGTATTTCCGAGCAGAGAAAAGTCACCGCAAATATTTAAAAACATGGGTGAAGAAAATCAACAGAAATGTTTTACACCATCGAAAACTGCTATTGTGAGTTCTAATCATTTCCATGAAATTGATTGTGAGGAATCGTCTCTACTAAAAAGACGTTCAATGAAAGACAACAGAATTCCTATGAAAATGAAGAAAACTGCTGTCCCTTCCTTAGTTTTGAAAGGAGAATCTCGCCAAGACAGTTCTGATACTACGCGCTCCTCTGCTTATAAATGAAAGAAGGTCGTTGAAGAAGTAATAGCAAGTTGCAGTGATGCACATATAGCTGAAAATATGGACGTGTGTGTAGTTCTCGATGAGGCTGAAAATTCGCAGGAACATAATATAAACAAAGCTGTGCAGTGTGAGATAGGGTGCGAAACGCCAAGAAATGTGTGTGGTGAATCAGATGTGGGTGAGCCAGAAACTGACTTAGATCTTTTCAAATAGAAAAAGAAACTTCAAATTCTAATTCATCAGGTTCCGAGGACGCTGCACATGAAACAGAAAGTAATATAGAAAGCCGAAAGGTATTTTTTGTATTCTGGTCAGCATTACAAATTTAGTTTCTCTTCTGTAATATTTGTCATTCCGCTGTTGGGAATGGATCGAACCTGGATCCAGCGATTATAATGCTCTGAAAAATGTTGTATGTAACCCTGCCCTTTTAAAAGACCTATAACAGACTAATCAGTTTTGTCACACCAGCAAACTTGAATCATATCATAACGGCAGATTGGTTTACACTCGTAAGAGAAAACACTTTCCATATGATGGAATGGTAAACAAGACTATGATTGCGATAATGACCATAATTACAATGTGAAAAGAGATATAACTGGCTCCAGACTCCAATACTCGAATGATGGATGGAAAAGAAAACATACATCAGGAAGGAAAACACTTGGAGGGAAGATATACAGAGAAATGTGTTGGAAGTGCCTAAACCGTATGACTCAACAACTATGGTGCAATAAAATAATATAAACCATGTACTAATTTATTGCTAACGTGAGATAAACACGTATCTGTAGTTCCTTCATTACGAATATTTCACGTCTCGCATACATTCACTCACTCAGTGAAGGCGTTGACTTAGATTATAATGGATCGAAATATTAAACCGTTTCAGTTTGAACCCTTACCAGACCAGTCGTTCTAATCACAGAATGGATTGTACACGGGATTTAAAGTGGGATAGAGTTTGGGTAAGTTGTTGTTGTTGTTATTATTATTATTATTATTATTATTATTATTATTATTATTATTATTATTATTATTATTATTGTTACAGTATATGCATGTGATAGGTCCAAAGTGAGTTACTAATAACTGACTGTAACATATGAATCTGTATTTACTCGTCCTGCACCACTGTATGTTAAATGCAGTCTTATAAAGCGATCGGTGGTTATGACGTCAGAGCTTGCAGTAAGACCTTTAATATTTCACAAACTAAAAGGCGTAGAGTGATGAGACAAACGCCGTTAATCTAAGGATTACTTAGGTAAACATCCTATAATATAATAAAAATTTAGAATTTTATCGCGGACTGCTCCTTTAAGTATTAGTTGTATTATTCTAGCCTGCCTGTCTTCACTAATAAACTGCACAATTGCACTTCATTTAATTCTTCCTGACTCTTATGTTTCAAGGTATGTTTCCCATGTCCATCACTGGGGAGTGTTTCAGTAGTGCTTTGCCGTTTATTCTGAATGACATGTGTAACAAATTTTTCGTGTTTATCCTATATGCTGAGAAAACAGGTGTTTGCATATAGGTATACTCTGACCATCCATCTCAAAACTTTAATCGTGGATAACATTCTTTTCATTTTTAAACCATTTTCCTTTCTAGGTCTGATGATTTTTACTTTTTTACTGCTGACATGTTTTACGATAAATGCAAGCCCCCCCAGTATTCTGAAAAAGTATTTTTTTCTCATATTATTTTTCAGAACCAGACTGCATTAAGTGGTTTCATTTTTCTATCATGTACTTCCTTTAACATTAACATTTGATTGCTTAGTGTTTGAAAGAAGTGTTCATTCTGTGCGCACTGCTTTTGTCCAAGAACGTTGTGAAGAGCTGGCTTCAGCATTGGCATTGCTCATAGAAAAAGCCCAACTTCATCCTTCAAAGGAGATGTGTCCACTACAGTTGGGGAAACAGTTTTCAAAATGTGCTCTTGCAGATCTGAACTCTTGTGGGAGACTTCAGTAATAACTGTTTTTTTTTTCTCTCTCTTATATATTAATTCTTTCAGACTGTTTTCACTTTCCGATCCTGGGGTATATGTTTTCTCTGTATTGCTGCCATTATTGTAATCCATAAGATCTGAGAGTAAAGATCAAGTTGTTTTGTGACCTTTGATCGGATGTTTTCCTGCAATATAATATATTATCTGACAATTTTTCCTAGTCTGACTGGCAGTGATAACAGTACTCAACTATCATCACAACATTCATCTATAACAAATTTAAATTTCGTAGGAATTCAGTGCATTCAATATCCTTCATGTATGTATTGTTATTATTATTGTTAGAAGTAAAATTCGAAGAAAATTTTATTGTAGTAGCCTAGACAAAAAATAACCCATACAAAACCAGTTGTATATAGTAAATAAATATCACTCACTAAAATCATGATTTTAGTTTGATTCTAATCTATTGAGCGAGTCAATATGCCTATTTTACATTAGAGCACAGGAATTTTTTTCTTAAAGGGGATTATTTCTGTGTTCGTCTGTGGTCTGGAACTTCAGTTTAGATTTAAGCGCTCTCCTGGTGCCACATAATCATGATCATCCTATCATATCATCGGGGTATTGTAACTCTGCCTTCCAGTTGCCCCAAACCTTAGAAATGGGTTATATGTAAGCCACTGCCAGGAGAGAAGACCAGAATGTCGAGAAGACAACCTGGTGACATTGAAGGAGAAAACAAAAATTAAAAATATAAATGCCTACAGAAATTCTCCTATTAAAAAAATTTACTTAAATTTGTCAATGTGAGCTTGCTTTTGTATTAAAAGAACCATTTTCTTTCTATGACAAAACATCTTACAATGCTTTCAATAACTCATTAATACTATTCCTTCATATTCTAGAATGTAACAACAATGAAAATATAAATTTTACAAGCGTCCTCATTAAGACAGTTTAAGTACAGGGACATAAAAATCTTAAGTGGTCAACATACAGCGATAAAGTCACTGTGCAGAGCTGAGAGGTCCCGGGTTTGATTCCCCGTGCCAGAACGAATTTTTCTCAAATTAATAGGTATTTACATGTTGACTACTAACATAAAATAATAGTCTTGATTATTCAATGAGGATGGCGAGACCTCATATATGAATATATGTATATGGCCAACGTAACATTTCTCCAATACATCATACAGTGATGATAATGACATCTGTCGACATAAACTGCTAATACTGAAAAAATGTTAAAACATAAAAGACTTAAGCCAAATTGATCATTTTACAGTATTTTGCCTTGTATTCCACCCAAACACAAGTGCGTAATATGAAATGAAAACTAATTTTTTTTAATAGCTTATCAAAAACTAAAAACTGAAAAAAAAAAAAAAAGAAAGAAAGAAAGAAAGAAAGAAAGAAAGCACTTAAGCTCCATTGACTATGCACCAAAGAATTATGAAGAAAAAAAAAAATTAATACTGTAAATACAAATTTTACTTTATACACTAATATTTAGACCTCCTCCAGCTCGGTAAAAAACGTAATTAGAGATCTTGTTTTTTACTGCTTATTATAGAGATAACAAGACTACTTTTGTATATCCTTACATTTTGAATTTCGGAAATTTTTTTTTGATATGCCGTACACATTATGGAAAGTACTGACATGTTTAAACACAAACCAGCATTATAGAAAGCTCTGGTCATCTAGTAACATATAGCACTTACGATGAATTTAACAATTATTTTCATTTTCCTGTGTCTCAAAATTTTGCATACTGACTCTTCTAGTGCTGACATTTTATACTTCATGTAATCTTGGGAACAGCTTCAGTGAGACTCGGTAATGTATATTTAAACTGTTTTGATGCAACTATCGATATTAAACAATAGATGACTTGGAAAGGAGAGTGTGATGTGAACGATCAATATGGCAACTTAAATCGAAAATGGCGGTGATGCCTGAAAGCATATTATTTTGGTCCATGGTAAAATGTTCATTATGCATGTACGCACAAGAAAGACACAAGTAACAACTGTGTCTCACTGAAGGATAATGTAATCTTGTAGTGTTATAATACTTTGGAGAGAGTTATATTTATAAATATTAAAGTATACAAATGAAAATACTAATATTATTTATTGTTTATAGTTCATCACTTCTGCAACGCATTCTCCTGGAAGCACATGACAGCGGGACCAAGTTCAGAGTTATAGTGGTTGATGGACGTCCATGGCTGGAAGGCCGGGAGATGCTTCGTTGGCTAGTGGAGAGTGGGCTGGATTGTTCCTATGTACTTGTCTCAGCTGCCAGCTTTATCATGAGAGAGGTGTGTGAAGCTAAATTCAAAAGAGGTTAATTCTGTTTCGGAACTTCATAAAATCGACGAGTTTTAACATGAAGCGTCCTATATGAAGGCTTTTGCTATAGTATTTTCTGAACTTTAGTTTATTTCCAGATTCCACAAGCCTCGTCAAGGACAATGAATTTTTAGACGAAAAAGAATTCTAGTGACACTTTTGAGCAGATAAAGAACTAAAGCCTTTGGCCTTCTATAATAAGTTTACTGCTTGTAAGAAATTATTTTCTTCAGGAATAAATATGAATGAAGTCAAAATGTTATATCTAGGCCTGCCATTACTCTGTTCTGAACTGTTAGTAAGAGATGCTGTCACAGTAATACTTACGAAGACATATGAAAGGGAAGAGTGGGAAAATATTTAAAATTTGTTTGGTCTGCAGTCTTCCATGTGTAACAGTACCTACTAGAGTTTATGTATGAGATACCTACGAGACACCTGGCATGTTACATGTAAAACTTAATGCTTTTTGTTTCCTGATTTCATTTTCCAGATTTCTCTAATGACGCTTCGATATAGTCATATTTACATAAAAAATTGAAATGTTAATAAGTATGTCTACAGGAAAGGTACTAAGTTTATTTATTTGTTTATTTATTTATTTACTTATGTGCCTTTTTTCTGTTTTATTTATTTAGTTTTTTTTGTATACCTTTAGCACCCCAAATTACTTGACTTCCCTCTACACTTCCTCAACTCGCATCACAGTCACACTGGTTCTAATAAGATATATTTCCATATTCCTTTTTCTAATATGTGACTTACACAAATGCATTGCTTGTCATTTAACAATAATGCACATAAGCTATGTTACATTGAATTTTAATTTTGAAGTGCAAGAATACACACAAGCCCTTGGTGATATAGCAGTCATTGTACTTCTTTTTGGATCCCAAGCTTTGAGTTCAAACCCGGATGAAGATTATTGATTTTTGTTTGAAAAAATCTAACTGCATGGCTGTTTCTGCAAGGGAAATAAAGATGGAAATCTCTTGTTACATAAGGTTTGAGAAAGATAAGATATGATATGATATGATATGATATGATATGATATGATATGATATGATATGATATGATATATTTCGTCACAGCATTTCTTTACATATTATGGTGTACCTCACATTTCTCTGTATCTGGTGCCACCATTAACATATTATTACACTAACACATTATTTGCAGTACAGGTCTACACAAATACTCCCATTTGCACCATGTACCTTTTTCTATTACTTGGTCTAATCTTCCCTTCAGTATTTCTCCTACATTTCATTTGCTATTCTCTATTTGTTCATTAATCCGTGTGTGTGTGTGTGTGTGTGTGTGTGTGTGCGCGTGCGTGCGTGCATGCACGTTTAACAATGAAGTCATTATCCTTCTTGCTTCCCAATATTTTGATGGAAGGTCCACAAATGTCCTAAGAGTTTCACAATTAATTATATTAATCCTAATATATCTAATAATATATACTACGTTTGAGAAATATAAAAACCCTTTGACATTCGACCAATTACTGACTTAAAAAAAATTCTCAAAACTGTGTTTGTATTGTCCGCCTACAGCTCTTTAATTGACATGTAGTCAGTTTTGTCAGCTAACCCCAAATGATATGTTTTTAATATCTGAAAGTAGGAATGATGTCAAAATTCAAAAAAGAGATTTTGCCTATTTAGTATGCTGTGATTCTAAATCTGAACCATTTGTTATCTGGAAAGTAAATTTTCATTGTCCTCTAAACTTGCAAAATACTGCTTATAATTTCACTATTAGAAACATTGATGACTTTCCCCACTTACAAAATTTAGTATCTACAGAAAACTTAGTTTTGAGATGTCGATAATTTTTTTTATTAAATATGTGATAGAAAAATTCAGTAACACTGCAAAATTTGGCTTTAAGTTGTTGTTGTTTTCTAATGCCAGGTGTTTGACAATAAAGTCATTTGACCTCTTGCACTCCAATATTTTTCAAAGATATTATCATGACTAGCCACTGAAGCACAGATTTTGAGGTGTTCCGAATCCATTTCTTGGATTGAGTTGCACAATGGGCAGTTAGGGGACTGATATATTCCAATTCTATGCAGGTGTTTGGCAAAACAATCATGGCCTGTTGCCCTATCTAAATGCAGCTACAGACGATTTTCGTGGTAAATCGGGAATTAACTGTGGATTTTGATGCAGAGAGATCCATTTTTTCCCTTGGGATTGAGTTATCAAATTTTGTTTGTTGAAGTCTAAGTATGTAGATTTAATAAATCTCTTCACAGAGTAATACGTAGATTTTTAGCCTCTCTATACTAACTCATTGAAAAAAGCAAACTGTTAAATAGGTGGAAAATTACTGTGCTTGCATATATTTGAATCCAGTTTTCCTATAAAGTATAAAACTGCAAAAATATTCAACAATAGATGGATTACACAAAGTATTAAAATTCATGCACAACCAATTATTCAAAAATATTACACAAAGTGATTCAAAAGCTGAAGATTTATACTATAATACAACAATACAAAACTCAGATAATAAAATCGAAACAACTTGGAATATAATTTAAAAAGAAAGTGGACGATCAAAAAGTAAAGGAAAAAGAAACTTTACCATTATATCTAACAATACAAAAACGTCAAATTCAAATGAAATTGCAAATATATTTAACAGATATTTTCTTTCAATAACTGAAGCCTTGCCATGAATAGGGATCTAAGTGCCAGAATTGTCGAAAACGAGTTATTAGTGAAATAGGAATCTATGATAGTTTGTTTATCATACGGGGAAATCTGTCAGCAGCTATGGCAACTATATCAGGTTGAAATTCCAAAGCTGAAGTTCGTTCGTTCATTGTGGAAGATGGATCTAGCTCCAGTTAGTTTTTCTTCAATTTCTCAAAAGACTAGAATTGAAGCTTAGATCCCTATTCGGGGCAAGGCTCCAACTGATAATCTCAACATCCCCGAACTTAATGTTACTAACAGTTTAGATTCTTTAACACACTATTTTCCAACAAAGAACTCCTCAGGGTATGGTGAAATAACAAGCAAAATATTAAAAGCTAGTTCACATATTATAGCTAGGCCACGAAGTTATTTATGTAACTATTCAATATTCAGTAGTATATTCCCCAAGAGATTAAAATATCCTGTAGTTATTCCTATCTTCAGAACAGGAGAAACGTCTTCAGAAAATTACAGATCCATATCACTGCTACCTGTTTTCTCCAAAATCTGTGAAAAGTAATGTATAAGAGAAACAAGTATTTTTAACAAAATAATCTGCCCTCAATGAGGGTGACCATAAAGATCCAGAATAAAAGCACTACAGAATAATTTAGAAAGACAAAAAGATTAAATACAGGAATTGTTTAGTAAAACATCCAGAGAAATGCAAACCCAAAAGAATCGTCAATGGCCAAAATATAAATGGTAATGTAATATTTGGATTGAATCCTTAAGAATATCCAATAAAATTTTTTGAATTTCAAAAAATCGGAAACCGAGTGGTTTTAAAATATTCCATGTGAATTTAGGAAGAGTGCCACGCACACCAAACAAAAGACCAGAAACACTCCACTGACTAGTGGGAAGGTTATATTTCTCACTTAGGTATGGGATGCAGGACTCATAAATGGATTTCTTCTCCTCATCAACGTGTTGTGCCTGCAGGGCATCCCTCTCAAACCGGATTGTAGGATCAAGAATGATTCCCTTAGATTGAGTCCTGTGGATGACTACAATATCTGCTCTTCTGTTCGAATCTAAGGATGAGACACAGTGGATTTCCTCGTATACCTCCCATCTGCGACGCTTGAGGACATCAGCAATACCTGTCCTGGCCTTATGGTGTCAATTGTTGCGCAGCAGCTCCGTTTTCCGACAGAATCCCAACACGTGACCATCGTCATCTTGAAAGCTACAACATTTTAGTTCCAAAACAGTTTGGATTTAGGAAAAATTAATCCACGGAAAATGCACCATTTAGTTTAACTGACAAAATTCTGGAGGCAGTTAATAAAAAATTCCAAATTAGGGGAATTTTCTGTCATTTATCCAAAGCATTTGGTCAGTATAATTCATAAATTGCTGCTAGACAAATTAGATTATTATGGAATTAAAGACGTTGCACACCAACAATTTCACTCACATCTCATAGATAGGAAACAGAAAGTCGAAATCAATACCACCATGAAATCTGCCTCGACGTGGGGAACTTTAATAATAGAATTCTACAAGGGTTAATTTTAGGTCCCTTACTTTTTCTAGTGTTTATAAACTATCTTGCTCCCCCCCAGTAAAAGATGTAGTTCATCCCATATTATTTCCAGATGACACAAGTGTAGTTATTACAGTCAATCTCCAACATATTCCAATCTTCAACAGAGGCAATTCCCTCAAAATATGATTGATTGTCAGCCAATAAATTATTATTAAATTGTAACAAAACATAATCCAATTTAAATCTTACTCAAATTCAATCACTCAAATTTCAAGCGCAATAATTAACAATAGGTCCCTAATAGAAACAACAGCAACAACCAAATTTCTTGGCTTACAAATTGATAATATGTTAAATTGGAAAAATCAAATTAAAGAAATTACCCCAAAACTAAATTCAGCATGTGTTGCTATTAGATCTATGCAAGAGATGGTATGGTAAATATCAATACCTGAAAAAGAATATACTTTGCATACTTCCACTCAGTAATGAGTTTTAGAATAATATTCTGAGGAAAATCTGTGGATAGTAACAGTATATGCCTACTACAGAGAAGAGTAATTAAATAATAGTAGAGACCAAATCTAGGGAATCGTGTAGATTCATTTTAAAAAAACTACAAATCATGCCTTTGGCTTGTCAGTATATGTTTTCGTATGTAATCATGAAAACTTTGTAACTAATTCAACAGTTCATAGCATAAATACTCGTCAAAAAATGACTTTCAAGCTCCATCAGAAAATCTGGCATGCTATCAGAATGCAGTGTGTTATATAACAGTAAAAATTTTTAATAGCCTCCCTACCGATATAAAAAATCAAACTCAAAACATAAGATTATTTAGGGTCAAATTAAAGAAATATCTAATTTCTCACATCTTCTATTCTGTAGGTGAATTTATGACATTCAGCAACACTGCATGAATATTTCTGTCTTGTATTAAGCATCGATACTAACTCTTTGTTGTACTAGTATACTGTAAAACTTTTCTGTATATATTTCAATAAACTGTGACTATAATTAAGACTTTGTATAGTACTATTAATATTATTTTGACATGTTCCACATTCTATCTGTGAAGTGATGTATGAATACCATGGAATGTAAATAAATACAATAGTTTAGTAAAATAGTTTAATAAATTCAGAATTTTTTATTTTATTTTTTTAACAAACTTTATAATATGTATTATTAGAAATTCTTCGAAACTTTTTTTATAATGAAGTGTCTTTTTAGGTTACGAAAGTACTCCTGGGTGCCCATGCTCTCTTGGCAAATGGCTATGTGATGTCTCGGGCAGGATCTTCGCAAGTAGCATTGCTAGCTCATTCCTACAACGTCCCTGTCCTAGTTTGCTGCGAGACACACAAGTTCTGTGAGAGAGTACAGACTGATTCATTTGTCTACAATGAACTTGGTATGTGAACCTCAAACTACATTATGTGTCACCTAGTACTTAGATAAGTATGATGTTAATCTGAAATGTATTAAGTGAACATACTTCAGTTCTGAAGCACACTTTCAGGTATTCCAGAGTATGCTGTAACTTAACATTTCCAACATTCAGAACTACAAGGTCTTCCATTAGGAACATGACTGGACCAATAGCTTGCACAGCCTTTGCATGTTATAGCAATTAAGTTTGCTAATCACTAATGAATATTTGAGTAACAGGGTGCAAAGTGAATTTCTATGATAATCTAAAGGCAGTGAAAGCATTTATTTAAACTTGACACAGAAACAAACGAAAGTTACGTATTCAGCAAAATTACACTGTTCGTGATAAGCATGAAGAAGTAGAAAAGAGCCGTGTAAGCCATTATTACATAGGCCTATCACTTAAGAAACGCGTTTTTTATGACAAATAATCCACAGAATGATTAATCGCAGGATGGATAATCGAGGTTCTACTCTGTGTGTAGGGGACATCAAAAATTTATAACATCCTCGAAGACCTAAGGTATGAAATAGTAAGAATACACGTAGATTTTCGGAAGGAAATCTGCAAAAAAGTACTCATAGGTTGTCAGAAGAACTTTATGCTTCAGAAGGTACAATTATTTAGTTGTTTCGTGACAATACAGTGTGTGCACTGAAAATATTGATAATTGATTTTGTTTCCAATTCTCTCCAGATATAGTCACCTTAGGTCTTTCTGAAATTCTACTGGCCTAGCAGTGAAGAAGATGAGTGGGAGAGTTGAATGTTGTTGGTGGTATTCAGGAGCTAGTAAATTTTGTCTAGAACATCCTCATTGAGGGACAAAATTCTTTTACATGGTATAAACTACTAAATGAGATAGCTAATCTTATTTATTTCTAGTGGAAGGCATACTATTGATTTTTATCATCTTTGAAACATCCATTGCTTTAAGCTGGATGTAATCTGCAACCCTCAGATCTAATGGCGAGCACAATACCCACTTGACTACTGAAGATGATGCTTGGTAATATATATGTGTAAATTTGTTCAGAAATCCCACTACTGTATGTAGTACATCTAAATGTGTTTGTGTGCTTGCAGGTAATCCTGATGACCTTATTCCAAAAGACTCTTCTTCTAAGGAATTTCCATTATCAAAATGGAGAAGCATAGAGAGTTTGACTCCTTTAAACCTCACTTACGATGTGACACCACCTGATCTTGTGACAGCTGTCGTCACTGAATTGGCAATCCTGCCCTGCACCAGTGTGCCCGTCATACTCCGAATAAAACCAACAGAGACTGGCTGTTAGATACTTCATATTTATTTTTATTTCTGTCCCATTCGTAAGAACTAATATCCAGGGAAAAGCAATGGTCTTGAAACATCTGCATTACTCCTGTGCTAAGCTTTCATTTTCTGAGATTATTAAGAAGAGTGCTTGGTTATTTCAAGAGATGTTTGAAGATCTGTCAGAAAATAACCTTGTTAATTTAATTTATATCAGTTTCAAATATTGTGTATAGCAATTGGTGCAGATGATGTAGTGCAGCCTTTGTAAATGTTATAACTAAGGTAACAGTCTTCCCTAAATTGCTTGGATTGTTTATTTTGTATTATAGTAATCACTTCACATTCTGAGCTGCGGTTTGTAGTGAGTACTTAAGTACAGTACCATGAAAACTCAGACTGAGAATATTTTGTGGATGGATACTTCGCTTATAAACGAGTAAGCTGCTTCAGCATATGGTTGTTGAGATGTTTAATCATTGTTGAGGATATGAAGACCATTGTTATGTTTTGTTATAGGTTCAGAGATGTAGCACTTACAAAACATGATTTGTAACATAAAGTTAGGTTCCTGCAGTTATTCTGATTGTGTATTTTACAATATGTATTGGTAAAATTGTGATTAATTTTTGTACAGTTTCTGCAGAAATTATAACTAACAGCTAATATCCTGAAATTAAAAGAAAGCTTCAGAAATGATTTTTTTTTTTTCTACATTTTCACAGAATCATTGTAAATTTATACTGTTTGGAGTCTGCTTTAACACATTCAAATTTGTAGGCATATCATCCTATCAAACGTGGAAATGAGATTATTTTATGGTCTTTGTATTCTGTCAGATTACATTTTTAGATCTGGAATTCAGTTCGAGTACAACACCACCATTATCAGTCATCAGTGGTCTGCTTCAGCAAACAAAAAATTAATGTTGTATGTCAAATGTTCGAGAGGTTACCTAATCTTTTCCCTCTCTAACAGTAGCTCAAAACTTGTAGAAGTAATCTATTAATTCATATAACATGCTATATCCTGTTTTGTTTGTATGTATTATTAATTTTGTCCAGAATGAATGTGATTTGAAGGTTTTCTGTACAGACCCAAGATACAGTGAAATAACTGTTATATCTGAAATGGAGGCAGTGCCATTTAAAAATTTGTTCTGAAGGCCCAAGGTAGTAGTTCCACCACTGGAATGTCGAGCATCAGGTGGAACTTGTTATGGGAGATACACAACTTTTTTCAAGGCACAGACGAGTAATCATTAAAGATCAGAATAAAAATTACCATGTAACTTGTTGATTAGTTTCTAGCACTGAGCACTTGACAGCTATATACAAGATGTATCTTGTTTAATGTATAGAATTTAAGGACATGTTCTTAGCTGATTCAACATCAATTTTAACTCAACATATCTATATCCAAAATTCAGTAGCTACTAACATCGTTGTGGGAGGGGGTGAAGTTTTGCTACCCTGAGCACACATATTGTGATCCAAATCAGAGAGTCCGTAATAATCTAATGATGAAGTTAGTTGTTTTATCGTTATGAAGAGAACACAATATCTGGAATTTGTAAGAAGAGTTGTTATATTTCTACTGGTGATTTCTCATGGAATGCCGTATCTGTACCAGTGGTGCTAACACAAATAATGAACATAATTCATGTCCATTTGAAAACATACTCTATAGAAATATGGAGCAACAATGCTTCAGTGGCTGACCATGATAATATCTTTGAAAAATATTGGAGTGCAAGAGGTCAAATGACTTTATTGTCAAACTCCTGGCATTAGAAAACTACAACAACATTTTTTTAAAGTTTAAAAATATGTTAATCTGTTTCACAATCTAATATAAAATACATACTTTATTCACGAATACATTATCTGTTATTAGTTAATCGTTACACAAGTGATTTCATAATGAACAATTGAAACAAAGCATTTTGTGGATAGTTGTGATATGATAAATAAGCAAACACTGTGCAGTTAGTACTAGACCTAAATGCCAGTGTTCTTCCACTTGAACTGAACTAAATGTAAAACACTCATGTCACTGTTTTGGTGTGGCGAGAGAGACTCGTGGACTAAGGTTTGTGCTTAGACATGAGTTTGAATACTTCTTGAATCAGTTACATATCTGATTCAGTCTTCACCGAGGTTTTTCCAAACTTTAAGGCGAATTTCAGGTAATCACACAGAAAATCCCCACTGATGTTGAGTAAAATCGTTATTGATTGATACATCATTGTTAAACAACCTATTAAAAATCTTTCATTGTACTCTAATACAGTGACCAAATGTAAGACGTAAGGATCATCATACAGCTTGATTTTAAAATATACACATCTCAGTGTAATATTCATAATAGATATATAGACGAAAAAATTGTGAAGAAAATATCAACAGCTTGAGCATATGTCTGCAAAACTGGCAATTTTTGTTGGAAAGTGACAATAGAGAACACCTGTACTTCGTCCTCTGCTGGCATAATAAAAGACACTGATCTAGTGCAATGAAGTGGAAGAGAGAGAAGGGGTATGGCAGGTCAGACACTTCTGTTTAGGATGAAGTCATCGCATCATACTGCTGTGTTTGTACTGATGTGCACTCCACAGCCAGCCAGTGATACCAAATGTTGAAATGCGTCCCTTAATATTAAAGCCAACACTAGCTCATATGTTATGTTCACTGACATTTTATATAATAATCCTTCGCAATTCTAGACCAAGTCTTTCTAGTCTTCTTTTTACTTTGGGTCTGTAATTCAAATTTTGTAGAGACATTTTATTTTCTTCCATTCTTAATGTGTGTTGTATCCACTTTTGTTTGTATTTTCATTATTTCTAAAAATAGATGTTATTTGTAATACCTATCCCATTATTCATTTTTTTATGGTGTAACAAAGTGTTTCTAGCTGTTTTCCTAAATACTGGTAATATCTTTACTGCAGTGTTTAATCTTGTTAAATCTTGTTTTTGGAGCATCCAAATTTTGATACCATACAGTGAAGTCGGAACTGTATACTTTAAATTTTGTTCTTTTTAAATTTTATATCTTAGTACGAGATGACCAGATATTTAGAATAATTTTTTATTTATGATTATTATTAATTATTACTGTTTTGGCAGATAAGTGCACCTGATTAGGTTTGAAAATTTGGTTTAATGTCTAATATTTATTGATATGCAGTAGGACCTCGATTATCAGTCCCTTGATTAATCGTTCTTCAGATTATACGTCACCTAAAATGGGAACATAATTTTATAAGTGGTGCACAGTAATGACTTATAACTGCTCTTGTCTACTTTCAGAATTGTGCCTACCATGATCGTGTAATTTTCGTTCAGTCCTGTCAAGAAGAAGTACACACTTTTACCGCCTTTGAACTACTATAAAATAAATTATCTTCACACCCACTTGCAAGAATATTTTTTAGTAATTAGTAAGTTTAGAATGGGTATAAAAAACAAAATTAGTTGTAAAGAAGTGCAGAAAAAAATAACAGACTATTTCAAGCATCTTAAATGATATCAGTTTCAAATCTATAAAAATTCAGTATGTAAGGATGTATTCAGTGGGGGGGGGGGGGCAGCTCCTCTCCCAGAAGCACAAAAAAAAATAATAAATCAGTCAAAGCGACCGCCTAATGAATTAACTACGATATCATAGCACAGAATCCTTTATAGAGTTCTGTGAATTAGAAGATATCACCGCAGAGCTGGACCTATGGTATAACTTGTGGAAGAAAAAAGAATGTAACTGAAGACAAGTTAAAGGAAATTGAAGTCATCGGCCTTTTAAACGAAGCATGTTTTTTTCCCCG
Source organism: Periplaneta americana (assembly GCF_040183065.1). Lineage (NCBI taxonomy): Eukaryota > Metazoa > Arthropoda > Insecta > Blattodea > Blattidae > Periplaneta > Periplaneta americana. The sequence continues at coordinate 116,778,819 of NC_091131.1, forward strand.
CTATGAGGTAGGCACTCTCAATTTTGAGCACAATCCCAGCGACTGTTGTAATTGTAGAATGATCCTTCTGTGCACTTCGAAGAGTAAACACCTGGCTGAGGAACACTATCAGAGAGGCTGACCGAATTATGTCTGATGAGCGTGCATTGAAATTTTGTTAAAGAAAATTGTGAGATGATTGTAAAGAAAATTTTAAGAATATTTTTGGCAAACTCAAAAAAAAGTTATTAGCCTAAAAATTAAATTCTGTGTAGACAAGAAATAAGAAAATAATAATAATAATAATAATAATAATAATAATAATAATCATCATCGTGCACTTTGTCAGTTTTGGCAGCCTTTTAATAAAGGAAGTTTGTAAAATTTAAATTAATAATTTAATAATGTGTTTATGGTGACTAACGAAAAGATTTTTTTTGTAAGTATTTCGTTTTGTTACATCTTGCCACAACCACTCCTCCCTCTGATCTGATATGAACTGCGCCCCCCTTCCTAGTTGAGATCCTCTGCATGTCCTCAATAATACGGATTATCCATTTTTTTTTCAATTAAGTATTTACTAGGTCCCATCCATTAAAATGGATCATCGAGGCTGTACTGTATAATTATTTTTGTTAGAAAATCATCTGCATCTTCATATGATGATTGACATCCTAGATAGTAAAATGGCTAGAGCATCAGTTTTCTACATTGTTAACTGGGTTTCATTCCGATAGGTTCAAGTGGAATTTGTGGTGAACAAAGTCTGTGTTTAGTGATAGGTTTTTGCAGGGTACTTCTGTTTCCCCTAACAACATTCTACCATTGCTCCATTAATCTTCTTCATGTGGTGCTAAGTAGGTCATCTCCCTTGGTGCACCTAGGGCATTGCCTATGACAGCTGGCTGAAAGAACAACTTTGGTGTGTCGCCTATAGATGGGGACACTTGGGTGAATGACAGAACTGCGAATTTAATGAAAGAAGAAAAAGAGATAAATTCATTTAGTTATTATAACTTTGCATTCTCTACTACTACTTTATTTTTTACAGGTTGTTGGACTACGGTTTTAGATGTAGAGACTGAAGTATTCATACCAGAATCATTCAAAAGAATCATCTTCCATATTAGATATGATTATACTGTGTTACCAGCATTTACTAATGCATTCAACTTTGTTATTGTTTGTTGTAATTCATTTAGTATCCCATAAGTTTAGGACCTATTTCGTTTATACCCATATTAGGCCTAAACAATGTAGATGACAGTGGACAATCTCTTAACATCATTCTGAGTATCGTGATGAAACCTTTCATCATTACTTCATGATCTCTTAAAGGTTAAGTTAAAATATCAGAATCCTGCTAGAGAGAGCACGCAAGTGTGTGCGTCTCTCCTCCCCCCCCGCCCCCCCCCCTCAATGGTAAGGCCCTTAATTGCCGATATTCGCTTGGTAATGTCGTTTGCTTAATTTATCAATTAAACTTTCTTGAAACGTATTACTCTTGTATACTGGAAGATTTCTGTGTGTCCGCACTTTTTTCTCCTCTAAATATACGGAAATTTTTAACTTCACTGTTCCTTTCACTACTGTTACTGAATCATATGGTTATGTCAGTTATAGTAAATACCTCTTAAAATCAATCTTATTATATCTCAATCCATTCACTAGTAGGAAAATTTGAATAAGATCCTAAGTAATTATACTTTTGTGGAACAAAACAATGAAAAGTCATTGGTAACTAATGAATACAGAGTCATAAAATTCAAGTTTACAGACCCAGAAACAAAATTTGGGCCACTTGAATTTCCAAAGTTTCGGTTGTAACCTGCACAGTATATTATAACTGAAACTTGGAAAATTCAGGTGGTCCAAATTTTGTTTCTGGGTCTATACAAGAGATTTGTGTGGAACAGATTTTCTGTTTTATATTGATTTCATGCAAATTACTTGTAAATCATTACCACATGCTTTAGCAATTACACTCCTTGTATGCTCTCGACCATTTTCCTAATAACAATACAGCCTCATAACATCGAAGTTATTGGATATAGGTATGTTGAATTAAATCAATGTAGAGTGAACTGAGGAGCAATTCCGTGGAAAGGTAAACATTAAATAAGGGCTCGAAATGAACAGTTTCACAAACCAGAACATGCTGTTTTCGTGGACATGGTGGTGTTGATGACATTGAAATTAATGACTAGTGAGAACGGAAATGCCATTCCGATCTGCTCCAGTCTATTTCGAGCCCTGCATTAAACCCAGTATTCTGTATGTGATGTCTGCATACATGTGTGTTGGGTATGCAATTTTAAGATCTCTTTTTCTTATTATCTGTTTCCAGTTGAGGTGATCATATATCAACCCCACACCAGAATATTCCAAGCAGAGTATGAAGCAGCTATCTAGAATATAATATCTTACATTCAAGAGAAGATTTTTACTGATTATCTGATATCAAATGGTATTTGAATGTGCAATAAAAGTAACATTTATTTATAACGAACATGTAAAAAAAATACACATTTTTAAAGCATATGTAAAAAAATACGTTGTTTTAAAGTCCCCATTATAAGTCTCTGTCTGAGAACTTTACACTAATCTTGAGGTGATGATGATGAATTGGTGGATTGATGCAGTTTTGTCCATCATAAGTTCAACTTGAATTCACCACGATTTGATTCCAGATTTCCAAATTGAAAATCAGTGTATTTGCCATGTAATTCGAAGAAGAGTGGTAACTTTTTTTATTGTTTCATTAATTGTAACAAACTGTATTAGTCTACAAGGTACACCATTGGCTGAACAATTAGAGCATTGGATTTTCTCGCTGTTAATCCTAGTTCGAATCCAAGTGGAATTTGTGATGGCCAGAGATGGTTCTTGTTGGTAAGTTTTCACAGGTTATTCCCGGCATTCCAACATTGTGCGACCAATCATCTGGTGCTATGGTGTACCAAGGACAACTCTACAATTGGCCCTCAGTCCTAGAAGAGGATGTTGGAGTAAATGATCATAAATCAGTACCTGCCATCGGATTAAAAAATCAGTAATTATTACTACCAATAATTACTTTATTTAAAATATTTCAACAAATTAAGGCTAAATTGTATTCAGGATCGTTTTGTTTCGCACAGACAGTATTACAATAAGGAGCTATGAGAAACAAATTAAGTAGTGGGATATTCATTGAAGCACAGACTGAATTATTGTTTGAAATAAGACAGAATACTTCTTAACAAATCTCATTGAAAATATTTCACATAATTATGCAAGTATAAGACCATCACATATTTAAAATAAGAATTTCTCTGTAAGTATTTTGCTTGATGCTACTGCAGTACAAGTGAAATTATTTTACATATAACCCAGATAAATATGTTGAGATGGAAGACATGGCTCAGTTATTATACATGGACTGATTACTACATTACAGGTTTATAAGTATATTGATTAAAAAATTTAACATACAAAGACAATATTATTACAGTATTAAAACAGACATTGAAAATCATGTTTCAAGATGTGCAGTCCTATCTTCAGTGGTCATGATTAATCAGCTGGTGTTCGCTGAGATCTGAAACGTGCATGGTTTAAACATTTTCAATGTGTGTTTTAATTTTGTAATAATTTTATTGTCTTTGTATGTTAAATTTTGTAATCAATTGAAGGAAAACATTGTCGAATTAAGACTAGGTTTTAACATATCTATTACAAGCATATCCAACGTTATAAGTATATCCCTTTCAATTATTGAACACTTAAAATAGATAATTTTGCATTAAAGTGCTCACAGTGTAAATTAATTTTAACTTTGGACACATATTCACTACTACATTAGAAAAACCACCAATAATGTTATACAGTTATTTCAGTCAAATGGTTTTGGCATGCCAACCATTAACATTTTTACAAGAGGCTTGTTGATGAGTTCATTCTGAAATCTTTTCTTAAACTGTATATATTGTTATATTTCAGTAGCAGATATATAAATAGAGGTGGCATTGAAAATATTTCGGACTGATTCCATAAAAAAAGTTAAAATTTCACCCTACCTGCTATTGGCCACCATCACCCTCGAAGTAGTTTCCTTGCATAAAGATGCAGTGATCCTAGCACTTGCTCCATTGCTGGCTGTCCCCCAGGAATTTCCTTTTGGCGAGAGTATTAAGCATTGTCTTCAATTCCTTCTGGATATTCTCAGTGTTGTCAGAACACCACTTTTTCAGCATTGTTTTTCAGTTTTGGAAACAGAAGTCTAAGAGCGCATATACAGCGAATAAAAAAACTGTTGGATCTTGAGCACTCTTTGAGCTAAGGCGTTGTTATGGTGGAGCAGCAATTTCTTGTCTTGCAGTTGGAGCCATGCCTCCTCACACATTCATGCAGTCACTGCAAAAAATGGCAGAAATTGGAATTGACAGTTTGATCAACTGGACAAGTTCTTTGTGCATAATTCCCTTGAAGTCAAAGAAAATGATGAACTTGCTCTTGATACAGCTTTACACCTGTCAGGTCTCTTCCAGTCATTGTGAGGATGGACTTTTCCACTGGTTTGATTGTTGCTTTGTCTTCTGATCGCAACTATAAAACACCCCCCATATCTTGTTATGACCCTGGTCAAGAAGGTTGCGTTCTTTAACGAGAGGTGAAGTTCAATATAGCTTTGAGCACATTCCTGCAGTTGATCAGCAGTTACGAGCATGGGAACAAATTTGGCTGTGATATGGTGCATATACAATTCTTCAGTCAGAATCTTCTGACATGTCCCATAAACAATTTCCACCTTCTCACAAAGGTCATGAATGATCTGATGTCTGTTCTCTTGTATGACCTGCTGAACTTTTTAGATATATGCGGAGTTGTGTTGTAGTTCGCCTTACTACATGGTTGTTGTTAACTGATGTTTGGCTTTGAATTTTGCATGCCCCTGAAAAAGAGTTTGTTCATCAAACATTTGTTGAAGCTTTGCCAGGGTTTCTATTGCACTGTTTACAAGATTCGCACAAAATCTGATGGAAAGTCGCTGTTCGTTTTTTTTTTTTTTTTACATCTATCTTGAAAATTGCCAGACACTTGCATGTTGGAAAACAAATTAACGTCTCTACTTTCCATGACTACCCAGCTCCAAGCCACTTGGCACATTGACTCATAACTAGACCTCGGATTTTAGGTTAAATGCCTATTTTTTCTGTAGGTATAAACTAAAACTAGTTAAATATCTTAACATTTTACATGAAATATGAATGTTTGAAAGCGGTTTTGTGGTGCCTAAAAATGCCTATTTTGCCCACTGAGTCCAATTTTTTAAGTTTTAGAGCCTAAAATTCCCTATTTCTATTTGTTATGTATATATTTTTAAATTTTCATGTAGCAGTGAAAGAGAAAGTTTGGAATGTCATGGAGTGGATACGTTTCAAATATTCTGTAATAGTTTGGTTGTAGAAATGAAGAAATTCCTGGAAGGTGTTTGATTTTGTTGCGCACTTGAGCAGACAATAGGAATGTGATCAATTGGTAGGATGTAGTTCTCCCTAAAGAAATCAGCATGGCAAATATTGCTAGATTTAAATATGCATCCATTGCTTCGGTATCATTGGAAAGAAACTCTTTTGCTTTTAAAATGGTTGTGTCTAAGAAAAGGCAAAGTTTCATAATAGAAAATTAGAGAAAAACTTTATGTATTGCAATGCCAATTATGAATAATGTGTTAATTTGTTAATTATAAATTCATTGGTAAATTAATTTAATTATGTATTAGCCTTAGAGCAACAAGGCCGATGAAGTGATTAAAAATTATGTACTGGTATTCATAATTTAAGACTTAACTTAAGACTTAAAGTTTCTAACCATAATATTTTTTTACTGCTTTTGTCACTGTATACCATAATGCTTAATACTCACCAATTAATTGCATTTTTATAGTTACTGTAGTTTGTGTAGATAAAATTACATTTTACATTTACATTTTAAAATAGTATTTTTAGCTGCTTGAAATTGTATTTTTAGGTGCCTAAGTCTGTGTTCTAGTGCCTATTTTGATAAATTCAGGGCCTATTTTAGATGCCTAAAATTAGTTTTTAAGTGCCTAAATATCCGAGGTCTACTCATAACATATGCTAATATTGCTTAGTGTATTACCTTACTTGAACCAGTTTTTTTTAATATAGTTGCCCCAGTTCAGAATATTTTCGATACTATTTCGTACAAACTACGAAATAATATACAATTTATTAAAAGTGGAATTGTGTGTAGATTACAGCATTGTATTAAGTACAAGAAATATTTTCATCGTCTAATTAGTAAGATAAAACACAAAATGAAATGTAAATAATTCATTGCACTTTAAAGGACATTCCCTCCCGTGTTTTCAACACACTTCAGCTACATACGAACAGTTGTGTACTCATTGCCCAAGTAAGCTAATGGCATTGTCTAGAACACATTATTGCTCTGTAATAATAATAATAATAATAATAATAATAATAATAATGGCAGGTGTGTCACTTCGTTCAAACAGCTATAAAAATGAAGCTTAAAAGTTGTGAATATGTGATATGAATGATTTATTAAGCATTCTGTATGAATTGAAAGCACACTTTGACTTCGGTATACTTTTGCATTTAATGAACGTAATTAAATATTTAATCTATATTATAAACCACTTATTCGTCACTATTGTTACAAGAAGTGAAGACCAAAATAATTATAGCTGATTTCAAGTAAGCCATCATTTTGTAATATTTTTGGCTAAGAGTTTACAATAAAGTATAATATTGCATGTACAAATTCTGATTTCTTGTGCATATTTCCTAGGTGAATTTATTGCTAATGTACTGAATATTGAATAGAATTAAAATTCATTAAGTAATCGGGAGGATGTGGAAGGCCATACACAGATAGCATTTCTTTTTACAGGAAATTCATAGGACCCCTATAATTGCGCAAAATGTTTCTATTTTCTGTTTAGTAGTATTGTAATATTTAGATTTTTAACGACTTGGTTCTTATTTATAAGGACTGTAAATATGTTTCAGTAAGCAATTTAATACAATTTACGCAGGTACGTAACCAGTTTTTTTTCTTAGTGGAGCAAGATATTTGGGAACACCTTATATTCAGATTGAAATTTCGGCACCAATACTGAACGTTAGGTGTACAGCAGTTGCTATGCTCCCTCTACATGCCAAGGGATGTGATGCCTTGTCACTGTGTAGGAACCGAAAATCTGCTGTCTACTCAGATACTTACTCCCTATTTCCTTTGAAATACCGTAAACTAGGGTAAACTTGACTACAACAGAAATATATATTTAAACTACGATATCAGATGCACTGAACATATGTATTTTAAAGTTAATTATTTTTTTCCCCATGAGTCATTGAAGGTGCCATTGGACACTACTTTTAAAAAGAAACAATTTTTACTGAAATTTTTTTTTCTAACATTTATTGTTTACTCACAAAGCAACAAAAATGGTATTTTCTGAGAAATGTATTTGTTTATGTACGTACACTCTTCATAGTAAGTGTTCAAAATGTCCGCCACCTGTGCTAAACAATGTTCTGATCTCCTAACATCCATGATTGCATGGAGACCTTCAACACAGCTGAGACACATACAGGCTTCTCTAATTCTTTGTTTCATATCTTCTCTAGTTGTTCGACGCACCTGGTAGAACATGTTTTAATTATCCCACACAAGAAGAAGTCATTTGGAGCGAAGTCAAGAGACCAGGCTGGCCAAGTTACTTGTCCTCCTCGTCCAATCCACCATAGGGGAATAACCGTTCAATAACTTGCCGAGCCCTACGTGGAAAGTGAGCCGAACAGCTGCCCTGCTGAACCCACATTGCTAACCGAAGCACAAGGAGAAATCATGAAGCAACTGGTGCAAAATGTTTTGGAGGAAGCGTGCATTCTGCCATTCAAGTTTTTCTCAAAAAAGTATGATCCTATGACTCAGCATCCGAGGAGGCCACACCATGTGTCGAGGCTCCACACGTGCTAGTAATCCACTTCACATAGCCAGTGTGGATTAAGCGGAGACCAGTAATGGGAATTATAGATTCATTTGACCATTACTTTTGAAAGTTGTCTCATCAGTCCACAGAATTCTGACCTCTAAATCACGGTCCGTGTTTAGAAATCAGTTGCAGAAATCACCATGAGTCTGGAAGTCATGTCCCCCAAGTTCCTGATGGAAATGAATATGGTATGAATGAAATTTGTTGTCTTTCAGAATTCTAAACACTGAATTATAATGCAATCCTGAGTCATGGGAAATCCTTCTTGTGGGGGAGAATTAAAGACATGATCTACTACGTGCGTCCAACAACTAGAGAAAACATAAAACAAAGAATTAGAGAAGCCTCACCATGTGTGTCTCTCAGCTGTGCTGAAGTTTTCTGTGCAATCACGGATGTTAGGAGGAGATCAGAACACTGTTTAGCACAGGGTGGTGGACATTTTGAACACTTACTATGAAGAGAGTATATACATAAACAACATACAACATTTCTCAGAAAATATTATTTTTGTTGTTTTGTGAGTAAACAATAAAAGTTTCAGTAAAAGTAGTTTCCAATGGTACCTTCAATGACCCATGTTCTCATTTGAAATTTCGAAGTTGACACAGGTACCCCTACTTCCTGTTTGTTACAGGAAATGGTACTACCACCAATCGATTCTTTACATAGATCTTGGTTTTTTATGAACAACCAGTATCATATAGTTTTCGAGAAAAAGGCTGATACATCTGGTATATATATAGTCCTCTTGGGCTATTGTAAAGTTTATTGCATCGAGAGAGCACCGGGACTGCGGGCAGGCTTGGTGAGCTTACTGCTATACGGGTACTCGGCTGGAGGACCACAGTCTGCCCATGCTCATCTCTAATTGCAATACACTCCTTACTCATTTCAGCAAGTGCTGACAACCACTGATTTAAAGGGTAAAACACAGTAAATGTATCTGAAACTCATATGGGAACCACAGATTCCCATACTTCCATTCTTTTGTGTGTTGGGCAGATTATATAGTCAAATACAATTTAGAACAGATATTGATCTCACATGGATTAACAAGATATGACTCATGTCCATCCCAAATTGATTATTTTTACGCGTTGTTGATCCTTTATGTATTATAACAATTTCAAAAAGGAGCTTTCGTCATATTCATTATATGTAATTAAATGTACTAAACTAAATAAAATGAACTGTTCGGAGTGGTTGTTAACCTTAATAAAGGTACAGTGAGTGTAGAAAGTATTGATAAACCTAACGCAAGTTACAAAAATTGTGTATTAATTACGCATGCACGTGATATTTAATGAAAACGTAAAATGGGTATAATCTGTTACTCTTCATTTGATTGAATCTTGAAATAGGAACGAGAGAATCTTGAAAGAAATTTTGTTTCAGAATAGAAGAATCCGAAACAGTAGAAATACACAAAACAAAAAGTATTGATACAGTACTACATTTTAGTCAATAGCAAGTGTACGTGCAGTCGAGTGGGGGTGATTCTGGTAGCGTTATTCAGCCTGGCCATGAGTACGTTGTTGTGCAGGTGTGTTGTTTCGTGGATGCAAATCAACGTAATGGGGTGCAAAGGAAGAGAGACTACAGTACAGTAGAAGAGAGAGGGAAAATTATTCCCTTACATAATGAGTGTAAATGAAATAAGTAAAATAATTGAAAGACCAAGAGCAACCATCAGCATATTATTGATTGAGTCAGTGAACGAAAATCGTTGGGAAATAGCCACGATCAGGACATCCTACAAAACTGGATGTATATATTGACAGCATTAACTAGGAGAGTAAAGCAAAATCCTCAAAACAGTGCACCGAGATTAGCAGCTAGTGTCAAGACTGACTTGAATATTAGCAGTGTTCGTAACTGGGTAATTCCACGAAAACCATGACATCAGATAGTCTTTACTGTTTTTACGTCTGAGAGTGATGAATAAACAAGACCGAGGCACAGAAGAGAGTTTGTTTTCGTTTATAGTTTGTTCTGAATGTGCGCGGGAAGTTAGAGCATATTATTCCTACAAGCGAAGCAACTGCAGTGAACTTTGATCCCCCTTCTCTCATCAGTCTGTGAATGATCTTAACAGTGAGTGGTTTGGTTGAACGTACACCTTCGCGAAAGAGGATGAAGCAGGTATAACACAATGCCTCATTCGATAGTTTTAACTTTTGTTATGAGATTATCTAAATCAGCTCAAGTTTATGTCCCGTCTGTTACCAAATGTTTGAATTTATTTAGTTTCAAGCCATACTATTGCAAACTAGCCAATGAAAAAACATATTCTCTTCCAATATTCCATGATGAACACCATGAACCTTCAACACCTTAATTAAATTCAAAACAATATTTTTAATCGTGGCAACAGACGGGACAAGAATAACTGCCCCATCTGTTATTTGTCCGTAATCATGAAGCCCATACCGTGAATTCGTTATTATTATTATTATTATTACTAGTATCATCAGCATTATCATCATCATCATCATCATTATCATATAACCTTAGATGTTGATAAAGCGTCGTAAAATAAACTACTAAAAAAATCATCATCATCATAGTCATCCATATAGTTAGTTAAAGTGTATATTGCAGATTAATAGTACTTTAACAAAATGGCAAATATGTCTCCAGCCGAGAAAATGAAGTGGTATAGAGAATGCCTGAAACAGTCTGAGAATTATGAAGCTGCTAAAATTAAGGACGCAAGAAGGAAGAAACATGCATGGGCTCTGAAGAAGACAACTATGACACCGAAGGATATGAGAAAGCAAAGAAAATATGATCGTGAACGGAAATGTGTCTACCGATAAAAATTGAATAGCCTGAGTCCAAGTGAAGAACCAACTTGTTCAAGTATTCTGCTTCTAACACTAGGGCTAAAGTTGTCCATCATGCTCTCCATAATCTGCCTCAAAGTCCAAAAAGGCATTATGAGGTTGTGGGTTTAATAGCGAAAACCTGTGAATTATGGATGAAGGAAAGCAACATATCTGTAATAGGAAACCCTGTCAAAGATGTCGAAGATGATGCAATTAATTTTTATTGCAGGGAAGATATCAGGAGATAGGCTTCTGGAAGAAAAAACTGTTTAACAATTTACACAGATACTGGGAAGGTAAAAAATGCAGAAACAACATCTTGTGATGACCATTGTAGAAGCTTATAACCTATTCGTTGCAGGAAAAGGGACAAACGTAATAAGACTTTCAAAATTTGCAACCCTTCGTCCCGAATACATTCTTCCTATAACTTAACACCACACAATATCGTGTGTGTATGTATCACTGTAATGCCGAATATTTTAGTCAGAAACTTTGTCTTCCTACAATGAATACTGGGAGCTTACATGGAATCAGTAGTTTGTGATGTAGCAAACGAAAAGTGTATGTATGTTCAAATATGGAGACTACGATAACTTGGACAAACGATTAGAAATTATGGAGGAAGATTTAAAGAAACAGGTTACATATAAACAATGAGCACATGCAAATGGGAGAGTATAAGAAATTGAAATCAGTAGTCAAATTGCAGAAGATGTGCAAGCATTGAAAAAACAGACACCAACCCTCCTGATACATTGCTTCATCACAAGGCAACAAAGTGCATTTTTTAATTAAGTAAGACAAGCTTCATCTGAAGTGTGCTACCAGTGGACTTTTCGGAGAACTATTCCGCTATGTTTAAAAATGAAATACAGGCTGCCCATTGGAATAAGAAGCAAATTACAGTTTTCACAGCAGTGGCGTGGTTTGGCAATGAACCTTGTAATTATGCCTTGACGTATGATAAATATGCTGTCTTTGCTTTCTTAGACGAAATTTTTAGACATAAAAATAATCATCCAAATGTGAAATACCTACACGTATTTTCTGCCTCTCAATTCAAGCAGAGATTTAATTTTACGAACATATCATTTGTAGAAGAATTTTATGGAATACAACTGTCCTGGCCTTTTTTTTCTCCTCGAGCCATGGAAAAGAAGCTGTAGATGGTGTAGGGGCAACTATTAAAAGGCTTATTTGGACTCGAATGTGCTGCAACTTCTTCTGTCAAGATAATTTTGATTACAGATGAAACAGTGAAACATCATGATATGTTGAATGTGCGTTGAAACAACACAGCGTCCCTTCCAGAGACACAAAAAATGCATTCCATAATTGGAGTATCTCCATACAAAATCAAATGGAAATATTACTCTTACAGCTCTGATGATCATGAATTTACATTCAAAAAAACCAAATCTTCAAGTAGAAAATAAAAATATACCTATTAAATGCATTTATGGTGTGTATGTTCAATCTGATTTTTTTACTCTTTGTTTTATTTGTACTTGCATCAATCAACAGTTTTGGTATTACAACGTTAAATGATTACGTTGTAAAATATGCGACATTATAGACGTACTCAATTGTATTATTTTGTTGTTATAAGAGATATGCTAAAGTAATATGTGCAGATATAATGCCTATTAATTGTTTAAAACTTTTTAAAAGTAGTTTACTATTTTATTCAGTTGTTCTTTCCATTCATTACAAGACACATTCGGAAAATGCCCCGTCCGTTACCTGTATGTCCTGTCTGTTACCCATTTCTAGACAGTTTTTCTCAATACACAATTCATATTACACAGTTTGAATGCACCCATGAATAGCTATGTACACTCGCAATCTTTGGTAATATTGTGGTATTTTTGTATTTCATAGCAGGACAGAGATTGTATGGAGTTTGTGTTCATTGTATATACTGTGTCATTTTTATGTCCCGTCTGTTACCTTTCTTTAAACAGTTATAACTGTTGTCAAATATTTTATAATTTGCTTTTCAACAGAAATAATATCAGCTTATAACCTGATGCAGGCATTCTGACTTTTATTTTGTATATTAAATAATTGGTGGCCGGGTAGCTTAGTTGGTAGAGCAGCTGGCTATGGACTGGAAGGTCCGGGGTTCGATCCCAGGTGGTGACAGGATTTTTTCTCGTTGCCAAACTTTCAGAACGGCCCCAAGGTTCACTCAGCCTCCTATAAAATTGAGTACCGGGTCTTTCCCGGGGGTAAAAGGCGGTCAGAGCGTGGTGCCGACCACACCACCTCATTCTAGTGCCGAGGTCATGGAAAGCATGAGGGCTCTACCTCCATGCCCCCCAAGTGCCTTCATGGCATGTTACGGGGATACCTTTACCTTTTTTACCTTTTATATTAAATAATTACCGTGCGAAATAAATATATATATTATACTGAACAACGTGTATGATTATCCCATCCATTACTGTGGAATTACCCAACTATCTAAGAGCTAACAAACTACATGGGAGAACAGCCCGAAGAAAATGCTTTGTAAAGGAAAAAACAAAGAAGAGACTACACTTCACTAAAACACACATCAACACCACCCAAGAATTTTGAAACAAAGTCATTTTTACTGACGAATCTAAATTCATTTTTTATTTAGATGTAAGAAGAAAAGTCTAGAGGACGAAGAATACAGAGCTACAAAAGCAAATTCTCCAACCCACTGTGAAACATGGTGGTGGTTCTGTAGTGGTATGGGGCTGCATGAGTGCCTCTAGAGTAGGACCTTCCATTTTATCGATGACGTCATGGATCACCAACAGTATATAAACATACTAAGAACAATCTTCATACATCTGCAGAGAAAATGGGGATTGGACAAGATGTTATATTTATGCAAGATAATGACTCCAAGCACACCGCTTTCAATACACGCTTATGGATTCTATACAAAGTACATGGAAACGCCTCCACAGTCTCTGGACATTAATCCCATTGCGAATTTATGGGAACATCTGAAAAGAATAATTCGTTTAAGTCTAGGTTAGATCTACTAGCTTTTCAACTGGGTTTATATTTAGCTAAGTTAGCTAAGTTATTAATTAATAGGAAATCTTTACTTGTAGCAACTTCATATTTTTATATAACTTTTTTTTTCTTTTAAGTTGGATACCCTGATTTTTGACAGCAATAATCCGGTTGTCTCTGACAGAACATTGTACAATGACCTTCACTCACACCATTCCCCTATACCTGCTGACCAGAACCCTCTCTCTCACCCTGAAGCATTCAACATTTTAACAACAGCATTTTCCAAGAACTCTTCATCCCTTCACGTAGCCCATATTAACGCTCAGAGTTTGGTTGCACACTTTGACGAAATTCAATCCATATTCTCGAATCAGAATTTGCATGCGCTTCTCATCTCTGAATCTTGGCTCAAACCTACATTATCCTCAGCGACATTACACATAGATGGTTATACGCTATTAAGAAATGATCGTTTAAATAAACAAGGGGGCGGCGTTGCTGCATATGTCAGATCAGATCTCAATCCCAGAATAATACACACATCTCCTGGCGAGTATGCCGGAAAACCTGAAATGCTATTTGTAGAAGTATTGACAAGCTTTCAGAAATGCCTTATTTGTGTAATTTACCAACCCCCGAAGATTAACGATATTGCAGAGATCGAGAGATCGTTATTGGAATTCATCACAGATTATGAACACGTCTTAATAATGGGTGATCTTAACACAAATTTGTTAGCCTCTGATTCGAACTACACTAGACATCTATTGACCATGTTCCAGGCTCTTGATCTAGCAGTCCTTCCCCTTGAACCAACCCACCATACCCAATCTTCCGAATCCCTATTAGACTTAATTATTACGAAGAATGCAGACAAAGTACAAAAACATGGACAATGTGCGGCTTCGGGAATTTCGTACCACGATATTATTTATCTAGTATATTCTTTGAAGTGTCCCAAGCCCACACCTAAACTCATAAAGTATCGTGACTTGAAACGTATTGATGAAACCCAACTACTTGAAGACGCAATAAAGATTCCCTGGGACTCAATATGGACCTTACATACTGTCGACGAGAAACTTGTTAAACTAAATGAGTATATTATAAATTTATATGACAAGCATGCTCCTATCAAATCTAAACGCGTAAAAAGAACACCAGCACCATGGATGACTGCTGACATACGTAGTATGATTACGGACAGAAACACTGCATACAAAACGTTTAAACATGACAAGACAGAAATCTCTTATAATTATTATAAACTCTTACGTAACAGAACTACTCAAGCCATTAGAAACGCAAAACTGAGACATTTTCATAACATCTTGAAGGGGGGAGCTGACCCTTCCGAACTGTGGAGAAACTTACGGATAATTGGCTTAGGAAATCCCAGGACTCAGGTAGACAGTGTGCCAGTTTCTCTTGACGAACTAAATGACCATTTTGCAACGGTACAGTCAATAACCTTGGATACGGTCGACAAACAGCAGACAGTTAACGAATTACAAATGACTCCAATTCCGGATAGAGAAATATTTTTCTTCACTTATGTCACAGAAACTGAAGTGAGAGCGGCAATAAAACGTATTACTTCTAAAGCTGAAGGTGTGGATAATATTAGTATAATATTATTGAAGAAAATATTGGACATAATACTGCCGACATTAACACATATATTCAACGCCTCACTCATAACTTCTACCTACCCGAACCTCTGGAAGAAAGCCTTTATCCGTCCGATCCCTAAAATTAAAACCCCATTATGTGCAAATGATTTCCGTCCAATTAGTATCCTACCTGCCCTATCAAAAGCTCTGGAACGTATTGTTCACAAACAACTAATGAACTATCTAACCGAACATGCCTTACTGGACGAATACCAATCCGGGTTCAGAAATGGACATAGTACGACTACAGCACTACTAAAAGTGAATGAGGATATACGTGAAGCCTCGGATGAACGTAAATTAACATTACTGACATTACTTGACTTCAGTAAGGCATTTGATACAGTTGACACGGACCTTCTATTATGTAAATTAAGACTTCTGCATCTTTCTGAAAGTTCTGTTACTTGGTTTGAATCCTACCTTTGCGAACGTCAACAATGTGTCATTGCATGCGATTATTCTTCAAGATGGTGTGTCGTGAAATCTGGAATTCAACAAGGATCAGTTCTCGGACCTTTACTCTTCATGATTTATATTAATGACGTGACTAAAATGATAAAACACTGCAAATACCATATGTATGCTGACGACTTGCAAATTTATTTGCATTTCCACCCTGATGAGACTAGTGACGCAGTAAATAAAATAAACGAAGACTTAAATTCGATTTCACTGTGGTCACACAAATTTGGATTAAGGTTAAATCCAGAGAAATCGCAAGCAATCGTAATGGGACATAATCGTCTACGAAGTACTCTTGATAGTGGTACTATACCACATATAACATTGAATGGGATTATTGTTAAATACAGTGAAACAGTTAAAAATCTTGGCATTTTTATGGATAGCGATCTAAATTGGAACACCCAAGTAACACACACTTGCAAAAAAATATTTTCTCAACTTCACTCTTTGTTTCATATGAAAGAATTTCTACCACTTAGTCTAAAAAAGAATCTTATTCAGACGCTTGTAATGCCCCATTTTGATTATTGCGATTCCTTACTAACTAATGTAAGTTCACTCTTAGCTGAGAGACTACAACGTGTTCATAATGTGTGCATACGATTCATCTGCAATACTCGTAAATTTGACCATATAACACCTTCCCTCCAGTTACTTTCATGGGTGCGTCTGAAGGAACGAAGAACAATACATTCACTGTCTCTTCTATTTAGAATCATGCATACTTCTACTCCGAATTATCTCTTATCGCGCTTTCAATTTCTTACAACTCTTCGAAACCGACATCAAGCACTTCTTTCTATCCCTCATCATAGAACGTCTCTATACTCATCCTCGTACACTGTAGAAATACCTCGTCTCTGGAATTCGCTACCTAATGATGTCAGGGACTGCCGGACTTTATCACAATTCAAAATTAAATTGGAAAATTTTGTCTTGTTTAATGCTTTTTAGATATTGCTAGAAGTGTCGATTTGTGTTTTTTTTTACTCCAGATTAAAATCGCAAGTTTCTTGTTTATGTTAGTTAATTAGGATACAATTAATTATACTTAATCACTCATTTAAAGTTTGTGTGACTGCAACCTGTGTATATTTTTGTGTGACTTTACTTCGTTTATAGTGTTTTTTTTTTCCTTTTTATTTCTGTTATTGTATTTGTATTCCTGGTATTGTGGAAGAGAAGGCCTGATGGCCTTAACTACACCAGAATAAATAAATAAATAAATAAATAAATAAATAAATAAATAAATAAATTTGCAACGAGCAAGACCTGAAATACGCTTTGGAAGAAGAATGGAGACATATTCCTGCTTCAGTAACTTCAAAGTTAGTTGAGTCGATGCCATGCTGTTTGGAAGCCATCTTGAAATCCAAAGGGCTCCTAACCAAGTATTGAACTCCGAATGTAAAGACAAAAAAAAAAAAACAGCCATAACATGGGACTGTAACAATATTTTTTTTGTTCGTTGGTTTTTGTTGTTAATGTATAAATTATTTTTACGTGTTATTTTTTGTGTTAAAACAGAGGAAACCGCATTTGTTTGATTTTGTAGAGTACAATTTATAGGCGCATATTTTTGTTACTATACTGGTATATAGTGAATAACTAATTATATTAATTACTTCCGTCTGTAATATTGTTAAGTGTATCAATACTTTCTACCTCAGTGTATATTAAATTCACATTTTATTAGTCTTATTAATAGTATGCCATATCGAATTGTTTCCGAGGTTTCATATGCATACCATGCTCTTATTGGTCCACTTATAAATTTAGCTTTTTATAATATATTTGTGCAATACTTTTTTCCTATGAATAAAAGTGCCAATATTCTAAAGATATAAATTATACAAATTTATAATAGCATCCGAGTTCTGCATGTGTTGTTAGAAGCACCTTCTTCTTCGTGGAATCATAACTTGCTGTTTATATGCACTGCCGATTGTAAGATTAATTATTTTTCCATTCCATAACAGGAATGTTACTTACTTAATTACTTACTGGCTTTTAAGGAACCCGGAGGTTCATTGCCGCCCTCACATAAGCCCACCATTGGTACTATCCTGAGCAAGATTAATCCAGTCTCTACCATCATATCCCACCTCCCTCAAATCCATTTTAATATTATCTTCCCATCTACGTCTCGGCCTCCCCAAAGGTCTTTTTCCCTCCGGCCTTCCAACTAACACTCTATATGCATTTCTGGATTCGCCCATATGTGCTACATGCCCTGCCCATCTCAGATGTCTGAATTTAATGTTCTAATTATGTCAGATGAAGAATACAATGCGTGCAGTTCTGTGTTGTGTAACATTCTCCATTTTCCTGTAACGTCATCCCTCTTAGCCAAAAATATTTTCCTAAGCACCTTATTCTCAAATACTCTTAACCTATGTTCCTCTCTCAAAGTGAGAGTCCAAGTTTCACAACCATAAAGAGCAACTGGTAATATAACTGTTTTTTTTTAATTCTAACTTTCAGATTTTTTGAAAACAGACTGGATGATAAAAGCTTCTCAACCACATAATAACAGGCATTTCCCATATTTATTCTGTGTTTAATTTCCTCCCGAGTATCATTTATATTTGTTACTGTTGCTCCCAGGTATTTGAATTTTTCCACTTCTTCAAAGGATAAATTTCCAATTTTTATACTTCCATTTCGTACAATATTCTGATCACGAGACATAATCATATACTTTGTCTTTTCGGGATTTATTTCCAAACCTATCTCTTTACTTCTTCAAGTAAAATTCCTGTATTTTCCCTAATTGTTTATGGATTTTCTCCTAACATATTCACATCATCCGCATAGACAAGAAGCTGATGTAACCCATTCAATTCCAAACCCTCTCTGTTATTCTGGACTTTCCTAATGGCATACTCTAGAGCAAAGTTAAAAAGTAAAGGTAATAGTGCATCTCCTTGCTTTAGCCCACAGTGAATTGGAAACGCATCTGACAGAAACTGACCTATACGGACTCTGCTGTACATTTCACTGAGACACATTTTAATTAATCGAATGAGTTTCTTGAGAATACCAAATTCAATAAGAATATCATATAAAACTTCTCTCTTAATGAAGTCATATACCTTTTTGAAATCTATGAATAACTGATGTACTGTACCCTTATACTTCCTTTTTTTTCTCCATTATCTGTAGAATAAAAAATATCTGATCAATAGTTGATCTATTACTGATGAAACCCAATAATTTCATCTACATTTGGAGTTAATGTTCTCAAAAGAATATTGGACAAAATTTTGTACGACATCAACAAAAGTGATATTCCTCGAAAGTTACTACAGTTAGTCTTGTCCCCCTTCTTAAAAATAGGTACAATTATGGACTCCTTCCATTGTTCTGGTACAATTTCCTTTTCCCAAATAGCAAGTAAAAAATAATAATAATCCGTGGTGCTACAGCCTGTGAAGGGCCTAGACCGACCAGCCGGCTGCTGGCCTCACGCTCACATGCCGAAGCAGAGGTGGACGATCATCCAATCAGAATGGAGGTACCGTGTGGTTAGCACGATGATCCCCCCAGCTGTTATAGCTGGTATTCGCAACCGGATTTCGCTACCTATCGTAGCTCCCCAAGTGCATCACGATGCTGGGTCGGCACCGGTCCCATACACTGGCCGAAATTTCATGAGAAAATTTCTTCCCCCATGAGGAATCGAACCAGCGCGCATTCCACAACGCAAGTCTTAGGCGGGATGCCTTAGACCGCGACGTTACGGCGCAGGACTCCAAAATAGCAAGTACAAGCTTATAAATTTCGTTAGATAATGCGCTTCCACCCTCTTGTATTAATTCTGCTGGAATTTGATCGATACCTGGAGACTAATAATTTTTCAGATTTTCTATCGCAATTTCGACTTCAGAAAGTGTGGGTTCTGGTATAAATGTCTCAGTAGTTTGTATTTCAATTTCGTCCCGATCATTTCTATTTTGCCTATGTATATTTAATAGTTGCCCAAAATAGTTTTTCCATGTGTCCAAGATTGAATGAGAGTCTGCAAGCAAGTCACCATTCTCATCCTTGATCACGTTTACCCTTGCCTGATATCCATTCTTAAATTCCTTTATGCCCTTATATAAATCTCTTATGTTTTTATTTTTCCTATTTGTTTCTACCTCATTCAGTTTTTCCTTCAAGTAATCTCTCTTTTCATTCCTAAGTGTACGATTTGCTTCCCATCTTTTATTGAAATAATTATCTCTATTCGCCTCAACTGGATCCAGTGAGAATTCAATTTTGCCTGTTTCCTTCTTTCTACTATCATGCAACAATCTTCATCAAACCACGGTTTCTTTTTCATAGTTTCATAATAACCTATTCTCTGCTCAGCTGCAATTTTGAAATTATCTCGGATTTTTTCCCATAATATGCTATTAACATCTAACTCTTCCTGAACTTTGTCAGAACTTGCTAATACGGCAAACCTATTTGAAATTTCGACCTGATAATGTTACCTAGTTTCCTCGTCCTTTAATTTCGGAATATTGAATCGTCTAATATTAGCTTGTTGCTCTACTCACTTGGCTACTGATAGTCTTTCTCTAAGTTCTCCAATTACCACACTGAACAACAAATTTTACTTTTTGTCTTGCTCTGAATTAAAAATAGGCGAATATTACTAATATGTGTGCCCTAAATCTGAATTTAAAAACCAAAGTGCCCCATCACGTACCATTTTCCAGGGAAAATGAATTGAATTTTTTATGACAAAACTTACTTGTTTTCAATTTTTCACTATTACTACTGATAAAATTACAACACACTAGGGATTCAAAATTCCTCATAATACTTAAGAAATGTGTACTGGATACAAAAATGATGTTAAATAGTTTAAAACACAACAATAAAAAATATTTCATGCATATAATGAGAAAATTTCGCAATTTGAACTTACATTTAAAATAATTTTCTGGATGACTTCTGTTTATAACTAGACCTGGGACTGTATTTTACAAGGAACCAACAATAGTCTGCAAGCATGCTGAATGTTGATCTTCCTTTATATCGCCTTTCCATTTCAGATATTTTTTTATGAAATCTTTTCCCATGCTCTTTGCTTACTGCTCCAAAGTTAGGAAGAAGGAAATCCAAATGAGGATGTAGAAAGTGTATTTTGAGAGACATATTACACTCCATTTTGTCATATGTACTTAACATGATTTCCACAACAAGTTCTATGCAGTTCTCTTCCCTAGAATATCCAAGAAAATTTGAGCAAACGTCTTTGAAAGCATCCATGCTTTCTGTAACGGAAAGTTTTTCCTCAAACAGAGGATCAGCCATAATTTTGTAAATTTTTGGACCGATGAAAATGCCCTCTTTTAATTTGCCTTCACTCAAACTGATAAACTTTTCCTTTAAATACTGAAAACCACACCCTTGTTTGTTCATTGCATAGACCTCACTTTCAACTGTTATGGAATTTACTTAATAGAAGGGACCAATATCCGTTTATTTATTAGAAGTACAAAAGAGCATGCCAACAACCATAAGAAACCGGAAATAAGTCATAAACTTATAAAATGCATTAGCTTTTGTTTTGGTTTATACCCCCAACCTGCGCCAGATGTTTCCTTGAGGAGTGCTTATCAAAAAGTGAAATCATACTATATCTTAAAAACCTTAGTGATACGGAGAAAAGAGATGCATTTTCGGATTCAGCGAACATCAAAGTATAAGGAACACATTGTTTTAAGTCGAAGCAAAATTCTTGTTGTTCAGTGTTACCAAATAACAGAAATGTTAGTTCGAAAAAAAATAATTGAAAGAGAAAAAATGCTGGTACTGCGTACCATTGCATACTGTTAGGGCATTAGAAGAAAAACACTGTATTTGTGTATATTTTATGCTAGTAAACGATTAAAATAGGCACGTGTTATACACATATTTTTCCTGTATTCATGACATAGGCCTAACGAACTTCGTGTTAATTATTTCGATATTTCTAGACTTTGCTGTTCGTTTGAGAGTATTATTATTATTATTATTATTATTATTATTATTATTATTATTATTATTATTATTATTATTATTATTATTGTAGCAAATTTCCAAAAAAATGTTCCAATATACAGTACCGTAGTGGAACTTACTTATTAAAAGAAATGCTGTACAGATTTCTTTATCTTTAACTTTGAATGTAAATGTCCAAAAATGCGACAGCCACATTGGACTTCAGAAACGAAGATGGTAATGGAGAAAATGGAATCAGAGATGTATTTGAATTAATCTGAATTTAAATGAAATGCTAATGGTATGGGCAATGTTAAAAAGGTATTAAGCGATATTCAGGAATTGATTTCAAAGAGTTGGTGCAATTCATGTAAGTTAAGTGAAGAATTTCTTCGAATTGATTTATATAATCCCATCGCATATTCTAAATTGTGAGTGAGGATTTAGTTGCATGAATCTTGTAAAAACTGGAATTAGAAACTGCCTTTCAGTAAAAAGAGTTAGCACTATGCTAAAAATAAATCTTAAAGGGCCTATTAG
Source organism: Periplaneta americana (assembly GCF_040183065.1). Taxonomy (NCBI): domain Eukaryota; kingdom Metazoa; phylum Arthropoda; class Insecta; order Blattodea; family Blattidae; genus Periplaneta; species Periplaneta americana. The sequence continues at coordinate 116,801,321 of NC_091131.1, forward strand.
AAAGAATTTCAATGTTTAGAGTGCCCATAAAATAACGTATTTTAATATTATGTAAATTCAGCAGTAATTGATTCTAAACATACCTACGTCTAATGATTTATTTATATATAAGTATATCTAGAGTGTGATAAGATGGGTTGAAAGTAATAAATCTCCAAGAAACAAATTACATAACTTTTTATTTCTGCATGCTTTATTAATTTAATATTTCTGCACAATTATTTATAATATTGCACAAGCATTTCGCAATTTGCACAAATATAATTTTTCATTTGTGCATTTTTGCGACAATTATTTATTTTCTAGCTTAAACCCTGAAAGGAAGTATCAACAGGAAACGATGTGCCAGTACAGTACTTGTATAACCAGTACCGGTACTGCCACTTCAACTCTGAAATCCACGAATCCAATTTCTGCTGAAGTTTGGTACCAACGTGTTACATAATATCACAGTCTAGTATATACAGTCGCGAAGGCCAATACGTAGTAAATATGCAAACATTAGGTAGTTGCTCACCACTAGGATCGCTAATATCGCCTCATTACAGGCAATGCAAAATACTACCGTCACAGTCTATTGTTTCTAGCACCCTCAAAACTCAAGCTTCGTGACTGTATATAGTAGACTGTGATAATATGCCATTGACATATCGTAGTGCGTATCTCTATTCATTTGTCTATGGTGCGTATCATGATAGTTTGAACATGATCCATTACATCATATTTTATCAACAGTTGAATACAGAGGCACGGCTTACTAGTGCGGTAGGCCTACTTGCAATGTCGGTTATTCGGCCTAGGCCTATTATAAACGGCATTTCTATGATTGAAGCAATAAAACTGTATACCCGTAGCATGCAACGATACGATTATATGTTACAAGGATAATTATGTAAGATATGTTTACGTAGCTTAAAAAATAGTGAACGTGAAGTACCTATTATGACTTATGATAGGCCTATAGGTATCCGTATAACAACTTTAAAAAAAATGTCGGAAAGTTTCCTGTAACAACAACCTACAGAAATTCATAGATTTCTGATGCTGAGTTGAAGGTCAGCTAGTTCTACGTTGTTATCGATCACTGGTAGAATCTGTGGCAATATAATGTAACGGTAATATGCATGACTTGTATTTTTTTGTCATCTAATAGGCCTATATTATGTATATTTGATTGGCTGGTTTTCACTGCCTCCAGGTATTGTCAAGAAAGATCTCGCTGTATTCTGCTAGTCGAATAGCTATTATTGAATCTTATTATGAGATCGGGGTAAGAAGAGCAAGAGGATTACAAGAGGACAGGGAGAACAAAGGGAATACAAGGAGAACAAGGGCGAGAGGGATTTGAATTTTTACGTGATGGTCAATTCCCAAGTTATCCCACCCCTTACCTAGCGAGGAGGAAAACTGTAGTTCCACGTCATCTTCAAATAGATAACTAATACGCGTTTAGTAGTAATGCGTGTTTCTTGTACATATAAGGCTGTCTCAGAATTGTTTTTATAGTGGTTTATTTTGTTTGATAATAAATACAAAAATAAGAGATTAATTTGTAAGATCACATCATTTATTTTCAATAACGCCCAGCACCAGAACGGCGATACCAATCTTTCGACTTCGAGTCGAAAACTCCCGACATGTTTTTGGCTTTACAATATTAAACCGCGTCACTGTAGAAAAAATGCTGCCACCGAGTAGAAGAAACCATAGTCACGTAGAGCAATACCTGGACCGCCTGGGTGAGGCAGCACTTTGATTTCGTTAAAGTCCTGAAGACCACCTTCGTTGTGTTTTTGTGGCTGCCGTTTCACGAAGCATGTAGCCGTCGGAATTCCTGCAGTTTGCAACGATAACGATATCTAAGATAGTAATTGTAGTGGTGGTGGTGGCGGTAATGATGATGACGATGATGATTATGATAATGAATTATTTATTGATGATTGACCCTCAATGGCGTTCTTTTCACTTCCTTCACTGATTTTAAATCGGACTATACTTCACAACAGTAATTAAATAAGTTATTTTACACATCCTGTAGGTTTCGCAATTTTCTGCTCCAATTCTTTGATTAGGAAACATGCTATAGATAAAAATATTTAACAAACTCTTATCAAGAAATTGTTTTCTCTTACACCTTTTCTATTGTATTAATATTGGTTAAAGTTCATCACTCTGGAATGAGTGAGTTTATGTAATTTATTTACAGAAACGAGCAATTTAAATGAGAATTGAAACCTTTCCTTCGAAATATTCTTGGGATAGCCAATGTTTATAGTATAATAATAATAATAATAATAATAATAATAATAATAATAATAAACATTGCCAGGAAGTTCAAAAGGAGGATAGCAATGGCAAAGAAGCTTTTAATAGAAAAAAGAAGCACTTCCTGCGGGTCTCTGGAAAAAGAATTAAGGAAGAGACTAGTGAAGTGCTTTGTGTGGAATGTGGCATTGTACAGGATGGGCACAAAGTCCCGTCACCCTCTATAAATTCCTCAAATATACACACTATTTATGTAATTTCGGTCATAATGAAGACATACATCCACTTTACACAACTGTGCGTCCTAAGTATCCAAAGGGTCAGAATGCCCTCCATCACTCTCACACAAAATAATGCGTCGCCAGGTTCGGTGTGACATTCGCCTCAGCATTGCAGGTGTAATCTGTTGGAAAGCGTGTCACACGACGTTCTTCAATTTATTTATCAATGGTTTCGTACCGTTCCTGTGCAACAATGCTCTTAATTAAACCCCACTGCACATTGTCACAAGTTTCCACAACGCTGGATTGGCCGTCGGTCACCCATCTAACCAGCTCCTCTCGACTGTCCACCTCGCAGCCCTGACCTCACAACTTGCGACAATGCGCTGTGGGCTTTCATCAAGAGCATTATTGCACAGGAACGGTACGACACCATTGATGAATTGAAAGACGTCGTGCGACGCGCTTTCCAACAGATTGCACCAGCTATGCTGAGGCGAATGTCACACCGAACCTGGCGACGCATTATTTTGTGTGAGGAGAATGATGAGGGACAACAGTAGTGGCTCGTGCCTGAAAAAAGTAGGTGACGCACAGAATTGTTGCAAGATTTTCAAAGCCCATGTAGGTGCATTGATAATTCGGAAATTTATGAAAGTAAAATTATTTTCTACCATAAACAGGTGCGAATTAACCGGGGGAGGGGGATTCCCCCCTGTTGGAAAGTTATCCCCCTGTGATAAATTCATATTAACATCCCTGTCAGGGATAACTTCTATCCCCCCTCACAAAATATAATTGTTTTAATACGAGTCTATGTACTTTATAAAGTACAAAGTAAGCAAAGAAAATAATATAATCACCGGCAAGCTGACAACAATCAATAACTTAGGAATTACACATCTTATCTTAAGCCTGTTCACGAATATAATTATGTTTATGATCAAGATGCAAGACAAGCAACTCAGTGCGACCAAGCGTTGAGCCGTATCGAATGAGGATAATAATAATTTTATATATGGTATTCTCTATCTAGGATTCTATCCACCCCTCATCAGAAATCTTAATTCGCACCCTGACCATAAATTTCCATAATATTCAATCGTAGAAAGTGACTTAATTGTATTTATTTCTGCCAGATATCAATGCACTTGTTCCGAGCCGTGGCGTCGTGGTCTAAGGCATCCTGCCTAGGACTCGCGTTACGGAATGCGCGCTGGTTCGAGTCCTCATGGGGGAAGAAATTTTCTCATGAAATTTCGGCCAGTGTGTGGGACCGGTGCCACCCAACATCGTGATGCACTTGGGGAGCTACGATAGGTAGCGAAATCCGGTTGCGAAAGCCAGCTGTAACGGCTGGGGGAATCATCGTGCTAACCACACGATACCTCTATTCTAGTTGGATGATCGTCCACCTCTGCTTCGACATGTGGGCGTGAGGCCAGCAGCCGGCTGGTCGGTCTGGGCCCTTCACGGGCTGTAGCGCCACGGATTATTATTATTATTATTATTATTATTATTATTATTATTATTATCATCATCATCATCATCATCATCAATGCACTTACCGAGACATGTAAATTAAGATATGCTTATTGTTTAGCTATCTTTTGTACACTAAGTTGATCCTCCGTTCCTTCAGAGCTGCGAAACTGCCAATAACGTCCCCATGGAAGGGCTGTGATCAGGGGCGGCTTTAGAGGTAGTGCCGTTGTGCCATGGCACTACCAGAATACAGAAGGAAAAGGAGAATTCATATTTTCCGCTCAAAACCTGAGGGAAACAAGTTACGCTTACACAAACTCTACCGTCAATATGATCTTTGCAGCGAAACACGTTGTAACCAGTGTTTGAAGGATGGATCTGTGCCAGGCACTACATCCCATAAGAAATATAATGGGATGCGCGCGCAGTCTTCATGTTCGCTCGTCCTTTTCAGCATCTAAAAGCATGATCTGAAATGTGCCAGGCACAAATTGCCGCTGGCTTTTGCAATGCTTGTAAAACTGTATACATCCCCATTTACTATGCCGATCCCTTACTACCTCGCGCTCTGTCTATCCTTCCGCTTTGTCGGAACAAGTTTCTAAGCGAAGACTGCAACAATAAGATAATAAAATCTCTCCCGGTTTCTTGAAAACTTGGCTTAAGAAAGTTTTCACTTTACTATTTCTACCAACAGTACCAAGTGTAGTGTGAACGTGTTAAGTCGTGAGGTTGTCATCGTAATAGTGGTCGTGTTATCGTGTTGTGTACTGTTAAAAAATTAATTCGGTTGGCGCTTTATTGAAATCTCAGTTTTCAACATTAACATATGAAAACAAACTTCGTGTTAAAGAATTAGGCAGACCAACACCGCACTTAAATATTCATCAAAAGCAGCAGAGTGCTAAAGTTAACAGATCTCGCAAATTCAACCCAGATATTTATTTAAAAAAACAACTGGTTGTGTGGATGTGATGTGAAAAATGCGTTCTTCTTTTTCCCGTGTGTTCTGTTCGTAGGTGAACTTAGCTGGTCAAAAGTGGGTGTGACAGATTTAGTACACTTATGGGGTAAAATAAAAACACATCATAAGTCAAAGGTTAATATGAATAACGTCTTCAGTTTGTCTATGCTGGGTAAAGCGAACACTGAAAATCAGTTAAATTCGCGATTGCAAAACACAATGAGCAAGTTGATAAAAACAGATATGTGTTAAATTTAATAATAAATTGTATACGATTTTGTGGGGCACTAGATTTAGCACTAAGAAGGCACGATGAATCTGAGGAGTTTTGTTTGCAAAATAGACAACTTCAACAAAAAAATGATGGATTTATTTTCAAGTCAGAAGAATAGGCGAATGGGTTTTATCTATCGCGCATATTAACCTGGTCAACAAAAGTGCTCAAGTGCTCCAGTTGTATAAATTTTGGTGAGTGATTATTATTATTATTATTATTATTATTAATATTATTATTATTAGAGACGAGAATTTTATGCACTATAAAATCCCAAAATATGCATGCATTCATGTACTATCAAAACTATGAAATATGCATGATCAAGCGAAAAATACATTAAAATATGCACTTTTATTTTTGTTTCAAAATGTCTTATTTCACTTCACTTTTTTTGCACAGTTAAAAACCTAATAACATTTTTAAATTGGTTTCTGTGAGGTTCCTGCACTTGTCTCTATAATGCAAGAAGTTACGGGTTTAAACTTGAATGAACATATTTGTGACAGTGACAGGTCAAATTCTTTATTCAAGTTTTCGCCACAAATAACCTTCTTCACTGAACAAAAGAATCCGCAGTCCGGGTTAGCATTTATGACCCTGTCCAATTTGTTTTTCGCCGCTACATTCACTTTCCCACGGGCATAACTGAGGGATCTATGAAATTCTTTGAAGATTATTTCTTTTGTTGCATTATTGCAATATGTGAAACAGATGCGACATGCTGGTCGACTTGAAATTTTTTAGTACATTTCATCTGAAATTATAATAGACCTTACGGTTACCTAGATAGTATTTAAAAACGGACATCGTAATTTAATAATTATTTTGAATAAGTTTTGTGATTTTTTTACAAAGAACAATTGTCAAAAAAATGTTCGGAAACAGAACAGCATTGCTTTACTCTTTACTCCAACAGTCGCAAAATACGACATCCTCATCTGATCTAACAAAATCTTTTCCTTTACAGTAATCCACTGTGCAAAGAGTACACTTTTGGAATCTTTAAATTGGAAACATATTAGAACCACATTAACCCGCGCAAACAGAATAAACAAGCACATTAACAACTTACGACATTCACACACTGCAAACACAGTTTAACGATGATTCCAATTTTAGAAGAATCTAAATTGCTACTAGTACTAGAAAAGGAAGAGAATTTACAACCTCCCTGAAAGAGGATGCTTTTGACCTAAATTATTTGTCGGCAATTTCCTTGAACCCTCTAAATTTCCTCTCTACTTACTATTCTCAAAATATCCAACGTAATAAATTTATGACATGCAGTGTATAGAGGGTCGTCGGTAAAGTGTTGTAAAAGTGAACTTCCGTCCAGGGAAAGGTCCTCTAACACCTTATTGAGAAAATCTTAACATTTTATTTAATTTTTCTGTTATTTAGTTTTTTTTTTTTTTTTTTTCAATCCTGATTTCTAAAGCTAAAATATGGGACATAAAATCGAGAAACTAAGGTGTCCACACAAAACCATTAAAACATGCATTTAAACTGAATTTAATGTATATTATATGCATTATTAAGCTAAAAATTACCTAAATATGCATTATGCATGTTTTTATCCCTAAAAAGTGGAAAACATGCAAATATGCACGGGAAAAGTACACATATTTGGAACCGGAAAGTAATGAAATGGATAAGTACTAAGTATGAGCTACGTATGTCCTATGTTCCTATAAAAACATGCATTTGCATGGAATTCTCGTCTCTAATTATTATTATTATTATTATTATTATTATTATTATTATTATTATTATTATTATTATTATTGCTTATAGTAGGAAAAAGAGTTACCCTTCCCCTTAGGGTATCCTGGATATACCACTGATTTTGGGACTATGCATTAAATATGTATGAGCCGCCACTGGCTGTGATTCCATCATATTGTCCAACACATCTTTTTGGAGCGAAATATTCCCTAATGCTGACAGTCTTTTCTGTGGCATTGAATTTCTCTTATGTGTTTTTATTCGTTTTAAGTACGAGAAGCTCCTCTTGACTGATACGCTAGTAGATGATAGTGTTAAAATGAGGGAATATAACATTACACTTCTCCAAATACATCTTTGTTGACACTGTTGTCACGAAGAAGTTGTAGCACTTTCTTAACTAGTATATTCGTATATTTAGTGTTCTGATACAACAGCTCAAGTTCATGTTTTAGACGCTGCGTCCTTTTGAATATGCTGGAATAGCTAGCTTGCAGTGAAGAAAGTGCATCATTCCTACTGTAAGTGTCAAATTTGGTGCCAGGCTAACGAAAGGAAGTTTTTCTAACTCCTCAAATCTGGTATCGATCTGCATGATGATGTCAATGATCTCAAAGAACAATATCTTGTAATACGACCATGTTCTACATCATCTAAATCTGTTTAGGTGTTAACCAAAAATTGATTTTTTAGGTTTTTACACAAAGTGTTGCTAATTCATTCTTCTACTTTGTCACAAAAAGTCCTGACTCAGTTCCGAACAGTCTTGTATATGGATCTAATACAATTCGTAACTACAAAACATGATGGTATAGTTCATGTGAAATAAGCGTATCGAATTTAGTTGTGAATAAAATATCGATTATAGTTACGTTAGTTTCACATTAAGCCCTCTAATTTGAGTACTGGCAGTAGGCCTACCTAAAATCAAACTGTTCCTAACAGGATCTAAGACTGAGAAACAAACAAGTGACTATATAGGCTTAGGCCTACTTTATTTTTCCAAACAAGCCCAGACATAGAGACTCAGGGCCTCTAGGCAGTTAACAGAGTAAGATTTAGGCCTATTTAACGTAGTTTGAATTTAGAAAATAGATAAGCAGACTTAGAATTGAAGTAGACATGTATCAATTATACTTTTTTACATATAAGATTACCTGTGATTGAGGTTCTGGCTGATACCCCTGATCACAAATACATAATTAGGGCTAATATATATATATATATATATATATATATATATATATATATATATTATGCAGTACATTCTACTTAACGATATGTATCAGAGGAAGAACAATTGTTTGTATAGGTACATCTGAAGTCTGATTAGTGAAATATGTTCCTATTTAGTGATGTATGCAATAGAGAGGGAAAGGAGATTGCCACCCTATCTCATTATCTTCTGGCTTACTTGCTTCACGAGTGATACCTCATTGGTGTCACTTATGAGGTTCAAACCTGTCTTTGGACTAAACAACAACAATTTATTACAAGATTACATTGCCACGCGAAAGTTTTAGTATCCAACAAATACTACTACTACTACTACTACTACTACTACTACTACTACTACTACTACTACTACTACTACTACTACTAAGCTTACTACTACTACTACTACTACTACTACTATTATTATTATTATTATTATTATTATTATTATTATTATTATTATTATTATTATTATTATTATTATTTTCCCTGGCCGAGGCCCCCTCCAAAGTTGGGGCCCTAGGCAGCTGCTAGTTTGCTTAGGCAGAAGTTCATCGCTGTTCCTACATAATGTTTAGCCTATATATTTCGTATTTTTCAAGTATACTCATTTAACTATTGACCTTTTGGTACAATATCGGTATGATGTAATATTTTGTGCGTATTGTTATTTTGATAAATTTGAATTTTTCTTCTAGTGTTTATGTACCGTTATTTAATATTTATTATGTTTATGCTTGGCGTTTTTTACTGATATATATATTTCTGCTAACAAGATAATAAACTTTAACAGGAAACTCAGCTCTTATACCACATACAATTAAGTATAATAGGTTTTTATATTGTAAGATCAAAGTATAGATACAGGTATGTACCCATAAAAATTAGTAAATTTAGTTACATTATTTGTAGTAGGCTAATTAAACTCGTGACAAAGCCAAAAAATTATACAATTTTAATGGCAAATAAATCTTCCTACTTCAAAATATAACTTTCGGTTTACTACCAGTATAACAGTACTGGTATATGTTTAAAAACTTTATGAATATAATTATATGCTTTTCTTGTACCTTATTTAACTTTTATTTTAACTTAAGCTTCACTATTCCTAACCCATATTTATAGGCCTACTTCTGAACGGGAGTAGTGCATGTAAATATATGGCCTAGAAGAGGTAAGAGATTTATTTTATATGTTTGTCTTTAGTTTTGATATATTTACAGTGGTATGTATTTTTTAGTTAGAAATAATGTAGAACACTCTAACCCATTAATGCCCAGCGTATGATTAAAAATACGGATTGAGAAATATTTTTTCATTCATTTCCCTTTGACTTCAAGTTAACCATTTTTTTCATGTAGGCAGTACATGGATGTGGTTTAAGATTCAGGCATGGTTGAATGCTCTGTGATCGTTTCTCTTGTTGGTATGAGGTTTCGAGTTTGAATCTTAAAGAAAAGAAAACAATGATTGGAATAAAGGTACTTATTTTCAATATAGATTATATCATGCATTATGAAAGTAGTGCTAATATTACTTGTTAGGTATTCGTGAATAATTCAGGCCATTTGGCGTACATGTATCTTTGTATAGAAGCATAGCAATTTCAGTTTCTAAATATGGTATGATATATCATACGCTGAACAGTAACGATATCAATTTCTGTATATTCTGTTAGATTAATTTTCCTTGGAGCATGTGTGAAATGGACGGCAAAAAACCTACAAACTATAAGCCTAGAGCAGAGGTGTTTTGACGTATTATCCCTTCCGCGCAGGGTGAGTGAGTAGGCTACTCGAGACAGTGGTGGCATTTAGCTTACTGTTGTGTATTACTCACACAATTCGAGAAACTGTAAAATATGCCGTAATGAAAGTTTATCCATATATCATAGGATCTATGGAAGACATGTATCAATACCTTGGCATTTTGCTTTTGTCTGGATATCTCTAATTGCCTTCGCGAAGAATGTACTGGGAGATTCGTCCTGATAGCCATAACATTCTAGTTGCAAACTGTATCACCAGAAACAAATTTGAAACAATTCATCATTTCCTTCATTTCAATCACAATAACACAATTGAAAAGAATGATAAAATATACAAACTTAGGCCCCTCTTCAATCGTCTAAATGAAAGGTTGACATGGTTCCAAATTCATATTCAGTTGACGAAGCAATGGAACCATATTTTTGTCATCATAGTATCAAGCAATTCATACGATGAAAAACAATCAGATCTGGGTATAAGCCTTAATGCTTGACGACGCCTGCAGGGTACCTTATAAAGTTCGAACCGTATACAGGGAGAGTCGAACGAGCACCAGGGTGACTCTAGGAAATGGTATTACATAGATGCTTTGTGTTGGATTGGTACCTGATGACAGTAAACTGTTTATAGACAATTATTTCTCTTCCTTTGGGTTATTGTAAAAATTTTCAGCAGTAAATATCACGTGCTTTGGAATTATAACAGCTGATAGAATTGAAAAGGCACCTCCAAAGGATCTGAAAAAATCCTCTAGAGGTACTTGCCATGCCATCAGAGTCATCTAGTAATCTTACGATGGAATGACAATGCTCAGGTCACTTAGCAACAAATGCAGTAACACTAGATGTAGTTTCTTTAGGCTCATGCTCATGGTGAAGTACTAAGGATAAGAGAAAAATTATTGTTCAACAACCGAAAGTTATAAAAATATATAATGCGTATATAGGTGGTGTGGGCATGTTTGGCAAATTGAGAGGACTCTATCGACTTTGACTATGGTCCAAGAAATGGTACTGGCCACTTATCAGATTTTATATCAACGGATCAGTAGTCAACTTGAGGATGCTGTACAGACAATTGCTGGAATTCACAAGACAAATTGTAAATTCATTGCTTGCAACACCACTAATAGGCATTTCTAAGACTGTAACACCTAAAGGGAGAAACCAAGTTCTCAATGAAATACGTTATTATAGACTTGATCACCTAGTTGTCTGGTAAAGCACTCGGCGCAGATGTGCTTACCGTGGGAAATGTGCTAAATTTTGTTGCGTCAAATGTAATTTTGATCTTCATCCTGATACTTGTTTTCTAAAATAACATATAAAATGAAGAAAACCGAAAAAAAAAATGTTGAAGTATCTAAAATAATAATTAAGTGATTAGACATCGATATATTGCTCAAATATTAGATCAAAATTCCTTTCTTACATTGTAGGGGCCTATTAAGTATTTGCATGAAACTGACACTGTAACTGCCCAGCGTATGTTATATCATACAGGTCATATCTACTATACCGGAAGAGACAAAATTGAAATTTTTGTGTATTTGTACTCAGTAAGGTGTAACAATTATAATATTATAAAATTATATGCTTATGAATTCCTTTTTTTATCTGAGCATTAATGGGTTAAATATACGTATTTAATTTCATTTATGATGTTTATGTCCAAGTTTAGAGAATTCATAGTCTATATTAAATTGATAGAGATAGTTCATGATAACCCACAATACATATAATTTCAATATGTATACACGAATTTGGAAGATAACATCACAGTCTAGTATATACAGTCGCGAAGCTCAATACGTAGTAAATATGCAAACATTAGGTAGTTGCTCACCACTAGGATCGCTAATATCGCCTCATTACAGGCAATGCAAAATAGTACCGTCACAGTCTATTGTTTCTAGCACTCTCAAAACTCAAGCTTCGTGACTGTATATAGTAGACTGTGATAACATCGTGCAGCTACTGTGTTAGACAGAGAGAGAGAGAGAGCATGGATAAATATATAATATTATATATTTATCCATGGAGAGAGATATTCCCTCACCAACATGGCGACGCGAGAACCCGTACCACGATATTTCTATATACGGTGTTTACTCCATTTTAGTATAGAGCTCAATGGGTGAGATTCGGAATACACTGAAATATTGATAACAGTGACATTAGTGATAGCAGTAATAGTGATAGTAATAGTATCAGTTATGGTAGTATTAGTAGTCGTTATGGTAGGCTAATAGCTGTAGTAGAGGTATTGGTACTAACGACCTTACTAATAGTGATAAGTAATGTTAGCATAGTCGCTATAATGTTGGTTTCAGTATGCCTAGTAGCCTATTGTATTTAATGACGATGGTAAGCCTGACTTACTAGTGATTTTAGTGAATGTTGAAATTACAGTGATTTACTGTTTCCATATTCTCAGCCTTCCGAAAATCCGATGCTATTTGGGTAAAGGGAGATGTCATAAAAATAAGTTTCGAAATAAAAATAAAGATTAAAAATTAAACTTCTAATGCTAGGTTTACTCGGCGACAGTTTAGAGCGAGAGAAGATCTAAAGTATCAGGCGAGCTCTCTAACGGAGTGTTTACACGGTGACAGAATATAGCTTCTCTAAACCCATTAGCGAGCTCTCATAAGATTTATATAACTCTAAACTCTAATGTTACTCTCCTGTTACGTTTACACGGTGACAGTTTAGAGAAGAGAGCTAGAGATTATAGCTCAGTATCACCGTGTAAACGGTTGTGAGAGCAGGTATCTCGTTGACTCTAATAATATCTAAATAGAGAGTCTAAATAGTGCGGCCTTTAAAACTGCTCTCGCCGTGTAAACACCCTGAACAGAGAACTCGCATATACTGTCAGCTCTCATTATAGCTACTCTAAATTAGTCAGCTAAGTTGAACTTTTTCATTAACTCTCGCGACTGTTGCGTACGAGATTATACAAGCTTGCGCATAACTCTTGAAATACAGGTCTAAAATAATAATCATGCTACGTTTGCACGGCGACAGTTCAGAGCGAAGTTCTGAAGAATCTTGAGAGCTCTCTAACGGAGTGTTTACACGGTGACAGAATATAGCTTCTCTAAACCCATTAGCGAGCTCTCATGAGATTTATATAATTCTAAACTCTTAGTTACTCTCCGGACCGTTTACATGGTGCAGACAGTATAGAGTGAGAGAAATTGTTGAGAGAGAGCATTTAGAGAAGAATAGGCTGGTCAGTGCGTTTTTATGACATCATCACCCATCTAACTTCTGAGCAGTGTGTCAGCAGTTGTGTAACCTGACCGCGAGCACTTGCGTTACTAATATTGTTGGGTGAGTCATTACTTATTTATTCGTATAGAATACTACAATTGCACGAAGGACGGAGTTGATAGTCTTGACCAAAAATGTGCGAATTGTAGCTCAAGTCGGCACACATGTAATTTACATTCTATGAATCAGAGATGCATGAAAATAGTACCAATGGTAAGAGAAACTCAAAAAGTTTAGTTGTGTTAACATTGTTTCCCTACTTGATAACACGCCTCATAATAGTGCATATAAACAAATTTGTTCATTGTTGAGGCGAAATGGCTGCTATAGACGACAGAAGAGCTTAATTTTCATGTGAACCAGTCGGTTATTAATGTGCAAAAGCATTACCGAACCAAATTGAGTGCAGATCCACCCAGTGGGCCTAAAACCCGTAAACGGTACACAGATTGAAGGCACGATTCTTCGCAAGCGATTGCGTCTCCATCCATATCTACTACAGTTGCTGCAAGCCATAATACCAGAGGACAAAGTGCTACGAAGTAATTTTTGCACAAGTATGTAGACTTTAATTGAAAATGATGATGAATTTATTCGTTTCGTAGTGTTTTCTGACGACGTCACTTTTCAACTTTCTGGTAAGGTGAACAGACATAACCTCAGAATCTGAAGATCGGAAAATACGCTTACCTACGTGGAACTTGACTATAGGCTTGATGTGTGCCGCGTTACTAAGGGGGGGGGGGGACACATTGAACATCTTTAAGTCAAGAAACTAAACGTTTGGAGTTTCTCTTTCCATTGGTACTATTTTCATGCACCTCAGATTCATAGCACGTAATTTACATGTGTTCGAACCGGAAAGGTCTTTTGTAGGAACTCTGTATAAAGACAATTTTCAGGCTTCCTGATGAAAGAAAGGCAACGGATGCAGCTGAAGAAGTGGTTCTTGAGAAGAAGAAGAAGAAGAAGAAGAAGAAGAAGAAGAAGAAGAAGATAATGATGATGATGATGATGTGCTTTGTGCCCCCCAAAATTAAAGAGGAAAAAAATATTCTTGCTACAAGGGCCAAAGTCCAATTTACCTCCAATGTTAAAAAAAAAAGTATGCAGAATTTGCGACGAAAATGACTGATTGCGTTTAAGCTGCTCAAAGGAGACCGAGTGTTCAAAGAAAAAAAAAACAATAATTTTTCACATAACATTGTTCATCTTATTTTATTATATTGTGTTTATAATGGTTCTACTAATACATTGTAATAGTTGTGCCTATTTCGTTTTGTTAAATTATAACTATATTCTTGTTAACAGTACAGACCCCACTGTACCAGTAATGTAATTTGTTTGCAATGTACTAGATGAGCGTTATTATTATTAATATGATGCATTATCAATAGTATTAAAGGAATATAGAAAATATTCCACATCAAGTGAATGGTGATAATTGCACAGTAATAATAATAATAATAATAATAATAATAATAATAATAATAATAATAATAATAATAATAAAGCAATAGTGATAATAATAACATAATAGTGATGATGATAATAATAATAATAATAATAATAAAATAGTGATATTATTATTATTATTATTATTATTATTATTATTATTATTATTATTATTATTATTATTGCAGTTCGCACTTACTGGAGGTTATGGACCTTTCGCTGTACCTCCTCCAGCAAATAAATAAGCAAGAATAAAACCCACAAATTAACAACTAAAACAATGTACCTTGCTAAAATTACGGCCAAATTACAATAAATTAACAAAACTAAAAGCCAAATTCAGACGCCTCAACAGTCTCAGCTAATTTTGACAATGCCTGATTTCTCAAGGTCCTTATTCTTGTAATTCTTGTTAAACACATTCCACAAACAACTTTCCAATTCATATGCTTCAATCAATCTTCGTGTCTTCGACACTCCATTGTTTTTGGCCGTCATTTATACTGCTTCTGTCGCGAGAGTTTATGAAAAAGTTCAACTGAATTGAATAATTTAGAGTAGCTATAATGAGAGTTGAGAGCATATGGGAGTTCTTTTTCCAGGGTGTTTACACGGCGAGAGCAGTTTTTAAGGCCGCTCTATTTAGTCTCTCTAACATCTAATTAGAGTCAACGAGATACCTACTCTCAAAACCGTTTACACGGTGATATAGCTCGAACGGAACCTGGTGAAGCTTGACCTTGATGGAGAAACCAGTTCTACGGGCGGTGAAGAGTGGAGAGGGTAACGCTTGTTCAGTCTCGCTTGCATCTCGTCACATAACATCGGTCGGTAGTCGGTCCCACACCACAATACTGTTCTCTCCCTGCAAGTTTCACCAGGTTCCGCACGAGCTATACTCAGCTATAATCTCTAGCCCTCTCTTCTCTAAACTCTCGCCGTGTAAATGTAGAGATGCAATTCCGCCGCTCAGAGCGCTGTTCGGTTCTAGATATTTGTAGCAGAACACTTATTGACATTGACATTTGGGGTATTTAAAGGACTCATCGTTGCGTATTAAATGCTTCGTACAATATTTTATGGTCAATAGACGTAAGTTCAAAACTTCTACGTATCAATTATATTAAAATAAATGGTTGTCATTTTTGATATGAAAAGATATTACATATTATAAACTCAGGCACTACCTTCCTGTTGTTCAATTCATACACCATATCGTTTGGAATATAATGAAAGAAACTTAATACATTTTACATGAGCAATGTAGTCTACCATTTTAATATGTTTATTATTATTATTATTATTATTATTATTATTATTATTATTATTATTCATAATTTATTCTGTTAAGAACAATAAAATAATGTGTTTAGGGTATAAACCTGTTGCTAGAAAGCGTAATGTGACCAACAACCTTTCCTTTGTACCAGCGGTGGCGAAAATGCGACTCACGAGCACATTGTAGCTCGCAATGATAGCTGTGCTTTCTACCTCCCACAACCCCCACCCTCTCACTCACTGGAGTCAAGCTCCGTTCCATTTGTATTTGTCTCTGATCTGCGAGTGGCGTATCGTCGCAGTGTCTCTCTCGAATACATGTACCTCTACAAAAACGAAAGTTTCAAGTAGGATGGGAGGACGCATTTTTTTTTTTTTTTTTTTTTTTTGCCAATATGAATTAGAATATTAAATGTATGATCTGTTCACAAGTATTACGAGGAAACGGTTGTATAACATAAAACGGTATTATACTACATGTTACTGATGAAACATTAAAAGGTTCTGTTGTTGTTGTTATTATTATTATTATTATTATTATTATTATTATTATTATTATTATTATTATTATTATTATTATTATCTCTGTACATCGATCCTTTTTTCAGCAGATGTACGAATAATCCGGTTAGATCAATTTAAACTCACAAATTTACAATGTGATGTTAAATGAAAGCTAGATGTAAGGACTTGACAAATGTTGAACTTTTCAAATCTTTGCCAAAAATAAATATCCGAAGTTTCGTTCTTTCGCTTTCTCTTTTGAAGCCATGTTCACTACAAGTTACGTTTTTGAAAAATTATTTTCAACAATGGAAATAGTAAAAACCAAATTTAGATCACGACTGACAGACAAATACCTTCGTCATCAACTACGACTGGCAGTACAGATGCCTCAAACTAGGAAGCTGCCTGGAGAGGAGAAGTAGTAGAGCTAACGGAGGGGGCCCACCTAGGCTCCCAGGTATAGTCATATTATCTGAAAAGTTGACCGCTTGACAATGTATTCAAGATGTACCCTCCCTATGCAGCCTTCTCAACTGTTATTAGAACTGAGCTGTACCGTTCTAATCCACAGTGCACAGTAGTAGGAGGACAGTGGTAGGGGAGAAGTGCTCTATGCGCCTGCGCGAACGAGACAGCTTGCTAGTTTGAGGCATCTGTAAGTGACATAATTCCTGATTTTGAAACTCTGTCGCAGAGACATTCTGAAGACAGTTAATTTTAGGTTGTGATAATGTGTCCTATGTTTCATTCTTAATTTCTTTCTTCGTTACACGTACTAAACATTAGTTTGTAGCCTTGTACTGTTTAAAATTGTATTTAAGTGCTTGACGTAAGGAAAATGAAAATCCGTTAATAAGTCAGACAGTTGCTTCACTTCCCCTTCGGGTGTCGCCTCCCTCCATAGGTGCTTTGCATGTTGCAGGTTACACAGTGGCTCGGCGCACGATGACGTTTCCGCCACGGCTGCTTTATACTAAGGACAATCCTCATAGTTGTGTCTGTTTTGCCAATTACAGGTACGATGAGTAAGCTCCATGCGTGTTCCGGCGAGATATCCAGGGTTTTTCCCACGTAGATCTATTTCTCCTTCAATTCAGAAGAACTGCACACTACAGCGGCAGAAAAACGTTGTGTTTCTGCCATAGTTGTAAACGCACTGACCAGCCTGTTCTTTTCTATATGCTCGTAAAACTTTCTCTGACTCTAAACTGTCTGCACCATGTAAACGGTCCAGAGAGTAACATTAGAGTTTAGAGTTATATAAATCTCATGAGAGCTCGCTAATGGGTTTAGAGAAGCTATATTCTGTCACCGTGTAAACACTCCTTTAGAGAGCTCTCCTGATACTTTAGATCTTCTCTCGCTCTAAACTGTCGCCGTGTAAACATAGCATCCGGACCGTTTACATGGTGCAGACAGTTTAGAGTCAGAGAAAGTGTTACGAGCATATAGAAAAGAACAGGCTGGTCAGTGCGTTTACAACTATGGCAGAAAAACAATGTTTTTCGGCCGCTGTAGTGTGCAATTCTTCTGAATTGAAGAAGGCAGAGGAGAAATAGATCTACGTGGGAAAAACCCTGGATATCTCGCCGGAACACGCATGGAGCTTACACATCGGACCTGTAATTGGCAAAAAAGACACAACTATGAGGGTTGCCATTAGTATAAAGGAAAGGCTGTTGGTCACATTACGCTTCCTAGCAACAGGTTTATACCCTAAACACATTATTTTATTGTTCTTAACAGAATAAATTATGAATAATAATAATAATAATAATAATAATAATAATAATAATAAATAAACATATGAAAATGGTAGACTGCATTGCTCATGTAAAATGTATTAAGTTTCTTTCATTATATTCCAAACGATATGGTGTATGAATTGAACAACAGGAAGGTAGTGCCTGAGTTTATAATATGTAATATCTTTTCATATCAAAAATGACAACCATTTATTTTAATATAATTGATACGTAGAAGTTTTGAACATACGTCTATTAACCATAAAATATTGTACGAAGCATTTAATACGCAACGATGAGTCCTTTAAATACCCCAAATATCAATGTCAATAAGTGTTCTGCTACAAATATCTAGAACCGAACAGCGCTCTGAGCGGCGGAATTGCGTCTCTACATTTACACGGCGAGAGTTTAGAGAAGAGAGGGCTAGAGATTATAGCTGAGTATTGGTCGTGCGGAACCTGGTGAAACTTGCAGGGAGAGAACAGTATTGTGGTGTGGGATCGACTACCGATCGATGTTATGTGACGAGATGCAAGCGAGACTGAACAAGCGTTACCCCCTCCACTCTTAACCGCCCGTAGAACTGGTTTCTCCATCAAGGTCAAGCTTCACCAGGTTCCGTTCGAGCTATATCACCGTGTAAACGGTTTTGAGAGTAGGTAACTCGTTGACTCTAATTAGATATTAGAGAGACTAACTAGAGCGGCCTTCAAAACTTCTCTCGCCGTGTAAACACCCTGGACAAAGAACTCGCATATGCTCTCAACTCTCATTATAGCTACTCTAAATTATTCAATTCAGTTGAACTTTTTCATAAACTCTCGCGACAGAAGCAGTATAAATGACGGCCAAAAACAATGGAGTGTCGAAGACACGAAGATTGATTGAAGCATATGAATTGGAAAGTTGTTTGTGAAATATGTTTAACAAGAATTACAAGAATAAGGACCTTGAGAATTTGGCTTTTAGTTTTGTTAATTTATTGTAATTTGGCCGTAATTTTAGCAAGGTACATTGTTTTAGTTGTTAATTTGTGGGTTTTATTCATGCTTATTTATTTGCTGGAGGAGGTACAGCGAAAGGTCCATAACCTCCAGTAAGTGCGAACTGCAATAATAATAATAATAATAATAATAATAATAATATCACTATTTTATTATTATTATTATTATTATTATTATTATTATTATTATTATCATCATCATCATCATCACTATTATGTTATTATTATCACTATTGCTTTATTATTATTATTATTAATATTATTATTATTATTATTATTATTATTATTATTATTATTATTATTATTATTATTATTACTGTGCAATTATCACCATTCACTTGATGTGGAATATTTTCTATATTCCTTTAATACTATTGATAATGCATCATATTAATAATAATAACGCTCATCTAGTACATTGCAAACAAATTACATAACTGGTACAGTGGGGTCTGTACTGTTAACAAGAATATAGTTATAATTTAACAAAACGAAATAGGCACAACTATTACAATGTATTAGTAGAACCATTATAAACACAATATAATAAAATAAGATAAACAATGTTATGTGAAAAATTATTGTTTTTTTTTTTTCTTTGAACACTCGGTCTCCTTTGAGCAGCTTAAACGCAATCAGTCATTTTCGTCGCAAATTCTGCACACTTTTTTTTTAACATTGGAGGTAAATTGGACTTTGGCCCTTGTAGCAAGAATATTTTTTTCCTCTTTAATTTTGGGGGGCACAAAGCACAACATCATCATCATTATCTTCTTCTTCTTCTTCTTTTTCTTCTTCTCAAGAACCACTTCTTCAGCTGCATCCGTTGCCTTTCTTTCATCAGGAAGCCTGAAAATTGTCTTTATACAGGGTTCCTACAAAAGACCTTTCCGGTTCGAACACATGTAAATTACGTGCTATGAATCTGAGGTGCATGAAAATAGTACCAATGGAAAGAGAAACTCCAAACTTTTAGTTTCTTGACTTAAAGATGTTCAATGTGTCCCCCCCCCCCTTAGTAACGCGGCACACATCAAGCCTATAGTCAAGTTCCACGTAGGTAAGCGTATTTTCCGATATTCAGATTCTGAGGTTATGTCTGTTCACCTTACCAGAAAGTTGAAAAGTGACGTCGTCAGAAAACACTACGAAACGAATAAATTCATCATCATTTTCAATTAAAGTCTACATACTTGTGCAAAAATTTCTTCGTAGCACTTTGTCCTCTGGTTTTATGGCTTGCAGCAACTGTGGTAGGTATGGATGAAGACGCAACCGCTTGCGAAGAATCGTGCCTTCAATCTGTGTACCGTTTACGGGTTTTAGGCCCACTGGGTGGATCTGCACTCAATTTGGTTCGGTAATGCTTTTGCACATTAATAACCGACTGGTTCACATGAAAATTAAGCTCTTCTGTCGTCTATAGCAGCCATTTCGCCTCAACAATGAACAAATTTGTTTATATGCACTATTATGAGGCGTGTTATCAAGTAGGGAAACAATGTTAACACAACTAAACTTTTTGAGTTTCTCTTACCATTGCTACTATTTTCATGCATCTCTGATTCATAGAATGTAAATTACATGTGTGCCGACTTGAGCTACAATTCGCACATTTTTGGTCAAGACTATCAACTCCGTCCTTCGTGCAATTGTAGTATTCTATACGAATAAATAAGTAATGACTCACCCAACAATATTAGTAACGCAAGTGCTCGCGGTCAGGTTACACAACTGCTGACACACTGCTCAGAAGTTAGATGGGTGATGATGTCATAAAAACGCACTGACCAGCCTATTCTTCTCTAAATGCTCTCTCTCAACAATTTCTCTCGCTCTAAACTGTCTGCACCATGTAAACGGTCCGGAGAGTAACTAAGAGTTTAGAATTATATAAATCCCATGAGAGCTCGCTAATGGGTTTAGAGAAGCTATATTCTGTCACCGTGTAAACACTCCGTTAGAGAGCTCTCATGATTCTTCAGAACTTCGCTCTGAACTGTCGCCGTGCAAACGTAGCATGATTATTATTTTAGACCTGTATTTCAAGAGTTATGCGCAAGCTTGTATAATCTCGTACGCAACAGTCGCGAGAGTTAATGAAAAAGTTCAACTTAGCTGACTAATTTAGAGTAGCTATAATGAGAGCTGACAGTATATGCGAGTTCTCTGTTCAGGGTGTTTACACGGCGAGAGCAGTTTTAAAGGCCGCTCTATTTAGACTCTCTATTTAGATATTATTAGAGTCAACGAGATACCTGCTCTCACAACCATTTACACGGTGATACTCAGCTATAATCTCTAGCTCTCTTCTCTAAACTGTGTCCACACCTTGTGGAGTAACGGTCAGCGCGTCTGCCGCGAAACCAGGTGGCCCGGGTTCGATTCCCGTTCGGGGCAAGTTACCTGGTTGAGGTTTTTTCCGGGGTTTTCCCTGAACCCAATATGAGCAAATGCTGGGTAACTTTCGGTGCTGGACCCCGGACTCATTTCACCGGCATTATCACCTTCATCTCATTCAGACGCTAAATAAACGAAGATGCTGATAAAGCGTCGTAAAATAACCTACTGAAAAAAAATACTCTAAACTGTCACCGTGTAAACGTAGCATTACTCTTATCACAAATAATTTTCTACACAAATAAAACACATCAAATACTAATCACCAAACATCGTAAGATGAAGATTACATTTGTAAAATTTCTTTCAAGCCATAAGCAGTGCTGACTAGATCAGAAGCTATGGACAGTACTCTATAACAGAGTCGCCAGTATGAAAAGGATATTTCCAAGCCTTTGGCGTGAGACGAACTCGATAGCTCAGTAGTAGAGCGCCTGACCGGAGAACAAGAAGTCGCAGGTTCGATTCCCGCTAGAGGTTGTGAAATTTTTCTTTCATACCATGGTATGATTTTGACTATAATAGTATTTAAATTCATTAATATTATTTTGTTTTTTTCATACCCAATTGTAGAATTTAACTTACCGTAGGTAGCCTATGTATTCACTTGGAGAACAAAACTCCATTTGCACAAAAAATAACTTAATCCCTTTATCCGAAGTGTCGGTGGAATTGGAGATAGATCATTTCGATGTTTAATATCGGATTAACCGACATTCATCTTATAGTTGGGAAGAATAGTGGGGAAAACTCCACAAAATGATCAGCCCCAGCAGGCCCCAACGGACTCTACACCCACGTTCGAGAATAGCCTCGAAGTAGGCCTACGCGTCTCGTTCAACTTTAAGTAATTTATCTTGAACATAAAGTATAATAAATTCTCTCCTTTTCAAATTAGAGTTTTCTGCAGAAATGAAAAATAGAAAATAGAATAATTAAATTTGAAATTATTAATAACTTCTTTAAAATAAATATTGGTATCGTAAAATAGAAGGGTAATAATCTCATAAAGAAACTCTATTAGCATAAAATGTTTAAGTGCCTTCATTTCCTACCTGAAACAAAATCGAAAATGGTATTAAATCAATCAATAATCATGTGTTATTAATACACTATTAAGCCAATACATTAACGCGAATATAATAAAAAGAATAATGACATATAATTTATTTTAAAATTGGAAGACACAAATTGACAATTGAATAAAACATACGATATTTAATTGCTCTAATGATCAGGTAAGACGACCGGTGTGCAGGCTACATAAGATGCTGTCCTCTCTCGTCATTTCATTGTCGAGGTTGTTAAACACCAGAAAGTTTCATTTCTTGTTTCCATGACTTGGCCATGGAGATATCGTGATGCTGCGTTTTCACCAGTGTCTACTTTTTCAAACATGAGTGTATCTTGACTCTATGACGTAACAACTCGAAATACATGCAAGTATCATAATCACACGTAAACCATTATCTGCAAAAACCAATTACGTAACACATGTTTGCTCAAGTAGACGACTACGTTACATGTAATGCTTCATGAAAAAAAAAAAAAAAATATTGAAGTGCGAGTTTTTGCATCGTGTCATGAAGGTATTTATCGTCTCCATCATAGAAAAGGGGGAAGGACAGATCATAAAATAAATTTTATGCTAATATTTTATTGTAGTGCAGCCTTGAAATTCCAGTATGGAAGAGAACGGAGAATGTGAAATGGACAGATAGAATAAGAAATGAAGCCGTGCTAGAAAGAGTGGGCAAAGAAAGAATACTGTTAAAATTGATCAGGAAGAGAAAAACAAATTGGCCGGGTCACTGGCTGAAAAGAAACTGCTTACTGAAGAATGCACTAGAAGGAATGGTGAACGGGAGGAAAGTTTGGGAAAGAAGAAGATATCAGATGATAGACAACATTAAGATATATGGATCTTATGCGAAAACTAAAAATAGGTCTAAGGCAAAAAATAGGAAAGATTAGAGAATTCTGGGTTTGCAGTGAAAGACCTGTCCTTGGGCAGAAAACTGTGAATGAATGAATGAATGAATGTGCCTGTTTTTAGTGCCGTTTGTTGCATAGGCCACTGACCACATGTCAGTCCCCTTTCTATGTAGGCAGTCTATTTGTCACCTTGCTAAAGATGAAACTTGGCGGAGAAGCTTAGCATTTTGCTGTCAACTTTGTAGCCAAATTGACAAAACGTTTTTCGTTCCATTTTTTAATTCATGCATTACCAGTGGCGGCTCGTGCCTTTCTTGAATGGGTGTTCACAAAAAAAATATGAGTAATGAACACACTGATATATTCTCGTATAGCTGAATCACACGTCAGAGATAAATGAGTTCTAATATTCATGCACCAAATCTACGCATATAAGCCAAAATTAAAACCATTAAACAAGAGTAGAGTAAAATTAATTCATAGGACTCATCTTCACTGCTGTTGTAGATGGTGTTGAAGATCTGGATTTATTTCTAGAGAAACTCCATACGCCTAGTTTTGAGAGATGCAAACTTATCAATAACTTTATTATTGAAGTCTCTAATCTTGTTAACAAGTTTTTTTCCACTGCCAACATAGTCAATGTACTTAATCGGTCTTCTGTCATGGTTTACGGAGGAATGTTTTAATCCTCTTTTAATTTCACACACTCACAATTTCACACACGTCCGTTTCCAAACTTGAAATGTTACTGTTTCAACTCTCAATACGCACCAATGCAGCTTGTATTTTCCTTACTTTGCTGAACAAAAGACAACAGAATCAGCTCCCACGCATAATGGTATTTTGAAAAGAAAAAGTAAAGAGAGAAAACGAGGAAAGAGGGAGAAAGGAACAGGATGCCAGACCCAAGAGAGATGGAGCATCTCTATTTCTCTGTCACTAGCACGTTAAGACCTGTGCGAGCTAGAGCTATTGTAACCATTGTAACAAACCAGAAAATATTCTCGCCTCAGGCTATTCCACCCTGCTAGAGAAAAATTGTGCGACCTGCTGTCAACCAGTCCAATATTCTAAATTCCTTGCAGTCCAATGCAGATTTAAAGACACACGACACACGAACGGGACATTCTCTCGAGACGAAAAATGTAGGAACGTCATTGCGCATTGGAAAGTAATAGATGTACCGGTAATGATATTAATACAGTAATACGTATGATTATTGATGGTTTTTAAGGTGTTCACGTGCTCCTGTGCTCATATAGAGGAACCGCCGCTGTGCATTACCAAGCCAGCAAGTGAGAAAGAATGTGTGTTTCTCTCTCTCTTTATTCTTGCCACCTCGCTTCTCCTTTTGTTCGGGAAAAATCGTGTGAAATAGAGGGTTGCAAACGCAGCACCAGCCCAACAAGCTTTCTGACCATCCTTATCTCCATTACTTCAATTTCCTACTATTCGTCCTGGTTTTTCGTTGATCCCTCCTCTACGGTAGACCTGTAGGAGCAGACTCTGCTAGAGCAGTAGTTCTCAAACGTTTTGACTTTTGTTTGCGATCCCTACTACGGTACCGGTATCTAACCCCATTCGAAAAATACAGATTCCTGTAAATTCGAAAACAATTATAATTTTACTCAAAACCAGTGCATACCACCCAAAGAACGACAAAATACAAGTGTATACTGCAACAAGGACACGAAATATTAGCTTCAAAATCATTCATAGTATTTCAAATTATTACCACCATAGCATTACGGTAATTTTTCAGTGGGTTATTTTACAACGCTGTATCAACATCTCAGATTATTTAGCGTCTGAATGAAATGAAGGTGATAATGCCGGTGAACTGAGTCCAGCACCAATAGTTATCCAGCATTTGTTCATATTGGGTTGAGGGAAAATCCCTGATAAAACCTCATCCAGGTAATTTGCCCGACCAGGATTCGAACCCGGACCACCTGGTTTCGCGGTCAGACGTGATAACTGTTATTCCACAGGTGTGACCTCATTACAACAACAACAATAATAATAATAATAATAATAATAATAATAATAATAATAATAATAATAATTTATTAATCACAGAGTTAATACATACGCTAAACAATATGTCCAAGTTGTGTATTAACAATTTCAAAAATACAATTCTAATAACAAATTTGATGTAATATCAATGTTGTTTGGTCTAGCCACTTCTACCTCATTACGGTAATAATTCAATCATAGCCAAAGATGGCTATGGTCCCATATAAATAAAAAATGATGCTTGCGCTATCTGTAATCCAACTCATTTATAAAGAAATTTGATTTCTGGTTGACATGACTTGACAAAAGGAAATTTGATTCTTTTCAGTGTATTAAAGAACTCATGGAAAATTTAGGTACGTTTATACGACAAATACTGGCATATAGTATTGGTTAACGAAGTTTGAGGGTTGTAACTTTCCGAGCGAGTTCAAACATCCCTTGTGAGTTTGTTTTTGGGAATACCAATTAAGTTTGCACAATTTTAAACAACTTTTTGAGTGCTTCTGGAAAAACCTTAAAACAATTAAAACAGTCATAGACCGATACTGAATCTTCTTTTACACAGTTACGTTCAACTGTCTGAAATTAAAAAAAGAAAAGTAGGCTTATTATGAAGATTCTCATTGAAATATATAGCTATCTACAGATGGAATGTTGAAACGACTTTTTTCACACAGCGCAAACCAGATTTCGATTAAAAGAATGCAAAAATACTTTGAGCTTGCAAAATAAGGCCGAATTTTTTTATAATGTTTGTAACGTTGTATTAATAGA
The DNA here is from genome assembly GCF_040183065.1 of Periplaneta americana. NCBI lineage: Eukaryota > Metazoa > Arthropoda > Insecta > Blattodea > Blattidae > Periplaneta > Periplaneta americana. Next base: position 116,827,645 of record NC_091131.1, read on the forward strand.
AAATAAATTTCTCGCTAATGATTGTCATCAAAACATAAGCGAGAAATCTTCTTGAATTTGAAAATATCACTGAGTGTGTATCGAATACAGAGTTCAGATTTGAGAAGCAACTTTCTGAGAAACAGGCACGTTTATTGCATTAAATATTTTTGCTTTATCAATACTGAAAATTTGTTTATATTTACGATCAACATTGTTTGTGTTTATATTTACAAATTCAAAACAAATTTATGTTAAGGTGTTTTTGGTTTTATTTTGTAAATCATTTCGCTATCGTTCTCTACACGACCCCCACTTTGGGAACCACTATGCTAGTGAGTTGATAATAGAGGTTATTTCATTCTCGTGTCACTGTCTTCGTCAGCAATGCTCCTGTGGTCGGTCTATCGCAGGCACAGTCTCAGCTCCAGAATCTATAGCACGGCTTATCTTTATTATGCAATGATTGTCCAAGCTCAACAGGTGGCCTGGGTGGCATTCGTGAATCCGACGTTGACAGCTGGATTATCTTGCCTCAGCCCCTTATAGAGTCAACTCCTATCCGCAGACGTGTAGCCTGATAAAGCCTTGGCTTTTCTGAACAGACGCATGCGACGTGCGAGATGCGAAGCCCATCTCGCACAAATCCGGACTACACGAGAGATGGTGAGTGGTTTCTATAACTGCGAGATGCGAGGTCTGCGTAGCAGTGGCGTATACTGGTTTAAGGGTCTGGGCTACCACTGACCCTATTATTACACAAAATATATTTTAAAAACCCTATAATAAAATTCCTTACCTATTTATGTGTGAATTCCAGACGTCTTGATTGGGACGAAAATACTTTGATGACTTCGTCATTGAAATTACAGTTGGGCCGCTTGCGAAGTTTCTGTAGAAATGACTTTTCAATTGACATCAGTGCCAAGCCGGATAAACGTTCTTGTGTATGAGTTGATCTACAATAGGATTTTATTCTCTTCAACGCAGAAAATGTTCTTTCTACCGATGCTGACGTAGCTGGTATTGTCACAATTAATGTTGCCAATTTAAGGACTTCAGTAATAACTTGGTTCAGCTGGTTTTCATATATGGCAGATAATATTTTATGGACAGGTTTGTTCGAAAAATCAAAGACTTCTGCTGAATATATTACACTTAATTCATTTTTCAAACGTACTTGATCAAAGTGACTGTTATAGGACTGAAATAATTTGTTTAGTGCCTCATTCGGGAAGTTTTCTCTATAAGCAGAAAATTTTTGAGAATCTAGAAGATGTGTGAACTGAAGCTTTCCATAATCAGAAAATCTGTCAGTAATTTCCATGTGCATACGATCTAGTATGCTGTAGTACAGCTGCCTGTATTTCAATTCATCATCTCCTTTTCTTCGCTTTAATGGTGGTTCCATTGTATTGTCTGAAGAATTTTCATTTTCCATATTACTCCATATGGACGGAAACCCACTACGTCTGAACTCGGATATAGTATGCTTTAACTTTGATACCTCTTGCAAGCAGTATGCTATGTCTAGACTTTTTGTCTGAAGAATATTGTCGAGCACATCTGTATGTACGAACACTCTAGCATAGACTTCAAGAAGAAATATATTCTGAAACTGTGTGAAAAAATACAAATATCCTTGAGCCTGCACAATTACATCATCAACCCAGTTTTCTTCAGAGTCATTACAAATGATATTTTCAAAGAAAGCAGTCAGTTGTTCTCTGTATTCCTTTACTGTATTTACAAGCCGAGATGTAAAATTCAATCTAGTTGGTGCTACTTTTGGGAGTTTCTTTTTCATAAATTCTAGAGTTTTTCTGATCTTTTAGGAGATGATGAGAAAAATACAGCTAAACCCGACAGTGTTTTGAAAAAAATGCGGCATTCTGGAATGGATAAAGTAGTTTGTTGAAAAACTAAATTGGGAACATGGCTGTAACAATGGACAAATAGTGCTTGAGGATACTTTTCTTGAACTTTTGTTTTTAAGCCATTAATATTTCCCGCCATAACTGAAGCACCATCGTATGTCTGTGCAATTAACTTATTGCCGACATTGTATTCTGCTATAACACCTTCCACATGCTGAAACAAAGCAGCAGCAGTTTTGCCCGAACTTACATTTGTGAATCCTATAAACCGTTCTTGAACATTGGCAGTACTGTCGACGTATCTTAAAACAGTGGACAATTGACTCTGATTAGAGCAGTCACTTGTTTCATCAACAACAATGGCCACAAAAGGTGCTTCTTCTATTTCAGATTTTATGTTCTTTATCATAACCCCACTATAGCAAATATTAAGTCATTCTGAATTGCGGGAGAAGTACCACGGAATACTGTTGAACTCTCAAGATGATTGGCCAGTAAATGGTCAAATTCACTTAAGGAACTTAAATATTCAATATAATTTCCTCTATTGTCTGATTCCACACTCTCATTATGACCCCGAAAAGCCAATTCTTCTTTTCCTAGAAAGCAGACTGCGTTAATAAGACGCAGTAAAATCTCCCGATTTTTTTTTTCACAAGAGCATTGTGTTGGTTGATGTGTAGAACTTTTTGCTTATTTAGCTGTAAATCAATTCTTGTCTTCCCAAAGTTTGCAAAGTTCATGCTACTATAAATATGAGCTTTTGATTTGTCGTGTTTTAGGACTGCTGTTCGAAGGGACTTCATATTAGAAAACCCCTCTTTTGACCACACATTAGTTTCGCGGCTAAATAACAAACATGGTCAGCAAAATAGTTTAGACAGTTTAGAACTACCACACAACCAATTCCACTTACCATATGATGTTGAAGTGAAATGGCGTGTGTACTCACGCTGTTTTTCTTTTACGTCCATGGACAAATTTAACTTAGGAGTTGGTCTTTCCATTTTCACAATTTCAACTTTCTCGTTGTATGTACGACGGTTAAAAGGCACTTTTAATAAATCTTCTATTACACAGTCATTTTCAACACAAACCTCTCCAGAAACTTGTTCTGCCATATTTTTCACAATATCACTTAATTGGGAAATTAAAAACTTAATAATTCACAATTAATATAACTCTTAGACAGTGGAACAAATCACAAATTTAAAATACTGCATTGCAAGAACACAATCACATTAATGAGCTAGCGTACTAAGCATACTGTTGCTTCGCGCCTTCCAAGAAACCGATCACGAGAGCGGCAACTCACCCGCCTACGCTGCACGATGGAAACAGAAGAGAGCGAGGGGACGGGCAGTTGTGCGACGTGAGCGGAACGGTCACAGGCTACCCTTCGTAGCAGCGGTTTCTCCAGTGATGCCGCCTTGACAACTTGTTTCTTTTCGAGAGCAGAGGGCGCATATAAATCTATCAATTACTTTAATTTTAATTACTGTGGTAAAACTAATACGGTAATACAAAATTATTACATTATGTTATATTATAAACTTTTTCTTTTGTAATTTCCTTGGGCTACTGCCGGTAGCCCCCGTAGTCTGCAAAATACGCCCCTGCTGCGTACCTCGCTACTATAGAAACCACATGCTACACGAGAGATAGTGAATGGTTTCTATAACTGCGAGATGCGAGGTCTGCGTACCTCGCTACTATAGAAACCACATGCTACACGAGAGATAGTGAGTGGTTTCTATAACTGCGAGATGCGAGGTCTGCGTACCTCGCTACTATAGAAACCACATACTACACGAGAGATAGTGAGTGGTTTATACAACTGCGAGATGCGAGGTCTGCGTACCTCGCTACTATAGAAACCACATACTACACGAGAGATAGTGAGTGGTTTCTATAACTGCGAGATGCGAGGTCTGCGTACCTCGCTACTATAGAAACCACATACTTACTATCTCTCGGTGTAGTCCGGATTTGTGCGAGACGGGCCTCGCACTCGTATATCGCATGCGTCGGTTCAGAAAAACCAAGCCTTTAGCCCAAGGTACCCGGTGCCCCAAGCCCTTTCACAGCTTCGAAAACACGTACAATCCTGTGGATAGTGTTGGTTGAATGATAATGGAAAACGGGAATACCCAAATAAAAACTATTTGCAATGTCTGTTTTGTCCATCACAAATTCCATCACGACCTGGTCGGAGATCAAATCCGGGATACTGGGATTGAAGATTAACTAGCGTTGAATCCAAAGGCGGCTTCCTTTCTCCCTGCCAATTGCCATCCTAGGAAAACCTTCTTCCTATCATATCTGCATTGCAATCTCCACGTTTCCCCTAAAATCTGAGCCAGTAAAAAAAAAAAAATTAAATATTACCTAGCAAATCCAAGTTTAAAAAGGATTTCTTTTTACCAATATTCATCACCCTGCAGTTCCGACCCTCTTGCCCGTGATCCCGTTTCTCCTCTCCAAACAAACGGCGTTGTCACAACAATTGTTTAATATCAAAAATATTTGTTTTGATAATCATGATAATAAATAATAAACTCCCGAAACACTTTATGTGATGTATCTGGGCATAAGGGAGGAAGATATTCACATTGTTTAAGTTCTAGTCATCTGAAAGTTCGCCTCAAAATTAAAAATGCATAATGTGTAAGAATTAGTAGATCTGTGAACGAATCATTTTCGAAATTTAGGCCTATTATATTTCTTCAAATACGAGTAAGTTTAGGTTCTGTTAATCCCTGTTTTCTCAGGTCCATTCATATCTACATAATAACCGGTTTGTCATTAAGGGTGTTATGCATAGACATTTCGTTAGCCCGCTCTACGAGCGTGCTAAACTAGCCCCGGCTATCGACTGATTAATTGTACAGGATTCATATCATATCGCTAACACTGGTTTATGAATACGTAGAACGTTAGTTCGCTGATCAACCACCGGAAGCCCGCGCTAAGAATGTCTATAAATATGGCCCCAAGTGATTTCGTAATAGGTAGGCTATCTACGTAGCCTAGTAAGATTCCACACTCTCTTCGCCTCAATGCCAGACCAGTTACCTTGTGGCGGTGTCCAAAGTGTAGGAAATCTAGCGTTGCATGCAGTTCGTCAGGTTTCACATAATATCGGAAGACTGTTTAATACGTTAGTTCAACGTCTCTGAATTTAACAAATCTTTAATCATAATTTCATGAAAACGCTGGGAATAGAATAGTCCTCGTCTTTCATTAAATCGATATACAGTTGACGTTGCATCAAAAGTTATCAGATTTTTAAAATGGTTCTTGGACATTATTATTTGTTACATAAGGTACTGCTTGTTCAAGTGAGTTATGTCCTGATACAATATACTAAATGGCAGTGGCGTACGCAGAATTATGTCAAATTGTTTACAATTTACATGAATGGTTTTTAAAATTTTGCGCATTATTATTATTATTATTTAATTTAGGATATTCCCTATTATTAGTATTATTATTAGTATTAATTATTTGTATTAATTATTGGTATTATTATTAACTGTATTTTTAATTAATAAGTTTATTATTGTCATTATTGTGTGTAATTAGTTACCACTGCCACCGGGTATGTACCGATTGCAGTGTGAATAAATAAAATACATAAAAATACATTATTATTATTATTATTATTATTATTATTATCATCATCATCATCATCATCATCATCATCAGCTAAGTTTTCACAGTGGGGATGTCCGGGAAGAATGTTCGCGACATCGTCACACTGCGGCTGCGAAGAGGCATTTGAGTCATTCCACGTCAAATCGCACAGCAATAAAACACGACCTTCTCCGAAATGGTTGAACATGTGCAAAGAGTTTGAGTTTTACCTTATTATACATTTCGAGTTGACTTTTAAAAGGTGTAGCCCTCTATCATCTCGATAAAATTTTGTAGAGATATTCATGACACTTTTCTGAATACGACGTCGTGATTTTTTTTCTGCAGACAGGTGCAGACAGAGTAGCTATTAATTATTTTCAGTCACCATGCGCTCCGTAATCCGGAGAGCTGTTTTCCAGATGTGGAACAAGAGCGAGATAAAAGTGAAATTCTCAAATATAATTGAACATTTTGGTCTCAAAGATTACTCTGAAGACATTTTACAGTCAATAAAAAAATGAATTAAATTTCTATGCTCGAAAATTCGATTACGGTGGGAAAAATACAGCAGAAATGAGAAAAATGTCTTAAAATATAATGCGCTATGTTTCAACCAAGATGCAAAGTCTGAACATAAAATATATAATACTTTGCCATCTACTACAAAACAATTCCAATTTGATTCTGCCAGTACAAGCATTCGAGGACGTCCACGTAAACTTTTCGGAGACTTAGCGAAAGATCAAAACGGAAAAAAAACTAGTCCACATTTTAAAGAAAGATCGCCAGAAGAAAAGCTTTCTGCTGCCCATATGAATTTCAGAACTTCTAGTAAAAGAGATGCGGCCAATATTGTAGGAGAGCTTTCACTTGCATCACTTCAACGTGCGGCAAAAAAAAAAAAAATATTTTGCAGGAACGACCAACAATTGTCACCTAATAAGGATCTCGCTTTGATTACTGATCTATAGTTGACCTCAAATCAATTTAAAGAATTAAGGGAAATACAAAATCTTGTAACAGCTAATTTAGATCCACCGTTTTACTTATTGCGAAACATTGAAGATAGGATAGGTTCAGGCATGTTGACATGACATGTTGTTGACATGATAAAACAAAGCAGTCGCAATAAAAACGATGCAAATACCGCAAGAATATTTTTCAGGGAGGTTTCCACTTTCGCATATATTACGGGAATAGATGGAAATCTAATAAGTCGTTTACAAATAATATATCATAAACCTTTTTCATGCGGTTTTGCAATACTGATGAACGGGCACTTGACATGTATGCAAGGGAGACAAGGGAATTATATTTATGCTTGCACAAATAGTATTATATGCCTACAATCCTTCACAACTCTTGGCTCATGGACAGAAGGTCACAGGACACTATTATACTTACTGGCAAACTATCTGAGGAAGCCCAGGAAACGAGGAACAAATACTATTTTAGACTTTTTAGAGAAGTCTTCGCAAGAAAAACATCAAGAAAGACACAAAATAGCAATCTTTTACTCAGGCTACTTATTTCTTTGGACCCTTACATCATCAACTTAAAGAAATTAAGAAGAGGAAATTGCGGTCGATTTCAGTATTAGTGCTGCAGTTCTCTCCGAGCCTCCATTAGTCGGTCTGTCAAAGGAGAGACTAGCAGCGAGGATACAGATTCTGATGGGGATGCATCTGACGTCCGAACGAGTAAGATATGTAGCAATATTCCTTCGCCTTAAGCTTTCAATTTTAAGTGTATTCCACATTATGAACATTAATTCCACATTATGAACATTAATTTATTTTTTTCACTCGAATCGAATTTTTTTTTTTTACAATATTACTATTTTTATTTTCAGTAAAAATAGTTGCTATTTTCATTTTCATTATTAAAAACTTATTCACTTCAATAATTGAAGGTATATACTAAATTTTATGAAAATTGAGCGATTAGTTTTCGAGAAATGATTTTTGGCCGGCTAGACTCGCTAAATTACACACTGTGCGACGTCCTTAAGTACCAGAAGTGACAAGGGCTTAGGGAAACGATGGCCCAGGGTGTTCGGATCCTTCCGCAGTGCTTAATATGTAGCAATTAGTGCTGCTGATCGACCAAAATATTTAATCGATTAACTATTTGAATATAATCGATGAAACGATAGGTTAATCGAGTTTTGATCGAGTTGAAAAAAATGTTTTAATATACTGTAAAGTCTCAACGGTATCACTTAGTAATGCGTAGTCGCTGACGTATCACTAAACTGCGCCGTGTACACCACTGTGCAAGTGCTCACTGCGTCAGCATATTACCACAGTTTACTATATACAGTTGCGAAGCTTGAGGTGTTTTTTTTTTTTGCAAATCTCGTGATAAAGCGCTCCAAGCGGTTAGCAACTAGAAACAATAGACTGTCCATGGTCGACTTTGAACTGTGTCGTATTTCTATCGAGTGCTAGCTCGTTGCGTATTTCACATTGATGCTTGTGAAATGTTCGTTATTGGTTATAATGAAAATGTTAATGGCTAAAATATAATAATTGGAATAATAATATGGGACAAGGAGGAGACTTTGTAGTGCTATAAATTGTAGCAACAATAAGAGAAAGAGGCCAGAGTTATCCTTTTTTCCGATTTCCGAAAGATTCAGAAAGGTTCCTGGGTTTCCACAAGAATGCCGTGCAGAAACAAAACTGTTAATTTGAAGTTCTTTGTGACTGTTAGAATACATTATATCCCTAAATTTCACAATGAAATGTTTCAGTCTAACCGAAAGGACATTAGATACCGGTTAAAGTTCTGTCACTTAGGCTGCTAAATTTCCAGAGAAATAAAGGTTAGGTCTACTTTTTTTTCAGAGGATATATTTTTAATTGTAGCTATTAATTTTGTTATTATTTTTATGTGTTATTTTACTAAAGACGTAGAAAAATTAAGTTTGTTTTAATGAAATTTATTGATCACGTTTTATTTTCAATTCTGGTGGGATTATTATTGCTTAGGCCTACTTTTTTCTTCAAAGGATATGTTTTTAATTATAGCTGTTAATTTTGTTGTTATTTTTATTTGTTACTTTACTAGAGACGTAGAAAAAGTCTGTTACAATAAAATTTATTGATCACGTTTTATTTCCAATTCTGGTGTGATTATTATTGCTTAACCTCAACTACGTAAGCCTACACTACAAGTACCGGTACACGTAAGTTACTTCATTAATTCATATTTCCATTATTATTGTTGTAAAGAGAAATGCAAATTAATATTTATTGGTTTCATAGTTAATTATCGCTATAATCTTGAATGAGTGAAGCTATTATAGTAAATTTCAGTTCGTTTTGCACAAACAAAAATTATATTAACTTATTTCTTGCAGGCATCTTCGAGTTTATGGTGGAATTTAATATACTTGATTAAAATAATAAATTAACTTTATGCATTTAATATTTCAATAATGGAAGGAAGGTGTTAATTTTTCTAAAAGAACACGACAACGAAAGTATAACATATTTTGTCGGCTGCTAGGAGAGAGATCTGCGATGATGAGACGATAGTAGCGATCCTAGTGGTGGGCAACTACCCATGTTTGCATTTTTACTACATATTGAGCTTCGCGACTGTATATAGTAGACTGTGATATTACTAGAACAAGTTGGTTGCCTTCCAACTTTAATGAGCAGTGATGCATCATTTTTCCCATGATTCCATCTGTTTAATGGCTGATTTCGCGCGTAAATTAGTTAGTTGTTTGCAGGAGTTGCATTAGATCGTGCTAAATTATGGATATATGGAATGGTAAATGCACACTGCGTTTTGCTGAGGAGTATGGGGGATGAGAAGTAAATAATCAGGAATATAAAAACAAACTAGGAGTCCTATATAAGAATTCCGATGATGCGAAACTGTCTCCGGTAGATGAAAATCGGAGAGTTATTTCCAGTTTTAGTTTTACTGGAGGTATCCACATTGTTGTCTGCTTTCTTTGTATAGAAACTGTAACTTCTCCAGCAGAAAGGTAAATTGATCACTTGTCATCCTTAAGTAATAAACTGTTAACTGAAACTATCTTTCACAATTAACTTTTTAGAAGAGTATTTGAGGCTCTCTGCACTTCTCTTCACTCATGTGTAGGTTTGTGAAAAATGAAATCCTGAAGACTACAGTATTTACTTCAACTCAATTATAAAGGAATTCTCTCCAAAGAAATTTTGCAAATGTTTGTGTTGAACACTTGATTAAGAATAAATATGAATAATTCTTGGTAATTTCACAATGTGAGCCTGTGTAATCTCTGACAATGTCATATACCAACAAAGTACCATTTTTATGTTGAAATTTTTGTTCCCAAGTATCAAAGCTCATATTATATTGTCCAAACGTTTGTGATGATTAATCTCTGCTGTATATAGGCTTTTTAAATGTCAAAATACCGATTTTGTTGGATATATCAATAAATATAAGTTTATAGATAATTTTCATTTTCACTCTTATGAGTGGTTGTGTAGGCAGGGCCCAGTGTACTCCTTTGTCCTGGGGTCTATAATGCCATTAAGACGGCCCTGCACGTCACCACTTCCGGACGTGTTCATACTCAACGATGAATCACTTCCAGATTGCCGTCACTCAGCTTGACATTGCTCACTAAACGACACGTCACTTAGTGATATCGTGTACATGAGGCTTTATTGTTAAATTTAACTTGTGTTTAGTGATAAGGATAAGTATTAAATGTTGTATATCTGTATTTATTTTTTTATTTTATTGGGTTATTTTACGACGCTTTATCAACATCTAGGTTATTTAGCGTCTGAATGAAATTAAGGTGATAGTGCCGGTGAAATGAGTCCGGGGTCCAGCACCGAAAGTTACCCAGCATTTGCTCGTATTGGGTTGAGGGAAAACCCCGGAAAAAACCTCAACCAGGTAACTTGCCCCGACTGGGATTCGAACCCGGGCCACCTGGTTTCGCGGCCAGACGCGCTGACCGTTACTCCACAGGTGTGGACTATATCTGTATATATTGTATCGTTATATTACAAAACAACTATTTTAATTACTTACTAACGTATTTATTATGAGGCTTGTAATTTATTGTGTCAATTTCTCCGGGAATTTTTGAGACAAACATAAATAACAAAAAGTATGAAGACTCACCTAGTTAATACTGCTTCATACATGATTTTAAACATATGAGTGCAGTCACATGCTCCGAATTAAGTGCCGCTCTACATTTAGTAACAATGTTTCCTGCATCACTAAACACGAAAAGACTTTTTTTTTCTGTCAAGCACTTCTCCACGATCGTTCAATTTAAAATCCAAACGTTTCACCAAGTTTAGGTCTCAAATTTACACTTCTCACAAACCACAGAAAACTGATTTTTTTTCTTTATCAAACTAAACACACAACCTTCACATACAAACTCAGTACAAAAACTGCAACTGCAAAAGTACAGCGGTCGAAACAGAAAACTGGCCCCTATTGTAATCGAATTACTAGATTTTAGAAAAAGAAGAAGGTAGTTATGCTCTCACTTGCACACAGTGTAGACATGGCTATTTTATAAGGGATGCTAGGAAGATGAGCTCACAACAAGGTGGAAGTTTTCTTGGAAAACCATAAAACTTAATAAGGGTTTCGCATTGTGTTTCAACTTTCTTTTTGAAGTGTTTGTGCAAAGATTTTCCCTACGCTATCTGGTTTACAGTTAGGAAATAACAGTACTATTGTGCTTTTAAGTAAGTAATTTCCGAGAGAGAAGTATTGTCAGAATTTTTAGTATGAGTTTGTTTTAACAAAAAATAATTAATATAAACTACAACCGATTAATTTTAATCGACTCGATTATTCGATTAAATATTTTTGATCGATTAATCTTACAATAGAAATTGATCGATTAATCGATTAAATCCCACAACACTAGTAATAATATTAAATATTGAACTTAAACTTTTTTTTTCTGAGCGATACTACATTCAAACACAAGTTATAATTAAAGGGTTTGCATCATATAATAAATACCATTATACAAGTAGGCCTATGCTTGCTTTAGGCGTTTACTAAAATTATTATTAAAATCAATTAACGTAATAAAAATAATGTCTGAAATTGATATAAAATATTTCAACAAGTTTAAACATATTTCCATGTATTATGGGTCCCTATCACCACGGCATGGCGCGTCCTCAGGTTGCGGATAGAGGAGACGGCCTCCAGATATGGAGGGTAGCTGCGAATATATTGAATAAGCAGTCTTGGACAATCGATAAAGGGTGGTCCTCCAGCTTGGGGGTTGGGCGAAGGGCTAACAACCCATCACCATAAAAAAAACAGCTTGTTACGAATGCATACAATAAGCCTCGGAATGGGACTGATTCTCTGGCACGACCACAGTCTGCACGCAATGTATTCACCTGACATAATTGGGAACATTAAATTCAGACGTTTGAGATGGACAGGACATGTAGCACGTATGGGCGAATCCAGAATATAGAGAGTTAGTTGGGAGACCGGAGGGAAAAAGACCTTCAGGGAGGCCGAGACGTAGATGGGAGGATAATATTAAAATGGTTTTGAGGGAGGTGGGATATGATGATAGAGACTGGATTAATCTTGCACAGGATAGGGACCGATGGTGGACTTATGTGAGGGCGGCAATGAACCCGCGGGTTCTTTAAAAGCCATTTGTAAGTAGGTAAGTTAAACATATATGCTTCCTGTAACCGAGCTAAGAGATTATTAAAAATAACGGTTCGAATTAACGACAATATGGTGGTAACTTCCTGCTTGTAAAATAGTACTTTCTTCCAATCCATGGAAATGTTATACGCACATTAGGCCTACTGTTTTATTAAGTTCAGTATTTCCAGAAAGTAACTTCCCCATATATAAAAAGGCCCATTCGAAGTGTGATAAATTTTAGGCTAATTTAAAAAAAATCTCCTCCCCCCGAAAAGAAATGCTAAGTGAAATACTGCAAACAGCTAATTTATCCCTTACCTTTGCAAATATTAAGTTACGAGTATAATTGAATGTGTTTTACGAGATGTAGTGTTCTGATCTTTTTCACTTCATGTTGCTGTAATCCTATGGATGACAGATCAGTTACACTTAAAATGACAAGAAATTAGCTTAATTTAGATTTTAATAGGATAAACTTACACCATAATAATTAATTATTATCTTTAGGAAATCAAGTTTTATATACCCTAAAAAAAACCTTGTTTAGAAAACAACATTAAATTAAATGTATTTTAACTCGAGTATTTCTTACTTCCAATATATTTCAAAGAAAAACAACACAATTAATAAACAATCACTTACATGCACTGTAATTACTTCTATGATTTCAAATTAAAAATTATAATTCACTCTGCACACTTGGCACAGCCAAACCAACGGCGGCAGTTCTTGCTGCGCTCTAGCGTCGAAACTGGACAATAATGCTCCACCCGAAACGCAATGCTAAGAAAGAGGAATGAGCAGGCAGTTACGCAGCCATAAGATGCGACCCAGCAGACAGTGCACCGGAAGCATCCATTGTAGAGGCAGTAGTGTACACAGATCATACCTATTCTTTTATTCTACATTAGCTTTTATGAAATTCTGCCTTGCCCCTTCATGGCTTACTTTCATTTTGTGCCTCATATTTGCTACTAAATCCTCATAGTTATACAAAGGGGAGATAGGACCTTCCTGTAATTCACCTGGGAGATATTCTAATCTACCATACATTACTTCAAACGGCGTAAATCGCGTTGTACTGTCCGGCGTAGTATTATAAACAAAAGTCGCAAAAGGAATCCAATTTTCACATTGGGTTTGCTCCTCTGTACAAAAATAACGTAGATATTCAACTAATAATTTATGTGATCCATTAAATTCCGGATGATATGCTGAGATCGTAACCTTCTTAATTCTGAAGAGCTTACAACATTTTGAATACTTGGCTCATATAATTAGTTCCTTGATCTGTGAGAATAATTTGTGGAATTCCATGAACTAAACATAGTACTTTAGAAATAAATGTTTCGGCCAGAGACCGAAAAAACCTCATTTAGACCTGCCCAAGCAGGCAGGCAGTTACGTTGCATCTACTTCAAACAGTCCTAGTAGTGACCCGAAAGGACGTTTTGGTACGCCGACCTGCGCCAGATTGTGTTGCTTTCAGGTGCATGATAAATATCAATCAAGTCTCATCCAAACATGACAGGAAGCATACAGATATACACAAACTACTGAAACTTAATTTGCCATCATCTGAAACGTACCGGTAATAAATAGGCTTACAAAGGAAACTATTTCTCGTCAGCATAATATCCATTAAATGTCAACAGTTATTATAGATTACTTACACTTTATTTTTCGTCATAGTAATATAAATGTAATGCAAACCCTTCAAATTTTAAGCTTCATAAAGAGAAAGAAATCTATCCCTCAGAAGTTAAATAGCAAATTCAGAAGACCGAAAAACTTTTTCACATCTTACAGGTCTTCAAGAGACTTTTAATTGTTGATAAAGAAAAAGGTAAAATGGATTTCAGGCATCCAATTTGATTTCTATCAAAGAAAACACACTCTCCACACATGCAGAAGTTACTGGGAGACAGTATCTTACACAAATTTCAAAACCCTTTCAAAATTGTTACATTTCGCTTTACTTTATTCCAGTTCGTTGAAAAATTCAGTCCACAGAGTTACACATTTTAGTTCTGTATTCGAGTGTCTTTTTTTTCTTTCTTCTTGTCCATATTTTCTTTGATGAGCACGTCCTCATCAAAAAGTTTGTCAACGTTGATAGCAGCATTTACAGTAGGATTAGAAATAAGTGAATTTATAAACTCAGCTGATTCTCAAATATTGCTGTAGTATAATTCATAATCAAGAAACTCCTTAACACCCTCAAATTCCCCTCCCAAAGTTACAGATATGAAATGCACTGATCATAGAAATTCAGAATATTATCTCCGAAATCTTCTTCTTTCGTTTTGCCTGCAGTGAATAATTGTGATCAATATCTTCGGTTTCTGTTTAGCTGTCTCGGGAATGAATTTATATTTTCTCCTGGAAATGAGTTCGCAATCTGTGAATGCAGTATTTTGATCTTAGATCAGGGGCGGCCCGTCCTTATGTGCTACAGTGCTACAGCACAAAGATAATTTTTGTTCAAATAATGTATTTGCAATATCACCATAGTATCTGATTTGCCATTTGACAATTTCCCGTGGTTATGTTCATGACGCGTTATAGAGTGTTTAGTCTTCGCTCTTCGCTCTTTGGTGCCTCAGGGGGTACGTTGTGCTACTCAAAACTCTACATGAGAATGTAGACAATTAATGCGCATGTGCGAAGCTGAAATCACTGCCCTGATTGGCTATTTTTACGCGGGGAAATGCTGTAGTCAGCTTCAGCACAACACAGCTTGGAGATTGATAAAGTAAAGCGTAATGAAAGAATGCTTGTTTGTGGAAGAACTCGGAACTATGTACAATGTATTTGGTAATTCAAGTGTCCGACTGCTGCTGCCGTCTACCTGTTTTCTGAGGTTCCTCCTGAATCAGTCGGCAAGAGACGGAAAATGGAATCCCAGAAAATTGATGCCAAGGAAGTATATGACCGTATAATTCAGGAAACTGCTTATCGTTTCCAGTCTTTAAGCTACCTAGACGCAACAAAATTGTTAAACAGCAAATTTTTTGACAATATTTCGCATAATTTTCCTGAACGCGAACTTGAAGTTGCTGTCAACAGCTATATTGTACTGAACAAAAGAGTGTTAAAGACACAACTTTGAGTTCTATATGGAAGACCAGACTTCCGGAATATAGATGGAACTGTTCAATTGTTACAATACATAGTCTCCAACAATTCACAGGATCCATTCTGTGAAGTAACGAAGTTGTTAAATATTTTGGTTACAAAACCAATGACTACTGCTGAACCAGAAATAAGTTTTTCTTGCTTAAAACGCATAAAAACGTTTTTAAGGAACACTATCAATAGAAAATAGTATGATGTCCAAGATGGAGGGGTTTAACACCAGGGTAAATGACAAGTTCTGCAGTAGGAAGGAACGTCGTATGGATTTCATATTTCGTCACAAGGCGAGTCTCAAATTGAGATAAATACATATAAGTGTATACAGTAGGCCAATATAGAGATTGTAGCACACTCATTATTTTGACCACCAGCCGCTACTGTCTTTGATGTATCTTCAAAATCAAAGTACAGTACAAACAGTGGCTATTATCATTGATTACTATGTAGTAGGTGTCTTCCCTTGAAAAATGTAACAACTAATTATTCTTAATCTCATTTCCTAGCCCGATCCAGAAAATACAGACATTTCGTCCCTCTTTAGCTTACTTGTACGATACGGATACTGACACTGATCTTAAAATACAAACTGTACGTACAAAAATACGGACGTATGGTAACCCTACCTATATTCAACCCCACTTACTCTTTCTCGCATTCTAACTTTATAATTAATAACTTAAAACTGTATACGCCCTAATCTATCAATCACAAATGCCTACTTTCAAGCACATCATAACTGGCATAGGTACAGTAAGTTCATTTCAACTGCCAAGATTTATTTTTTTATTAGATTGTTTTATGACGCTGTATCAACATCTGGGTTATTTAGCGTTTGAATGAAATGAAGGTGATAATGCCGGTGAAATAATTCCGGGGTCCAGCACCGAAAGTCACCCAGCATTTGCTCGTATTGGATTGAGGGAAAACCCCGGAAAAAACCTCAACAAGGTAACTTGCCCCAAACGGGATTCGAATCCGGGTCACCTGGTTTCGCGGCCAGACGCGCTGACCGTTACTCCACAGGTGTGGACTCCAAGATTAATTATACATAATATTTTGTCACAACAATGAAATGAAAAGTGTTGGAAATTGTTGGAAGTTCAAAAGATTAATCAACAATAAAATGATTTTGATATTACTGTCAAGAATACGATATCAATAAAGTCGAATAACTACTTCCTTCTGATCACATTGACTCTAAATTTCAGATAATTAATCAATAAGTTGGCAATATTTGCATACCGTAGGTGTTAAACATCATGAGCTGTCGTGTAACAATGTTATTAAGCGACTTACAAGCTTTAACTTAAGTAGTCGCGTGAAATAAATGGACACAATCGCGTTGGGGTTGCTTTGAGCCCCAAGTAAAATCGAAAAAATTAAGGTCCTTAATGACTTTTTTGTAAATCACTCTATTCATTGTAGCCTATTAGTTTGTAAGTGTTAGTGTGTTAAACATTTCTGCTTAAAAAAACACACACAAAATTTTGAGTGGGAATACAAAGAAAATAACACAATTGCAAATACCGGTAGCTACTGCAAAATATTCATGGATGTTAATGAATTTACATTACATCAATCATTAAGCTAATATTATCTAAATAAGGTAATCAGCACTTAATACAATTCATGATTAATGATCATTGTGGAGGAATTCACATCTATTCGTCATTTTTCCAATATTCTAGATCTAGACACTCTACGCTAGCGGTGACCAAAATTCGAACGGCAGTGATTTACACACGCGAGAGACAGTCTAAGAAGTCAGGAGACGGAGGAGAGGTACATGGCATGAAAACTACAACCAGCGGTTGTTCGTGCACTCTCAACGTTTTCTTCATCAACTCCACGAATAAAAATAGCAAGTTTTGCTCTATCAGTAAAGTCACTACTGTCATCAAGAACCAATAAAAAATATATAGGCCTATAAATTTTCTTGCTTCTTTTAAATATTCCTCAATGAACACATTCAGAAATTTCCTGAATTCTCTTATGGATATTTAGTCGAGAAATGTGCAGTTTTTCAAAATGAATTAACAACTTTTATTGGACAAATTATTTCAGCCACCTTGATCATTACGCTTTTATAAAACTCTCTTTCGTTGGAATGCTTAAGAGAACGAGCTATTTCATTCGCCACTAGATAGCTGGCTTCCTTACATTTATTTATGTTATCTTTCTCTTCATGACGATGATTGAAGGCTGATTTCAGTTCTTGGAGTTTAATAGCTCATTTCATTACTACACTAGCACGTAATATTCCATCAGTTTCTCTATATTATTATTATTATTATTATTATTATTATTATTATTATTATTACTACTACTACTACTACAACTACTGCTACTGATAAAGCTATCAGTATTATTATTATTATTATTATTATTATTATTATTATTATTAAATCAATAACTAGTAAGTAACTGATAATAGACATCAAAAGATTAAAAAAGGAATTAAAATGTAGATATAGCGTAGTAATAATTATTATATCATTCAAGGGAAGATGTAGGCCTTATATTGAGGCACATATATAAGAATTATGGTAACACTTGGTGA
Source organism: Periplaneta americana (assembly GCF_040183065.1). Lineage (NCBI taxonomy): Eukaryota > Metazoa > Arthropoda > Insecta > Blattodea > Blattidae > Periplaneta > Periplaneta americana. The sequence goes on from NC_091131.1 coordinate 116,845,507, forward strand.
TAAATAATAGTAATAATAATAATAATAATAATAATAATAATAATAATAATAATAATAATAATAATACCTGTTATGCCTGTGTATTCAGCGTAATGCCCTGTAATTTTGCTTCTATATACTACTCGTAGGCCTACTACTAATTGAACCGTTGAACAAAGCAACAAATTACATGTTCTCCGACAGAACAGCGAATAAATTCGTCTTCCCATTCTGTACGAAACCTTCTGTTCCTGTTCGTAGAGCGACATGATACCGACACTGCTTACCAGGACCGCCGACAGGATTTATGGGCCTCTTTGCAATATTGTGCTCGGGCCCCATTGAAAAAAAAAAGTTAAAAGTGACAAGTTCCCAATTATTCTGATCATAATAATTATTTGCAAAATAAATAAAAGATAACCCCATACACAGAAACGAATCTAAAAATATACACTTTTGTTACGTTGAAAGCTTTTAGCAAAACTTCACATTAGCACAATATATTATATTCATCACGCTTCTTTTTCAGTAGGGCCTACATAATATGTTTCGTGATGAAACTTTCGTCTTTTCGTTGTCGTTTGTTCTTTTCGTTTTCATAAAACACTATTCTTAAACATCTGTAATTTCTGACTTGCAGGCCAGCATCAATAAACAACTCTCCTTGACTTCATTGATGCAAAATTATCAATTATATCATCAAAATTTAAAGACCTAGCAAGATCGCTCTCTAGACTGAGGAGGCCAAGATTACTCAGTCTTTCTTGATACATTGTTACTCTGAATACATTTTTATTTCCTTCATTTTGTTTGAAGTTGCTGTGAAATTGAGCGTTGCTAGTGAAAGTGCAGAAAATAAACCAATCTCAAGCCCGTCTGTTCAGTTTGTCAAAAATGAAGACAGTTCATACTTAGAAGTGAATACTGATAGTTGTGGCTGTCTAGAAAAAAAAATTCTGATAACGTAGTATTGAATCAGAACAAGCAAACAATAGTAAAAATGATGTGTTAATATGTGCAAGTGAAACAAATTTACACACACCAGTTACTAAGTCTGAGTCATGGCAAGTACAGTAACATGCGACCTTGGAAAACAAAAAGTGGCAGACAAATTGTGTCACTGCATGTGTTGTTCGAAAAAGTACCCCCAACCTGCCTAATAACCTTCTAAGTGATGGAACAAGAGCCTTTCCAGTATTAATTTCAGAACTCAAGAATGGAGAATGTGTTCCCAGTGACCGGCCAAATTGGAGTGAAACAAATCAGTCACTGTACTATTTTCTCTGATTTATTTCACTCCACAGTAGCCAGTCTCTTGGAACACATTCTCCATTTTTGAGTTTTGAAAATACTATAGGCCTAATACTGTTTTTGGAAAGGCTCTTGTTTTCGAACAACACATTCAATGACACAATTTGTCTGCTCGTTTTATTTTTCCAAGATCGCTCAATTTCACACCAACTTCAAACAAAATTCTACTCCCTTTCTTAACATCTTCCAGTTTTTCTGTCTCTCCTTGCCCTTCTCATCTCCCGACTTTAAGCTTCTACTTGTCCATTGTCCACTGGTAATACAGAATTTACTAGAAAAACAACGAAAAGACGAAAGTTTCGTCGCGAAACATACTATGTAGGCCCTACTGAAAAGGAAACGTAATCCTCCGGCTTGGATTTTGGAAAGCCCACTAGCATATTGCGGTGAGCTGACAGGGGTTGTTAGTTAAGAGGACAAGCCAATTGAACATGTTCGGTACAAGCGACGGGAACAAATTTCAGGCAAATCCTGGAGCCCTCAAGTGTCGTGTCGATGATTGTTAATGTGGGAAACCAATATTCTATTACATAAAAGTTAAACACATACATAATGAAGTGGTAATTGGTATTAATTCTACTATTGTTGGTTAATATGTCAGATTCATGTAACAAATGTTCTTACAAAATTTTATAGTACCGGTATGTATCTGTGAATAATTATTCGTGATAATAAAAAGTAATCAGACTCACTTGATCTAACGGGCTCTTACTGCTCACGGGCCCATATGCACTTGCCCCTTTGCCCCCCCCCCCTTCTCGGCGGCCCTGCTGCTTACCATCAGTACGTGAGCGAGACAGAGAGCAAAGTACAGGAAATTCCCCTTACCACTATGAATGTCTTTGATTACACGATGTAATCACGATACCCAGTTCGGTCACCGCTGTCTACGCATAGGCCTACGTGTTTCAAATGACTTTTACACATAATGTTCCTGCATGCGACACAAAAATTGCTTGTTTTATTGTCCTTGTTTTTCGGGCAAACACTACATCTTATACGTCGAGGATTCTCCTCTATTTAGCAGCAATAGCTCGAAGGTGTCTTGGAATCATCTTGACAGTTCAGGCTGATTCACAATAAACCTGGAACGGAAACGACAACGAGATCGAGAACCGAAATAATGTTAAAATAAATGTATTTAAATGTCAGCGTTCACAATAGCTAATTGTGAATGCTCACATTTAAATACATTTATTTTAACAATATTTCAGTTCTCGTTCTCGTTGTCGTTTCCGTTCTCGGTTTATTGTGAACCAGCCTTTACAGTTGTCTGTATCTAACACGACGCAAATACAGTATACCGATACCATTTCTTTATGTAAGCCTTCTTTAAAGAATGTACATAATTCCCTAAAAATTATTGAAGTACGGTTCTTATTCATTTATTTATTTTAATTTCCCGGAGGGCTGCAGCCCTGAAGCTCTTCTGGACAAACCGCCACTATATGATTTGACATTTCAAGATAAAAGGTGTAGAAATATTAATATTGAAACTAGTGAAATGTCAAAGAACGCAATATGGATGAGGTATTTCAAACGCGTTATAAGTATTCAGTTTAATTCCTACGTTTCCATTGACTAGTTTTGCAGAGATAAGTTTTTCCTGTTTAAATAGGATTGACGTAGGTTGATATCGCTAGCATTAATTTTCATCCATAACGACCTCCTCAGTGACTGAATGAATGAAAACTCAACCCCTTAAGGCCCGTAACACACTTGTAGAGTTTTCGCCACCGAGAAATGTGTTGCGGGAAAATTAAAAAATTGATAACATGGATTCAAATGGACGTCCACACACTGGAAGAGATTCTCGTTCGAAGCAAAAACCTCGCGCGAGTTTCTCGCTGGAATCGGTAGCTCAGCGAATTTTCTTGACACATAGGCCCGTAACACACTTGCAGAGTTTTCGCCAGCGAGAAATGTGTTGCGAGAAAATTAAAAAATTGGTAACATGGATTCAATTGGACGTCCACACATTGGAAGAGATTCTCGCTCGAGGCAAAATCCTCGCGCGAGTTTCTCGCTGGATTCGGTAGCTCAGTGAATTTTCTTGACACATTTATCAAAGGTGATTGACATTTATACTCTTTATGACGATTGAATGTAGAAAAAGATATCACAGGTGGCGATGAATTGTATTGTTTTTATTTGAAAATGAGGAAAGATGGCTGATAATTGCAGTCAGAAACTTACCGAACTTGTACGATGTCACCCGTAGGCCTATTTATATGATACAGGGATGAAAACTATAAGAACACGAAACTTAAAGAAGAAATCTGGAGACAAATATCAGATTATATGAAAATAAATAGGGCTATATTTTATTTTGATGGGATTTAGGCCTAATAGTATTAATTAAACATTTGAAATAATGTATCTATGTCTTAACAGTTTACATAATTTTAATCAGAACATAGAAAAGAATCCTCTATCATATTATGGGTAGGTGCAATCGCTAAAGTGTAGGAGAGAAAAATTGATCTGATTTACAAACAATGAGATGAGTTCTAAATTTAATTGCAATAATTAAAGTGTCTATGTATTATTGTTGTCCACACCTGTGAAGTAACGGTTAGCGCGTCTGGCCGCGAAACCAGATGGCCCAGGTTCGATTCCCGGTCGGGGCAAGGTACCTGGTTGAGGGTTTTTTTTCGGGGTTTTCCCTCAACCCGATATGAGCGAATGCTAGGTAACTTTCGGTGCTGGACCCCCGACTCATTTCACCGGCATTATCACCTTCATCTCATTCAGACGCTAAATAACCTAAGATGTTGATAAAGCATCGTAAAGAACCTACTAAAAATAAAAAATAAAAATATTGTTACCGATGGTACTAAAACCATGTTCGGTAATTTAACAACAGGTTGCTTGTTTGGAGCGAAATTTACTCATTCAAAGAGAAACCACCTTTTTTTTTTTTTGGCAAGTCACCTCTTCATTTACTCCAGAGCCACCATTGCATGTGTATCACACACATTTTAATAAATATTTTGACAATTCTTTGCACTGTGTGATATCGCTATGAAACATTTTTCTTGTTTCTCTCGCGTTTGCGTCTGTCTTCTAGCTCATTTTTTTCGCGAAAGTTGGTAATACAAGCATACAAAGTTCAAGTTTACAATGCTTGTGTGCTGTCCTGTTGTGTTTTTTTCAAGTTTTCATTCGTGTCCATTAGAGGTGAATGGGGCATAGAAGTAGGATGTGTTATTGTCTGACAGTGGAAGGTGTTTATATTTAGACATCATAAGATTTTAAAATCAAAGACATCTCAGAATAAAAAACAACAACGTATTGGCAGGTGACAGAAAACAGCTGTAACATTCTGTATGAGTGCTGATGCTTGCAACATAGCGGTACAAAGTTCATTGCTGTATAGATTACATGACAGAAACGAGTTTGAAGTCAGAGACTGCTGACTGTTCGGTTTGTCACTACGTACGAAATCTTATTGAGTATACCAGTAACTATTTTCGTACCGGTAAGCAAGCCATGGGATTCAAGAAGACTGACCAAGTAAAAAATAATGAAGATCTCGAGAGGGAAAGGAAGAAATGTTCGTTCAATCCACTTGAATTAACACATTTGATAGATGGAGGACCTGAGAAAACAAAAGAAAGGAAAGAACGAGGTAAGATAACATTGTTAGGCCTATACAAAAAGTGTTGAATGAGCTGATACTGAAAATAATTAAAACTCTTAACCGTAATGTTCTATGATGAAAGTAACTCATTTCTGCCTCCGGTGTTGACAGCAGATCGTGTGGAGGCAAGTGGTGCAGTGCTAAGTTTGTACGTCATGTTAAAATAAAGTGGTACATTACGGTACTCTTTACGGATCTTGTATTTCTTTAATTGTTTGTCTTCAGTACATGACATCGTCTCTTCCGTTTCGTGTTTTGTTCATGAATTTAACAATATAGACCCTACCTACATATTATTTAATTTATCAGAACGCTGTAGTAGGGTGATGTGATGCGATTTGTATTACGAAATGTCGTAGCCTAAAAATCGAAGAAATCTTAATTTACTCTCATGTGTAAATACTTGCTCTGCATCGTCACACGGTGGTGTTAAACGTGAGTGTAGCCTATATTATGGTGTAGTAAGTAGTAATTACCGGTATTCATTCTGTATAAATGCACACGAAATCTTATGCAAAATACTTTATTACAATATTGGATCCAATAACCCGTAAAGTTTCTAAGTACATTCCGTTTCACAGAATGGAAAATAGGCCTATAAGGAAGCGCACCCCTATGCTCAATTAGTCCCGAAAATTTAGATTAGTTTGCATATATTGTGATTAAAATTTTTATTTATACCCCCAAACCCTTTCCCCCTTCCCAAAAAACAATCTGACACACTACAACTGTGTACCCCCCGAAAAAGCACTGTATAATTTGCATAAATTATCAACCCCTCCCCCCCCCTCTCTCTCTCTCTCTCTCTCTCTCTCTCTAAACGTAAAGTAAAAACGCATAATTTGTGGTATCAAATTTTGTGTGTCGTTCTAAAGCGAAAATTATTGTCAATTTATTTTAGACCTGTCGATAGTAGGCCTATAAGAATAGCACATATTCATTCAGTGTTCTGCCCAAGGATAGGTCTTTCACTGTAAACCCAGTTTTCTCCAATCTTTCCTATTTTATGCCTTCCTCTTTGTCTCCTCATAGGTATGATCCATATATCTTAATGTCGTCTATGATCTGCCTTGAACCCTTTCCCCGTTCACCATTTCTTCCAGTGCATCCTTCAGTAGGTAGTTTCTTCTTAGCCACTGACCCAACCAATTTCTTTTTCTCTTTCTGATCAGTTTCAGCATCATTCTTTCTTCACCCACTCTTTCCAACACAGTGTCATTTCTTATTCTGTCCACTTCACACATTCCATTTTCTCCATATTCATTTCAGATCCTTCTATTCGCTTCTCTTCACTTCGTCGTAATGTCTATGTTTCTGCTCCCATACAATGCCACACTCCATACACAGCACTTCACTAGTCTCTTCCTTAGTTCTTTTTCCAGAGGTCCGCAGAAAATGCTCCTTTTTCTATTAAAAGCTTTCTTGGTCATTGCTATCGTCCTTGTGTCTTCCTGGCAGCAGCTTATGTTACTGTTTATAGTACACCCCAAGTATTTGAAGCTGTCCATTGCTCTACTGCCTCTTTTAGAATTCGCATGTTTACCTTCTTTATTTTTCTTCCTATGACCATGGTGTTCGTCTTATTTGCATTTATCTTCATTCCATCTGTCACAACTGTCATTTAGCTGCAGTAGCATATCCCTTAGTATCATCTTCTCTTGTGCTAACAACACCATATCATTAGCAAATCTTATGCACTTTATTCTTCTTCCTCCTACTATCACTCCTCCCATGTTCTGAAAAAGTTCGTTACTAAATTCTCCAAGTAAATGTTCAACAGGTTAGGTTATAAAGGGCATCCTTGACATACTCCTCTCCCAATTTCACTTCCTTCTGATATTTCTTGTCCTATCCTGACTTTGACTCCTTTCATATAGATATTAATGAACAGCCTTCTCTCTTTCCAATCCACACCTATTTTCTTTAGGATCCCCATCAGTTTACTCCAATCCACTGTGTCAAATGCCTTTTCTGGGTCCACAAATATATATATATATATATATATATATATATATATATATATATATATATATATATATATATTCTTCTCTAGGTATCTTTTGCCAATTGTTCATAGCAGTCCAATTGCATCTCTCGTACCTTTTCCCTTCCTGAAGCCAAACTGCTCATCTTTCAACTGTTCTTCCATCTTAGAATAGAACATCGATTTAGTATTCGCAAGAGAATCTTCGTCGAGTGTGATATCAGGCTGATAGTCCTGAATTCGTTACATTTCTTGGCATTATTTTTCTTCAGTATTGAAAACAACACTGTCTCCGTAAAATCTTTAGGCCATTTGTCTTTTTCATAATGATAGAATTTCCTCCTTGTCTTCACCCAAGCATTTCACTAATTCCATGAGGATTCCACCAACTCCTGTTGCTTTCCCATTCTTCAATTCCTTACGCGCTAGTTCAACTTCTTCCTTAAAATATAAAATTATTTTTCGTCTCTTGATACAGCTTCTTCGTCTTCCATAGCTAAGTCATCTGGACGATTCCTTGTCTCATATACCGGTAACTCTTCTAGATATTTTGTCCATCTCTTTAGTATCTCTTGTTTGTTATTTCATTTCCGATGTCTTTCTCTATTAAACACATGGATTTCCGTTCTTATTTGTGAAGTCCAAACTTTTATTTCGCGTTACATTGAATTATATTTTCATTTTCTCTCTAGATCCTCTATTTCTTCACATTTCTCTTTCATCCAGTCTTCCTTTGCTATATCAATTTCACTTCTTAGTTCGTTGTTTAGTTTCCTATAATTTCTTCTATCTTCTTCTTTGTTGATGTTTTTCCATTTTCTCCTTTCCTCCATCTTTTCCAACATTTTCCCTGTGACCCAAGGTTTCTTAATACTCACACCTTCTGTGTATCCTATTGTTTTTTCTGCTGTTGTCTGTATACAACTTTTTATATGAGTCCAGTACTCATTGCTATTCTCAGGTGTGGATTCTGATTCAGCGACTTTCCCTTGAAAATGTACTTCAAATTTTTTTCTTTCCACTTCGCTCTTTAGTTTTTCCATATTCAATTTCTTCGTTACCTGTCTTCCTCTTACCTTCTTCAGATGAATAGCCTATCTTCTTCGCTGTCAGCAGTCGACATGATCTGAGTTTATATCCACTCTTGGTAGAGTCTTTGCATTTTTAAGAAATTTGGGAATCTTTCCTTTACCAGTATGTAGTCTGACATCTGCTTTCGTCCCTTGGGCATGTCTATATGTGTCTTCTTCGTTTATGTTGTTGGAATAATATATTTACAATAATCATTGCATTCCTTTTACAGAAATTCACCAAATATTTTCCTCTATAATTTCTTTTTCCCAATCCATATTTTCCAACTGTACTTCCATGTTGTCCTTCTCCTGCAACTGCGTTTCAGGAGGCCTGTGGTATGTATCTGGCCCGAAGGCTTGATTTGGTGATACTGATATCACAGTACACGCCCGACCATAATAGCTGTCACCTCGCAATGCAAGGCGATAAAAAACAAATTGTCACTCAAATACATAAAAATTGATTAAGTTATTTATACATTAAAATAATCAAAACTATTAATTGTTTGTTAATTAAACTTGTTTGTTACGGTATTTAAAATATTGGAATATACCCTATATGTTATTCCATCTAGCATATGGTAATAGTTTAATTAAATGATGTTTTCTAAATTGGAAGTCATTTTCCCTAATCTAATTATTTTTAAAACTACAAACGGAAATTATTTACGAATTATCTGCATTCCTTCCTAATTGTAAGTCTGAATTTCCTCCTCTTCTTTCCTGCACTTACACTGAAATTAATTTTTGTATAGGCCTAATAGTTCAAAAAATGTTTGTTGCCACTTTTACATTTGTTTTCACAAGACGCTTCCTTGCACCACAAACATCACACTTACAGAAAATATCTTCACTTACACATAATTTTAACCCCATTGAGATAATTAATGATATTTGATTCCTTAATATATTTCTGTTTACATGAATTTCGGAAATGATAAACTGAAAAAGATAGCAAGTTTCTAATGGCAGTGATGAAACAAAATCTGTTGGCCACCTGAGACGTCCTCTATATGCCAGCCGTAAATAATGATTACATTTTTGAGCTTGGATTTCTATTTCAAGTTCATTTACAAGACAGAGTTTAGTTTTACAGTAACAATTGCAATTGAATGATTTGCTTATACATGCAACGGCATAGCTTGCAATGTAACTTAAAGTAATCCTAATCACTAATTACTAATTATTGCAACTGTTTGACATTCTGACATTACTTCTGGAAACTGACTTTTTGAACCATAGTCCACCATCGGTATCAATTTATTTATCACAATGTTCGAAATCTCTGATATTAAAAATCCAGCATGTTGCTGATTTAAATGATGAAGACTCGGCAATTTTATATTCTTTCCAGATTGCAACATTTGAACGAGATAAATATGATAATTGTCCCCACTCATCTGCCTGTACTGTCCAAATCTAGCCTGTAAATGATCCATTAGAAATTTATCCAGAGGATTGTATTTAACTTTTATATCATTTGAAAGTTTTCTAGATTTATTTTTCGGTGGTTTCTCTGTTTCTAATCCTTCCCATTTTTAACCAAATCCCAATAATTATGTAACACTCCATACTTTTAAAATTTATATACGGTACTTCTGATGTTGAATGCAGTTTGTCAGTATAAATCTATCCTCAGAGACAATAGAAGAAGATTCACTTTTCAGCAGCACTTGAAAAAAATTGTTGTAACCTATTGTTATGGGAACAGTGAATAAAAATTGTGTTTTGTTTTAAGTTCACATAACAAAATAGTACTATGAAAGATAAGGTATATCCACTATGTTATTTGTTAGTTCGATTAAACTGTACTAATAAGTAATTTAATGTGATAGTCATTTCAAGTCCATATTTAATTCCATATTTTGATAAAAAATAAGTGCATATAGGCTATATTTACATATTTCATACAATTTTAGTCCATATAGGCCTAAATCCATTCCCTGACAATCACTATTGTTCACTTTGCATCACTATAGTGTTATAAATTTTTACTGTATAATATGAAAGTTTAACTTCTTCATACTAACAATTTAAAATTTTGAGAAACTGCTTAATGTTTGCTTTTAAAGCACAATCACATCATCATAATACAAATTCCCATGCTTCTGTGTTTACCAAAAGCACACCTCGTGTGACGTCATTTGAGCTGAACTGTCGACAAAATCAGATCAGAACTTCATGACTGCCATGGACTAACTGTTAATCATTATCCCCGATCTTATGCAGAATAACTGTATGACAATACTTTTTGCTTGCATAGCATAACTTTATTTTGAAAAAACATTAATTGAAGCAAATTATTTAGGATGTGTGCATTTTATTCAGTGGATTTTTCGTTTGAAAGAAGTAACTACCATCCATGGTTTCTGTCTATGTGAATTTGATAAAGGGATTGTGAATTTTATAAAGAGTTTAACATTTTCGAAGATGTATCCTACATTATTATACTAATTAATGAGTATATAAATATTTCAGTCGTAATTATTAGAAATATCGCATGGTAATACTCAGCATCATATTACTAGTCATTTAATTCTGTCATTGTTGTGATCAACACTAACATGTCCACAAAAATAGCACAGTGTTCCTTTTCGTGAAAATGTTCATTTCAAACCCTGACCTTCACTTTCACTCAGCTTTCACTGGTGACTTTCGCAAAGAGAAAACAGGTAGCACTGTTCACAATATCATTATATTATAATTCACAAAATGTTAGATTAGATTTGTTTCGGAGAATGAATGAATGTCTGCCAAGTGTTTAAGAAGTCCCATCCCTCCCCAGGGCCCGTAATTCAAAATTTGTTAAATGTAATGTAATTATATTCATACATTCCTGCAACATGAGTATAATTATTATTCTTCTTGTGTGATCTGGTTGCTATTATGGCTATGTAGGCATCGCGTGTGCTTTCCAATAAGTTATATGAGGTTCTATTTCATGTGTGTGCAGTGAAAGAAATTTATCTCCTGTCCATGGGACTGCATGTTCGTCCAGTGTCTTGTGATTATCCTGATATCTCAGCGGCGGCCCTGCATCATGCCGATCCCATGAGAGATTCTAGTGTACAATGAAATGAATCTCTCTCTCCTACCCACAGTGGTGTTTAAAAGTCTGATAAAAGGGAATATTAAGTAGAATAGCAAAGAATTTTATCAATAATGTAGTGATTTTTAAAATGCAGACTCAAGAGTGAAACTGTGAGAAATTGGTTTACTGTGTTACAAACAGGAAACTGACCAGAAAAGTCATATAGATGCATTCCTTTAGACTACACTTCGATCTATTTTAATTTATTATCCGAAGTTTGCAAATAAAAAGGACTTGTAATTTAAGTTTTCTGTGACAAACAGATGCAGTATTAATGTCATAGTTGCTAAATGGTCAGACCTGCAGCCTGTAATGTAGGCGGTCCAGGTTGGAGTCTGGAATTTTTCATTGAAAAATAGATAGTGACACTTGTGGGGTTTTTTCTCGGGGTTAGAGGAGATCCTTGTGGTGTTACATGTACAGAAGGTTAGTAAAAAGTACGAAACACTGCTTGTAGGTTTCCTAATTTTAATTTTATGAAGAAAAACTGTATGCAAAAGTAATATTGTAGAGGATAAAAAAAGGGAATATTTGAAACATATTTTCAAAAACTATGTTTTTCATTTATGAAAGGTGTGTCAAGGATTTTTTATTTTTTTAATGACACAGTGTAGGTATTTTTCCTCTTTTAGATTCTTCAAGTGTTTAAAAGTACAAAATCATATTTTCTTTTTACTAGGCTATTTATAAACTGTTAGTATTTTTTAAAAATTTGCTTCAAATTTATGTTCCCAATGTATAAGTACATAACAAAGAGAAATGCTTCAGTATATCAATTGATCAATATGGAGAATAAGGGAATCTTGAATTAACTAGTCAAAGACGAAAGCTAATCAACAGATAATACCGGTACCTACCTTTATCTTCCAGGTCATCAATGAAAGATTAATCTGAAGTTAAGAAATATTGACATTAACGAATGGTTATAATTGCCGATTTCACAAGAGTAAACAACTTGAAAATAATGACAAGGACTTTTAATAGATTAATACATCGCAACTAGATAAGAGAAGTTCTATTTACTTCCCTCCCACTCCAACTACAGACTGTCTTGTTAAACATATCATATAGATCAGTGCATCTTCAGTTCTTTTTCGAATTTATTACTTCTATCTTTAGACTTTTTCGTTAAGTTTGGTTGAGGAGTTGTTAAGTTTGCTTTGTAAAGTTACACTTAATGTAAATAGAACCTTTGTAACATTTTGATTACGATCATGACTAAGCAGTGCTAATCTTATCCAGATAAGAAAGTTCTTATTGTAAAACATGTGTTGAATTTAAAGCGGCAATCTTTTTGGAATTTGCCCTTCTTAGCTAATTTTTTATGAAGTAATTCTTGATTGGATGTTGCAGAGTTGTACATACAAGCAATTGACCTTTACATCTCTGTAGACAATTATTCATATGAAAGGAGCAGATTCATGCCAAAACAAATTCTTTGTGCTACCCGTCACGAAGAAGATCGTAAATATGCTGAATAGGATGATTTTTACTTTGTTATTATACGAAATATATATTCATAGTTAAGGGCAAGTCTTCCACTGTCCAGCATTCTCCAATCATTCCTATTTTCCGCCTTAATTACTATTAGTCTCCGCATGTGATCCATATATCTTAATGTCATCTATTAACTAATATCTTCTTGTGCCCCAAACTTTTCTCCCCTTCACATTTCTTCCAGCAGGGAGGCAGTTGTTTTGTGACGTGTTGTTGCCGTAGTTTATACTAACAATTAAATTAGATTAAATGTACCTTTACTCATCATTGTCGTCGTCACTGTCTCCCACATGAATCACAAATCTCTCCAGAGTATTGTCTGTATCGTGATTTATGTACTTGTTCTCAATTTTGACTGTATGTTGGATGCACGAGGACCAAAGTTGATTGTTAATTGTCTTTACTCCATCCCGTAGAAGTTAACACACACTAGCACTAAGGGTAAGGGTCACATTATTCTTTCTTACATACGATTTCAAATTTTCCCATATCAGTTCGATTGGATTTAGTGCTCAATGGAAGGGGGGGAAGACGCAATACTTCATGTCCAAGTGGGGTTGCAAGCTCATCTTTGTTATGTTGGCAGATCTTACAGATTCCAACAAGTCTGCCTTTATTGGTATGGGGTTCGGTACTGGAATGTTGTAATTTATCATGAATGAAATAATATTCTGTACCGGTACTTTAGTATTCCTGGTTGGGACCCTAACCAACAGTCGTGAATGATAACTAGCGTCAATAATAAGGACACATTTTGTGTCCATTGGCAAGTTCACCATCAGACAGTATGAAAACCAATTTTCAAAAACTTGTGCCATCATTTCATCATGGCTGTCAGCTTTGGAATCCCCAATGTTTTTTGCAGTTATAAAAAGGCAGTTTGGGACCCAACTCTTACTGCCTCCAGCATGAAGTATCTTAATACGCTTTTCTCGCAATGAAAGCATCTTCAGTATACAATTGCAGGTACTGTTGTCCCATCCTTTCTTCATGATGTCGTAGGTGTCATACCAAGTTTCGTCCAGATAAATGACTCTGCAGCCTTGTGATCACAGCTCGCGTATTCGATTTATGTAATGGTACCACCAAGCCACTATTCTTGCCGATTCCATCACTACATTTTTTTCTGAAAACACCGAAAACGAAATCCAAGTTTTTTTAAGAGTTCGCGAAGTGTCGTTTCCTCGTAAGAAAAAGCAGAAACAGTTTTTAAGTGTTTCAAAAGTTCACGCACTGTCGGCGATTGCCCATCTCTGAAAGACTGATAAACTTCGCGTCTAATGAAATCACAGCAGAAATCATCTATTTTATTAAATTTTAGTGTCTCGTTTCCTGGGTTTTTTGACGTGACAGGACCTCTCTGCACAATTCTTCGCACTGTTTTTCTGTCTAATTTCAAAATCTTGGTGGTCTCCGAAATTGAGCCCTTTCCTATATTGTTTTTTTTTAACATACTCGAGCGAATTACAAACAAACTTTTGGCTTCGTTTATTTAAAGTTTTTGTTGCTTTCCTTCTTTGTGGCACTGGAATCACTAGTGCTAGGTTGAGGGTCACTTTGTTCATTTTCAGTAGAAGGAATTTGGTTTGTTTCTCAAGGCCTCCACTTATTGTTACACCTATTCACACTTAATGCACATTATGCAATACTACTAAAAATATTAACTACACACTATCAAATAAAACTAGAAAAATAATAACTCTATACAGAAACATCCAACTAAAACACGTGATCACTGAAGAAGAATGCACTGATTAGCATCAAGACGTATTAGCAACAGTGCTTATTATGGCCATAAATTATAATTCACAGCTGCAAGATGGTGTCTTTGACATTGACATTGTCGTCAGCTGTTTATACCTCAAAGTCTTCCACTTTCTTTGATAGCACCTGGATTCGAATGAGTGTGGCTTCTATATCTAGTAGCATCATGCATTACAGACGCTATGCTCGGTTCAAGTTCCTCGAGTACAGCGAAGTTCGATATTCACCAATGTTCGCTGTCATTCACCCATGTTTTAACCGCTTTTCAGAATTTTAGTACATATCTTGCGATTAGTTTTTCATATGAAATAAGACGAAACTTTTAATGTCTTGATTGCCTCTCATATTCGAACATTGCAGAACACTAGTAGTAGTTATGGATTGTTACATCATACAAGTATGTGTGAGTGTGTGTGTGTGTCCAATGCCTACTCACTTCACTTACGTGATTCGGACTCCGCATATTGCGGATAGATGGCAGGAATGTGATCCATTTTAAAGTTGCACACAACTTTGGAGCTTCATGCAAGTGCTATTAAGACAACAACAACTCGTATAATATTATACACTCTTATCACAAACTGTGTCTTATATTGTATATAATTTTCTTGGTCTTTAACAATGAAAGTACTGTATATTGTTTCCATTGTAGTTTCACGAATTTCTCTCTCTCTTTCTTTTTTAATTTGCTGCCACTGAAATTTTGTCGCCCTGGGAAGTAGTTGCTGTGTAATGTTATATTATGTACTGTCAATGACACAGTTCATCTGCCCTGAACCATGGGGAAGTTAGGGGTGTTGTTTAGAGGGGTATGAGGCTAACTTTGGAGCAAGCGGCTGGCTAACGGTACTTTTGGTGTGAATACCTTCTGCTTAATCCCCTTTCTATTTTCTCCAAAAAAAAAAACATTTCTCTCTCTTCATTTGTACTTGCAAGACGAAGGTGAACGTTTGCTTTTTAATAGAATTGCTGGTGTAAATATATATTCAAAGTTAAGACGTAGCAATATAACTTTCATGTGTAGTGTACTCCATAGTAATGTGGTGCGGAATTGGTAAATCAATGTTTTTACAATGAATGCTGCATTGTATTTCTAACTTTCTCTACATCCACTTCATCCACTACTTGTTCGAAACTACTACCCCAACTCCGCATTCCTTCCAAGGCAGATGAACTGTGTCACTGACAGTATGTAAAGTCCGCTTACTCATTTGATATCCAGGTGGCTTCCTTTATTCTATTGTTGAAGTTTTCTAAAGGTTAACACTGGCGGATAAAATGGAAGCTGGTTTTGTTTCAGTAATTAACACCAGCCTCAAGGATGAGAGTTTCTAGTTACGCATTATTTTGCCACTTCCTTTTCCTTCACTGTTAAACAATAGAATCGTATGTGCCTAATATAAAACAGAGGTCAATAATAGCTAAGACACAATCTGACAACATGGAAATGACTCTATGTGGACTTAACAGCTGCCACTGAAGAATAACAGAATCTGATTGGTGACAAGGGCATGCTGATTGCTGCGGCATGATGAAGGAATGCTTGGCAGTATTTTAAAAAATCAAATCAATAATGAAAATAATGAAAGGCATGCTGGATGTTAAAGCTTAGAGAATTAATTAGTTGAATAATTTCAAGGGCAAACTTGTTCTGGGGCTGGGTATCGATCCTGGGACCTTTGGCTGAATGTACCAATGCTCTTACCAACTGAACTACCCAGGAACTTCACCCGACACCATCTCAACTTTTCCCTTTATGTCCACTTAATTCGAGTGGGCTGACAAGACGCCAGAAACCCACATTGAGTGCACACAAACTCTGTGTGACTTGAAATAGTGGTTTTCTGTTAACATGCCTATAGTAAAGTATATATTATACAAATCTAGCTTTCAGGTAAAGCTCCCTTTGAAGCAGACTTGAATAATTTCAAGGAAAAAATTGTTCCAGAACCAGGTATGTTTGGATTTAGGCTACTATAGGTATGTTAACAGAAAACCACAATTTCAAGTCACACAGTGTTTGTGTGTGCGCTTGATGTAGGTTTCTGGCATCTTGTCAGCCTACTCGAGTTACGAGGACATAAAGAGAAAAGTTAAGACAGTGTTGGGTGAAGTTCCTGGTAGCTCAGTTGGTAAGAGCATTGGTGTTTTCAGCCAAAGGTCCTGGGTTCGATACCCGCCCCCAGAACAATTTTTCCCTTGAAATTATTCAAGTCTGCTTCACAGGGAGCTTTGCCTGAAAGCTAGATTTGTGTAATTAATTTATTGTTGCAGTAGCACACTTCAAACACTTTTCAATCACTTTGTGCCACCTGGGTACCAAATGGCCAGGAAAATTTATGTATGTACAGCTGTCAAAAGAAAAAGTGGCCGCTCTCCTGAAACAAAGTTCCCTTCGGGTATCTTCGCTACAATTCGGAGACAGGCGATGTTACATGTTGTTGGACCACGTTGCCTGATATCTACAGTTATAATTGAAGTATACTGTGTGTTATTCGATAGCATAATGGTAGTGTTCAGGCCTCTTATTCATGAGGTCCTGCGTTCGACTACAACCTCGTGCTTTTTATGTCCTTTTTTGTTCTGTTTTTGAGAGAGACAAACTAGACATAATGGCTCCTTTCTCTTTTATGATTATTTTAGTAATTAACATCAAGTTCATTAATATATTATGCCATGACTTTATCATTATCATTATGATATTGTGGCTGCAAATGGAAAGAAAAAAGATTTTATTCTCAATAAAATATCTTTCGTGGCATAAACATAACAAATTTACTGGCGTCGGCCTTAAAACATTCAAACAATTAAGCGTTCAAAAAACAAAACAAAAAGCCACAATTCAATATTTAGTCTATCTTCCTCTTATCTCGATCATCTTGCAGTCGAGTAGGCATGGAATTGACTAGTCTTTGCAAATAGTGACTGTTCTTAGGCACGATATTCCAGGCATTCTGAACATACACACATGAATGTTCTGTCCATGGGCAGGTCTTTCATTGCAAACCCAGCAATCTCCAATCTTTCCTATTTTCTGCCTTCCTCTTAGTCTCCGCATATGATCCACATATCCTAATGTCGTCTATTATTCTTTTCAACCAGAGACCCAACCAATTCCTTTTTCTCTTTCTAATCAGTTTCAGCATCATTCTTTCTTCACTCACTTTTTCAAACACAATTTTATTTCTTATTCTGTCTGTCCACTTTACACGCACCGTTCTTCTCCACATCCACATTTCAAATGCTTCAATTCGTTTCTCTTCATTTCGTCGTAATGTCCATGTTCTTTCCCCATACAATGCCACACTCCACACAAAGCACTTCACTAGTCTCTTCCTTAGTTCTTTTTCCAGAGGTCCGCAGAAGATCCTTCTTCTTCTATTAAAAGCTTCCTTTGTTCATGTTTGCAGTTTTCTTGGAAAGGATAGGTCTAAATGCGGTAACATCCCGTTGCTTTCCGCACACCACTATCTCTTTCGCATCTTATTAAATTCCAGGGGGCCCAAGCGTGGAGATGAAGAGAGTGGATTTGACTAATTGGGCCCTCCGGACTTCACCGAAAGTCACGGCAAGGGTTAAATATTAATTCTATCAGGATGTTTGACCCGGTCAGAGACCTGGAAATCTCAATTAGCCTTTGCCCCCTGCATCCTGGACTAGCTTCTACGAATCATCAGAACATCTTAGAGTGTGATTGGGCCAATTTTTCCGAAAATGTTTCCACACTTTTGCTCTCGTAGCTCAGCGGACTAACGTCGGAATTTAGATGTCAACGTTTCAGGTTCAATTCCTCGTTACTCCTTTTCATTTTATTTTGGTTCAAGATAGTATAATGTAACAATACAAAAAGAAAAACTAATACCAGTATTATGCAACTGGATTTTTACAAACCTAATATTAAATTTATGTTATTTATATCGCTAAAGAATGATTACAATATAAATAACTTGAATATTATTTATATCGCTAAAGAATGATTACAATATAAATAACTTGAATATTATTTATACAGTATCACTAAAGAACGATAACAGAATATAAATGATAAATATCGGTTTGTTTAATTAAAATATTGCGAAAGAACAATAACAATATAAATAACTTGAATATTCTTTTATAATGCTAATGAAGGAAAACAGAATATAAATGATAACTTGAATATTATTTAAATTGCTAAAGAACGATAACAATATTCATATCGGAATTTCACAGATTTATTACAGATGTATTTAAGAAATTGTGGAAGAATATAATTAGTAACAGTGTCCTATTTATTCTTCTTGGAGCCAAATTTGTAACTTTTAAAAGTGTGGTTACTATGTTGAAGTGTATGTGTTGTAACGGATGCTTGATTTGTTATGTATGTGAGTCAGTTATGGGATGCTTGATGTCGTCGCAATGTCGTAATTATAGTTTGATTATGTTTGTGTGACTATTGTGTATTAATTTGTGATGTATAGTACGGAAAGCTGCATATTTGTGTTATAGAAGTGTTACGTATGTGTGTTGTTAATGTTTTTGTATGTTTCAAATTGATACCTGATATTTGTTTTGCAATTGCAATGCCTAACTTACGGATTGTTTATGTTTTGTTTACATCGCGTAAGCTAATTTAATTTTATTTTCCATTTCTCTTTATGCTTATCTTTTGTGTATAAAACTATAGCCCTAACATACATATGTAAAATAGGGCTAACCCCCATTGGAGATACAATAATAATTATTATTCATATCGTTATAATACGATAACAGAATACAAATGATGACCTGAATTTTATTCATATCTCTAAAGAACGATAACAAAATATAAATAACGTGATATCCATAAAGAATGGTAACTGGATATAAATGATAATTTGAATATCATTTGCATCGCTAAAGAACGATTAAAAAATAAAATGAAAACTTGAAGAAGGCCTGAACCCACGATCTTTGAATCATTAAACAAGCACTCTACCGCTGGTCTACGAGGCGCAGATATGGAACACTTTCATAGTTCCGGAACTGCTTGTACAAGCACATGCATCGTGTAACATCGCCGTGACCCGAAGTGAACTTTGAAAATATTCGCTGTTCACGAGTGCGGCCACTTTTTTTTTTTTGACAGCTGTACATACAGTTTGCATATCGGGGATCACTATAACCCAGTGCTGTAATCTAGAAGATTTGTTACGCTTACTCTCAAACTAGGCGCATTCTCAACATACACCAGCCAAGGTTCACAGAGTTTACTAGTTTCGAGCAGGCAGTCCCACTCGTCCCTAGATCAGCCCCCTCCCTTTACAAGATTGGCTGCATGTGAAGGATCATTGTTTTTTACACAGATAATAATTAGTTCTCACTGAATGGACTGCACACCGAAATTGTTGGAGAACTGTTTGCAAGAATAAAATTCACTTGCACCTGTCAGACAGAAAAAGGCATAATTGACTAACAGCTATCATCCTCTTTGTAGAAGTTTGTTAGCAAGTTGGAGAAACATGTTCCTAGTTCTTTACATTTTAACAACGAATCAGGTTTTGCTCTCTCGTATTTCATAAATTATATCAACATTATCTAGTGATATTTACATGCAAGTTTATGATGTAAAGACGAGTTGCATGCAATGTCTTGCTAATTGGAATTTTTTATTTGAACTATTAAGCAAATTAGGCCCTATATTGATATAACTTATATTTGTCTATGTATTTCCTTTCAGAACATTACTTTTTATCTGATCCTGAACTTAAGGATTCAGTGCCTCAAGATTACTTGAGTCACAAGGAGAAATATGAACAGGCTGTGAGAAAAGCATGTTTGCTATTTCAGAAAGTCACACAACTGCGAGACAAGGGAGGTGATTTAGAAATATTTAGGTATGTATTGTTCAGTGTTTTCTTAATAATAATAATAATAATAATAATAATAATAATAATAATAATAATGATAATCAATCTTTTTCTTCAGTATCAGGGTTTAGGCCACAAGACCTGTTCCGACTTTATAGAGGGTCATGTCGTTTATCCATTGTGTTTTAGATCTTACAACACTTCTTCTTCGTCCTTTCGGGTGATAGTTAAAAGGAGTATTTTTGGTAGTCTATATTCTTCCATTCTTTGAATATGTTCGTACCAGTTTTGTTTTTATTCTTCTATTTGATGGACTAGATTATAAGTATTTAATTGGTATCTTATGTCTTCGTTTCTCTAAAGGTCTAAAAATGAATAATCTGCCACACTTCTGAGGAATCTCATTTCACTGCTTTCCAGTTTTCTTTTGGCATTTCTGTTTAAAGACCAGTACTTGCAGCCATAAGTTAAAAATGAACGATTAAAGTTTTGTAAAATTTCATCTGTGTTTCTTTTAAAGTTTTATTTTTGAGTGAGTGACAAATTGTTCCACACATTCTCTGAAATTTGTTCCGTTTGTGGTCTGTATCGTCTTCCTTTGTGTATGAGGTATTGCAGCCTAAATAAGTAAAGGATGATATTTGTTCTATTGCTTCATCATTTATTATAATTTTACATCTTTATTAAATAATCTACTCCTAAAAATGCCATTGTTTCAGATTTAACATTGGAAATTTTAAGATTATATGTCATCATGCATTTTTGAAGATGATATGCTGCAATTTGTAATTCATCTTCCGTCTTCGGATATGAGCAGCTGATCATCCGCAAATAATAAAGTATTTAAAACCATATCAGTATTATGTATGTTAAGTCCATGTGTAAAATCTCGTTGCCATTCTTCAACAGCTGAGTCAATATATGTTAAAAAGTGCTGGCGATAATGGGCAGCCTTGTTTCATACCTTGATTAATTTTAGCATTTTTAATGGTTGCATTCGTAATATCTATTAATATTTCTGTATACATTTTTTTATTATTTTAAGTAAATAATGGGGTATTCTTTACTATACATTATTTTCCATAACTTATTATGTTGAGCCTTGTCAAATGTTTTTATATGATGATGATGATGATGATGATGATGATAATAATAATAATAATAATGAAATAAAAAGTGTATTTTGTGTTACCGCTATATTATGGCTATTGTATTAGAGATATACAGCATGTGTACGTGTGAATCTGAATATTTTTTACGTGTTTCTTTTGACATAGTTTAGCTTATTATAATTATATCTAGACAACTTGATAATTGGAAAATGCTGAAATTGGCCACCAGTCTGTGTTTCACACAAGTGTACTTGCCTAATCATGTTCTTGAACACTCTTTGCAATGTTTGCCACGGCATTGCACCAAAACAATTTTGAATGTTCACTTGCAATTCCTGAATATTGCACGACTGAGTTACATCAATGGCAACATCATTCAAGTATCCTGACAAAGTGTCAGGAGGTGTTAAATCTGGAGATTGTGCTAGCCACAACCACTTTGAGATCAGTTAGCCTTTAAAACATTCTTTCAAGTAAGCTATAGTGTTTCTGGTTGTGTGGTCTGTGGCATTGTCCTGTTGAAGCAACGTGATTTGCTTCTTCTCTGCCAGTAACATGTTGACAAATGCTTACAGTATCATAATATACTGGTCACTGTTCACTGTGTGTTGGAAGAATGTAATGAAGATGTGACTACGTGACATGGCACATTAGACACCAACTTTCTGTCATGCAGCTCATGTGGGTTTTCTGTGGCCCATGCTCGAGAATTTTGGGCACTGATGTATCCGTCGATATGGAACCATGCCTTGTCAGACCAGTAGTAATCATGCCATTTCCCCACCATCCAGCATTACAGATTCCAAGAACCATTGACTGACAATAAGTTTGACGGAGTTGCAGGTCTTCAGGCAGCAGTTGCTGGTCAGCATGGATTATGTAGGAGTACATTATCAAGGACCTATGCAAGACCGTGTGGACACTGCCAATGGAGAGCTCAGACTGTCTTGAAAGATGTCAAACAGATTTCCAGACACTCATAGCATATGCAGCTCGCACGTCGCTCAACTTCTTCTCTATTATCACCTTTCATTGACCTCTTCTCAATGCAGCTGCGACATTCCCTGCCTCCTGAAACTTGTTTTATAGATGTATGATGGAAGATTTGTTTGGAGCAACTGTTTCGTGCCTTTCTGAGAAGGCCTTCTGAGTCCTGAAATAACTGCCAAAGCAAATATACTGCGTGACAATGTATATAATATATTCTCTGTAAAATGTACCCTACAGCTACACACCATGTGGGGGGGGGGGGAGGATGATTGCATGTATTTTCCCAATAAGGTTGCGTGACGTTTTTGAACACTCTGTAGAACAAACAGTAATATTAAAGATGTTACAGAAACAGCCTGAACTGACTTTATCACAACAGGACGAGAAATTTGTTGGAAAAATTCTGGTAAGTGCTGGTATGATAAATGAATGACCGTGTGGAACGGTGAAGAACAAGTCTGGCAATGATGGCGAAGAACCTTGACATAAAATGGCCAAAAACATGTGGTGGCATTTGGGAATCTGGGAATCATGCTAGTAAATACTGCTGGTTTGTTTTTCCTTTCACACTTGCCAGCAAGAGCTGGACAGCAAGCAATTAGTCCTCGTCTGTCATTGTTATGGATGGTAGGCACATTATTGTCGTGTGGTTTTGTATAGACACATTATTTGAATATCTGAGGAAAGATTAGAAAAAGTTTTTTTAACTATTTCCGCATGTCCATTACTACTTTTAATAAGATATATAATTGATTCAAGTATGATCTTCATTGTCAGAAGACTAAGATGAGGAGTCCTACTTCAATCCTTCACACACTTCTTTCCAGCCTTCCATGTGCCATCCCAGTCTTTGTAGATGTCACTTGATTTATCCCACAAAACTGGTCTAGCCTCAACCAACGTTATGAATAGCTCTATATTAATTTGATATTCACTCATTGTTACAGAATGCTTTTACAATTATTACTACTACTGTACTACCAAAACTTCTGTGACTTTGACATAGAAAATCGAGCTTTAGTGCAGTACTTATCACCTACCAACTGGGATGTGGGAATGCCAGGCTACTTGGAACTGGAGTACGATTCTTATGATTTCGTCAGTTACTGTGTTGCCACGTCTGATGACGTCATCATTAAGGATGGTAGAACTGTGTTATGTCGATCACTAATCGAGAGTAAGTGATACAGGAGAGAAATTCAACAAGCTGATAATGATGAGTTGGGACTTATAGGCTTGGTGAAAGGTCGCCTAAATGATGACAGTCGATCTGCAGTAGTGGTTCATATGTTTTCTGGATTGTCAGAAGTTTTAGCGCATCAGTACCAGCCAGTTCATACCTTATTGGAACTGATGTGTATGAAATTACCCTTAGAGTGATGCTGTATTGACCACAATCTTTCAGAGAGGTCCAGAGTCCAAGCCATCAAACATATTGAGAAACATTCCATTAACAAAGAGAATTATTTGGTTATCTTCATGTATTGGCTTTGGAGGAGTTTTGTGTTAAAGATCACCTAGAATCAGAAAAAGTTTTCAAAGGGGCTTTAGTGACATACAAAATGATTTAATTTAGATTGTAATGCTTACTGTTCATGAACGTATTCAAAGGGAAATAGAGTAAGCTGAATTCATTTCTATCCAACCTGACAAAACTACACACATTTCGTTGAACCTTAATAGGGTATAGCTGTGAAGTACTGTCATCATTATCATCATCATGAACTAATCCGGCTTAGGTTCTCCAAGACCTGTTCCTTAAAAACTCTTGAAAATGTTCCTGGTCTTTCCATCGTAGTTATGCCCATAGGTTTATATTGTAGAGCTAATTTTAGGATGCGGTGTGGGTCCAATGTGTGTTGAAACCATTTTTCTGATAACATTTAACATCCGTTATACTGTCTACTTTTAATTGTTTGAGGATATCTATTTTTTTTTTGTGATCCAATCTCGTGAGGCCTAATAATAGTCTTAAAAATCTCATTTGTGCTGCTTCAAATTTCTCTGTATCACTTTTATTTAGCACCCAAGTATCACTGCCATATATAATAAAGTTGGTTTTAACGTGATGTTATAGAAGTATTGTATTAATGGAAAAATCGAAGAGCAGTTTTTGAGCTTTTATGATTATGTCTTCTGATAAGACTGCTATGTGTTTAGCTGATGGGTTATAATCGCAACCCTGAAAGAATTGAACTTGATGACACTATTACAGTGGGACCACTGTTATGACAGGTCATAAACAGAGTGTCCAAGCAATTGTCAGACAATGAAAGAGTAGTGGAACGGAGAAAAATTCTCTTCGGCACCGGGATTTGAACCTGGGTTTTCAGCTCTACGTGCTGATCCTTTATCCACTAAGCCACACCAGATTCCCATCCCAGTGTCGGATCGAATCGTCTCAGTTTAAGTTCCACCTCTTGGGTTCCCTCTAGTGGCCTGTCCTCTGCACTACACCATAGATGTCTATGAACATAGGACAATGTCCACATATGTGCGGAGGTGCACTCGTATGAGTGATTGATTGGCTGGGATCCGACGGAATAAGTGCCGTCTTAAATCACAAAGCGATTTATGCATGTCATATATATTATTTTAATGTACCGAAGTACATATGAAGTTCCATGCAGATATTCTGCGTCATCGTACGATGAAAGAGTAGTGGAATGGTGTGGCTTAGTGGATAAAGCATCAGCACGTAGAGCTGAAAACCCGGGTTCAAATCCTGGTGCCGAAGAGAATTTTTCTCCGTTCCACTACTCTTTCATCATACAATGACGCAGAATATCTGCATGGAAACTTCATATGTACTTCGGCACATTAAAATAATACATAATTGTCAGACAGTTTTAGCCTCCTGCCATCTTTGTACACTATTACGTTATGAACTCCATTTGGTTCCCTTTCATGCTGCTAAAACTATGAAAGAACTTAAATAAGTCATCTACAATTTAACTGTCTTTCATGCATTCTTCTATTGTTCTTCAAGCTGTGTAGGGTTGCTAAGAGAGTAAGGTTTTCAGCTACCTCACCTCTCTCATAGTTGATGGAACTACCATTCTCAGATTGTTGTGACTGTGAAAGAATATTTTTCTGAATTGAAAACTGCAGTCCAACATTCAAATTCCGACAGTTGAGATACAGAATCAGTCCAGGCATCTATATAATATATTGCAGAATCGCAAGTTTTCACTCTTTTTTTTTTTCTCTCTTTTCCAGGATTTTCGTTTACACTGGTTGTTAAATGTTCTAAGTGGGAAACGTCATCTCATGTAAAGTTGTGCATGAAAGAGGTAAAGGTTACAGGTGCCAATATTTTAGATCTCTTAGGAAATTACTAAGAAATTGGTGCTATTTTATCCTCAGATTGAGTGTTGACCAGACTCGGAGAAGGGTTGCCTAAGAAATTCTTGATTCTGTGTTGGGTTCGGTGAGAGAAACGTATAAATAACAATGAAGAACTTGGTTTCGTGTAACTTCCCGATGAAACAAAATGCAATATTTACCATTCTCAGATTCCAAAATTTAAACGAACTTGTTGGTGTATACCCTAAGGATTTTTATGTGGATTAATTTAAAAACGAACTGGTAAACATTTACTCAGAGCCTGATACATTCACATATTTGACTCTTAACAATTATTACTGGCTTACATTTCTGAATAATGAACTTCGGTGTGTGTATACAGGAACAACAAAATTACTGAAGTTGGTGTTGCCTGTTCCTTTATCCTTTGTGTCTTTTGAATGTTCAGTGTATTGAATTCTACAATATTTGAGGAAGTGGATGACCAACCAAAGACTGCCTAAATTTGAAATACTATCCATATGTAAAAGGAACTACTATGGCATTTTAGCAAGAT
Source organism: Periplaneta americana (assembly GCF_040183065.1). NCBI lineage: Eukaryota > Metazoa > Arthropoda > Insecta > Blattodea > Blattidae > Periplaneta > Periplaneta americana. The sequence goes on from NC_091131.1 coordinate 116,871,641, forward strand.
ACCTGACTTCAAGAAGAGAGTGATAGACAACTTCCCAGAAATTAAGGATAGACTGATTGAGCTTATTTACAAGAAAAATTTATTTATACATGTTTATCTTATAAACTGTTGACATAACAGTTAACAGTAGTACATAATTGAGTATTAAAAGTACCGTATATTGTGATTTTGCTGACCAGCCAGTGGTGTCTCTGTGTACCGGTATTTTAAAATTTATCATCTCTTATGCTCTAATGTGGCAATGTTAAATTTTTTTAAACTGCAATCATGCAAATTATTTAATAGCTTATATAATTGAGGGGTTTCAAGCCAGACGTGACCATCTAAGAATATTAAAATAATCAAGTTTCTTATCTTAATCACACCTTATCTTAATCTACCTTGTGGTCAACATAAATTATTGTTTACTCAACTGCTGAAGGCTGCAATTGTAAGATTAAGGATCGAATTCATAGTCGTCACTTATAAAATGAGGAAACACTTAAGTAATGTGGATTTCCTTAGCACTTATTTCAGATCGTTTTGCAGAGACGCTACTCATTCATATGCCCTGAGCATTCCCTTGACATCGAAAGAAATATGGCAACATGGCTAGATGTGAGCGCTTTCCTACATTCAATTGTTTTCTAGCGCCTTCAAATTGTTAAATCGGCATTATTGTTATACGCAAATACAGAAGTAAATATTATAGAGCTAAAAATTATACAAGATGTCCAGAAAGCATTTTACAGAAAAGAAAGAAGTGAGCTAAGATAACTAGTTATGAAATATGGAGATATCGTCGAAAGTAAAAAAAAAAAAAAGTTCTCTCCAAAAGAAGAAATTGATATGGAACAAAATTGCAGTTGATTTTAATGCAAACTCCGGAAATATTCCTGTATTCCTGTAAGTAAATCATTTTCATTTATTTTTCAGTTATTTTTATGCTAAACAAAGTGGAAATGATATAATTACGCAAATTTTAACAGCTTATTTCTTGGGTAGAATACAAACAAAAATCCAAATAACACTTTTTGGGACGTGAATACTTTTCGAAAAGAAAATGCCACTTAAATCTACCTGAAATGCTGCTGTATCATAAAATCTCAAAGCAACCAGTACTTTCAGCAGTGGCGAAATCAGTAAGCCTCATGGTTGTATTGTGAATTTAAATGAGAGACACCAGAATATTCACAACAGTGTTCTTGTCGAAACGGTATCTCCTCTTAAATTGTTGATCATTATACATCTCTAAAGAGTTTTCCATATCTCTGATATATCTTTTGCTTGCCGAAACTCATTTTCATTTTAATTACAGAACTCAATAAATGAAATTAAATCATAATCATCATCCATTGTATACCGAATCAGCTGATTACAATGCATATGAGGAAACACTTGAGTAAACTGACAAGCTACCTTATTTGAATAAGTGTTCACTTCAGTGGGATTTATGAATTGGAAATTATTATAAGCAACTGCTTAAGTGTTTCCTTACGATAAGTGTTGACTATGAATTCGGCCCTAAGTTTGTCACCATATCAGCTGAACTTAAGCCTTGAATATCTCCGAAATTATTTCACGTGAATTAGTCATGTCTGGTTTGAAATTCTTCCTATTGCCTAGCAATGACAATGACCTATTGATACAAAGATTTGGACGTGTTGAAAACTGCATTTTAACAACGATGATGATGATGATGATGATGATGTCTACCCTCCTTGTTCACGCTCCACTATTGTTGTGGAGTTCACTTTGTAATTGTTGCTTCTCCTTCCTTAAACTTTAACATTTATTCATATTCACGTTCGCATTTTGAAATGTAAGCACAGAAAATACAACTGTTTAGAATTTTTTTTATACTTTTGTAATTTGACTGTTACACAATTGTCGACAGTACGGTATCACATTTTCATTGCTTTATGTAAAACCATATGCACTATAGGCTATTACGATTACATTTAATTTAGAAAGTATGAAATATTGGAATTAGTAATAATAAATATTGGTATGTTTTGTTTCAGGCAAACTTTGAGTGGTATGCTGGGTAGTGCCATTCTTAAAGATGGTAATCCAATCACCCTTCATTATGTTATGTTCCTTCCAACACTTGTTGGGCAAGGTACAGTGGAACAACAAGCTGAATGGATGGGAAGAGCGTGGAACTGTGACATCATTGGAACATATGCTCAAGTAAGAAACAACTAATGGAATAATATGATGTTCAAATACCGGAATCTTTGATTGTTATAGTTCTGTCATTTGCTTTGAATGTCAACTTAGCCATCAGGTCGATAATTCCCTAGAAACTCTGTTGCCACAAGAAGTAAAGTGTCCCAACCTTCCACCTCAAGAGCACTGCGTTTTGATCTAAATATATTGTCACACATTAATTGTTGTATCTCTGGTTCAATAAAAATTCCTACTTTCATTTCTGTATCACCAAACTTCTCCTGCAGATACTTAGAAAATCATCACAATCAAGATTCATAGCAACTACAAAGTTCTCCATTAAACCAAGTTTAATGTAAAGAGTGGAAGATGAATTTTCTGTAGGTCGAGTGCCCTGGGTTTCATTTCCCCCGATGAAGACTTAACCCAATGCTCATTCTGTACGCAAGTCCAAGGCATGATGACTTAGCATCTTTCTGTCATAATACAAACGTATAATAATTTGTAGAAAGTACCTAAAAATATACTTCGTATGTTTGGGCAGTCTTTAATGCATTCTTACAAATCGATATTTTAATTAGTTACTTATTTATTTGATTGAAAAACAAAATCCAGGAATTCTTTGATTCCAGACCTGGTTAATGGGCCAGGTACTGTAACGTTCCTTTCAGATATCGTATTTTTTGGGGGGGAGGGACTTCAAAATGCCAGTAGCTATGAATGGTGCAATATTTTAACGAGTTTATCATAATATCAAATTATTTTTGAACACTGAAGATGGGAAGAAGGAAATAGGCAAAATTGAAATTCTGGATCCAGTTGAGGCGAATAGAGATACTTATTTCAATGAAAGATGGGAAGCAAGTCGTACATTTAGGAATAAAAAGAGAGATTATTTGAAGGAAAAACTGAATGAGGTAGTAATAGTAAGAATAAAAACATTAGAGATTTATATAAGGGCATAAAGGAATTTAAGAATGGATATCAGGCAAGGTTAAACGTGATCAACGATGAGAATGGAGAATTGCTTGCAGCTGAATAGATGGAAAAACTATTTTGGGCAACTACTAAATGTAAATAGGTCAAATAGAAATGATCGGGACGAAATTCAAATACAAACTGCTGAGCCATTTATACCTGAGCCCACACTTTCTGAAGTCGAAATTGCAATAGAAAATCTGAAAAAGTATAAATCTCCAGGTATTGATCAAATTCCAGCAGAATTAGTGCAAGAGGGTGGAAGCGCATTATATAGTGAAATTTATAAGCTTGCACTTGTTATTTGAGAAAAGGAAATTGTACCAGAACAATGGAGTCCATAATTGTACTTACCTTTAAGAAAGGGGAAAAGACTAACTGTAGTAACTTTCGAGGAATATCACTTTTGTTGACGTCGTACAAAATTTTGTCTAATATTCTTTTGAGAAGATTAAGTCCGTATGTGTATGAAATTATTGGGGATCATCAGTGCGGTTTTTTTAGGCATAATAGGATTGACTATTGATCAGATTTTTTGTATTCAACAAATATTGGAGAAAAAATGGGAGTATAAGGGTACAGTACATCAGTTATTTATAGATTTCAAAAGGCATATGACTCGGTTAAGAGGGAAGTTTTATATAATATTCTTAATGAATTTGGTATTCTCAAGAAACTAGTTCAATTAATTAAAATGTGTCTCAGTGAAACTTACAGCAGAGTCCGTATAGGCCAGTTTCTCTCTGATGCTTTTCCAGTTCACTGCAGGCTAAAGCAAGGAGATGCACTATCACCTTTACTTTTTAACTTTGCTCTAGAACAGCGGTCATCAGCACAGTGCACCCTTGGGCTAGTGTCTCTTACCTGTGGATAAGAGACTGCACTATGGTGCATCCGTGGCTGCTGGTGGGTATGCTCTCTCCCTCTTCCTTCTGCATGATGGGGCATATTATGGCGCACTGCTTACCCATTACCCATTTCAGCCAATGCTGACGATCATTACTCTAGAATATTCCATTAGGAAAGTCCATGATAACAGAGAGGGTTTGAAATTGAACAGGTTACATCAGCTGCTTGTCTATGGGGATGACCTGAATATCTACAAACTATTAGGGAAAACGCGGGAATTTTATTTAAAACAAGTAAACAGATAGGTTTGAAAGCAAATCCCGAAAAGACAAAGTATATGATTATGTTTCGTGACCAGAATATTGTACGAAATGGAAATATAAAAATTGGACATTTATCATTTGAAAAGGTCGAAAAATTCAAATATTTCGGAACAACAGTAACAAATATAAATGACACTTGGAAGGAAATTAAACGCAGAATAAATATGGGAAATACTGTACCTGTTATTATTCAGTTGAGAAGCTTTTGTCATCCAGTCTGCTCTCAGAAAAGCTGAAAGGTAGAATTGTAAAACAGTTACATTTACAGTTGCTCTGTTTGGTTGTGAAACTTGGACTGTCACTTTGAGAGAGGAACAGAGGCTGAGGGTGTTTGAGAATAAGGTGCTTAGGAAAATATTTGGGGCTAAGAGGGATGAAGTTACAGGAGAATGGAGAAAGTTACACAATGCAGAACTGTACGCATTTTTTTTTTCACCTGACATAATTAGGAACATTAAATCCTGACGTTTGAGATGATTAGAGTGTTAGTTGGGAGGCCAGAGAGAAAAAGACCTTTGGGGAGGCTGAAACGTAGATGGGAGGATAATATTAAAATGGGTTTGAGGGAGGTGGGATATGATTGTAGAGGTTGAATTAATCTTGCTCAGTATAGGGACCGATGGCAGGCTTATGTGAGGGTGACAATGAACCTCTGGGTTCCTTAAAAGCCATAAGTAAGTAACCTGAAATCCTTTGAAAACGATACTGTAGTAACAACACATGGGATATGTATTGAATATATTTTATTTCATCTTTCTGGTTTCAGACGGAGCTGGGCCACGGGACATTCATCAGAGGGTTGGAAACAACAGCTCATTATGATCCAAAAAGAAAGGAGTTCATTCTTAATAGCCCTACTTTGACATCTTATAAGTGGTGGCCTGGTGGATGTGAGTGTTACGTTATTCGTTATACTAGCAGTTAAATATTTTAACAGCTATATGAAAGTCATTCTATTGCCTGTAGTATCTGAACGTGAGTGAAGGAGTGTTTCAGACATGAATTGAAGTATGAAAACTTCCACCTTGTTGTTGATGACAGAATGATAAGTGGGAATAATGGCTGGCAGAGTGTAACTTTAACATGACAAGTTACTAGTAATTTTATTTGTAGCCTTCTCACTCAGCAACATGTCTCTTTCACATGACATAAATAATACAACATGTTCATTGCTGTTCTTCAGAAGGATATATATTTTCCTCTTACGGACTGAGTTGTAACCACTCGACCCTTGAGAATCCTTGAAGTGTCCAACATTCTGAAACTACACACTGGTTCACTTGGTATATTCGAAACTTTCAGAAACCACACAACAGTCCAATCAATGTGACCGTCAAGAGTTATTATTTAGCATTTATAAAAATAATGCAGTTCGACACTCAGTAAGAAACTTCTGTAAAATAGTTGATGTAGGCTAGAAATATGTGTCAGATTTTCCCTTGCCAAATGACCTAACCCTACTGCTGTCATATCATATTGCCTTAACTTCTGATTATGCGACAGTGCATTGGAGGGCCAAAGCTAGATGCCAACTGCTGGTCTCACATCCACATGCCTCAGCAGAAGTGAACGATCATCCAACCAGTATGGGGATAACTTGTGGTTTGCACGATGGTCTCCCAGCTATTATAGCTAGCCTGCAGAACTAGATTTCGCTGCCTACTGTAACTTTTCGAAATTCATCACGATTCTGGGATGGCACTAGTCCCATACACTGACCGAAATTTCATGAGAACGTTTTTATCTCTGAATATCCTTTGTAATTTAAAATTGATATTAGACAAATAATAATTATCTCAGATATATCCCACGTGTAAGTTCATTCAGTTTGATATCACAATAATTATGTAAATAATTTATAATCTTATCTAGTTAAGGGCTTATTTTGTTAGTATTATCATATATTATGTAGTCGTTTTGTTTTCAAATGGTGAAGGAAATAAGGAAAACAATCAGCATAGCCTACATACATAGGCTACAGAAGTGTTCTGCCCATGGGCAGGTTTTTCACTGCAAACCCAGCATTCTCCAATTTTTCCTATTTTCTGCCTTCCTCTTTGTCTCTGCATACAATTCATATATCTTAATGTTGTCTATCATCTGATTTCTTCTGCTCCGAACTCTTCTCCCGTTCACCACTCCTTCCAGCACATCTTTTAGTAGGCACTTTCTTCTCAGCCAGTGACCCAACCAATTCCTTTTTCTCTTCCTGATCATTTTCGGCATTAATCTTTCTTCATCCACTCCTTCCAACACAGCTTCATTTTTTATTCTATTTGTCCACTTCACATACTCCATTCTTCTCCATATCCACATATCAGCCACTGGCGTGGCTCAGTCGGTTAAGGCGCTTGCCTGCCGGTCTGAAGTTGCGTTCGGGCGCAGGTTCAATCCCCGCTTGGGCTGATTACCTGGTTGGGTTTTTTCCGAGGTTTTCTCCAACCGTAATGTGAATGCAAGGTAATCTATGGCGAATCCTCGGTCTCATCTCGCCAAATATCATCTCACTATCACCAATCTCATCGACGCTAAATAACCTAGTAGTTGATACAGCGTCGTTAAACAACCAACTAAAATTTAAAAAAAATCCACATATCAAATGCTTTAATTCGTTTCTCTTCATTTCGTCGTAATGTCCATGTTTCTGCAAGATCTATATTTTTTAAAGTGAAATTTCATTTGACCAGATGCAAATACGGTCCAAACCGTTTGTAGCGACATTGCTTTTAATGATGTATTGGCTATAATGGTGAAATTTAACAGTCCTGTCTAAATCCTATATAAACACTGTATTTATTCAAAATCACTTAGTACGACATCGCTTATTGTGACTTATGTATAAAACTGCGTATTTTTATCATATTTTGGGAGAAATTTATCGGGTATAATGCCCATTGTTAATTTGTTTGTTATGTATTTGATTATTACTAACAACAATGTAATGCTTATTTTCAAACTCTTGTTTTCAATTAGATTGTAGACTGTCTTTGCTGTGATTGTAGAAAACCAGAAAATTAAATTCCAATAATGTGTTATTTTTTTCTAAAGGACGGAAGTGAATAATAGTGTATTCATTATTCATATTCTGTGGTTATATGTGTTGGATTTTTCTAATATATACGATACAGGATGTCACATTTGTATATTTTAAAAAGGAAAACCGGCGACAGTGTAGGCCTTTGTGTAATTTATCTATAGAGTACTGTATTTTCATTTTTGTACTGTCAATTACGTAATTATTGTAATACAGTAAACTGGAATGAGGATGTGTCATTCATGACTATTATACTATATAGCACCACAGTCTAGTATATACAGTCACGAAGCTCAATACTTAATAAATATGCATCCATAGATAGTTGCTAACCACCAGAATCGCTACTATTGCTTCAGCACAGAACCTTTTTCTAGCAGACGATAAAATGTATACTTTTATATCGTGTTCTTTTGAAAAAATTAACACCTTCCTTCCACTATTGAAATATGAAATACATAAGGTTTATATATTATTTTCATAAAGTATATATTATATTTTATAAACTCACCTTCCTGGATCTTTCGGAAGAAGGATAACTCTGACCTCTTTTCCTTACAATTTATAGAATACAAATGTCTCCTTGTCCCATATTATTATTCAAATTATTGTATTTTAGCCATTTACAGTTATTACAACCGATAACGAACATTTCAAAGTTTACACAACTTTTCATAACAATGCGAAATACGACACAGTCATTGCCTTTTCGATCTAAACCAGGCCATAATGTAGACCTATGTTCGGGTTTTCTATTGCAGTGTATGGAGCTCAATTGTAGTATTCAAATACAAACAAATTGAATGTGCGGGGTATCATACATGACATTATGCTTAATTATTATGTATAAATGCGAATATTGAAGTACTGGTACAGTAAACATTACCTATAATTTCAACATATCTAAATATCCGTGCGGTGGAACTGAAAATTATTGAATCGTACATAAATGAATGTACAAGAATTTCACAATATTTAATCGAAATAAAGGTAGGTAGGCCTATTACACATACGAACAACGTAATTTTCACACCAAAAATAATATTACACCTAAACTCACAAGTGAATTATGTCTGAAGTGTCTCAATTGTTTTTTAAAATTTCATTAATGCAACTACACTACATTTTAGAGAAATATATGTTACTCTATATGCATTCCAACTAATTTATATGGTTGAAACGCTGCTCTTCATGACCGGGTTAAACAAGTCACATGGTCTTCCTTACAGCCTGTATTAGATCACGATGGCAGTGGCACAATCTATTGGTCCTAGTACTTACAGCGCTCCAAGCGGCTAGCAACTATCACGAGAAATGCAAAAAATTATCCCAAGCTTCGTGACTGTATATGTTAGACTGTGATAGCACTTACAGTGAGTTTAAAACATGCTCAACATTTTATCTCATTCATTAGTCAAGACCGTGTATGGACTACATTATTGAACAATTTACATTGTTGCTACTTCTTTTTTTTTTTTTTTTTTTTTTTTTTTTTTTTTTTTTTTTTTTTTTACCTTGGGGATTTAGTGAAGTGAATTTTTAATGGCAGGCAGAGTAACTATCTCATGCCCCCATGTTTTAGATTGCTACCAGTGCACTTCATTAGAACCAGGTACCCAGCTTCGAAGCCGTTAGCCCTGTGTCACTTATTATAGGTTTTTATATTTTTCTAGCATATTATTGCTGTACGTACTGTATAAACATTAGAAGAAAAATTCCTCTTCAGTCCCTCTCCACAAATACTGTACGTACTGTATTTCTGTTTATGTTTTTCGAAGTTTTAACTCTATTCTGTTCATTAGCCATGTAAGTGTGCAGCTTAAAATTTACAGATATGAAATTTTTAGCAAAAACAAAAACCCGGTTTGTGCGACTATTGGCTATAACGACCATAAACTGGCGATCCGACTGTATAACACTAAGCATAAATAATTAAGAAGTAATAGAGAATATTGGGTTGTTTCATAATTACTACGAGAGTAAGTCAGTAAATTGATCACAAATTATTATTAAAAAACATTAATCAACATATGAATTTGAATATTTATTACTACAGAAGACTGTGTACCTTGAATCTGCACTACCATCTGAGTGGATAATAATGCACCTTCAGAAAATACACATTATTTCATAACTATTTGTGGCCTATTTACTGAATTCTCTTTGTATTTGACTGATACTTAAGCAATTTATTTTTCTTCTTCAGTGGGCCATACAGCAAACTATGCTGTTGTTGTAGCACAGCTTCATACGCAAGGAGTGTGCCATGGTATTCACCCGTTTATTGTGCAGCTCAGGGATGAGGAGACACACAAACCAATGCCAGGTAACAAAAAGTTAGAGACATACATTTTTTATACTTTATACAGATACATTATGCATGTTCGTCATGAATTTTAAAGGACATGCTACTATCAATCAATCCCTCAAAATCTATGCTTCAGTGGCTGGCCATGATAATATCTTTGAAAAATATTGGAGTGCAAGAGGTCAAATGACTTTATTGTCAAACGCCTGGCATTAGAAAACAACAACTATCAATCGATCAAAGAACATTATGGAGCATGTTGACTCCATGTCGATTTCACAAAACCACTCTGTTCTGTCTTTTACTAGTTCTTCCCAGTTGATACTTCCCATTTCCACGCATTCCTTCTGAATTTCATCTTTCCATCTACTTCGAGGTCTTCCCAGTGGCCTTGTGTTGTTAAAGATGTTCATATATATTTTTGTGCTGCTGGAGTCATCCATACATATAACATCTCCTGCCCAATTTAATCTTCTGGTCTGTATTACATCTAAAATTGACAGTTGATTATAAAGTTCGTGAATATCATTATTATGTCGAATTTTCAACTTGTTTTCATATGGGTAAAAAATTGGACCAAAAATTTTCCTCAACACTTTGTTTTCAAAATCCATTAATTTGTGTTTTTCCTTTTTAGTTAAACTCCATGTTCCCGATCCATATAATAGTACCGATAGGATTAGTATTTTGTACAAAATGATTTTTAAATTTCTGGCTTAAAAACGGGAAGATAATAATTTGTGAACAGCATAAAAACTTTTGTTTGCATTATGTAGTCTGTTAAGTATTTCATATTTTCTGTCATTAGAATTGTCTATCGAAACACCAAAACATGATACTATACATTTCTTAATTATAAATACAATGAAGTGCAATGTAAATATCACAGTGTTTATTAATACTTGAATCGAAAAATTTGAACATTGAATTCAAGATTTGAAGATAGATATCACTCTTTCCTTACTACAGTTGTGTATATGAAACGAAGAGTTACCGTACCTTTTTACTGTTAATAATTCTATTTTGTTTTGTTCTTTTCCTAAGGTATTAAAATTGGTGAAATTGGTACGAAACTTGGTATGAATGCAACAAATAATGGCTATCTTGGTTTTGACAATGTTCGTATTCCTCGTGAACAAATGCTGATGAAGAATGCTCAGGTTCTTGAGGTAAGGCTTACAGATATCACTCTTGGATTGTATGGGGGAGAATTTGTTTATAAAAAATAAAGCCATATCACAATCCTGCATAATTAACTTGGCTTTATCCTTATTACTTTCGAGAATGAGATAGGAGTAGAAAATAGGTGGTATGATGATAGAGGGAAATGTAATATTCTGGGAAAACATACTCCAGTACCGATTTTGTATGTTAATTTCACTCACTAGGAGAAGGTAACCTCTTGGGATAACTGATTTTTAGATTTTGCTGAGCACGTTGCAATTAAGTCATTGACTGTTTACAGTATAATCCAAATTAACTGATATACATTTGAATTTGTGGATGGTTCAGGACCAGCGAGATATGAATCAACTTGTTGCCATTCTTTTCCATCACAGATCTCGTCAGTCATAATCAAGATGACCTCTGTTCTCAACTCCTGATAACAGATTAATGGTGGGTTGGATATAGAATTTTGCCTTTATTCATTTACAGAGTATCAAATAGTGCCAAAAGCTTTAATACTTCATACAATGGAAGCAATACTTAGTGTTATTTCCACTTAAATGTCCTTCACCTAGCATGCTGGTCTTCTATTCAAGCAGCACTGGTTCAATCCCTGACCTATTTGTAGTGGACAAAGCAAACTTCGTAGAGTGGGTCTCTCAGGATAGTTTATTCCTCTTTCATTCCACCAGTACTCTCCACCTCCCCTCTACTTCATCTAGCATTTGCAGTAGTTGGGGCGAAATCTTACAAGCAGTACAGGTTTATTACATGATTAAAAGTAATCCCTATTTACCAATTATTATTATTATTATTATTATTATTATTATTATTATTATCATCATCATCATCATCATCATCATTAGCATTAGCATTATTATCATTCCTTATCATCATCATCATCATCATCATCATCATCATCATCATCAATATTCACTGTTATTGTTTCGAGAGTCCTGTAAAGTCAGGTGTATTGACAATTTATAAATTGTACTGCTTAAGTAGAAATTGATGAAATACAGTGAAACCTCTATTGTTGCTGCTTGTAACATTTCCTCCAGTACATTATTTCATTTATATATACCACGAGAAAGATTCATCTAAGCCATGTTAAGTTACACTTCATCAATTGTTTCTCGTTAATTGATTCAGAATTTTTGGTCTCAATATTTTCAGAATTTTTTTGTGTCGAAAATTGGCGATATTTTTACTGTGCACAGTACACTTGTTACCTGAGTGACTTTCTATTTGTAAATTACTATACATATTCTTTTGCTCTGACTGAGTGGAAGAGAAGGCCTGATGACCTTATCTCCGCCAGAATGAATAAATAAATATGAGAACAGTGAAATGGAGTTTCATTTACTTCAGTCGTGAAGATAGGCATGAGCTTTGTAACCGTGGTTTGAGAGATTGAATGTGGTGTAGTGTTCAGAATTTGATAAGAATATAACAAATGGCATATTAAATGCTGCTTACGAACACCAGAATGATATAAAGAACATAGCAGTGATGGAATTGAAGACAAGAAATGGCATATTATCAGTGGTGTAGTCATACCAGGACACAATAATAATTGCTTTACTTGCTTCTTACTCAACTTTGTATTTTATAAGTATAGATTAGTAGTTTGTATAATAACAGCAGCATTACTAATAAGTAATAATAATAATAATAATAATAATAATAATAATAATAATGATAATAATAATAATAATAATAATAATAATAATAATAATAATAATAACACAGAATTCAACTATGCACTTAAGCCTATATACAACATCCCACCCTCTTATTCAGCCCCATTACCTGTGTGCTTAAGACTACATACAGCTACAATATATCCTACTTTTTTCTTATGCCTTCTTTCTCAAACTGCTTTCTCGGCCATAATTCTGGAAATTTTTGTTAGTAATTTTATTTTCATTGGTGCATTGAAGTCTCTGCGATTATGATTCTGATTACAGTAAATGTTAAATGGAAAACTTGTATTCTATTAATATGGTATTCATCTTGAAAATGTGATTATTCATTGTAAAGGTTCACTTTCCAGGATAACAACTATAAAATACCTCTTTTTCCGAAAGAACTAAGTACATATGGGTGCGGTTAATGTCTTTGACGTATTACACAATGGGCTAATATTGTACTACTATCCATGAAATTTGTAATTCAATAATAAAATTATAATAGATAACCCGCCAAATTCACAGTAGTAAATACAGTTTACACATAGTTCCTTGAAGGGCATCTTATCGTGGTTTATCCTAAAATAATAATAATAATAATAATCTTTTCACGATTTGCCCTGGTACTATTTCATTTACAACTATACCCCTGCATATTATTATAAATAGTTATGGAGATAATGAAGTGAAAAGCAGAAAAGATGTGTGTCAAAACTCAAGGAATGAATTGTATGGAATGTTTGTAACAATATGGTGTGTTACAGTAAGTACTCCAACTTAGGATAAGTAAGAAATATTATCAGTGGACGTTAATAGTAGACAGTTCTGTAGGCAAGAAATGATATGCTTCATGATCATGATCACATTTTAAGCTGTTCGAAATTAACATCCTCCTCCATCTCCAGGTATGCTCTCGCACAAGTATTATAATGGAATAACTGATTATTGTGCGAATCTGGCATCCAGGTTTAGCTTCCTGTAAAGTTGATTTTTTTTTGGCATTCTAGTGCATGGTGCTTTGGGAGATTAGATAGTAATTTTGAAAGGTGGGATAATCGACAAGAATGTGTGGGAACCATGCACACGTAATGTTATCCATGGAGTATGTACAAATTGTTCCATTCGTTGTCGGAAAAATTGCGAAAGGAGAGTAGTTTCCTATTCCTAGTTTTGAAACTAGTGTTTTGCAAGTACCCTGCCCTGATAGAAGGCATATACTCTTATTTGTACATCAATAATTATGAGATAATGAATTAGCGCTTCTTTTTACTTTTCATGACGACTTATTGGAAAGGCTTTGTCATAGTAGATATTGTTACTTCATAGAGAAAGAGAGAAAACTAGATAATAACACACAAAGGACCAATGGCTGAACAGTGGTTGTGGCAGTGGTGATATACAATAGTTTTACGAAATGATGTGTTCTAGCCATTAAAGAAGATATTATAAATTTATTAATTTGTCCTGCAGAATAATATCTGTAATATTGACAATTAATATTTGAGGAGAAAATTCGCTCAACAACATATATGCCTAACTTGGAGTCAGGCCACAAAGGGAAACATTGAAGGAGGAGGATTCGGTCCGGTGCTGTGGATTGAATTCGGCGTAGCTCAGTGGTCAGAGCACTTGGTACATAGAACCAAGGACCCGGGTTTGATCCCCAGCGCCGAATTTTTCTCCTCAAATATTAAATATTAACATTAAAGAAGAGTCAAATTTATGAAATCAGTACACAAATGAATACAGTTTTCTGTATATTGTAAAAAATATTGTATAAGTATGAAGTTTTTTAAAAGTAACAATTTCAGTACTGTATTTACATAAAGTGTTCCCTCATTCTGTAGTCTTCCACACATTCATTAGAGTCAGAAGAGACCATTATAGCCTGATATAAACAATTTCTCCATGTGGTAGAACAGATGCATGAATTAATAATTTTACAATGGCAACTTGTTTACAGTGAAGAAGTAAACATACTGAAAAGTGTTGGCCTCTGTTTTTTTTACTTGCCATTTCCATGTATTCCTCGGTTGCCACAACTATCTTCCAATGCAAGATGTAACTTTAGCCATTTAATTCTCTACTTACTGGACAGATGGCTGGTCTGTCATGGAATGTGTCTGATAGTGATGACAGAATAAGTGTGAAGAGTTATAAGATGGGCTAGGAAGGAGGTCGTGGTTCTTTTATTTTTTTTTTTACATATTTTGGAACATAATGTCAGATTCTCATACTAGAGACCCAAGTTCTAATCCTGCTGAATCCAGTGTGAAATTTTAGAGAAACTGTTAAAATAGGTTTTCTTGAAGTAATTTTGTTTTTCATATTAGCACTATGATATGTTCACAGATCTTACTGACAGCTAATTCAACAATTATCCATCCACGAGGATTACTTATAGTTATAAAGGAGTGGGCATGGGAATAAGTGCACGCACTTTCTCTCTCTCATACACACACACACACACACACACACACACACACACATCTGTAACTATGAAATTACTTTTCCATTGTTATTGAAGATGATGGAGATGAATTTCAATCAAATATTGTCATTTAAATCTTTTGATTGATGAATCTTTTTGGCATAATCTTATAATTGAAGATCTTGGTGCAAAAAACCGGTCAAGTCCAATTTTTTTCAAAATCTACATTTAGTATGCATTGCATAGATAAATATATACTGCATACTTTTGTGCAAGAATCCGTCAAGTCTGACTTTTAGTAATGTCTCTACAGTTGAAAAGGATTCGGCTGTTTCACTTATTTGCGTCAAAAAACAGACAGATCTTCCCACTAGATAGAAGGCAGGTCATGTTCTTTCCCTGTAGACCTATTTTTCAGTACCAATTTTAACAACAGCTTCGGTCCCCCAAGATCAGACACTAATAGCGCATTTGCCTGGTAAACCAGAGTTGCACTCAGGCACAGGTTCGATTCCCGCGTAGGCTGATTACCTGGTTTGGTTTTTCTGAAGTTTTCCCCCCAAACATGAGGCAAATACTAGATAATCTGTGGCGAATACTTGCTAAATACTCTCTCGCTATCACCAATTTCATTGACTCTAAATAACCCAGTAGGCCTAGTTGATACAACGTCGTTAAATAACCAAGTTAAAAAAATGATTATAAGCTTACTCTTATTGGCTGC
Organism: Periplaneta americana; assembly: GCF_040183065.1. Taxonomy (NCBI): domain Eukaryota; kingdom Metazoa; phylum Arthropoda; class Insecta; order Blattodea; family Blattidae; genus Periplaneta; species Periplaneta americana. The sequence continues at coordinate 116,887,297 of NC_091131.1, forward strand.
ACTAAACACTTGAAGCTTTAAAATATAGTACAATAGTAATTGTTTGAAAATATATAATATACGTAATATATATATATATATATATATATATATATATATATATGCATTAATTCCTCAATGGAAACTCACCTAAGACTGAAGTAAGTTTCGTAGATTTATTTTCAAACTAGAAATAAATGACGTTCAAACATGACAAAGAAATCTGTTGTATTTTCGGGACAAAAACAATCAAGTCCACCATTTAAAAAAAATTCTGTGGATGAATGGTAATTACATTAAAAATTCACTAATTTCCTAAATAATTATCGTGTAAAAAATTAGTTCGAAATTAATACATATTCAATTTTTGTGGAAAGTTTATTTTATCTCCTGTAAAATGTTCATTTCTGGACTTACCTGGTTTTTGCACCAGGTCTTCAATTTTTCCTACATGAAAACCCAAAGATTCTTCTCCATTTTCACAGTCATTTCATTTTAAAGCCTTTTTTCTAAAGCTTAGTTACAGTATCTGAGTTCAATCTGCTGTTCTTCAAATTCTGACAGAGACATGAAAATAGATAAGAAACATTGTGTCATGGGGAGAGCAAGAACTGGATTAAATGTATTTCTGGCTTCGAGATCTGATCAACATGATCCAAGGGAAAGATGTACTGTTAAATGGATGTCTAAAACATTGACTTTTCCATGCATTCAGATTCTGAAAAGTCAAATTTAATTTTAGGGCAGGTTTTCTCTGAGTATTGCAGTTTTCTCATATCAATATTTCACCATTACCACCATCACCAGTTGTAGCAGTAGTAGTAGTGGTATCTGTAGTAGTTACTTGGTGCACTATATATTCGTCTCCACATGCTTCATTATAGGTACAGTACCATCTTTGATCTGTTGCTCATAGAGAGATACCGTAATATAGATACATTGATGATCCTATCAATAGGCTGTATAAAATAGCTGGGCACTGTATTATATGCATTATTTGTATTTACATATCAGAAGATTCTTCTTGTATACAATATAAATTATATTGATATATTAAGCTTGCATGTGCCAGACTAACTGCATATTTGTACTGTAGAATTATTATGTATGTATAGAAATCATATTTACTTTATTATTCTTTAGTGAAGTTTCATGTTTTGTGATTTTCAGGATGGAACATATGTAAAATCTCCAAGTGATAAACTGACATATGGGACCATGATGTTTGTAAGAGTTGTCATTCTTCAAGATATGGCAGGCTATATGTCCAAAGCCGCAACTATTTCAATACGCTACAGTGCAGTGCGAAGACAATCTGAACTTAAACCAGGGTAATTAATTCGTATAATATATTATTTAGGTTTATTCTGTTATTTATTATATTGCTTACAAGTTTTATATTGACTAACAGTACCTTACCTATATAATGATTATCTAGATCTCATTTTATCATTGTTTATAATAAAATATTTTGATATGTCTTTTTCAGTGAACCAGAACCACAGATTCTTGACTATACAACTCAACAATACAAGTTATTTCCAAACTTGGCAGCATGCTTTGCTCTTCGTTTCAATGCCGCCTGGTTATGGAATATGTACAATTCAGTGACAGCAGAACTTGAAGAGGGAGACTTGGACAGACTGCCAGAGGTACCTATGAATATTGTCTCTGTCTTAACATCAGACCACAGAAATCCAATTTTTAACATAATGGCTGATATTATTTCAGCAACGAGATGTGGTAGTGAACTATAATTTCGTGAAAAATTGCATAATATTACACTGTCATACCATCACTGACACAAAATACAATGAAAAACTACTACACCATATCATATTCCAGTGAGATTTGTGTCCCAGGGGACAAGCATTCATTGAATAGCAACTACTGTCTTTGAATTTACTAGCACAACACCATTCGTGAATATTTCATTATTTGTTGGTCCAGCTGTAATTTCTCGACAAACGTAAAGGAACCAAAGTTCGATTTCTGGCAGATTCTGTGGGATTTGTAATGTTAACGTGGCTAGAGAGCAGGTTTTCTCCAAATACTTCAGTTTACCTCGTAACAGCTTTTCTGATGCTGTGGAATTGTCTCATAGACTGCGTAGAATATGGATAATTTTAAAGAGTTGTTACTAATGAAAGACGTTCATGATAGTGAATAGTAAGAATTAAGAAGAGTACTTTTTTGTTTTATCATTTGTGAATCCTAAAGAGAAAGAACTGTGCTGCTGCAAAAGGTCGATTTCGAAATTTTCACTGAAATAGATACTTTGTCTGCATCCTTGATACCAGTACTGAAAAAGTGATTTGGACATTGACATCTTTCTGTCTATCTATTTGGATTAGTATAATAATTTCTCCTCAGGTGTTCGGTCACTTTTGTTCATATTCAGTATGCAGTTATTCAGGAATGATACACATGAAACATACATAATTTTTAATAAAACATTAATGAGTCTATTTGAATTTAAAATGGGGAATATTGGTGAATGCTGGGTTTACAGTGAAAGACCTGCCCTTGTATAGAAAACTATGAATGAATGGATTATGGAATTTAACTACACAATGGCAAATTATTTTGGTGATTTTCTGTTTTACATACAATAGAATAAGCTGAGAAAATAATATTATTTCTTCAGAGCAATTATTTCTACTTTTAGTTGTAATATCTAAATTCTTCACCTATGGCATGGAAGAATAATAATCACACAAGACCACAATTATTTCGTCTCAAACCGTATTTAATACTTAGAAGTCATCAATGGAAAGGAGCTGCACCGTAGCCAAATGACTTACTATAATAATACCAGACAGCTGTATACTAGCAGCATTGACGTGAGTGCAAAATATCGCAGACTTGACATCTAGCGGAGCAGTGTGGAATTACGTCCACAAATACAAATATTAACATAGCAGGAATTGGACTATTGTTTAAAACGTGAGGTACTAATGTGGAATAATATACGAGACACTTAAGAAATGTTGAATAGTATTTAATCTAATATTATTTTATATCAAAGTTGCATATTATGAGAAATATTCCATGCTTCATATTATTTTCTGTAATTAATTGTTGCGTATTTTTTCTCTGCATTAGTGAGACAAAATTAATTCTGACATTTACAATAACGCATATGATACCCATTGCTGACAACTGCAAAGATAAAAATGGTAGTAATCTGATGCTTATAATAATTAGTAAAGGCATGTGGACAACAATAAAACTTAATTTGCTAAAACCTTAAAATTTCCAATATATTTTAACTTATATTCATTTATTAGGACTAAATAAAAAAGCTAATTTTTATTGTTCTATCAACACAGAGACAAAGGCATTAGGCCTAATAAAGAATTTTGTTGACTCACATTTTATGATCTCTCGGAAATCGAAAGTACGATTTGGAGCAATTTATAATGCTGTAATTGTAGCAGTTATAAACAGCACATATACACCCTGACATTTTAACGCAGCACTAATTAATAAAACTATTAACTAGCCCAGCAACAATATATATTGCAGTTGATTACAGCTTGTTTCGCGAGTATCGCCACATCGGCCGCCTAGGTAGCAGCATCAGCGTTGTTCACACGCAGAACTGCTAGCTGTCCGGTATTATTATGGTAAGGTATTTGCCGTAGCTGCCTACAATAATTATGAGTCCTTTCTTAAAGGATCATTAGCCACTAATTGTAATTGACGTGAGTGCGAAATATCGTGGACTTGACATCTAGCAGAGCAGTGTGGAATTACGTCAGTCAGTCATACAGAATAGCTGCATGTAACGATCCCAACAGTAGGTTTTTTCCTTTCTCTCCTTCCTTCCACCTGAAGACGAAGGGAGAACCACCCTTCGAAACGTTGTGTCTTAATTTTTTTATTGTGACAACCAGCAATGGAAAAAGTCCAAACCCCTCACCTAAACATTACTAATTGTAAGCAACTCTTGTTACGTGCAGGCGAATTTCCACAATAAATTTGACAACTTGTTCTTCACAGGTTTGATTTCACAGCACTGCTGAATATTTAATAAAATAAAGAATATATTTAGAATCTCATTATAACGCACTGATATTTTTCAGTTTTATATAACTTTTAAAACAGATTTTTATAATTTAAAAATAGCATATGAATTACTGCATTGTATGAATAGCTATTTTATGTGAATTTGTGAAAAATTAATGGCACTAATCGAATTAAATCATATAATTTATAAATGAAGTCAAATATGTTACTTTTTAGAATAATAAGGAAAACCATTTCTGTGCTATTGCAAAAAAAAAGAACTGAATTGTTGGAAGTATTTTGTTCATAATGATACAGAATATCAGAATCTTTATTTGAAAATATGTGCTCTTAATTGAAAGTCTTTTATTTTAAAAAATATGGCATTTTAGTTGAAAGACTTTTTTTCTCTGTGTTGTTTACACAAGCAAAGATAAATAAATAACAAAGTTTATTCCTGTTAAACATGTTACGCCAGAGAAAAAATGTTTAATATAAAAATATTTGAAATGTTGAAACATGTAAGAGTTGTGCTGCATTTATTTATGGCAAGATGATGCGAAGTTAGATATTGAAGCGGTACTTCAACATAGCTGCTGCTACTCTTAAGTTTGCGTATTGTCTTTGGTAAAATTTAGACACACTATTTATCCAGTTGTTGCATTTGTATGAAGTACCTACTTTAGAGTTGCAGCAATATGTTGTGTCCCACTTTTAATGTTCTAAACAATTTGTTTTAGGAAACTAAACTTTAGAAATATATTTTTAAAATGTTCAAGAAAAAAGTTTGAGAACCGAATATTCATTAACTGTATTAATTTGTATTTATACTCTAGCTCCATGCACTATCATGTTGCCTGAAGGCAGTATGTACAGCAGATGTAGCACATGGTGTGGAGACTTGCCGCCTCGCCTGTGGGGGGCATGGCTACATGACGTGCAGCAGTATGCCTTCCATTTATGGGTTAGTGACTGCGGCATCCACATACGAAGGAGAGAACACTGTCCTGCTTCTACAGACTGCCCGATATCTCATTAAGGCATGGCAGCAGGCTGTTGGAGGCATGGCTTTGACTCCCACTGTTGCGTACTTGAAGCATGCTGTAACTGGTAACACTGGTCTACGACGGTGGGAGAACACAGCAGAATGTATTGTTAGGGCTCATCAACAAGTAGCAGCAGGGTAAGTTGATTTTGCTTGTTACAGTTTTGCACATAATGGTTTGACGTGTGAGGGAGATCAAGACGAAAATATAGATCGGAAAAGGAAAAGAAGTATATGTTGAAAAGTTTCTTATGTTCTTTAGCAGAGAAAGAAAACCGTTGTCTTGTCACAACATTGTAATACAACGGTTTTCTTTCTCTACTGAAGAACATAAACTCTTCAACATTTATTTATTTCTGATATACTGTAGCATTCACATATCTTATTCTTAAATTCTTCTTGGTTTTCCCTCAAACATTCATGAACAAAAATAATATATAATATATTAGTGTATTCTTATATGTTGTAGGAAAATAAAGATGTGTGCAGACAACATGGATAGGAGAATTCGTGGAGGAATTTCTCCTGAAGATGCATGGAACATGACGTCTATAGAACTAGCTCAGTGTGCGGAAGTGAGTGCACGAATAATAACACTCTTTGTGAAATTCTAACTACCCCTTGACGATGGAGTTCTTGGCAATGAAACTGATTACTAAGTCAGTGACAGACTATAAGAATGCTGCAATCCAAATATAAGCATAGTTTAGCAAAGGTTAGCAAAGGTTGCTTGCTGCCTTTGCTAAACTAGATCTCCAAGTTTGTCATAATAGTAATAAATTTACCATGTTTTAAAAAAAATCAACATATAAGCTATAAAAATCTCAAATTGTAAAGAGATTCACCAATTTTTATTAAAATGCCGCAATTGTTTGTGAATAGAGAATATTTAATATATGGTAAATATTAACTATTCAGTTGACATTTTGTTCTTTAAATATAAAAAAGGTGTTTTCTGTAAAACTTGAACTATTACATTAATAGACTTTCACAAAAATCCATATCAATTGATTTTGTTTTCTGAGAAATTATTGTTGTTCATGTTTTTGTACTATAGTGATATTATATTTTATTAATATTTAGAGTAATTTCTTTATGATTTTATTAGTACTTACAGTTTTTCTTTGTTACTTATGAGGAATATATTCACAATCATTTTTTAATTCCTTGTTGTGATTTTGTTTATTTAATTACCTGTTATTTCATATATGATGGACTCATTATGGTTGTTTGTCTTTTGTAGGCTCATGCACGTGCTATTATTGTAAATAGATTTGTTGAGACTGTGGCGGAGTTAATTGTGTCAGATGCTCTCAAGACAGTGTTAACACAACTAAGCGAACTGTATGGTGTTTATTGGTTGCTTCAGAAATCAGGAGATTTTCTGATGGTAAGTTTCATACTTTCTCACCCATTACTTGTGTTTATAAATTCGCTTATACTTTATGGAATGTGTGTGTATGTGCGCGCGCGCATTTTTTAAATTTTTGTTTTATGCGTATGTGTTCTTTTTTATATTTGTGTGCTTGTGCGTGCGTGTGTATGTATGTGCACACACACATGTATTCACATATCCTTATGTGGATTTGAACTTCCGTGCCACATTAAAGTTGCGTGCCGAAGCTGTTGCTTATACTGACATTTTGGTATCTAATTATTTATATAAAGCAAGCTATTTCTAATACCCGGCCCCGGAACAGTTTTTCCTTTGAACTTATTCAAGTCTGCTTCACAGGGAGCTTTACCTGATAAACTAGACTTGGATGATGTATATGTTACTGTAGGTACATTAACAGAAAACCACAATTCCAAGTCACACAGAGTTTGTATGCACTCGATGTGGGTCTCAGGCTTCTTGTCAGCCCACTCGAGTTGTGTGGATATGAGGGGGAAAAATTGAGATGGTGTCAGGTGGAGTTCCTGGGTAGCTCAGTTTGTAGAGCGCTGGTACATTCAACTAGAGGTCCCAGGATTGATACCCGACCCTACAACAATTTTTCCCTTCAAATTATTCAGTTTTCACTACTTTTTGTAAATATTTCAGATTTGTTATTTTATTAACTTTTTATTCACATTGGTAGTTTAAAATACCTTGTGTTATGTATGTCCATGAAATCTGTTGGTTTCAGATATTTAAGGCAAAGGTTCCCAACCGGTGTGTCGCGCAGCTCCATGGAGTGTATTGCAAAATTTTGGAATTGAAAAATAAATTTTATTGCATTCAGAATGTCTCTTTACAACACATTTTTTATTTGCAACGAAGTCTTTTGATATTGGTTTTGAGACAGACTTTACCAATGAAACGTGAACACCTGCAACAATGCTCAGTTCAGTTTTTCAGCCATAAGGCCACATATGAGAAACTCTGTGCAACCCATCAAGCACAGACTTCACATTAATTTAAATAGGCGAGTTTTCAAAAACGATAATAAAAATTTTTTATCAGACATCCAGCATAGATAGGTTGGGATTTTTGACACATACTTTTGTTTTTTTCTAATGCCACTCAAGTTGCTGCTTGTTCTTGTAGAATTTTCTATTGCGTGTTAACATAACTTATATACAATACTGGATGTCCGACACTACATAGAAGTTGTTATCAGTGCTTTTTCCTGGTGGAACGTGTTGGAACGGCACCTTCTTGTTGCATTTTTCATCGAAATATGTGTGAATAACTATGTTTTTAATATAATTTTTCTTTGAATTCCTCTTAGATCTTGGAAGTCTTAGTTTGACGAAAAGGAGGTTAAAAACGACAAAATTCCCGTGCAGTGAACAGTAACCTCTTTTGATTCTAAAATTAGAGCAGAAGTTTAATATTTTTCACACAGTTCAGGATTAATTTTGAAAATTTTGACATCCCATTTCCCCGTCCCTTATAAAATATTCTACATAGAGTTCGACCACCCTTTTTCTCCAGAAGAAAAGTAGTCATTATTATTATTGGGAAGACCACGCAAGCACTGGCATGAGACCGTAACAGATCCTGTAGGGTCTAATACGTGAAGGATATGATGATGATGATTATTATTATTATTATTGTTAATAATAATAAAATCAAATAAGTGTGTCGTGATATCGTGGGCGTTAAGTAAAGTGTGTCGTCGGTCAAAAAAGGTTGGGAACCACTGATTTAAGGTATTGGCTACCGGATTCCTGTGATGTAATTTTATTTTTAAACCTGTTTTATTCCATAAAAATAGGTACTATAATAATAATAATAATAATAATAATAATAATAATAATAATAATAAAAAGCCTATAATCTTTTCCTTCCAGTGGCAGGTATATTTTTTGCCTTATTGTACAGGATTCAGCAGAGGAACCTGACGATTTTATGATTCTTATTGTTGGCAAATTATAATACCGACAAGGCAGGAAATTTTATCATTCAGATTTTTGTTAGCTTAATTATTGCCACTTTTGTAACTGTGGAGTTGTGGAACACTCAGCATCATTTTAAGGCCGAAAAACTTATAATTTCTTAGCGTAATTATTGCCATAGATAATTTGAGTGCTCAAAATAATTCCTTTGTTATGCACATTTTATTTTTTTTTAAACAGAGCAACTCAGTGATTATTTCGTAGACATTCTGATGTACCATGCCACACAAAGGTTTGAAGTTGCAATATCACAAAGCTACAGGTATTGTTTGTTGTTGTTTAGTCAATGTCTGAAGACAGGTCTGAACCTCACAAGTGATACCAACAAGGCACCACTTATGAGGCAACTAGGCCAGGAGACAATTGGATAAGGTGGCCAGTTCCTTTCCCCCTCAGTTGCATACAGTGCCAACTAGCTACATATTACACTAGTCAGACTTCAGATGTAGGTATACAAACAATTGTTCTTCCTGTGACACATATCGTCAAGTGAGATGTACTGCCTGATAATAGATGTACAAGTCAGTCACAACATCAATCAGAGGAAGCTATGTGTATATGGATCTGAAATTTCATACATAGAAGATGGTGAGACTGCAAGAGATGAGTGATGTGATTTGACAAGTCGCAGTACATTATTACAGCAATTGCTCCAAATCTTAAACAACGAAACTATTCTTCTCATGACAGATGAAGCACGTTTTCATTTGTCTGGTTGTGTAAATAAACAGCATTTCCATTTTGGGCAGAGGAAAATCCACAGCAACTCCATCAGCATCTTCTACATAACAAATGTGTAAGAAATTTCGGAATCATTGATCTGTATTCTTTTGAAGAGGGCTGTCACATCTTTTCGATGTATTGAAATGTTACTCAACTTCCTGACTTACAATTTTAGCATTATGGAATTGAACTCTCATTTGTATGGTTCCAACAAGATGAACCACTGCCAATATTGTGATAGCATGGAAATATTATCTTGTGTGGAGGTGATTTTTCATGGCCCGCACATTCACCTGATCTCACTGCCTGTGAGTACTTCCTTTGAGGGTTGCTTCAATTTTCATCAGTAGACCCTACAAATTGAATAACTGAAGAGGGAAATTTGGAAGAAAATAGCAGTGATTGGAGAAGACACCAGGAGACGAATGATGAGAAACTTGCAAAGAAGGATGGAGGCGTGCATGAAATAATAATGACATTATTTGAATGATGTGCTGTTTAAAAATACAGTATAACCTCTTTTTAACGAATCACTGAGGGATTACTTTTCTTTCCCTTAAAAGGGGGTTTACATGAAATGGGAAGGAAAGGCTCAAATTGCTACTACTAACATGTAAGTTATATATGGTACCAAACATTATAATCATTTATACATAATTAGGCCTACAATTATTATTTACAGTACTTCATTATTATATTTTTTAACTTTTCAAATGGTGAGACACGAATGTTTTTCCATTTAGTTGAACTCGAATTACACTGAAATTGGCATTGAAAATTTCTTTCTTTTTTCCTCATAAAGAAGTAATTGCAACCCGTGTGTGTGTGTGTGTGTGTGTGTGTGTGTGTGTGTGTGTGTGTGTGTGTGTTTTGCAATAGCATTATTTGAAGATTAGTCTCGACATCATTTAGCACTTTTTAACGTATGACTAAGTAATTTTATGTTTTTAACAAACAAAGTGTTAACGTGAACTTTAATCAATGGATCATTTAGTAATTTCACTTTCTGTCCGATAGTTAATGTCTTCCATTTAGTCGTCATTATGATGCATAAACTATCAAAAAAACTTGGAAACAGGATGCACATAACTCACGGGAACAAAGCAAGCACTTTGTGAAAGCAACACAAAGCAAGAACATAAAGAATAATGCTGCCACATGCCGCATTAATATCAATTGAGATGTGGTATCGAATATAATAGTACTATTGATTATTGAAAGTTAAGTCGATATTTCGGGCTTCAGTATCACAAAATCCACTTGAAAAGTATTCCTTAAATTGGGTTTCTTTAGATGCGGGAATTAATTATTTGTTGACAGTGTGGAGGAATTTAATTACATTATTCTTATGGTAATTTGGCTGAGACTTAAATTATTCTTAAAAAACGGGATTTTATTGTAAATAGAGACATTTTGATACAAGGTAACAGTAAATGGCTTTTGTAACAATAAATTAAATCTAAATTATGATTAGCTTCTTCATTATGTGTTAAAAATCGTCAAGTTTCTCTAGCCATACTCTATATTTAAGCCCTTGCTAGAATTTAACATGTTTAAATTGAAGAGTGTAATCCCAAAATCGGCTCAGTTAGTTTGACCATTTTTATGATTTATACATATACATGATTTTTTTGGACCTCTATCATATTTTAAGCTTATTTTCTTCCAAAACAATGCCAGTTCTTGCCTAAAAGTTTGTTATTGTGCATGTCACTTGAAAATTCGCTCAGTCCATAGACTGATGGATAAAAAATTAGCCCAGTACTTTCATAAAAATGGACTGAACTCATTTTGGAATCACCCTCTTCAATTGTAGATTATCTTACTATCTTAACATGAAAGTAAATGTACTTTGTTCCAAGGAAGAAAATTATTGTCTTCTACTCTCAAATTCTCAGCAGCACTTCAGGTCCCTTATATAGTCAACGAATTTTAAGAACAACAAAACTGGAAAAAATTATTTACAGTAGGGCCTATATGTAAAGACATAGGCACCCAAAATAAACATTCCATTATCTTCCAAAAGGAATGTCAAGACCATGAATGAAGTTTCGGTGGAACAGTCACGAGCATCTATCTTGAGGCTCATAGAAACAGACTACATGCTCTGATTCTTTATAGCAGCAGTTCTCAACTTTTTAATGGGGTACCAGTATTTATAACTTAGGAAATTTGCTGTACCACTAACAAAATTTATTATGGAAAGCTCCCAGAGTCTGTTTAATTAAGAAACAGTTACTCTTCGAATTTATTCAATGAAGTGTTCCATAAAATATACATAAAACAGCTATATATTTTTATTTCATTACAATTTATATTTTTATTTCAGACTTTAAGGACCACCCAGCAGTGGCTCACGTACTGCCAGTGGTATGCATACCATAGGTTGAGAATCGCTGCTTTATAGTTCATGAATTTTTTCTCAGCTCCATCAGTTTCTTTGGCGAGCTCTGTGTATGAATGATGAAAGAGTGATGGAACGGAGAAAAATTCTCTCCGGTGCCGGGATTTGAACCCGGGTTTTCAGCTCTACGTGCTGATGCTTTATCCACTAAGCCACGCAGGATACAACCCCGACGCCGGTTAGAATCGTCTCAGATTAAGCTCCATCTCTTGGGTTCCCTCTAATGGCCGCCCTCTCCACTACGTCATAGATGTCTATGAACGCAGGACCGAAGTCCATACATGTGTTGAGGTGCACTCGAATGAGTGACTGGTTGGCCGGGATCCGACGGTATGGGCGCCGTCTTAAATCACAAAGTGATTTATTATGCATATCATATATATTTTGATGTACTGAAGTACATATGATATTTCCGGCGCCCATACTGTCGGATCCCGGCCAACCAGTCACTCATTCGAGTGCATCTCAACACATGTATGGACTTCGGTCCTGCGTTCATAGACATCTATGACGTAGTGGAGAGGGCGGCCATTAGAGGGAACCCAAGAGATGGAGCTTAATCTGAGACGATTCTAACCGGCGTCGGGGTTGTATCCGGCGTGGCTTAGTGGATAAAGCATCAGCACGTAGAGCTGAAAACCCGGGTTCAAATCCCGGCGCCGGAGAGAAATTTTCTCCGTTCCATCACTCTTTCATCATATGATGACGCAGAATATCTGCATGGAAATATCATATGTACTTCGGTACATCAAAATATATCTGTGTATGAAGCTTGAATAACTTCTATGCGTCAGCATCAGCATCATCATCATCACCACCACCACCACACCTCTGAATAATAATTTCTGAAATTTCATACAGATCTGCAATAAATTAAAGCTGTTACAACCAGTATCTTGTAAGTGAAACTGAAAAAACTAGAGTTGATAATTTAAAATATCTGGTAATTATGACACAAAAACTAATTTCAGTTTAATGTCACAAGCATCAGACCTGCCTGTAAAACTGTCTCAGTAATTTAACAGACAACTTAATAACTAATTTTATTTTTCCTATTTTCTATGTTAACAGTATTCAGATGTGACATCACAAGACATTTCCAGCCTTCAAAAATGGATGGAGCAACTCCTGGCACAGATTCGCCCAAATGCTGTTGGCATTGTGGATGGCTTTGATATCTGTGATGAGATCTTATCATCTGCTCTGGGCTGTTATGATGGACGGGTTTATGAACGTCTCTTTGAAGAAGCATCTAAAAGTCCACTAAACAAAGAACCTGTTAATATATCTTTCCAGAAGTACCTGAAACCATTTTTGAAGGCCAGTCTGTAATAGTTAAATTCAAGAGGCAATTTCGTTTCCAGTTTAGCATTTAAACAAGAGTGCCTTTGTAACACTATTTCATTACTTATATTACTATTAAAATTTAATTTCCTTAAGGAAAATTAAACATTGTAAATAAACTTCTTAGAAAATGGTACTTAACACAGATTGTTTTGTAGTTGACATGATAATGATCAGAATTGATTATTTTCTTAAATTTCGGAACTTTTACAGGGTATTTGGTTCTTAGACGTTTATGCCCTAATTGAATGTGAACTTCCAGATGTACCGTATCTATAAAAGTTGTTTAGACGAACACTCAAACTGCCATGTGCAATCCATGACTAGTACACACTGAAACAAATAAAGTTGAATGCAGTAATGCAAGACAAGTAAGAGTATGTACACACACGAGTAGGAAATAACATGCAATGTTGAACAGTGTAGGCTCAGATTTCAGATCTGGACACAATTTAGACAAGTGGGCTACCCACCAATACAAAATGTTTAACTAAGAAGTGCAGTTGATTTTATTAGTTGTATAACAATGTTTCATAAAAAAGTTTATACGATCAACTCTTTAAAATAACTCTAAAATTAAAGAATACAGAATAAATTATCTCTTAGAAGTGGCTTTGTGGCGTCAAGTTGGAGGAGCCATATGTATGAATTGTGGAATGATTTACCTTTACAGGAAAGGAAGGCATTTTAGTAGGTACTGAATTTTTCATAAATCGGCACTGTTGGAAATTAAAAAATTCCTGGCTATAGAAGAATTTATTTCATAACAAGAAGTAAAATATTACAGTTACAGGCAGGGCTATGGAGTTTTATTCAAACCTCTATATAAAATGTTTTAAGAAATAACTATCGATCATCCAGAAGTTTTATGCATGAGTGATGAAGTGACTTGTTGGTGTAGGAATAATGCTTTGTAACTTTGTCTCTGGTACTTTACGAAGTCATTTCTGTTGTATTTTACAGTAACCATTTGACTGGGAGCTGTAATTTATACAGGTTATAAGTCTAAAAGGTAGTGCATTGATTCACATGGTGATGATGATATGTCTTATTCTGTCTGTCTTGACAATTCTGTCAGTAAAAGTTGCAACAGTTCATAAAAATATGCACTGGTATACAATAATATGGAAAGAATTTTTGGGAATATTTTCTATGGTTACTGAATTTTAAATGGTAGTCCCCTGGTAGGTATTGAATGAACTAAGTGCAATTTCTCTTCCTCTTTCTCATTTTTAAGCATATAATAAAGAACATTATGTGTTCTGAGATTCATTTACAAACTGAGAGGAAACATCCATGTTCCTTTGAGTAGCATAGTATTGCGAGCTGCATTTAAAACTTCGTGGATAATATGTGCTAATTGATAACAGATGCGTGAACCATACATGACGTTCCATCAAGTAAATGGATCAACTAAGGAGTGGGGGTTGGGAGGAAGGAGAATGCTTCTTTGTAAGAAAATTTATTTGCAAGTTCCTGCCTCCCTTCCCAACATTTTGTAGTGCATTAGGCACATGTCATCTTTACGAGAAGTTAAAATAAGTCTAGCTTTAGTAACTAAAAATATGAAGATAACATTAACGGTTGTTATTTTTGTGAAAATTTATGAGAAAGCTGGATCCTTTCTTAATAATAATTGACTGTATTACATTAAATCATACTTCTTTTCTAAATATAAATGTATTTAAAAGAAAATACATTGAAGCATGTTTTCACATGTCACCTATACATTCAAAATGTAATTTCTCGTTTAATTTAAAGTTAAAACAATAAATTTTACATTTCAGAACATTTTAATCACATTTATTTATAAAAAGTATTATCATCTTAATTTGTTCAATATTTCTAAATTTCTTTCTAGTCGTTCATTTGTCTGTCTTTCTGCCATCAGCAAACTCATTGGATACCTATATACACTTTGCAAGTAACAGTCTCCTTTAAATTAGAAGATAAAGTACTATCTTGTTGGTTTCTGGGATCAGACTATCTCGTTTTGCCAATAAAAATTGATAATTTTTTTGTTGATGTCTAAAATCATTCAATATCCTTGCATGCAATTGCAAGATAAAGCTTTAAGTTGCAGTATTATAAATCAGTGAGTTACCATAAACAGTAAAAATAGCTTAAAAGCACTTCATTTCAGTGATATAATTATGATTGATTAATGATTGCTGTTAATTCTATTACTAGTGATCATAGGCAGAGAGAGAACCGTTTCCTTAAAGGGAAAAGCAAAACCATAGAATCCCGATATAACGAGATTATGGGGGACATCATTTATCTTCTCCCCCATTATAGCTTGACCTTGGTACAGTATATTGGAATATGATCATTTAATAAAGGTATTGTAAAATAAAATAAAACTGTAACAAAATATACAGACAATTTTACATTTTTTTTCTCTCTTGTATGGAGGAGGGACCCAAAGGCTTGCACTGCAGCCTGAGGCATATTGTGCTTATCACTCCTATTCTGTGAATGATTGAGTAGCCAAATGGCCGCACTCTTGTACAAGTACAGCACACTGCACTGTGAACTTAACCCGGGCTATTGTATGGTTGATGATATGTGAATTAATGATGGGGCGAAATGAGTCCGAGGCCCAAATTTAAAAATTACCAAGCAATTCTGTTTCAATTGGTTGAGGAAAAACCTCGGAAAACCCCCAACCAGGATTTGAACCTGGGTCTGCTCGTTTCATGGCCAGACGTGCTAAGCACCACTCCACAGCAGTGGACCAATTTTACATTTACTTTATCTGTTTATTTAAAAAAGCAAGATGTCATATGAAATGTAAATTCTAATTATTTTACTTAATCTCGTCTTTAAGTTTACACATTATACCGGAATCACTTTTCTTTTTTCTGCATTGTTGTGCAGTATGTTACTTATATTTCTCCAAGTGATGCTATCTGGGTACCAATTAATAGTCTTATTAATGAATAATTTAATGATGATAAAAAGAATTTCAATAGTTTTTGTAATTTTAAGCAATGAAATCTTATAAAATTGACACTCATGGAGAGGAGAAATCAGGGGCGTACACAAGTGGAGGGGGGGGGGGGGTTTACTGGGTTTGAACTCCCCTTGAACTTAAAAAAATGTTTACTTATTTAAATGTGAGTATTTTTTAATCCATAATCGTCTTCCATTCTCTGATTATTCACTGTCAGAGTAACAAAATCAACATCGACATAAGGCATAGTCCTCCTACACCTCCTTCAATATAATCCCTGTGCTTGATGCTGTGACATGTTCGAATTACAACAATTCTATATTTATTATAGAGAGACCTACCACCTAGTACTGATCTTGCAATAAAATTAAGATGACAATATGAAATTTAACTTGTTTGTTAAAAATTGGATTGCTGTGAAAAAATTACGTTTCAAAGATTTTATAGGAATATTCATGAATTTGTCCTATTAGACCATAGTATAATATCAATAAATATACCGCAGCATAATAATAATAATAATAATACACAAACTTTAAAGTCTGATAATGTAGTAAACAATATTAATGACTCCCCCCCCGACAAAATTCTGCATATGCCACTGGACAAATTATAATACATACTCTGAGCAGTTTATGACTGGCCATCAAGCAAAGGTCCATTTGTAAAAGTTTGTCTGGCTGCTGACTATAGTTGGAGATGACTGCTGAAATGAGGGGATATTTACATTGGCATTATGGAAAATGAAATCAGCTGCATAAAAATTTACCACTTACTGAGGCGAGCGCCGATTGAAGATGACTGTTTCAACAGATCTCAGTGTATGCACTCTATTTTATCCATGCAATAAACTTATGTGCATTATTGCATATCATAAATATATATTATCTTTATCTTATCAAGAATGCTGACTTAACAAAGCAATTGATATAATATTATCAACGAGGAAAAACAGAGCTAACTACATCTTTAATATCATCAAGAAGAAAGGAAAAAGCTAACTATTGCTTTCTGTTTGATGAAATTAGGCTACAGCCTAACTTTGCTGGTAATAAACATTACATGACTTTGTAAGGACAATACGAGGTGTAGAAATGTAGGCTATATAAAAGATAAATGCCAGGATTATTACTACAAAGTGACTTCGTTAACAAAAATGTCCAAATATAATCGAATAAGTGATAAGAGGTACGTACCATCATTTTATTGCTTAGAAGTTACTGAGTTCAGTCTACAGTACTTGCAGTTAATTTTGCTTGCAACACACAGTTCTTGTGGAAGCATTATCAAGTTCAATATTTTATTATTATTATTATTATTATTATTATTATTATTATTATTATTATTATTATTATTATTATTATTGGTAGTAGTAGTAGTAGTAGTAGTATTGATGTGAATGAATCTGTGTTCTGGATTAGAAGAATAATTTAATTCTTCAATTGGTGCACCATGATATGGTCAACTGTACTGTCATTTTCCCTCCCGCCTGTTTTTATCAACTTCACCAGCCTTGCTCATAGTGCTTTACAACTCCTCGCACAAGCAACAGCAGATGTTTCAAGAACCAGTTTATTCATTCACTAATATCAATCTTTCAAAGACTTGTCACTTTTTGATCTTGTGTCCTGATTTCTTTGGGCTCACCTTTGAAGACAGAAGAGGCCAACATAACCAAATGGGCAGAAATGTGACTATGAGAGAAACTAGACATAAAGAATATACACAGAAAAATATAATGCTCTAAAATAAACAAAGGACTGTTCGCTTAAACATGGTAAGGACAGTACCTTTTACAGAACTGCAACTGATATTTAGAATAAAAATCTAAATACTGAGTGTATATTAAACTTCCTTCTTCAGTTGGTACATGTGTACAAATATTTTTGAGGAATCAAAATTGAATTTTTCTTCTTAATAGGTCCAGTTGGAAAACATATAGTCTAGTTATACACACTACTGAGTGACTGTTTAAGCCATTTTTCAACATGTTTCAGTAGATTTTTATAGTCTTCCGAAAGTTTACGGTTTATTCTTTGGTTACTTACCTACTATTGCGCAGTATATCTGGCGACAAACATTCAGTTTTTGTATAGAAAAATGACCTAAGATGTATTACAGCTAAAACCTAGATTTTGGTGTACAACCTTGCTCACAGTGGAAGTCAGTGGTCCACTGTTGTCCTGTGTGAATGAGTTGTGATAATGCTCTCCTTGTTCATATTTTCACATCGTCGCCTCGTATTATTATTATGAAACATACAAATGAACCACACTACAGAACAGTCTGAGTGGATTCAATAGCTTGCCGTAAGCAACTTTCATTTGCAATGATTTTATATATAGTATGTCTCCCACATTTTCTAAATTAAAATGGTAAACATTTCACAGAAATTACTGCTAATGTTTATGACTTCATGAAGTGAGAGGCATAAATATATATGAATAGTGTCGAATTGTGTTCCCAAAGATTCAAAAACACTCAAAGTACAAGAACGAGTTGCAGAAGCAACAGAAATCTTCGATATGTCCAATTTCAAGAGCGTTAAATAACCGAAAGAGGCACACAGAAATATCATTCCACTCACCCAGGCAAGAAACCTCACGTTAAAAAAGAAAAAGCCGGAAATAGATGAATACAAGAACTTGCTTCGAAGATTTAAATCACGCGTAGTATATTTTTACAAGAAATGGTAATCCTTGGACAATGAGCCAGTCTCTCCTATTTTTTGCCACTAGTTGCCCTGTTGTACTGTACACTTGGGTTTTAAAAGCTAGAAAATTCGCAACGAAAAGAATAGTTCTGTACACATATACAGTACTTTCTTACTCAAACATTTTTCCATCGACTTTAATTGCACCATCTTTCTATTGAAGGTTGCACGGTGAGGATAAACGAAGATTTACGAAATACGAGGCGCATCCAGAAAGTAAGTTTCCCTATTTAAAAAAAAAAAGAACACACACTTTCAGGAAAACATTTATTGGCAACAGGTACAGCAATGTTTCAGCTATTTTTCAACATAGCCACCATCAGAATTGAGACACTTGTATCGTGGGATCAACTTTTGTATCCCTCTGTCGTAGAATTCTGCCGCCTGTGAATGGAACCAGCATGTGACAGACGTCTTCAGCTCTTCGTCGTTGCCAAAATGCTCACCGGAGGACAGGAATTTCTTGAGGTGCAAGAAAACGTGAAAATCGCTGGGAGCAAGATCAGGACTGTAGGGTGGATGATCAAACAACTCCCAGCCAAATTCCGTCAAAACAGCTGCTGTGCACCGAGCCGTATGTGGACGAGCATTGTCATGGAGGAGCACAGTACCTCCAGTAAGCATTCCACGCCTCTTGTTTTGAGTGGCACGTCGCAATTTTCGCAGTGTTTCACAGTAACGGTCAGCGTTTACTGTTTCACCTCTTGGAAGGAAGTCAATGAGCAGAATGCCCTTCCTGTCCCAGAACACCGTGCACATCACTTTCCGTACCGACAGCGTCTGTTTGAATTTCGCCCTGACCGGAGATCCACTACGCTGCCAATGCATTGGTTTCCGGGGTGAAGTGCGAAATCCAAGTCTCATCGCTCGTGACGATCCTGTCGAGGAACTCGTCGCCGTCATCGTGATACCATTGCAGAAATGTCAGTGCTGCTCCTAAATGTTGCATTTTGTGTTCGGGTGTCAGGTTTTTCGGCACCCACCTGGCACACACTTTTTTGAACAGCAGGTGCTTAGTGACAATCTCATGCAACAAGGATCGCGATATCTGCGGAAAATGGCTGCTCAGCTCCGTAATCATGAAGCGACGGTTCTCCATGATGCACTGCTGCACCAGCTCAACACGATCATCATTGATGAGGGACGGTCGCTCACTGCGCTCTTCATCATGGACACTTTGACGACCTTCAGAAAACTGCCTACACCAGCGACGCACCATGTGCTTACTCATGATGTTCGGCCCATATACCTGACAGAGCTGTCGATGAATTTCAATTGGCGCAATGCTCTGTGCATTAAAGAACTTTATCACCGACCGAACCTCGCAGGCGGCGGGAGAAGGAATAAGAGCTTCCATTTCGGACCACTGCTGCCACGCTACTGGCACCAGGCGGGACCTGTCCGGCTGGCGTATGATTGATACGTCATAGATCTGTTACGCATGCGCAATTGACACGGCTAATTACGTTTACTTTCAAGGGGAAAAAATCGGGAAACTTAATTTCTGGATGCGCCTCGTATATTACCAGATTTTCGCGGAAATATACCTTTTCAGCATCCCTGGTATGGGAAAAGTGGTTTTTGTCATGCTGTCTCTGTATAGCGAATTCACTTAACCATGAGTTTAATTTTATTCATATGAGTATTCCTTAGTTGTGTTATAATTATATACATAAAATATTATATTTTATAGCAACAATTTAATGGATTTTATTATAAATTATTTTAAGTGCAAGGACAATTTAGTCTCAGCCAAATTAAAAAAAAAATTGTCTTTATGATTATTTATATAATATACAGTATAATGAACTAATAAATGAGAGTGTGAAGTTGTTCTTGTTCTTCTTGGTCATGGTGTCAAATTTTGACATGACATTAAAAAACTGGCAATCTGAAGCAGAAGAAATGAGATAAACATGCTGGAAGACGTATTTATATTATTCAGAATTTTTACATACAGAAGGTTATAGTCCAACAAAAGACTAAGACACACTTAGGTTCTAAGGCAGTGTCAGTAGCATTACAGCAGATTGTGAAAGAACTTGGTTTACAAGTAGAAGAAAACTAAATCTAATAGAAGAGTAGTATCAAGCAGTGCCAGCAGTATGTGCAGCAGTAGCAGTGGCGAAACTTGTGACAATAGTGAGTTCATGGAAGAGGAAGGAATATCCGAAGTGGAAGAGTTAGAATATAAAACAGTGATGGGAGATTTACAGTATCTAGTATAATTAGATACGTTTCCTGTGGTGGCTGAGTGGTCAGACTTTCAGCCTGACATGCAGGCAGTCAGGGTTTGAGTTCTGGCTATGTCTGGCATTTTTCATTGAAAAATTCGTTGTGGCATTTGTGGCAGATAAAGTCGCAGTTGGGGTTTTTCTCAGGGTTCTCTCTTTTACCCATATTAGGCATCTACAACATTTCTTCATTATTCATGAGCATTCCTCGAATGCCGGTTTGTGAAGCACAGAGTGGCTGGCCTAGGGGCGAGTAGGGTGGCTTGCTCGAAACTTTGGTATGCAGTGAACTTTTTTTTTTCTCTCTTGTACGGAGAAGGGACCCAAAGGCTTACACTACAACATGAGGTTTAGTGTGTTTACCACTCCTATTCTGTGAATAATTGTGTAGCCAAACAGCTGTGCTCTTATACAAGTACGGCATGCTGCACTGCAAACTTAACCCGGGCTATGGTATAGTGATGATGATATGTGAATTAATGGTGGCGAATGCCGAAAGTTAAGCAACAATTCTGCTTCAGTTGGTTGAGGGAAGACCCTGGAATAAAAACCCAACCAGATAACTTGTCCCAACTATGATTTGAACCCGGACCCACTCGTTTTACGGTCGGACATGCTAACCTTTATTCCACAACAGTGAACTACGCAGCTAACCTTAGTGTAGTCAGCCAGTATGTGTTTGGAAATGTGCCTAGCTTGAGGGTTAATGTAACAGATCGTGGAAGGTCGCAGTGCTGGGTCATAGTGTCCATAATTAGATGCGATTTGTCCAAAATCACATTGGACAACATAATACTTTAGTTCTATAGTTTGTGATATGTGCATAGTTTTTGAAGATGACTGTCCCTGTCCATGAGTATTCACGGCTCAGGCTTGTTTACTCTTCCAACCTACTCTTCAGCCTGAGACACGAGCTATCAGCTGACCTTGTACCAGTGAGTAACTCGGTCTGAAGTTCAGAGTAACAAAATCCATTTGCCAAAATCGATGGCACGCACCATACAAACAATGACAATGGTACATTCTCACTGTTCTGCATAACTTTTATTTACATGACAAATTTTATGCTGAGAAAACATATCTGTATGAATTAATAGTTCCTATTTTGCGTAATGGATGTGTAAGACGAAAATAAGACTATTTTCAGTCTGTGGAACAATCGAAAATAAATTTATACTCTGCTTGAAATGTTATAGAGAATCACTCTATTTTATACCATTACATATTATGAAAACATGACATATAATTATGTTCCTTGGTCTTCCAGCTTTCCCATATTTTCAGTATTATGATTATGAAATAGAAGTATGTATATTTGTAGAATATATGTAGACTTTTTCTTGTGCATATTATATTTTTACTGTTTTTATGTGTAATTTTTCTTGTGATAACCACTGTATGTTTGGTACTAAGCTCAAGTGAGACAAGTGTAATTGAGAATTGCGAGGTTCAAGTTTAATGGATTGATACTCCAACATAAATGTAGCTAGAAATTTCAATCTTTGCAAGAGAAAATAAAATATTTTGAAATATTATTTAAATGGCATAAAATTGTTAGAGTTTTTGCAAGATATGGCCGTTTGGGACACTTGCATAGTGACCAACTCCACCTATTTGTCTCCTTTCATAGACACATACATAATGTTAATCTGCTTCTGGAGTAAATGCATTGTAATCAACTCCACCTTATTTGCCTTCTTTCATAGACATACAATATTACTGTACATATCGCAGGACGTTAACAGCATACACAATTTAACACAGCACAGCACTGATCATATTCTAATACAGTAGGCCTACAAGAAGCAAACAGAAACTGATTAACTGACCACTGTTCCCATTTGTCATTTCTCCACATGTGTCTATGCATGCCTCATTTGCAACCACTGCAACTTATGTGGTTGGTGTGCTGCGCTCAGGAGTGGGTTTGGGTTAGTGTTTTAAGTGGTGACGCAGCCATAGATAAATTGCCAATGGTTTGTGCTCGACCCCACCTACAAATCACATTCTTCCTCGACAGTTTTTATTAGTTTTCAACTGCTTTATGTATCATATTTCTTTCTCGTGTTTAGCGAATTTCTCATTAAGGTATCGAAAATATACAACAGCTTTTGCTTTCAGACTGGAAATAAATAATATTTATTTATTTGTCTAATGGCTAGTACATGATATTTACTATCACTGACTGAGTGAAAAACAAGAAAGTAGTGAATAAAACTACGAATTAAGTAATTAAAAACATTCGGGCTCTGACTTCCCAGTAGCGGTCGACTTCCTTGGAGGATTTCAGAGCAGGGCATTTTGCAAGATGTTGTCTATCCATGTCTTCCTGTTGATAGCACAAAATGCAGGATGCTGATGGAAGGATGCCAAGATGATTGAGGTGTTTACCCAGGATGTCATGTTCAATGTTAAGACGAAAGCTTGCAACTGCTATTCTTCTGGGTTCAGGAGGTATATCCTTCAGTAATTTCCTACGTTGTTGCGAAATGTTCATGTCCAATTCTTGTTGGGGATTATTTTTGTGTAGTTGCTTGATATATTGTTTTACTGAGCTAAATGACGAAGGTTTCCGTGGGTTTATTTTGAGATTGGCACCCTTCTTAGCTAATGTGTCAGCCTATTCATTCCCATGTAGATTACAATCTCCAGGGATCCATTGTAATACAACTGTTTTGCCACGTTCTTTTAAAGTTGCAAGTATTTTTTGACAGTTATTGATTTGTTCTGTGTAGGGGTGGTCAGTTTTATTTATGAACAAAATGGCTGCTTTTGAGTCCGAGAGGATGACGGCATTTGTGAATTTATCCATAGGAATAAAAGTTGATTTAAGGCAACATGTATAGCTTCAAATTCTCCATCATAGGCAGATAGATTATAACCAACTGGGAGATAGAAGCAAAAAAGATTATTAAAAATACCAGCTCCTACATTTCCTTGAGGGTCTGTTTTTGAGCCATCGGTATAAATTCTTATCCAATAGTCTTCCGGATATCTGATGTTGACAGTTTCAAGGGCCAATTGTTTTAAATTTTCTTTACTGTGTTGATTTTTGGTGATTTGTTATAGGAGGTCTATTTCTGATTGAATTATATCTATCTGAAGTGGGTTTTGTGGAAGCATTAGAGGTTGAAGGAGATTGGGTATATAGAGTTCTTCTTTTAGTTTCTCTGCATATTGGATGAATCCGTGTTGCGTTTTCAGATACCTTTTTGTGTTAAGGTATGTGGACCAATAGTCGTCATTACTTCTGATCAGTTTTTCATAAAGAATAATGGCTCTTTCTTCTATTGTTGTTACAAGAGGTTTAATGTTTGTGAGGTAAAGCATACAGTTAATGGGAGTAGATTTCACTCCTCCTGTGATAAGTCTGAGTGCCTGATTTTGTACTTTGACAAGTGGGTTTAGTGTAGTTTTTGGTGCAGTGACTAGAGGTTCGCAGCAGTATAGAAGACTAGGCTCAATATACATCTTGTAGGTTGTTATTAGTGTTTATCTTTTGGATCTCCATGTACTTCCAGCTAGCTGTTTCAAAATAGTCAAACGTTTTATAAACTGTTCTTTCAGATGTTGTACTTGTGGTTTCCAGGTTAATTTATTATCAAAGGTGACTCCAAGGTAAGTAGACATATCTGTTTGGGTAAGGTGATGGAAATAAATAATATTGTGTCGTGCATTGTGCAGCCAATAGGAGGGTTTTGGATATATGCATTTGTTGACATAAGGAGTCATCTTGTATGGAATGAAGATTACTAATTAATTTATGGGTCACACGGGTTCCAGATATTCAAGTCCAACTTCCCTTGTAATGATAGAAAAGTGCAATCTACAGCTGGAAGCATGCTTATTGAACAACATTTAATTTCCCATCTATATAGTAACAAAATATATGGGATACTAATTTCATTGGTACCTCTCTTATGCAGTGATGTGATTGAGAATTAAATCGCAGTTCACCATATAAAGACTTTAAATCAAATAAAAATGCTTATCAAATATTTAAAAAGCAACTTATAAAAAATCAGTTTCGATTTGTGTACTTTATTTGTGATCGGTTGTGGTTTGAAAATGATTTAAAAATTCTTTTGCTCAGCATAAACAAATTATTCACAGAATATTTCTGGAAATCGATTATTCCTCAGTAGAAATACTATTCTAACATTGTCGCAAAAATAAATGACTGCATATTCAAAAATACCAGTCCATCTACCAAAACTGGATTTGGTCTCCAAACTGCTTATTTTCCCATGGACTCCATTAATGCAAATTCAGTAATTGTTGCATGTCTATGGCCACTATGGAATTTTGGGACAAATAATTAATGTTCCAGTGGATGTGAATACAATATAAATCAAATTTCCAAGGAATATTGATTATGATTACTGTGTCAATGTTCACATCAAGGGGAAAACAATTCACATGAGTTACTTGATGGGTTTAGTCAACAAGAGAAATATTAAGATTGTTTAACATATTTACAGCATAAGAAGTTTCACTTCTGCTATGCATAGAGCAATGAAAGTATGCATTATATTTCACCACTGATTAGAATATTCTATCGCAGGCTTCCTGAGGACATCCAAATTATATATCGCACCCTTATAATAATACCGTCGTAACTACCAGAAGTTAGTTTTGAGCAAATGCAAGATAAACATTTGAAAGTAATATGAAAATTCAGGATTACCAAGTATCAGTATGAGTCCTGCAGACTTTTCCTTGAACTTAGAGATACTAGAGAGCAATTCCACGTGTAACTGACTGACATTTACAGTACACTTTGACAGCAAAATGTCTGCCTAAATTGTATAATGGTTTGAAATTAGACTGTGTCACCGCAGGATTTTATAGAGGGAAGTGTACACTTAAGATACATATAAAAATAAACGTCTTTAATAGGAAAAGTATACTATTTATTTACGTCCAAAGTGTGTGTAACAGACTGACATAAATGTCAACTCTCTCTTCGGGTGAACATGGTTCTCCACAGATTTCTCTGAATTGTCATTCCTGATACAATTTTGCAAAATATAGTTCGGAAAGGAAATTGTAATCTTCAGTTTAAGTTGAAAACGACCTCCAAACCACGATTAGCAATGGAGTTATGGCCGAAAAAGTGATGTGTAACTGACTGACATCTATGAATTTTAAAATGAAGTTGCACTTACAGAACCGTAAATAGTACAAAATAATATGAAACTTTATAAGTAGTAAATTAACATAACGATTAATTTAAAGGAATAATATGTTTTCCAGAATACAAAAATTAGTTTGCTTAACCATGCATCTTAAATGACACAAATTAATGCACATACAAGTATTACATAGGCCTATTTAATAACATACATAGTTCTTTCTCTGTGATTAAATACTGTATATACAAGCCATATGCATTGGTGTTTAGTTTTAGGACTATAAGAGTGTCACAGCAACCTTGACAGCGCTTATCACTCTATATGGCATCAACTCCCTAGCGTAAGACAGTATGTTATGTTATTCAAGCACGTTCCTAATCATCTGGCACTGACCTCCTTATCGATTATGATAAGGTGACATCACAGTTTATATTTCCCATGCCTATGGCTGTTATGTATTATGTTCATAATAATAGATTAGAATGTTGAGTTCTTCTTTTAGATTGAATTTGAACCATTGGAATTAAACATGTAGAAGCACTCCACGGCACTCGCTGACTCACTTATTTAGTCTAACAAGTATGTACTGCAGGAACACTGTCAATATGTCACTTGTTATCTGAACAAACTTTAGTTTCTTTTCACACATGGAACCTGTGGATCTTTCGCATTGATTGTTCACAAGACAGTTGTACATATTCTATAACATAGGGATCTAACACTTTCACGTAATAAACTCCATGAGATGCGGAATAGGTGCAAGATGTTCAAACTGTTTATCAAGATACTTTTTTCCTTCGTCTATCTCAATCTGTGCTACCTCCTTAACAATAATTTGGATGTTTTTATTGCTCACAATGTTACAAAATTCTGTAGCGCTTTGTATCTTCTTCCCCGATTTCACAGGCATCCATGTCATCCTTTTTATTTGGCCTCCAATCACATCCACGGCCCCTTTGCCATGATATGACTGAAAGAAGTTCCATTCTATGTTAAATCCAATGTCACATTGCTTAATGTATACTTCTGTTTAAAATGACTCACTGCTCCATCTGAAAATATTTTTACCACCTCAATGTTCGGAAGAATCGCCAAAATTTCCGAAAACACTTTTCGTAGACAAACATCCACTGCATATTTGTCATGCGCTACATAATCTGACACTAATGCAGAGGATTTCTTCTGAACTTCCCTGTCACCTTCCTGTTTAAACCAGGCAACAGCAGTAAATATTGAGACCTGCTTATTGCTCCAATGAACTGCCTGAATCTCATTTTGCTTTTTTCAGGTATAATAATAATAATAATAATAATAATAATAATAATAATAATGATGATTTATTTAACCTGGCAGAGTTAAGGCCATACGGCCTTCTCTAACACTCAACCAGGAGTAAAAACTGCGTTATAGAAACACTACAAATTTACAAAGTACACACAAAATTGAATAAGATAATAATAATAAAATGTAAACAACAAGTAAGAAGAAATCAGACATAATATATAACATACAGAAAGAAAGAAAAAAGCATAATAAAATATGAACAGCAGGTCAAAAATAAATGAGGCCTACAAAGTGTAAAAAAATAAGACAATTATAGATAATAATAATAATAATAATAATATAATAAATAAAATAATAACAGACCTAATAGTAATAATAGTACTAATATTAGTAATACAATAGTGCAGTACAAAGCATACAATGAATACAATATTTTTAAGTATAAATACACAGTAAGGAAAATTATGTTTATATATAGCTCAACTTATCACATTAGAGATACCGGTATACCATTATCGGAAAATATGAAAATAAAAATATAAAATCAGTTAAATATCACTAGAACATAAAAAAAATGTGAATACGTGGAAACATGCAATACAACACTTGTCATAATAGTAAGTTAGTTTGGCAACTCGTCATAAGATAATTTTCTAACTTGGATTTGAAAGATTTCAATGTTCGGCAGCCCTTGACTTCAGGCGGCAGAGAGTTCC
This sequence comes from Periplaneta americana, assembly GCF_040183065.1. NCBI lineage: Eukaryota > Metazoa > Arthropoda > Insecta > Blattodea > Blattidae > Periplaneta > Periplaneta americana. The sequence continues at coordinate 116,915,225 of NC_091131.1, forward strand.
AGTGACGAGAGGTAGCAACAGTGAAAGATGAGGAATACAGAGATGATGTGTGAAGTGGAATTTCTAGCATGTTATCGCGTTGTGATCGAGTATTAATATTATGATAGCGAGAGAGAGTATGAAAACGAGCGAATAAATAATAGGGGGATGAAGTGTGCATAATTCGATATAGGAGAGAAAGTGAGTGCAGATTTCTCCTCTCATGTAACCTAAGCCATGATAACTTCTCGAAAGAAGGTGAGATATGATCATAGTATCGAACATTACAAATGAAGCGGATGCACGCGTTATGAACACGCTGTAGTTTCTGGGCGGAATCAATCCTGAGATCACTGAACAAAACGTCGCAATAATCGAAGTGAGGTAGAATGAGTGTCTGTACCAGCGTCTGTTTTAATTTAGATGGATAATGATACAATCTTTTTAGTGAATGGAGAATAGAGAATGCCTTCTTACATGTATATTTAATATGTGTATCCCAACTAAGATTAGATTCGAAATGCACTCCGAGATTTTTTACGGTAAAGCTAAACGGGATGATTGTTGTGGAATATTCAGGTCGTTGACTTCAGGAATTAATCTACGGTTCGCGAACAGAATAGCCTGTGATTTACATGCGTTTAGGTTAAGCCCAAATTGTTGAGACCAGGAAGAGATGGAATCAAGATCTTCATTAAGACTATTAATGCTATCATTTAGTGCATCAGGACGCGCTGAAATATACAATTGAACGTCGCCTGCATATATTTGATATCTGCAGTGCTTAAATGATTTAGAAATTCCATTTATATAAATAGAGAAGAGCAAGGGGCCTAATACTGATCCCTGAGGAACTCCTGTATCTACAGTACGCCAGGATGAGAAACGATTATTAGATATGACACGCTGCTGGCGGCCAGTAAGGTAGGAGTACATCCAGGTGATAGCACTATCAGAAAGGTGTAGCGTTTGTAGTTTAGTCAATAGTAGATCGAAGTCAACAGAATCAAAGGCTTTGCTATAGTCCAATAAAACTAGTACAGTAGCCTGTCCATAGCTGCGCGTATGTCCTCAGTAACATTCAACAAAGCAGTAGAAGTGCTATGGCCATTTCTGAATCCTGATTGTAAAGGGTCTAAAAGATTAAATTCTATTAGGTAGTCTGACAACTGCTTATAAATGATGCGTTCCAGGGTTTTGGATAAAATGGGAAGAATGGAGATTGGCTTATAGTCTTTTGCAGAAGTTGGTGAATTTACTTTAGGAAGTGGGCGTACCAAAGCTGTTTTCCAGAGTTGCGGATAAACAGATGTGATAACTGAAGAATTGAAAATATGGGTTATTACAGGAAGCACGATATCAACTAACTTATTGATAAAGACTATGCTTATGTTGTCAGAGCCTTGTGCTTTAGATTTAATGCTTTTAAGAGCCTTTCTTACTTCAGAATCAGTAATGTGCGAGAAGAAAAATTTTTCGCGAGAAGAAGGAGGATTAGCTAGGAGAGTATTAATTGTATTTAGTTTTGACTGCTTTTCAGGTCGTATAGTGGGAGGTGAGGTAAAGTATTCATTGAGTTTATCAAGTGGTATGTTTATAACTTCAGCTTCTGATGCTTTCTTCCCTACTCCCATATCACGTAAGTTATTCCAAAGACACCGTAGGGGAATGGACTGGTCGACGAGACTCAGAGCGTGACGGCGTTTAGCATTCCTAATGCTTTGTGTGGTTTTGTTTCTAAGTTTTTTGTAGTTGTTAAAGTTTTCGGCAGATTTGTTGTTTCTGTACTTCCGGAAAGCAGCGTCACGTGACGTCATAAGATTACGAATACTGTCATTCAGCCATGGGGCGGGTCTCACTTATAACCAGTTCAAGTATAACTTCACCAAGGCCTTCCAAGTAACTAAGCACACTGTGAGAATGAACAGCATAACAGCTGAGAGCACGACATGTCAGTCACTCACAATGCCGCTGCGGAAAACGAAATCACTTTAGATGAAAATGTTCTAATACTTTTTTATTGGTCATATAGTAATAACGCAGAATACCAAAGGAAATTTTAATCTGTCAATGATTCTGCTCTGTGGAAGAGTTTTTGTATGTTTCTTGTGACGGACTGACCATAACTTACAGTACAAATAATTATAATGATTTTAAGTTATTTAGGATCTTAGGATACTTCAACTAATTTCATATTTACTTCAAGGAAAGACCAAAATATAGTATACAAAAAAGACGGCTCGAAATAAAACAAATTTACGTGTCCAAATTGTGACACGAAACATAAGTATCTATACGTGTTTTTTTTTTTAAGTGTTTGGAATATGACAAAATCTGCAGCAAGTTATAGACTAAAAGAAAGAGTATTTTAAACATTATCTTACGAAATAAGGCGATTTAAAGTATAAAGAAACATATTTCTTCAACAAAAATAGTCCATCAATTTCAAGAAATTCACCTCAGTACTGTATGACATTTTCGTGGAATTGCTCTAGAGTTACACTTTTCGATAGAGGTTGAAAAAAAAATTACAAAATTGCCTGTAACTCGAAATTCAATTTTTGGGATTAACGACAGTATTATTCTTAGGGTGTGATATTAAATACTATTTAGTACTGGTAGCATTCATTGAATTGCATCTAATCTGCCATGACCAGGTGCATAAATAATGAAAGAAATAAAAGTATTAGCATTCGGAAAGATTACTTGTTAATGTTTATTAAGTATTACTGCTATTGATTTCATATTCGCAAGACTTTACTGTATTGTTGATATTTTTAATGGTCTGGTTCATGTTATATATTCAGTATTCTATTTAATGGTGTAATATCATAACTATATTTTGAATATGTTTTATAAGTAAATCAATATATTTTTATTCTTATATGCTTTATCATAATTATCATATTAAGACAATTTTATTTTAGAATTGTAAACTAACAGTAAAATTAGTTGGCAGTGTAGGCCTAATGAAAATGATATAAAGTGAAGTAGGTCTACTGGTATGTATGTTTTTTTTTTTGTGACACTCGCTCCATGCAGAACTTCTAAACACAGACAGAGACAGAAATGTTTAAGTATAAAAAAAATATTGCCATTGTGTTATAGAAATTAACTTTTCAATGTTTTTTTTTTTCATGCTTTGCCATGAAAGAAGTTTTGTAGTTACCCGTGTTACATGTATAATATACCCTATGTGATGAAATAATTTACAGTAGTCATTAAATATTATCACGCGTGGTATATTATTTTTTCTGTAATAAAGATAGTAATCTCAATAACAGATGTGCATTTGCATATCTCTGTGTTGAAATTTATAACTTTTACATTTCTTTTCATATTAAGACTTACTTTAATTTTATTAAATATGTGATGTTTGATATGTGCTTGTTTATTTTTTCAACGACAAGCACTTGATATTATCAATTCATCATTAACCCAAATATTCTCCTTTTGAATTAACGTGCTGAACATGTAGACCACTTTCCATCTTAGATGTTGCCCACTGTAGGCCTATCCTACATCAAGGATCAGCATGTGTGCACTTTGATAGGCATTTTTTTACTTTGTTATTTAACAAATGTATCAACTACTGGGTTATTTAGCGTTGATGAAATTGGTGATAGCGAGATGAGGCCGAGAATTCGCCATAGATTACCTGACATTTGCCTTATGGTTGGGAAAAACCTCGGAAAAACCCATGCCCGAGCGCAACTCTGGATCAGCAGACAAATGCACTGCTGTCTGAGCTACGCCAATGGCTTTTATCAGTAGTATATGTAGACCAGTAGTTCTCAACTCTTTTTGGATCACGGAACATAATTTTTGTCATGTGGAATATCGCAACACATCCGTACATTAGGTGGTAAGTTTGTCTGTTGGAGAGTATGAAGACTCATTTACTAAACAGAGGTGTTTCGAATGCTCGAGACCATTTGCAATATATCAAGAACCATAGCAGAGAGTATGTAAACCACTGAAATGCTAGCAGAGCATTATTTACAGTTTTATTTTTAATTCACTGTTAAAAGTTTTAAATCTCTCCTTGAAAACCAACACATTACCAACAATAAAATTCATATGTGCATTCATTTATCATTTCTTCACAACCAATAGGTTACATTACCAAGAATAATCCTATAATTTAAAATTGAATATACTCTGGTTTAGATACTAGTAATGGAAAAAATATTGTATACCACACTCATATGCACTCATAAAAATGATCACTCTTGGCTTCGTCTCAGGAGCTAAACTTTCCATTTGTGGATGAAACCTAATTCTATTCTCTTATCAATTAGGCCTAGGAGAGACTGGTCTTAAATAGCTAATTTGTTTTTGTTTTTTAATTTTTGCTGTTACCTAGAGGACTCAAACTGAAATAGATTGTAGAGAAAGCCGCTAAGTAGCTCTGGTCATAGTTTCGGTTTGATTTATTGCAAAGTGTGAGTTTTGTGGACAAAACAATTTTTTTTAGTACCAAGAGTAAACATTTCGTTCATTGATATATGTTTTCTAACACAAATCAAATTGTATTTGTTACTATCAATCAAGTACAGTGTGTTCCCTATCATCTGGTGAATAATAACATATTTTAATTTCCATTATTTATTCGAATCTCTAGTTTTGAGAGCCATATTTGTTTAAATGTGCACTGCACCCTCTTGTACCTTTGAACACAAAACATCTTGTACCATGGAACATATTCCAAGGTACACGATACTATCATTTTTTGTTTTTCTTTTATTTTAAGATCATGTCACGAAGTAAGGCTGGAGTGAGGCCCCCAATTGATCCAGATACCTTGAAAAAAGCTGTTGAAGCAGTATTGCTCCTCCAGGAAATAAAATCTAAATCAGAGAAGCCTGCTCTGGTGTATGGTGGTAAATACATTTTAAATATGATTGTCAGTTTTTACAACTATATTCTCACCTCTACTCCATGTGAATAATAACATATTTTAATTTCCATTATTTATTCGAATCTCTAGTTTTTGGAGCCATATTTGTTTAAATGTGCACTGCACCCTCTTGTACCTTTGAACACAAAACATCTTGTACCATGGAACATATTCCAAGGTACACGATACTATCGTTTTTTGTTTTTCTTTTATTTTAAGATCACGTCACGAAGTAAGGCTGGTGTGAGGCCCCCAATTGATCCAGATACCTTGAAAAAAGCTGTTGAAGCAGTATTGCTCCTCCAGGAAATAAAATCTAAATCAGAGAAGCCTGCTCTGGTGTATGGTGGTAAATACATTTTAAATATGATTGTCAGTTTTTACAACTATATTCCCACCTCTACTCCATGTCTTCGGAGGTACCAGAGGGTATGTTCCAAGGTACATGAACCTGTTCCTTCATTTTATTTTTTACATCCTCAATAGATCTGTAAAACAGGAAAATACATACAGGAAGTTGTAAAGGAATCTTCAGCAATTATTTCAAGCATTTTTTCATTTAATAAGTTTCATTTCCTAAAATTAAAAATCAAATGTGAAAAGTGTTTCAAGATACAACAGTCTCCCCTACTATTAATAAAACCTTCATAAAGACAACTACTTCTTACTTACATGCTATGTAGTTTCTGTTTTCTACTACAATACACACATAATACAGTATGTAGGTAATCTCTGTTCTACTATAATACACATATAAAAGGGTCATTTGCAGAATTTGTATAACAAATGACGCCCATCAATTCATACCCTTCCCATTATTGCATTTATAAAGATAGAGGGTAGTTTCCTAGTATCCAGTACTCATTATGTAAGTCGTTTACACAGTGGTTCCTTTCTGAAAAGAATTTTAATAGTTTGGTACAGCATTAAATGTGATTTTAGTCAGTTTGTAATATATTTTTGGTCCAGGGAAATATATATATTTTATAAATATACAACATTGGCTGACTTAACTGCTTATGTAACAAGTACTGGGTACTAGGAAACTTTCCGATGGAGGTATAAATTCGTAACAGTGAGTAGTTTCAATACTAATGTAGTACACGTCACAAGAATTATTTCCTTCATGTGAAATATTTCACGAGAATAAAATAAAATTTTCATAGTAACAGCTAAAATGCTGTGTACGTACTAGTTAAGTATTTAAAATGGAGCATGATTATGTCCAGATAAAGGTTTGTTTAATAATGTAATTGACAAAAAAAGTTAAAGAAACATTTGATATTATCAAAACTTTTTTATTTATGTCTGAGTTTATATTTCCTTAAATATGATTGCACAATTACTGTAGTCCAGTATTTTTTTTTTTTTTTTTTTTTTTATTGATAAAGTTCCAAAACAAATATGTTTTCTGCCTTTTCGTATTTTAGTGTAAATTCAAATAATGATGCACAAATATTGTTCATGTCCAGCTGTCAAAACAATTGGGCACAGAGACATTAGTGTAGGTTTAAGGAAGTCAGAGGTTGTGGAAAAGTGCATGTCATTCACTTAAAAAGGATTTTGGTGTTCTGTGTTTCTTGTAGAAATTTGCATTGTACTGACCAAGACGCTTGATGAATGGATTTTCACTTGAATTTGCACTGTTATAAAACTTCTTAACTTGTTCACGTAATGAGTCTTTCAGAAATGTCATGTCCAAATCAAAGTGTATTTGTGCATTTGTTGTGTACCAGTCTGAATTATGTATTATTCGGAGCACTTTATTTTGAACAATTTGAAGAGGTTGAAACACTGTTTTTGGAATATAACACCAAGCTGGGGCAACGTAAGTTAGGATCGGTAAAATCAGCATTTTGTATAGCATAACTTTTCTTCTTAGACTGAGAACAGGAGATTTGAACAGGGGGTAAAGATGAGATATTCTAAGAGAGCTCTTAGTTGTTACAGATTTTATGTGCTTGTGCCATAACAATTTGTTATCAAGAGTAATACCAAGATATTTTACATGGTCACTGTATTGAATTTCTTGATTGCATATTTTTATTTTGTCACGAGATCTTTTTAAACACTTGGAGAAAATTATTGACTGACATTTTTCAGGATTTAAAGAAATACGCCATTCTTTAAGCCATTCTTCTAATAGAAGTACATGGTTTTGAACTGCGGAGACAGCATATTGAGGACTGAATTTAACACTATATATAACTGTGTCATCAGCATACAGAAGTGTTTTAGTTTTGAGAGTAGTAGGAATGTCTAAAGTGCAGAGACAGTACAATATAGGACCAAGTACAGAGCCTTGTGGAACTCCAGCTTCTGCTATATAAGTGGAAGATAGTTGGCCATCTATGAGGACTTGAAAAGATCTCTTTTCTAAGTAGCTAGCTAGAAGGTGAGTTAATGAGCGAGGCAGAAATTTATTAAGTTTATACAGCAGACCTAAATGCCAAACTTTATCAAATGCCTTAGAAACGTCCAAAAAGATGGCTGCTGTGTAGAATTTGTTGTTAAAGTCTTTGGTTATGTCTTCTACAAGAGAGACTACATTATGAGTTACTGATCTTCCTTTTTGAAAAGCTGTTTGCCAAGGAGGAATAATGGTGTCTGTATAAGGCAACATTCGTTTGAGGATGATCCGTTCTAATAATTTTCCATGTGTATTCAAAAGACATATTGGTCTTCTATTTTGACAATACATAGAGTTCTTGTTCTGTTTAGGAATTGTAATGATTTGTGAATGTTTCCAAGATGAGGGAAAATATTGAGTTTTCAATGCTGAATTGAACAACTTAGTAATATGGCATATAGCTTTCTTTGGTAGATTTTTTAGAGCTAAGTTACCAATTTTGTCTGGTCCAGGAGATTTTGAAGATTTTAAAGTCTTAATAATTTTTTTTAACTTCTGAAGGGGTTGTATGAGGAATAGTAACTTTTAAATCTCTATTAATATTGTCAATCATGTCTTGATTTGAGATCATATAGTTCGGGTCAGCAGTTGGTTCACTAAAATGATCCTTTAGATGTTCAGCAATTGCTTCAGCTTTATCTTGTGGATTGTATTTGATGCCATTTGTAGTATGTATGGGTTGCTGTTTATTGATGTTGGTAGATGATGTAAGTCTTTTTGTTATTTTCCAGATAGTATTTGAAGATGCAGCATCCTTGACATCGGCTTCAAATTTATCTATTTTCAGTTCAAAAGCTCTTCTGTGTAATTTGTTTTTTAAATTGTTATAGATATTTTTGTCAGTTTCATTTCGAGTTTTTTGCCACTTTTTTCTAGCTAAGCGTTTCTGTTTGCAAAGAGTTTGAATTTCTAGGTTCTTAGCTGTGTCTGGGTTCTTATTGTATGCAGTCTTTGCAATTTTGATAGCACTGCTAATTGTGGAGGTGTAGATTTGTACAGCTTTATCTAAGTCCTCTCTTGATTTAATGATTATATTGCCTGGCACGGAAGAGTTTACGAGTTCCCTGAAGAATTTCCAATTGACTGTTTTTCTTTTGTCATTTTTTAATATAGAAGAAGCTGGAATGTGATCTAGAACTAGAATGACTGGGTCGTGGTTTGAAGACAGAGCAGAAACTGTTTCAATGTATAGAGGTGTAATAGTAGTATTGACAAGGGCAATGTCTAATACATTCGGCATATGCAGATTATTGTATGGAAAGTGAGTTGGCTGTGAAGGAGCTATTATGTTATATTTATGTAGGGAAGCGTGTGCTTCAAGTTGTTTTCCTCTCGGAGTAATAATTCTTGAGTTCCATTTTGGGTTTTTACAATTGTAGTCCAGTAAACCAGTCCTATGGATACACAGTTGAAAAAGAAATTCCACAGATGTCAGCACAAGCCAGGATGATGCACAAAGAGCCATCTTGTAAGGTCACAGTATTATACTGTGGTAAGGTATTTGCTGCTATGTTCACTCATTTTGATTTGGCGAGTTTGTGTGTCACACTCTTGCTTTGTGTTTTAGTCTAAGCGTGCATTTTTATTCTGTCAGATCTGTTTGTGTTGTGTTTTCCACAAATAATAACATATAAAGTCAAGATCAAGAGCTCATAATAGTATAGGTGTGCAGTAGTTAAGTTGCTATTTTGAAGATTTTTAAGCAGAAAAATTTTAGGTTAGCACATGCTTATGTTTACTTTGTCATGTCTGTTACATCATTCAAAACAGTGCCTTAATTTTTTTTTCTAATTATCTATCATTAAAGAAACTAAGGCTCAAATATCTTCGCCTTAAGGGCAATCTACTAAGATAATTGTTACTGAAAGAATGGTTTTCTGTTAGTTACTGAACAAGTTATTTTCTTTATATTAGGTAACAGATCTGATATTAAGATATTTAAAATATTTGTTCATTATTGATTTTAAGTTAGTTCTGTTACTATTCTAAGACCTATGCACTGTTTAAAGAATACCTGGTATAAAAAGTAAAGGAATTCTATTTCTATAAAAGATCCATTGGCTTGTCCTATAACACACGTGACATTTAGCCATGAAATCAAAGATTCTTAGAGAATGCTGTAAAGCAAGGTGAGTGTACAGTGGCTGATTACTATGGCAGAGACATTGCACTATATTAATACATGCAGAATATGCACTAAATAATACTTTAATTTTGACGTTCTCAATCGTCCATTTGTTATAAAAATTTTGCAAATGACCCAATATGTAATGCTTCTTAGACCTAAATTAAAATATATTTGTGTTAGCTTATGTATCATATTCATAACAAACCAATGTGGCCTGCAAGCCTTTACTGACAAAAAGAGATCCCTTTTTAAAAATTGGTTGAAAACTATTGGGCTATAACAATAAATAGCATATACAGGACACAAAGTGAAACAGTCTAATATGAGCCTGAGTGCACGGACCCATCCAGGTTCCAGCCCTCGACAAGAAGGAAGTATTGCAAATAACTGGAACCATTCCTCGACCTCAATTTCCAACCATTATTCAATTAGAAATATTCCCAACCCTCCACTTCAAAGACAGGTATAGAAGTTAGCATACCTGCATTCGATAACTGTGATTTCTAAGGCAGTAAAAACGTAAAGAATTATGTTGTGTGTGGGTGGAACAGAGTGTGTATCATGTAGGGTACATATATTAAAATGGTCAAAATCCGGGACATGTAAAAAATAAACAAATACGAAAGCGTGTATGAAACAAATTGGTATCCAACATCCTACAGATTATTTAAACTTCCAAAATTAAAAATAATTTTTTCTGAGCCATAAAGTTCACTAATTAAATAATAATAATTATAATGTATTCGTATTATATTGCCAGGAAGGGGGTTATCTTCGTTGCTTTGGTTTCTGCAATAGGAGTAGGCCTATTTGTTGGAACTGTGGATTTCATTAAGTATTCTCTTTTCCTTCAGAATCTTGTGGTAAAATTGCACACATGATAAGATCTAGTTTTAAGTATTACACTCGCTTTAACTGTGTCAGTGTCTAACCTGTTCCTTTTGTCATTCCAAAATGAATTCATGAGCAAAAACACGCGCTCAACCAAAGCATTAGTCTTGGGGAGACAGAGCAAATTCAACCACAGCTGAAAAAGCTGACACATCTACATTGCTCTCAGTAAATGTTCTAAAAATTTGTACCCACTTACCCTCAACTATCAAATTATCATTCTCAGCTGAATCCCACTCTGCCTTCGACCATTTTGAAACTAGAAATTTTTTAACTAGCTTGTATTGCTCGAAATATTGCTCCTCATCACTATTGTGGCAATCATCTGGAGCATTCTGGAAAATCCTGGTTGCCTCGGGAGTGTGTGATTGCATCCAGTGCGGCACGGAGCGAGAGGGAAGGCGCGGGGGAAGCTGAACTCTGGCTTCGGTAAACGCTGTGGCGCGGCGCGGCATGGGACGAGGGGAAGGAAAACTGCGGTCCCGACGTGGAGCAGAGAGAGCAGGGGAAAACATCTGGAAGCAATTCTCTCCCAAAGATTCTGTAAGCCACGCATGGTTTAGTAATAAAAGCGCGAGCAGTCTTTGGAGCAGTTAGTTAGTCAGCTGTGAGAGAGTTGGTTAGTTAGTCTTCAGTCAGCCTTCAAGTCTTGTCTTGGATAGTGGAGACGTATCCAGAGGATCTGAGTTCGAGGTGCAGTGAACTTGAGTGAGTCCGTAACTGTGGCAGTGTCCAGGTGAGTGCAGCATATCCGGAAGTCTTGGGTTCCAAGTGCAATGAACTGTATCTGGAAGGCTTGGGTTCGACGTACAGTGAACTTGAGTGAGTGAGCTAGAAGAACTAGCCAAGGCGAACAAACTGTGAACTGACAGTTTTGTTCTGTACATAGTGCTTTGTGAACATTGGTTGAAATTGAGTACATTGTTGTTCTCAATACACGTGAATTGCCATTGTCGTCGTGTGGAGTGCAATAACGACTACTGTGTTGAGTGGAATACACATTGTTGTAGGGTGATTGTTAAAAATAAAAGTTACATTGTTCTATATAAAAGTTACACTGGCGTCAGTAGTGGGATATTGTGATAACCTAATGGATAACCCTACGCTACAGCAGATCCTGCAAGCCATCACAGACATGAACAAGCACGTTAGTGAGGTGAAAAACGACATAAAGCGAAGTGGAAAGCGACATAAGCGGAGTGAAGGGCGACATAAGTGAAGTAAAAAATGACGTCACTACACAAATTGGTAGCATTTCGACGCACGTGGATGGAATCGTTACCATCATGAAAGATGAACTTAAAGCTGATTTCAACAAACTAAACGAGAATTTCGGAACTGTAAATATAGCAGTGGCCAAACTAGGACAGGACATAGACCATTTCGACGGCAAAATTCGCTCTTTCGAACGTCGTCAAGAGCAGACGAGTGAGTTGTTGGATAAAAATGCTGAGGAAAACAAACACATACTCGCGTTAATGGATCAACATGCTGAAGAAAACAAGCATATACTCGCGTTAGTGGATCGCCAGGCTAGAGAACAGAAACAGATAATTGCCGAAGAAGTTCAACGGGCCGTGGAAAAATCGGCCACAGAATTAAGGACCCCATATAATGGCCCCGTGGAATCAAAGCCTCCAGCCAGACATTCGAACGTCAAGATGCCGAAGTTCGACGGTACGACGTCCTGGGCAATTTTCCGACGCCTGTTCGAAACTATCACAGAGCATAATGGATGGACGCCGGCAGAGAAAACTACTCAGCTGTTGGCCGTGCTTCAGGGGCAGGCGTTGGAGATCCTTCACAGCGTCCCAAAAGAGGGAACAACCACAGAGATAATGGAGGCCTTGGAGGGACCTTATGGTGACCATCAACTTGCGGCAGAATTTAGAACCCAACTGAAAACGAGGGTCCAACAGTCAGGCAAGTCCCTACAAGAATTTGCGATGGCAGTAGAACAGCTAGCCCATAATGCCCTCAGGGGCCTACCTCCTAGCTTCGTCGCTGGAGAGGCGGCCTACACCCTGGCACCCTAGGTCATGACGTCTACAGGAAGCCGACCCACACAGACAGATATCTGCATAAGACCTCCAATCATCATCCCGGCCAGAAACGGGCCATGATGAAAACCCTGATCAACAGGGCCAGGCGGGTAGCCAAGCCACGACACATCCAACGGGAGCTGAGCCATGTAGCGACAGCACTCATGGCCAATGGCTACTCAAGGCCGGAGATAAAGAGAGCCATGCGTCCCAGAGTAACACCGTCGATGCGGTCACAGGAACGAGCGACTAAGAAGGGCATGGTCTTCCTACCCTACTTAAGGAATGTGACGGACCGGATCAGCAGGGTGCTGAAGCGTCATGAAGTGGAAACGACCTTCCTGCCGACCAAGCAAATCCGGAACATGCTGAGGTCATCCAAGGACAAACGAGATAAGCTGCTGTCCGCCGGAGTTTACAGGATTCCGTGTTCGTGCGGGAAGGTCTACATCGGTACTACACAGCGGAGCGTCAGGACGAGACTGACAGAACATAATAGGAATTGCCGCCTAGGACAGATCGACAAATCGGCAGTGGTAGCACATGCCTATCAAGAGGGCGATCACAACATTAGATTCAAGGACACGGACATCTTGAGCACAACGACGCACTTCTTCCCCCGTCTACATAGAGAAGCGATCGAAATACATAAACATAACAACAACTTTAATCGCAAGGAAGAAGGCGTAAAGCTAAACAAGTGTTGGTACCCGGTCCTAAACAGAACAGATAAGAAGCCACTACAACAAAAGGACGGAACCCAGAACGGGAGCAGCGAACAAAGCGGCGCGGACCGCAGCGACAACAGGCCTCGGCCCGCGAGCCGCACTATAAATACGCTCGCACAACCAGACACAGGATCAGTTGCCTCAGGTACGCCGAGAAGAGTCTTGCGACCTCGGATACCACTCCACTGAAGATGTCTGCCGCAGTTGCAGACGAAACGTCTGGTATAAAACCAACTAATAGACCACGGCCTCTCAGCCCGGAAAATGAATCTACATCTATAGACTCCGGCCGTGAAAGCCTACACTGCAAAATTGAGATGTAGAAGTTTCGAAATTACGTCTATTGACCAAAAAATATTGTACAAAGCATTGTAATAAGCAATGGTGAGTCCTTTAAATGCCCCAAATGCCAATGTCATTTAAGTGTTATGCTACGAATATCTAGAACTGAACAGCAGAATTGGCATTAGGCGGGAACCACTTTAGACAATTATTTCAAGTTCTATACGCCAGCTTGTATAATCTCGTAAGCAATGCTCGTAACAGTCATTGTCAGATTTAAAGGGTACAAAAAAAACTTGTTTTTCAAAAGTCAAAGCAGATTGAAGAGCTAATTTATATTTTTTAGACTTTAGATCAGCGATTATCAGCATACTGCAGGCTAGCGTCTCTTACAGCACCAGCGTGCACCCGTGGCTGCTGGTGGGTATGCTGTATCCCGATCCCTTCTGCACGAGAGCATATTTTGTTACACTCCTTGCACTCTACCCATTTCAGCAAGTGTTGACGACCACTGCTTTAGATAATCTGCAATATCTGACAGTCCTCCATGAGTCACGGAAAACACTGAATTACACTATAAGCACGACTGTTTCATTGTGATTGTCCTCTTTCATGTACGGAAATTCATTTTGCTGCTTATCACTGAACTTGTAATTTCGCTTAGGAGACATTACAAAAGTCAAACACACAAAAAAATTACCATTATTTCACTTGCCACAGCACAAAACCGAACACCTTATCTCTTCAGCAACCACCAAGCAACTGTTCAACAGTTGTCCGAGCGAATTTAAATTGAAATAGCAACTGATTTCCAAGCAATGGACCAATCAGTTTTAAAATCGTAGCTATGATAGCTCGACAATGGACTCGTTTATGAAATGTTTTCAAATCTGTTATTTCAATATACAGTAATTACAAAATACATATGCATAAATGAATGGTGATTTTTAATGTACCATTGCATGAAGCAAAAATTGGTGTTTATTGACTGTAATCCGGTACTCTTCGATGATTTTTGTCTAGACATCTTTATCTCAACTTAAAACACTCAGTATAATTAAGAAAACAGAATATTATCTGAATCCTGACAGTTTTAGGTTTATTATTGTACTACTGGTTATTTGATGAATTTAGAAGTTTTGAAACATATGCTTATAAAAAAAATAAAATATTGATTGTTAAATGGACACCATATTGACAGTGTAAACAGCATAGACATGAAGGAGTATGCATTGTTGCTTTTGAGTTTTTTACTGTTATACTGTTAAAATATTTTTTTAAATTTAAATTAAAAAAAAATCATCATCATCATCATCATCATCATCATGTCCTTCACATGTTGAGACCCTAGTGGATCCGTTACAGTCTCATGCCAGCATTTTCGTGGTCTTCTCAAATTTCTCATTCCTCTTGGTCATAGGCAAGAATTTGTCTAGGAAGTCTAGTGCGATTTATCCTTTCGACATGATTCTTTCACTGAAGTCTATATTGTTGAACAAAATGAACTATAGGATCTATTTTTAGTTCTTTCAGTATGTTTTCATTTTTACAGTGTTCAAGCAATGAGCATCTCATAAACCTCATTTCAGCTGCTGTCAGCTTTTCTGATTGTCCATACCTCACTGCAGTAAATCAAAACTGGTCGAGCTAGTGTTTTATAGAGCCTATATAGTATGATGTGGAAATATGCATTAAAGACCCAAATAGGAATTTTAGGATACTATAAAACTCTACCAACTTTCATGGTTTTCCATAAAATATGTAGATATTTTAAAATTAATGCTTAAGGAATAGGCTATTACCCTAAAATCCCAGGTCTAATCATGACGTATTTTGTCATGCTTTGAAAAACTGCTATGTATAAAAACCAAAACTTTTCAAAAGCAAAAAAACATTAGAAATGTCCAAAGAGTTTTTTATTTTTCCATTATACAAGCAAAACCATTGAGTATTCACATACCGGATTATAAGAGAGATTATTCCAAACAGGTTTCTGATCTTTTCACATCATATAACTCATTTTTCACCAAAATACATAGCGGTTTTTCGAGGTGCAATGACAATGTGCTTAATTTTCTAGTTAGGTATTTTCGTCAAATAGGATGGTGAAAAATCAATTTTTGTTTTCGTTGGTCTCACCGCCTTATTTTGTTAATTTTTGTACAAAATTAATTATCCCTAAGTCTCGGTGCCATATGTAAAAATTTAGAGATTGCTCAAGGCCCATGTGTTTTCTTACAGTCTGACTATTTTATTGCTATTTTTTCAAGTAAAAACTACATTTCCAACAAATAAGGGCAATTTAAAAGAAACAGTGTGGCATTTTATTGATAGGTGTAGCTAGTTAATCCATAACCGGAAGCAAGTTATTGTCAAACTGTCAAGTTTTAAGCCTTTTTTATTTTCCTCTTACACCTCCATAAAAAGTGAACTACTCAGGAGATTACATGATGAGTTCCAACTTTCTGGGAGAAAATACAAACTCCAATCAGAAAAGAGTATCATGTGATAAAATTAAAGACTTGCATTCTCAGTGGACATGCTTATAGAAAAGAATCTCCTTAAGGGTGCGAGGTTATGCAATTTCTTGGTGCAATGAAGCTTCCAAAAGAGACTGGAATATCACGAGCAAATATGGCATTCCAACTAATACAGGATTGGAATTTGGCTGAAACAGTTTAGTTCATGTCATTTGACACCACAGCAAACAGTACAGGTTTGAAAGGAGGAGGCTGTACTTTGCTGGAGCAGGAACTAAAAATAAGCTTTGTGAGTTTGGCTTGTCGACATGATATTATATTTTAATTTATTGTTACATGTGTTTTCAATACACTGGTAAGTGGGTTAAATATCCAGCTGTTTCAGAGATTTTTTAATTCTTGGAATAAGCGTGATAAAGTTGTTTATGAGTTGGATATAGATGGTTAGGCTATTTCCAGCGGATTAGAAGCAAATAAAAGGGACTTGATTTGTTTCATTCACAGTCAGCTTGCAAAATACCATTGTAGGGATAACTAAAAAAGAAGTGTTGTAACTCTCACTGTTTTCTCTTGGAGAAAAACCTTAATCAGAGGTGTCTTATATCATATGGGTGCTTTACATAGAGCTAGGTGGATGGTAAAATTGTTACACTGTTTGAAAATATACTTATTTCATAAAACAGTTCGATAACTATCCTGCCTTCTTGAGTTCTATTTATGGTACAGTTGTATGTAAAATCATGGTTTACAGCACCATCTGCTGCAAAGATGGATCTTGAATTGCTACAGAATCTTGTAAAGCATAAAACCACAAATGAATCTGCTGTGATGCTGCGCTCAAAAACTTCTCAAGGCATTTGTGGTATTTGAGTGTAATTCTAAATGGCATTGCATTTTTCGATAAAGACGTGCCTTTAGAGATGAAAGTGGCAATGATATCATCAGATAAACCATGAAAGAAATGTAAGGATCACATTCCACAAAAAATTAAGATTAGTGAACAAAATACTGAAGTAAAGACACTATCAGACATTGTTTCAAAGAATATCAACAAACTGTCTGTGTATTTCAGCATTTCTGATGACTTTCTTAAAACAGATCCTAGAACTTGAGAAGAAAAATGAGAACTTTAATCTAGGCAAACAGAGGGTCAGCAATCTCCAAGTTGCTAACGATTCAGCATAGCATGGCATTTCGTTGATTCAATCTTCCAACTCTGTGCTAATCAATCAAGAAGAACAGAAGCAGTACCTACTGCAAGCACTGCAAAAGTACTGACAGTGATACACAAATCCAACTAAACTGACAATTTGCAGGAAATGCAGTAAAAATGACTACATAATTGTAATGTGAAATACTAGTGTATATTTTCATTATGATTCTAACAAAGATGTTCAAGTGAACTAAGTGACCCCTAAATAATAACCAATTGTCTTCAAATTTTGCATTTAATATTTAACTAATAAAATGAACAAAATCGAGGAGTGAGACATCGACATTTCAAAATTTTAATTTTGAGTGGCACCCTAATAACCAGGGAACGGATTTATATGGACTAAAAATATATGAAATATGTAAATATATATGTAGTTATTTTTACCAAAATATGGAATTAAATATGGATTTTTACCAAAATATGGAATTAAATATGGACTTAAAATTATAAAAAAATGACTATGTACGTTAAATATTGGTACATTTTAATCAAACTAAACAAAAAATATAATGGACGTACCTTATCTTCCAATGTAGTTTCAACAAAACACAATTTTTATTGTCTGTTACCATAACAATAGGTTACAAACATTTCTTTCAAGTGCTGAAAAGTGAATCTTCTTCTATTGTCTCTGAGGATAGATTTATACTGACTAAAAGAGCGTTCGACGTCACAAGAAGTAACTGGTACATAATTCAATTTCACAATGTCTGCTGGGGATAAGTCCAAGTTAATCTTCACTGTTGATTCACCACTCATCACAGCAACAACCTTTTGTAGTTCTTCATATCCAGGGTTTTTTGAAAGTACAGTGTCCACCTTAGCTCTTACTGCATCTGCAACTTTACCTCTACCACGATTCAGTTGTTCCACAGTACTATTTATAATTTCAAAACTTTCAGATAGTGAAAGGTGCCTATTTTGGAGACTTTTGAGCGTTTTTATGATGCATGAAAATGTATGCTGAATGTGAGCTAAGTCATTCTTCACACTTATGTCACAGGTAACTGTTTTCGCAGTATCAATTGAGACTGCATCTTCAGAGTCCAATGCAAGGAGAACATTGTTAATAGAGTCTATATGTTCGGCATAATATTCAACTGCTTCTAGCCATGTACCCCATCTAGTTAAAATTGGCTTTGGTGGCAATGGAATTTCAGGGTACATTTCTTTCAACACGTTAACTCTACTGGGAGCTTTGAGAAATACTTTTTTCACTGATGAAATCAACAAATCTACTTTAGGGAAATTGTCTCTGACCACTTCTGCCACACGATGAAATGCATGCGCCACACAAGTAAAATGAGTCAATTTAGGATATACAACAGATAATGCTTGTCCAGCTTTGACCATATAAGGGGCAGCATCGCTAATAAAGAATAACACATTATCGTACATAATACCCTTTGGCCACAGGATACCCATAGCTTCGTTGAACAGTTTAACTATAGTTTTGTTATTGCACTTTTCTAGAACATCACAATGTAAAAGAATTCGTTCAGAATATTGTTCACTTAACAAACCGATAACTACATTACCAACAAGTCTACCTTCTTTGTCGGGAGTCTCATCAATGGAAACCCAAATTGAACTATCTTTAATTTCATCTCTTATCTTCTGTATTGTCTCATCGTAGATGGATGGAGCATACATCTTCCTAAGTGTTGACTCATCCGGGATTGTATGTTGAGTATATTTTTCAAGGAATTCCCTGAAGACCTTATTCTTTAGTTTGTAGAGAGGAATATCAGCAGAGATGAGAGAACGGCACAGGTCGATGTTAAACTCAGATCTTACATTCGATGTTGTTGGTTGTGTTAAAAACAATTGTCTCTGCTTGGAATTTAGTTGTTTGTTGGCCTGATGTTTACTAGTTGTAATGTGTTGTTGCACCAGGAACTTTTGTGTAGATGATACTGCACACTGACACAAATTACAAAATAATATTTTATTGTCAGTTGATAAACCATCTTCTTTAAATTCTGAAATGTAACTTGTTAGTTTTGATTTTAAATTGACTGAATGACGTACTTTTGGCATATTTACCGTCTTTATAGTATGATTTACAAAACTGAACCTATGTGTACTCTGACTGGCATTTAACTGTTGAGCTGCACAACTGAAGTCTGTTAAAAATTTTAAATTAAATTAATACAGTTTTGTAACTTACTTTCCCATTGTTGATAGGACTGCTAATTTTCAAATAACTCTGATGTTAAAGGGATTACTGAACATGTGTTTAAATCTCTATTGTTGAAATGTATTTTTAAAAGTTAATGGAATTTTTTTTTGTTTTATTGTTAAACCTAATATAATATGGACTGTTTTATATGAAATATGGAAAATATATGGAAATTAACGAAAATATGTACTAAACTCTAAAATATGGAAAAATATGGAAAATAAAAGTAGGATTTTTCAACCCTACACATTGTGAAACATAAAGATAATGCAAAATATAAATTATATTAGCTTTATAAGTAAATATGTATTTACATATAAATCCTTTCCCTGCTAATAACTGAATCACATTTTTTTTTATTTATTTATTTATTTTTTTTTACTAAATTGAGTTATAGTCTATATGATTTCGTATTCTAAACATGTAGACTCATGATATTATGAAGAGAAACCCCACATATTCCCATCGACATTTATTTTAGTTAAAGTGTTAAGAAAAAATAATTTGAGCACAAATCTAGGACCTGAGATGTTTTTGTATCTTCTGAAAAAGTTTAGTTTTCTAGATATGTGGGGTTTCTCAATATTCCGGTTTAATTAGTCCCTGATTTAAATTACCATATGCAAATTTTTGTAAAACAAATAGAGAATATAGTGAATGCAGACCTTAATTTTTATATAAATTTCAGAGAGTGTGATTGATACACGTTTATTGCAATTTTGAAGCACATTATCAATGACCTTTCATTTTCTACAGAATTAGATGATGATGATCTGCTGTGGGATAATTACTATCCCATTTGCTTCCTAACAATCAGTATGGTGCATTCAGGTTGCAAGTTTTTTTGTCCAGTTCCTTGCAGGTTAGCAGGTAATTTGTATTAACGTTTTATTAAATTCACTTTTTATAATGGATTAACAACTCTTAAATACCCATTCCTATATGATCGATGTTTTTCTGTCCATAATATTCCTTAACTTTAATGTTCCACCTAAACATGATGCTTGCCAATTGTAGGGGACTTGCTCCTCATGTTATATCTAAGTAATTAAATAGTGGCTTTCTCCTATATCGACGGAGGAGTGTATAGAATGCGAAAAAACACATTTAAAAACTTTCGAGGGCTGATAGAGTAGATAAAAATGAACAATTTCAAATAGTGGTCGAAAATGCTTAGTTGTTTCCTGAAGAACCTAAATTCTTTAATGTTGTAATGCATGAAAGACAGGCAATAAATTGTTCATCATTTGTGCAATTTGGATTTCACAAATTTAATGTAGAAGAATCTCAACAATCTGGTGATTTTTTAATTGGTTATTTTATGACGCTTTACCAACAGCTATGATTATCTAGCATCTGAATAAGATGATGATAATGACGGAGAAATGAGTCTGGGATCCAGCACTGAAAGTTACCCAGCATTTGTCCTTAATAGGTTGAGGGAAAACTCTGCAAAAACCTCAACCAGGTAACTTGTCCCAACCAGGATTTGAACCTGGGCCCACTTGTTTCACAGTCTGGCATGCTGTTACTCCACAGCAGTGGACATTCTGATGTTTTCTGAACATACCACTTAGTCTCATGACTCTTTCACCAGAGAGTAGCAATTGTTCATATTTATATTTCAGGTGCAACACGGGTTTTTCGTGTTGTCCACATTTACATAGGGAATGGAGAATTTCCAAGTGCATGGGCAATAGATACTAGTAGTACATTTACATAGGAGTTGCAACACCGGTGCTGGTATTTTGTGCAAAGACTTCATTATTTCAAAGTCCTGGTGTATGTGCAAAAGGGCCAAGCCATTTAATCTCTCTTCAGTCATAGTTGAACGAAGGTAAGTCTTCACTCTTTTAAAAGAAGAAAAAGACCATTCTGCTGAACATGTAGTTACTGGTAAAATTGCAATTATTTGTAGAAGCTTGATTGGTACCATTCTGGTGTAATACCTATTTTACACTATAAACTAGGAACTGAAAAATTTTCCTATCTGTAAACATTTAGTACAGATAACATACCAAAAACAACTTTTTTTTGGTAGTAATAATGATGTAAACATGTTTTTCCATGAAAATCTCATTCTACATTTTTTAAATCTCATATTTTTTCTACACATTTTGTAGTGAAAATATAAAATACAATCAGTACTGATATGTTTTATAATAAATAAATTAACACTTAAGTAATAAGTTCAGTAACAGTAAATTTTAAATGTTTCAATAATAATTCCAAGATACACAGAAATACAAATTATCATGAGTAATAATTATATACAAGAAAATATCACATCCCAAAAGTACTTTCCTCTTCTTGGCCACTGCAATCAACGGGCATCAAACACCACCACTGTTTATGAAGTTAAGGTAAAATTTAGTCATTAAGAGAAAATGTGTGAAAACAAGAAAATATAAGAAAGAGAAATTATTGCTATGACAAATAAAACATTGCTTACAACTAAAATTAAGAAGAGAAAGATCAATTTTATTCTAGTAACTTCATAACTGAAAAGGGTTAATTTCTGCACAAAAAAAAAAAACACTTGTGTTATATACTCTTCTCATCATCATTTTCTAATTCTAACCCTAAGAATGTGTCATTTATTCTCTTTTAATAATATTTGTTCAACTGAAAAGTGGACGGAAGGAGCAGCTACAATAACAATAATAATAATAATAATAATAATAATAATAATAATAATAATAATAATAATAATAATACGAGGGGGATCCAGGAAATAACGACCGTTTTGTTGTAATAATTAAAAAAAATATATTTATTTGAAAAAACAAAGTCTGTTACATAACTGAAGCTTCCTTTACTTCTCTACATAATCACCACCTACATTTAAACATTTGTCGTATCTGTTCACTAGCTTTAGAATTCCCGTGTTATACTCCTCTGCCGCCAGTTCATTAAGCCAGGTGTTCACTGTCTTCTTCAACTCTTCATCACTTCCAAAACGCGTATCACCCAGAAAGTCTTTCAGCTTAGTGAAAAGGTGAAAATCGCTAGGAGCAAGGTCTGGACTATAGGGCGGATAATCAAAGATTTCCCAAACGAATTGATCCAGCAATTCTCGAGTTGAAGCAGCAGTGTGCGGGCAGGCGTTGTCGTGAAGAAACACAACTCCTCTCGAAAGCATTCCTCGCCTCTTGTTTTGGATGGCTCGCCATAGTTTTCGTAAAGTCTCACAATAACGATTTGCATTGATCATACTGCCTTTTGACATGAAATCCAGCAAAAGAACACCTTTGCGATCCCAAAAGACAGTAGCCATGACTTTTTGTGTTGAGAGAGTCTGTTTGAATTTTCTCGGTTTCTTGGGTGATGAGGGATGATGCCACTGACGTGATTGGCGCTTGGTCTCTGGGGTGTTGTGAGACACCCAGGTCTCATCACCAGTCACAATTTGATCAAGAAAGGCGTCTCCATCTGTGTGATATCGCATCAAGAATGTCAATGCTGAGGCCATTCTCTGAGTTTTGTGTTGGTCACTCAGTTGCCGTAGAACCCATCGTGCACAGATTTTGTAGCAGCCAAGATGTTGCGACACAATTTCACCAAGCAAAGAACGAGAAATGTCAGGAAAGGCAATATGCAATTCGTCGAGTGATGTGCGCCTGTCTTGCAAGATTCTGTCGTTCACTTTAGTCTTCAGGTCTTCTGTGATGAGTGATGGGCGTCCGGGTCGAGTTTCATCGTGGACATTTGTTCGCCCATTGTTGAACATTTCGCACCATTTTCTCACATTTCTTTCATTCATTACAGTATCAGCATACACTTCTTTCAACTGCCGGTAAATTTCTGCAGGTTTCAAATGTCGGGCACTCAAAAATCGAATCACACTCCTCACCTCACAGTCGGCGGGATTATCAATCACGCCGTTCATTTTGAAGTAACACAAAATGCACAATGGCGACTTGTTGCAACCAGTACTCACAACATTATGAGACCACATGTTAAGGATGCCAGTTGACCTTCAAACAAGGAAGGGGAGTCAGCTGCGCGGCGGGTATGTGCGAACGATCGTTATTTCCTGGATCCCCCTCGTAATAATAATAATAATAATAATAATAATAATAATAATAATTATTATTATTATTATTATTTATTTATTGATATTTATGTGCAGGTCAACAGCGGTTGGCCAATAAAAATCCAGCACAGAGACAAAATAAAAACACTATTAAACTGGACAGCAGTGTTTACAAATTAACTATAGAACAGAAACAGCATAATAAACAACTATAGAAGAACAAACTTACAATGGTTAATTGATATAAAAATAAAAACCAATATAAATTCTAATTAATGATGTAGTATGGTATAAATATGACAGAAAAATAACATAGAATAATTATATTTATATATTATATGCAAGAATTTGACACTGTCGTGAATAAAAGTTCATACATTAAATGGATTGAAATCACATCAATGCATGTTAGCATTTTTAATGCGTATGGATATTGGAGAGAGAGAGATTTTGAATTTCTAATATAGAAAAGTTTATGATCTCATGTTTTTCATTGTAATACGAAATATGACGTTACTTATGAAAGATTCAAAATTAATGTCTCCCTTGAGAACCCTACACAAGAACAAGAAACCAAGTTAATGTCGTCTAGAATAAAAACTTCGACATTTAAAGTACTAACATTTTAGCCCCTCCCATGGACTTCACCTTATCGTGGTGGGAGGGTTCAGTACCCAATGAACCAGACAGCTAGGTCAGGGGAGCTGGTTATACTAGCTAACTGTCTAGCAAAAGGCGAGGGGAAGCTAAGAGTAGTCCACAACAGGCAGACGCAACTCATCAACCAAGGAGAAGGCAGTGCGTCTAATGAGAGCAACCTGAAGAAGATGCCCTGCATGTTGGAGGCAGCGAGGTGGTAGCCCCACTACCAAACTTATCATGTGTTGCGCTCGTAACACCACCAGGGGAAATTTAAATTACTGAAATATTATCTTCAAGAAAATAGCCGGACTGATGAAATGAGGAGAAATTGGCAAGAACACTTAGTGAGAATGCCAGAAGAACAGATGCCAAAAATAATATACTCACACAATTCAATCAGATTTAGAAGTAGAAGAAGACCTTTACTGAGATGGAGAGACCAATTTTATTCTCTTGAAGACGGAACCCAACAAGCCTAAACCTTGAACAGGATTATGATGATAACATTTTAGCTGATAGCTACACCTGGAGTTATTGGTCAGAAATCTGAATGAATGTAAAATACCAAATTCAATATATATAACTTCTCTTTAAACCAGTCATACGACTTTTTGAAATCTACGAATAAACTGATGTACTGTGCCCTTATACTCCCATTTTTTTCTCCAATATCTGACGAATACAAAAGAAAATCTGATCAATAGTCGATCTATTACGCCTAAAACCATATTGATGACCCCCAATAATTTCATCTAAGAGTCCACTGCAAGAATGATGGATGTCATTTGGAATACATTTTTCAGGAGAAGCAATTGAAAGTTTGAAATGCTTAGCGCTCAAAGCTTAACTGTGATTTTCCGATCATTACTGGACAATGACTATCAGTGTTAATGCCATATTGCTCTCTATACACATTCTATATGTCTTAAGCTATGCATTGACAGTCTTGGTTCATTTTCGACAAGAAAGTGACATCCATCATTCTTGCAGTGGACTCTTCATATGGAATTAATCTTCTCAAAAGAATATTGGACAAAATTTTGTATGACGTCAATAAATGTGATATTCCTCGAAAGTTACTACAGCTAGTATATTTCCCCCTTCTTAAAGATAGGTACAATTATGGACTCCTTCCATTGTTCTCATACAATTTTCTTTTCCCAAATAGCAAGTATATCAAGACATGCAGCATAGTATAACCAAGTACCTGGCAATTTTTTATGGCAATGACCATTTGATTCAAATTTTAATGAAAACAAATGAAAATTCTTTATTCTCTAGTAACTCTCTAATCCATGATTTTACAGTGCATGCATGCAGTCAGTGAGTTATTTACTAAAAGCTAGTCAGCTGACTCACTCAATGCATATCAATATGCAGTAGTTGCACTGAGAACAGATCTGCATGCCCAGCATGTTTTTTTTTTTTTTTAAGGTGCAGTTTATGATTTGGTGGAGGTGGATTACAATTATACTTTTAATGGAATACAATTTATAAGATTATTAGTGGAAATTTTGATATAAAATTGGATTTAATTCCAATTTTTTTAAGATTGTAAAGATTATTTTAGCTCTAAAATATGTATACATTACCCATCGCTCTCATTAGATTTATTAATTAAGATAAGTCATACAGTAGTGGTTGTACAGGAAAGTGTAGCTAGAATGAAATATATAATACAGATTAGATCTTTGTAGTCAAGAATTTCATTTGCACTGAAAAGTTTCCCATATGATTCGGTATAATCTGATATTATATATAAGTATTATGTATTTTTTTATTTTTCGGTCTTAAAGGATTTGAGTAATTATTTTAGTTATTGTTTTGTTGTTATTGTTTAGTCAACTGTCAGAAGACAGGTCTGAACCTCACAAATGATATCAAGAAGGGACCACTTATAAGGCAACTAGGCCAGGAGATAATGGGGTAGGGTGGCCAGTTCCTTTCCCCCTCCATTGCATACATAGCCGACTAGCTACATATTACACTAGTCAGACTTTAGATGCATACAAACAATTTGTTCTTCCTCTGACCCATATCGTCAAGTGAAATGTACTGCCTGATAATAAATATAAATATCAGCCAGAACCTCAATCAGAGGATTACGGTTTTGTAATTAATAACATTTATTTGGTAGTGAGATGCTATTCGATTTTAATAGTATTTGGCTTTTCAAAAAATTAATTTATTCGTATATTAATATTTTACTTCTATCTTCTTAGTTTTTATTTTATTAATATGAATATTAAGGGGGCTAAGCTTTTTAATATATATATATATATAAAGAAGACATGAAAGCAAGAATTAGAGAAGCCTGTGGGTCTCTCAGCTGTGCTGAAGTGCAATCACGGATGTTAAGAGGTGCTGAGAACATTGTTTAGCACAGGGTGGCGGACATTTTGAACACTTAGTATGTAGAGTGTACGTACATAAACAACATACAGCATTTCTCAGAAGATACCATTTTTGTTGGTTTGTGATTAAACAATAAAATTTAGAAAAAAAAAAAAGTTTCAGTGAAAGTAGTTTCTTTTTAAAAGCAGTTTCCAATGGTACCTTCAATGACCCATGTTCTCATTTGAAATTTCGAAGTTGACCACAGCTACTTCCGGTTTATTACGGGGAATGGTACTACCACCAATTGATTCTTTACATAGGTTTTGGTTATCAAAATTTTTTATGAACAACCAGTATCACATAGTTTTCGAGAAAAAAGGCTGATACAGGTGGTCTAAAATACCTGGCATATATATATTATCGCAAAACAAATTTACACATGCAGACATACATATAAAGTAGATGATGGAAGTTTAAAACATAGAATTTACAGTAAAGCATGAATTTATTTTTTACTGTGTGAAATAACTCTTAACAGGCACACAATTTGGGAAATATTAGGCCTACAACTCGAAGACTAAATCCCATCTGAACATGAAGATGTTTATGAAATGTTTTATTGATTTGTTTTCTATGTTTCCAGATACATTCATCTTATAATGTTTACAGTCTGGTAAATTGAATAATTCTAATCATTTGAAACACTGAGGACTACACAGAAAGAATTTTGGAAAATAAAAGCAACATTATAAGCGCTTTGTAAAGGATACATCTCTTGGTCCTCTTCTTGTACATGATACGATAGCCACACTCACGACATCGAATTGGATCTCGAGGTCTAATTTCATTTTCATGGTGACATTCTGAAATAAAATAACCACTTTTTGTGCTAAAAGTTCGAATAATAACAATATTACAAGTAAAATCTTCAACTTTCTCATTTACAGCAAACAGCAATCAACCGATCATCTCTGCATCTCTGGAATGCACAACAATTACAACAATGCAAAATTAAGAATCATGTAAGTTGATACACATATATTCTTAGGTATCTCCAGTTTGTTAATCTTAAAGAAATGAATGAAACAGTGGAACATAATTTCTAAAATATGTAATGTTTTTCCAAGTGGTGGTGGCAGTGGTGAATTCAGAGATTTCAATTCCTTTAAGAGCAGTCTGAATTATCGCAAATTCCGAATTGGTGGGGTTACAATGTATTCGGCAATAATTCTTCCATCTTTTGTTGTATTCGAGAGAGAGAGAGAGAGAGAGAGAGAGAGAGAGAGAGAGAGAGAGAGAGACGGGGGTGGTGGTGGGTAGTTGAGGGAGAGATGGGAGAGAAATAAAGAATGCGATAAAAAATGTTTGTAACAGAAATACCACAAACTACTA
The DNA here is from genome assembly GCF_040183065.1 of Periplaneta americana. Taxonomy (NCBI): domain Eukaryota; kingdom Metazoa; phylum Arthropoda; class Insecta; order Blattodea; family Blattidae; genus Periplaneta; species Periplaneta americana. The sequence goes on from NC_091131.1 coordinate 116,942,870, forward strand.
AGAACTTCTACATACTCCTATCTTAAATTACAGCTATGCACTTTAATAACTTTTATTACCAACTAAAATGAACTTAGAAATATATGTGGTGATTACTTTCACGTGTTAATATTGAACTAAGTTCATAAATACCTAGGTATTTAGATATTCATACCTAGATATTTATAAACTTACTTCAATATTAACATGTGAATGTAATCATAACATGTTACCAGTATATTCCTAAGTGCTTGGTGTTAAAAGTTGTATAATCAAGCTGTATAAAATGAACAGCTGAGTAGAAAGATTCTGGAAAATATTTTAATTTTATAGTATGTTGTCATTCATACAAATACGAGAAATAATGTAAAATAAATGTTGGCATGCAAAGAAATTAGAGAACCTGCTTTTCATCAAATATGCTATATGAGAATAGAACACTTACCACCACATGTGTATACCATTGGAGTTTTCACTGGTTCTTTGGTCTGGTCCATAATCAGTGTAAAATTCTACAATGAAGAAAAAATATTATATAACTTGATTTTATATATATATATATATGGTGGAAATGAAATAGCCTTGTAGATTTCCAGAGTGAATAGCTCATGTTGTATGTAGCAAAAAGCTATATTATTATAATGATGGAAAGTTTATAGTTTTTTCCCAAATGTTTAACAATCTCTTATTCAATAACAATTTCGTTGATGTTCCTTTGTCTATAGAAATTTCGCTACAGAACTGGATTCATCCATAATTTATTGTACTTTAAGAGCACAAAACAAATAAAATGACATTGAACATGTGAGATGTATGCCAAAAAACTATCTCAATTTTTTTAGGCCTAAGCCTAAAAATACATGTATAATAGCCTATTTAAATTATAGAATTACACTGTAATACAATTATGTGGCACAGAACTTCTAACAAGTTTTGAACACAAACTTAAATATATTCACATCTAAAAATCAGACACTAAAAAGAAAACAAATTCTATTTTCTGTAAGTGGTCAACCATTTTTAACAACATCAGTACCTTTAATGTAGCAGTGACTTATTTCAATGACCTTCAGATCAGTTGCACCTACATCAGCATGAGGTTCTGCCTTTTCCCTAGAGTTGCTGCTGATATCAAACCAGTAATAGACAGCAGAAATATTTTTAGCAGACTTGCCAGCAAATAGGAATTGCTGTTTCACAATTTGCAGGTGTTTGATTACACTGTTTTCTAGTGTATGAAAGTGAAATCAAACACTAACCTAATGCCTGTGCACATAAAAACTAGCAGGATATTTTGCTTAGTGTCCATATTCATTAATCCCTATTCACCGATACAATGGGGTACTGATTTCTCTTTCCTGCTCGTTTCGTTAATCTCTGACATCTATCGCAAAAGACAGCAATATTACAAAGCCGCAGCTATTTGCTATTGGTTCTTGCCATATGCAGGAGATTCGCTGACATCATTACCCATAAATCAGCCATGTGTTGCTGTTAAATGACGATTAGTTGATATGCTTCTCAAAGTGTTTCAATAACAATCAGAAATGTGCTACACTTTGTCTCTGAGGTTTTGTTAAAATGTGTCTTTCTTCATAAACTTTTTCATACAGGTATTTGAAACTGTCCACTTGTTCTACTGCCTCGTTTCGAATTCGCAAGTTTACTTACTTTATTTTTCTTCCAATAACCATGATCTTCATCTTGCTTGCATTTATCTTCATCCCATACTGCTCACAGCTGTCATTTAGCTCCAGTAGCATATCCCTTAGCATTAGCTCCTCTTCTGCTAATAACGCCATATCTTCAGCAAATCTTATGCATTTTATCCTTCTTCCTCCAACTATTACCTCTCTCATGTTCTGAAAACAGTTCTTCACCAAATCCTCCAAGTAGAGGTTGAACAGGGTAGGCGATAAAGGGAATCCTTGTCGTACTCCTTTCCTTATTTCACTTCCTTCAGATATTTTTTCTTCTATCCTGGCTTTTGACTCGTTTCATATAAAGATTACTGAACAGCCTCCTCTCTTTCCAATCCATTCTCTTCAGGATGTCCATCAGTTTGTTCCAATCCACTCTAGCAAACGCCTTTCCACAAATACTATATATATATATATATATATATATATATATATATATATATATATATACTTTTTTTTATTCTTCTCTAGGTATATTTCGCAGATTGTTTGTAACAGTCCAATTGCATCCATTGTACCTTTTCCTTTACTGAAACCAAATTGCTCTTCATCAAACTATCCTTCCATCTTAGAATATAAACGTCGATTCAGTATTCACAGAAGAATCTTTGCCGAGTGTGATATCAGGCTGATAGTCCTGAACTTGTTACATTTCTTGGCATTATTTTTCTTCGGTACTGGAAGCAACACAGTCTCAGCAAAATCTTCAGGTCATTCGCCTTTCTCATATATTTCGTTGCATAATCATAGAATTTCCTTCTTGTCTTCGCCCAAGCATTTCACTAACTCAATGGGGATTCCATCAACTCCTGTTGCGTTACTATTCTTCATTTCCTTAAGTGCTAGTTGAACTTATTCTTCTAAAATAGAAAATCCTTTTTCGTCTTCAGTTATGATTGCTTCGTCTTCTATGACTAAATTATCTGGACGATTCCCTGTCTCATATAACTCTTCTACATATTTCGTCCATGTGTTCAGTATGCCTTGTGTGTCTGTTATTTCATTTCCTATTTCGTCTTGTATCAACCACATGAATTAATTTTCTGTTTACATATGTGTATATATATATATATATATATATATATATATATATATATATATTTCTTTATTGAGGACTTCGCCATCCTCTATTGAATATTGTATAATCGAATGACTTTTATATAGTCATAATGTAGATAGCCTACATATTAATGGAGAAAAATTCGTTCGGGAATCGAACCCAGGGCCCTCAGCTTGGTGTACTGAGTGCTCTTACCATCTGAGCTATGCTGGAACCCGATCCACAGCACCACCCGAACTCTCCTCCTTTGTATCGTCAATGGCCTATTACCTGATTTTTAAATATATAGGCTAGGTAAATCTCTCTATAAATACCAGGTCATTCCTTTTCTCTTTAGATCCTATACTTCTTTATATTTTTCTTTCATCTAGTCTTCCTTGGCCTTATCAGTTTCTCTTCTTAGTTTATTGTTTAGTTTCCTGTAGTTCCTTCTACCTTCTTCCATGTTGATGCTTTTCCATTTTCTTCTTTCCTCCATCTTCTCCAACATTTTCCCCCTGACCCAAGGTTTCTCACTCCTCCTCTGTATCCTATATTGTTTCTTCTGCTGTTTTCTGTACACAGCTTTTTAGATGAGACCAGTAGCCTACTCATTACTATTCTCAAGTGTGATTTCTAATGTAGCACCTTTCTCTTGAAAATTTGCTTCAAATTTTTTCTTATTTCCTCTTCAGTTTTTCCATGACAAATTTCGTCACTAGTCTTTCTCTTATTTTTTTCAGACGAATACCTAATTCGCCTATCAGCAGAACATGATCTGAATTAATATCCATTCCTGGTAGTAATTAGTAAAGTCTTTTAAGGAATTTCGGAATCTTTCCTGTACCAGTAGACTATATTATAGACTATCTGATATACGCAATCGTCCCTTGTGCATGTCCATATGTATTTCTTCTTCGTTTATGTTGTTGAAATAAAATAATGTATTTCCAACAATCATTGCATTTCATTTACAAAATTCACGAAAGATTCTCCTCTGTCGTTTCTTTTTCCCTAATCCATATTTTCCAACTGCTCTTCCAACTTGTCCTTCTTCTACTATTGCGTCCCAGACGCCTATTAGGATAATGCATGCTTCTTTCTTCTTCACAATGATGTCTTCTGTCTTGTCATAGCTTTTTCTCCACTTCTTCGTCTACTAATCCAATATGTGGTATGTACATTTGTACTAGCAGTCTATTTTCTTCCCTAGTAATCTCACCATTATCATCCGGTCATCTACATAACGCACTGATATCACTTTATCTTTCACACAGGGGCCGCAATAATACACAAACACAATGACTTCCTTCGCACTCACCACTTGAATAAAATAACTTAAATGCATCACTCACCAACTCAATGTGGAGTAAAAACTAAATGTAAAAGTACCATAACCTAACATTATAGCTCGTCCAGAAATCTGATGTAATTATTTCTTGTTACAGGAAATGTTATACTTAATTCTACAAATATCAAATTAAATAATGGTAGATAATACCTAAGTAATTATGATAACCAAGTAATTTACTTGCTATAACACCACACAATTTTTTTAAAAATCTAGACTTCTTACGATATAGTACATAGTAGTATAGTACCACAATGGTCAACTTGTGAAGTCCAGCAATGCCAACCGTCAAACATGAACGTCAATCCACAGGATGTGGGCTAGATCAAATATGTAACAGATATGTCGGGGTTATAGGCTTTGAGGTTAACAACTTTTGTCAGGTTTACTACGCTGCCATCTAGTTGTTACATAAGGAGTCACGTCATAATTCCCATTTGAATTGCATTAGCGACTGTGCTGCCATCTCGTGTTCGTTTACGGCGGACGTGTGGCGATCCTGGCGGTTGTTCTCTTCAAAGTGCTGCTGATTTTAACGTAGCGAGGAGTTATCCGTTACATATATGATCTTGGGATGTGGTCAATCGTGTGAATTTACCTCAGTATGGCAGAATTCCCCTAAAATGACATTTATTTTGAAAAATTTCCCAATAACAATAACAACTCAAAGACGTTTTGTTTTATATAGTAACAACTATTAAGAAATTTATAAGTCACGAGATGGCACAGCGAAACTGTTTCGCAACGCGGGAATTTCAACACATGTGGGCCGCACAACATCCACATGGCATTCATGAAACGCCTATGCACTCATTGAATGTCGGAGTTTGGTGTGAACTATCAGCAGAGAGACGGAACAGTGAACACTGCACTTTCCAACAATGTGGCCTCCGCGATCTCCAGATTTCAATCCGGCCGACTTTTGGTTGTGGGGTTACCTTAAAGAACGAATTTTCCTGACACATCAAACAACCCTATTGCAACTGAAAGATGCCATCTCGCAAGAAATTGCCAATATTCCAAGACATTATCTGCAAAATGCTGTGCATGGTGTCGCAGACTGAATGCTGTACGTTGAACAAGAGAACGGCGGACATCTTCCCATTGTTTTGTAAACCCCGTTGTTTGCCCAACATTGTGATGTTTTTGTTTTTTTCCCTATCTCAAATATTATAATATTTATAGCGGTTCAATGTTTGAACTGATTTTTTAAATATTCTATACAATACCCTAGATCATATATGTAACAGATATGTCGGGGTTAAAGGCTATGAGGTTAACAACTTTTGTCAGGTTTACTACGCTGCCATCTAGTTGTTACATAAGGAGTCACGTCATAATACCCATTTGAATTGCATTAGCGACTGTGCTGCCATCTCGTGTTCGTTTACGGCGGACGGATGGCGATCCTGGCGGTTGTTCTCTTCAAAGTGCTGCCGATTTTAACGAAGCGAGGAGTTATCTGTTACATATATGATCTAGGACAATACTAACAAATGGTGTATTTTTTTACGTTTTTATTTGTGTCGACTATATTCATGATTTTATTGAATGTCATTCTACCATCTCTCCCTTAGCAACTTTTACGGACTGGAAATAATCTGGGAAAAGCTGTCACTCAGAGTCCTGGAAAAAATTGAAAACGTCAAATCTCATTTTCTCAAAAGTGCATTGAGTGTTTGGAAAACGGAACCAACAAGAATGGTCTACGAACTGGCTAAAGAGACTTTCTACATTGAGAATCTCAGAACCCGAATGCTACTGCCTTCTACGGAACCCGACATTGAACACCTGAAGTGAAGAGAAGAGAAGCAAAGGGGAGAGAGATAGACCCTGATTTCTAAGCCACCAACACAACGTTGGAGAGAAACTAGATCAAAGAAAATCGGGAAAGACACGTCCTACAAGCCTCTCCAATCACGGTTTTCATCACAAAATATGCAGGGATAAGACATATAACGCCAGTGATAGTTGCGTATGTGAATTGTGTGGCCGGTGTTGTGACATATCACATAATAGTGTGCCATAACAGACACTGAGCGAATATAGGCCTAGTAGAAACTAAACTTCAATGCCCATTCGGGCGATCATTTCATTATTATTATTATTATTATTATTATTATTATTATTATGTCACTGGTTTCTGTCTGTTTGTCAGTTAAGTGTGTTTTTTTCTCTCTTTTCTCTTGTGTGTTAGTGGCCTGAATTAAGTTAAGTAGTGTATTTAGTGAACTGTCTTTGCAAATTTTATATTATATTATTGGCGAAGACTACGCCGTACACGAGCCTGGCTCTACGGTAGTGGCTAGAAACATTTTTTGTTGTATACTTTTTAATTTGTACTCACTTTGCTTACTAGCTAAATAAATAAAACATTACAAAAAATAAATAATGTTCATGTGTATCGAAGGGAAGAGTAGTTACCGATCCCTGGATTTCATACTTATTTCTTTGTTTATTTAGTTATTTATGTGCTTAATAACTTCCATATGAAGTTGTTATAATTATTTAGGATGTCCTACTGTCTTTGGAGTTGACCATAGAAGTCCGAATAAAATAACGTACAACAATAATTTTATAATCATCAGATCAGAGTGAAATTATAATAAAAAATCTGTACAATTTATAAACTAATTTAATATTTATAGATCAGATGATATATAAATTGTTCTGCAATATTCATACCTATTCTTCACGTTCCATTTTTCAGTCCCCCCACTGAGGACTTTAAAATCGCTATAGGGCATTTGGAATTCCAAAAAGAAAAATTAGCATCGCAAATATCAGATCACCAGAAAAGAAAACACTTATATATCCATGTTGAATTTTTCGTACACTACTTTTAACACTTGAATATAAATAATTGATTAAATGGCGATCTTACTCGTGTTAATTGTGTAAGCATGTGCGGTTTACAGCTGTTTCGGTGCTTCTTCACACCATCCTCAGAGCCTACACAATTAACACGAGTAAGATCGCCATTTAATCAATTACTTATTATACAGTTTTTGGAAACTTTAGTCTTACGCTCCCACGTTTAATATTTTATTAAAGACGATTATTTACAACCTGATTCTGGATCTCGCAGAATGAAATGTGCAATATGGTTGGAATTATAATAAAGATGAAATGAACGGGAAAATCTCGAGAAAAACCTCTCACGTACGTTTTGTCTACCATAAAAAAATTCCTTCGTAATTTAGACGGGGATCGAATCCAGGTCTCCGCGGTGGAAGATAGAGTGGCCAACCACCTGGCTACGGGAATTAAAAATGCCTTTGTCTGTTGTGCTGTATGCAATATAATTATGTCATCAGTGATCAGGTCTGTCTGTATGCTCGGCCATTGCCTACGTTATAGTATTCATTCATGCGTAGGCAATGGCTCGGCTTGTGGTTACGTACAAGTTTGGACAATGGTCACCTAATAGTGTGATTTTTTAGTTGAGTTACGTTGGCTACTCTGGTATGAAGAATTGATGCTAAATAACTTGATGCTAACGATCAACTTTTCTTTTCATTTTATTTCATCTTGATACTAGATATTCTCATACAGATTCTAACAGGCGCCAATCATAGGAAGTGTTGTGAATTTGTTATCTGATGCTCGTGTAACGCTGTTGGTAATTGGTCAATGGAAATAGCTTGAAACGCTGGAAATTTGAACCGAAGGTATTCAAAAAGTTAGTACGAAAGTAAATGGATTGTGAAATGTTGTAAGTTACCAAAAAAAGTGTATGTTTGATGAAGTGAAGGTAAGGAAGTTTTATTCTAAGTATTCAGAGAATATTTGGTTTACGGTTTGTATTTAGAAATTGGTTTATTTCAGAATTATCACATTTTGTTTTTATATTATGTCATTTTGTGAACGATAACGACTTTGATGGTTCAAATGTTTAATTGATCTTACTTTGAAATATTTGTGTTGGTCGTGTATATATCGAGTCTTGTTATATATTTAAAACTCTCTTCTGACTATAGATACACTATTATCATTTTCTTGAGATGACTTGCCTGTTTTGTTGATGTAGAGAGACATTGGAATGGGATAGTAGCTAGTCTAGACTACCTTAATGTGATACTTATTTTAAAAAATAATTTATAGCTTTAGTTCCTAGGCCTCTAAAAGTAACTGACATAAAATATAGTATTTATGTATTCTGTTGTTGCCCGATTAGAGTAATCTTAGCCAAACCGGTTACAGTGGTAGAGTATTCGTGACAAAATCCGGGAATATTGATCAAGATGCTACGACCTTTGCAATTTAGAACCCTTAAGAGCAGTACACTAAATAGGCTGACATATCTCATTAGCGAAATAGGCCTAGGCCTACTTATTGTTAAGTAGAATAAATTTCAGAACACGGATACCTTTCTTTCCTTTTACTTGAAAATTCCAGTCTTGTGCACATAAAATAAATTATTGTCACTGAAAAGTGCCTTTTCGTAAGCATAATGATGCGCTTCGACAAACATAAATCTTCTCTTTAGTATTTTAAGATAATTATTGTCAGTGAGGTATCCATATACTGAATACCTTGAACTTAATTTTTTGAAACATGATGTGCAGAGAAAGGAAAACCTCCCCTCATTCTGTGCAGCATTCTGTGTGTCTTGCAGAATCTCCAAAGAAAAAATAAAGATATAAGCTTACCAGTAATCAGAAAACTGAATACACGGTGGATTACCCAAAAGCCTCATTGTAATTACAGTCATCGAGAAAGCCTAAAAACTCGTATGATTCTGCTACTGTCTGAAATAAATCTCATTCTGGCAAAAAATTTCTGAATGTGAATAACCTACATGTTACATTTTTGCGTGAGTTGAATTGTTCCTAAATTTTCTATTCAATAAAACTGACATGAATAATTTTTATTTCTAGTGCATTTTTGGCTGACAATCGTTTTGCGCTTACGTGTTTTTCTCTCCAAATTCTGTAATTTAATTTTACTATACCAGTAACAAAATTGAAATCCAAAACCATCTTTTAAAATGTATTTATTTCTAATAGTATCGTAAACAAAGGAAGAAAGCAGCATTTACGTCATATAACAAAAAAAAAAGGCAGTTACTTCCACTTTTGCATATACTTCGTAAAATGACAGTATCTGCTGTACATAATCAAAATTATTTGAGGAAAATTTCAATTTCTGATGCCATAAAATAAATTTTCTTGCTAATTTTACAACTACGGTAACTTACTCTGTTAATTTTAACTCAGTCCAGAAAGGAAACAGTAGTGGGAAATATATTTAACTTTGAACGCGTTTTTCTCAGTTTTGAAGTTCATGAAGTTACTGCCTTTCTCCTTAGGACGGCAGAATAATTAATAATAGCTGTACTTGGAGAAAAAATTACAGGGCCATTTCGTCTCTATGTGCCATCTACTATAGATTTAACTTAGACCTCATGATTTTTTAATTATTGCATGCCCCATGGAGTAAACAAAAGAATTAGTTTGAGTTTTTTGATCCCAAAGATGGTGTTTTTTCTTTTTGTATAGGCTATGGAAAATTACACCCGATTTCGTGCATATTTTATGAAAGAAAAATACATAGCCCTAACTTCAAAACTATTATACATAGCTAGCCATAGATTTGCTCAAATGCATGTTTTTCTTATAGCTTACATGTTGACCATCTGTGGTAGGAATTTGAAGATGAATGAAAGACCAAGATCAGCAGAAATGAAAATTTGAATGTAATATTGCATGAAACTATTCATGATTTACAGGCAAGGAACAGGAAAGTTTAATTATTATGCTCACGAAATACTGTTAATCTCAGCTGATACAGAACTTACAACTATAAGCAATTGAGATATATTCTAAAGTTTTTTTTTTTTCTTTTTCTTTCCAGATTTACCGGTAGGCTTATCTGGAATAAAAATAGGTAGCTGCATCGAAATGATTTTTATTAAATGTTCAGCACATCACCACCACTCCTTAACAACACCATATTTTGTTTTTGGCCTCGGAGAAAATATAATATAATGATACAATGAGGCAGGGAAGATTGTCGTAAAAATTTAGTATTTTCCCTGGATAAAAAATGCAATATGACGTTGCTGCGATGTGACGGTGATGTGTAAACATTTACCCGATTTTTATGGTAAACTGTTCATTTTGTGAGAACTTTTAAGTGCACTTTTTTGACCAGTTAATACTATTCAGTGTAATGCTTCTATAAAAACTGCACAGAAAAATTCACTGTTTAATTATTACCTATAGTCTCGTTTATACAAGAATTACGATTTAGAAACTTCATTTAATTTCTTTCTAGAAGTGATGATGATTCAATGTGTAGACTCATCCAGTTGGTTTCTTTGGCTGGCACAAACAAAATTTCTGGATTTGGTGTTCGGTGGAAGAAGAAGGGGAGAGGAGAGAAAGAACAGATCCCTTTGGATGGAGAAAAATTTGTTTGAACTTCCTAAATTCAAGGTCTTCAGAAGAATGCAAACGACTTGCACTGATACCAAACTTCAGACTTGTTGCTATTGGTTATATGAAAATTGTGACAAAACCAGAATCACTGGGACTCCAATCTTCTGTGAAAGCATCCTGTTTGGAAACTGTTTCTATACTTGTTTTAATGCTGTAAGAGGAGGCTTGAAATTCTGACATCGGTGGAAGAGAATGAAATTTCTGAATTCCTGAGATGGTTTCTAAGACATTGAACCAGAATAATTCACTTTCTTTTTCTTTATGTTCGTGTGTTGTGCAAATTTCAAAGTGGATTCCGGGAATATATATATAGATTTTTTTTTCTTGCAAAATCATGAAGTTGTCTTGAGTATCATGATGTTTTCATATGGCTTTTGTAAGCTTGCTTTAGCAGGCCTAGCAAGCATTTTGGCAGTACGTGCAAGCTCATCACAAGCAGTTTTACCCTGTGCTGTAGCAAAATAATGCTATTCTGCATCAGTATTATCAATATTGTAATATTATTATTTAGTTGGATAGGCTACTTGCTGCCATGGAAGCTTCTACTTCTGAAGATTAACATGCTAATTAAAAGACACAATCTACATTTAAGTTTTGTCAGCAACACGGACTACTCCCTTCTGATTCTAAAAAGATAGTGTATGCTGTGGTGAAAGAAGGAGTTTATCTAGCTAAAGTAAGAATAGTTTGAGTCTCATATCTCTCATATCTTACACAAGCAATAAGAAAGAACCAGTTAATGACCCAGATGATATGGACGAGAGCAATGAATGTTGTAATGTGAGTAACAACCTGCATATTAAGAAACAGCCATCAAATCCACATACATTGAATAATCCTATAAAAACCTTGTTAAGTAATGAAACTAACTTTTTAATAATATTATAAGTTATACTTTTACACGTAAAAAAATAATATTACGTACTTAACAATAATGTAGATCTATGGGCCACATAGATCTTGCAGTGATGTCAGCAATTTCGTCATATAGGCTACAGGTAACACTCATGGCAATTTACGTAACATTTTTACACAGATGTTTTGCACGTTGAAGTGTGGATAAATTTTTTGGGCCCTCTGCATAATATTGACCTTGTGAAGAAGTATCTCCTAAGTGAAAAAGCTTATCCAACAAAAGAAATAAATAAACAACAATTATTATCTCATACCTCTACTCGAATGCAAAAATCCAAAAGAGTAGAAGTTAAGCTTACCAAATGGAAAAGCATCGAAGAAAGAAGAAGTACGTCTACAGTAATATCTGTTTAATCCAGGCTTAACTTATCCGGATAGGCAAAAATTGTGCATTTTATATCACATTACAAAAATCATCAGTAAATTCAACAACTCAGGATGCTTATTGTCAAGGACGATATTAACAAAAGAGTAGGAAACAGTAAAATAGATGGGTATTTTAAACCCGTTTCTACAGCAAATGTTCTGAGTGATACAGAGCAAGATCAGTCAGGCAAATCTGTTATAATTATTTGGTATGTACCAGTATGTACTGTATTGCTTATTTTATGTATACTAGGTCTATGTCCTGTAAATGCATAATAGATGTGTTTTGTTGCTGTGAACGGAGTTTCAATGCACTTTCAAATATTTCTTTAGGTTACTTCAGTTAATCCAGACTTTCGTTAATTTGTACAACTTATCCTCCTCCGGATTAACGAGGTTCTACAGTATAAAATTTATATTAGGCCTATCTAGGCTCTAATACAGAGAGGTCTGGACAGGAGCAACAGGGTTTTCATTGTGTCCTGTTGACACACTCGTGGCAGGGAACAGACAGTTTAGCATCATGGTGATAACCATATAAGTTCCTGTAACTATTTTAATGGTCGATTAATGTTAATTTCATGATGGATATTATGTTTCAGTTATTCCAGGAGTGTGTAGGTACTTTGTCATGGGGGAGTACTTCATGAACGATATCAGGTTTCTCAGCACTCCAATAATGGTTGTTTTGTGAACACACATAACCATGGAGGTGGAACCATGCCTCGCCTTAGAAAAATATTAAATGTCCGTTATGAATATTATTCAGCATCCACTCACAAAATGTGCGCCTACATGCAGGATCATCCAGTTGAAGAGCATGTGTCGTAGTTATTTTATATGGCTGCAACTTTAATAATTTAGTAGCTTTGCACAGAGCCATAAGATATTTGTACTTGTTGTGAAAGTTATGTAAGGAATTTTCTAGGAGACTGATCCAATCGATGACCAATGTCATCTGTTTCTTCTGTGAGAATCCTATGCTGTCTATTTTGTTTCTTAGGCTGAACACTTCCGTTGCCTGAAATGTATTATAAAATTATGGATTGTTGTATGTCAGCTAATGGCATTTGTGGCACTCAGGACCAAGAGGAGCATGACAGGTGCCTCCCACACCTTGGTTACCGAGTGCTGAACACAGTTTATTTACTACTTCTGAACATCTATAATACAGTCAGTAGTATACTGTACGACTTTAAGAGTTCGAAATGGGCGTCTCTGGTGAAAGAAGGCTTCGAATGTTTCGAAAGAAATGAAAAAATGCTATTTTAATTATAATTAAAGATGATAGAATGCATTGTGTGTAGCCTAATGTAAAAACAGTTACAAAATATAAAAGCATACAATGCGTGAAGGCACTACAAAACTCATGCGGAATTATTGGCTTTGAAAGATATGTATATTTTGTAGACTTAGTTCTCACGCAATCCTGTTATGTTATGCTTAACCTAATTCGAACATAGATCGCAGGCTTATGTTATACAGAGTCCGCCAAAAAAATGTATACACTCTTTGTCAGACTGTATCAGGATATTGATATTGTCAATTGATTTGAATTACGAGTATGTTGTAGTATAGTCTTTCACTCAACAAATATTGGTACTTTCATCATGATAGTGAGAAAATAAAATGACTGGAGCACGCTTGACATTTGAGCAGCAAAAATGCATTCTGAAGTGGTTTATGAGGTTTGATAATGCCATTGAAATGCAGCGACAGAACCCCCAACCCGCCTAACAATTAAATGCGTTATTGACAAGTCTGAGGCGCATGGAACCATGACAATCTGCAGGTACATTGGATTGGACGAAGAGGGCCCATTGACTTCTCCCCCACAGTTGCCAGATCTAACCCCCCATGGATTTTTATTTGTGGGGAACTGTGAAAGTTCAAGTCTATTGACGTAAGCCGCACATGCTGGAAGACCTTCGCCAGGAGATTACAGTGGCATGTGCAGCGATCTCCATTGAAATATTGACTGACATAGCTGTGGCTACCGCTCGTTGTTGCGTTATGTGTTTGGCCGCCAACGGCGAACATTTTGCATATCGAAAGTAACCATATTCTTAACTGAAGACAGTACTACATGTGTGATCAGTATTTAAATGTAAAACAAACACATAATAAATAGTTTTCGTTCCTTAAAGAATGTATACATTTTTTTTGATGACGACAGGAAAACAAAATATATGGATCTGGTGAAAGATTTGAATATGGAATTGGAAGAAAAATCAAATTTCAATCCTGCATTAGAAGCAAGCTATGCCATTTCATATGAGATAGCACATTCTTACAAATATTTTTCTGATGGTGAATTTGTTAAAAAAATGCGTAAGGCATCAGATATTATGTGTCCTAAAAATTGAAATGTTTGAATGCATTTCCCTGTCAAGGCGCAGTGTCACTAGGAGAGCAGAGAATCTTGCCTGTGGTATTGAAAAACAATTGAAAGACCTACCTATAATGATGGATTCATGGGCTATCAGCTGAGTTAAAGTTGTGGAATACTCCAAGCTTTCGACTACTGACTCTATAGCCATCTTCAGGGAACTGATGATGCCATTGTATGAATGTCATCTTATATATAAAATGGGTTTTTTTGGAGATTATTTTATTATTTTTGGGTGAAATTTTGGTCAGATGATGTGGAATTGGCTAGCGGTGGAACCAATCCGGGACCAGGAATTCTGTGTGTTCATAAGCTCCGCCCCTGCTGGGGTTCCTCTTGTGATGTTGGTAGATGGTAAGCTTGGATCGGCCAGCTGAGCTAGATGCTGGTCCTTGATACTCACTGTAGGATCTCGTGAGGGCTTTAGTTTGTTCAAGGCTGGGGTCCATACCTTGATGAGTTTCAGGCCATCATCCCTATTGAAGTTCGTTTATAATTTAATTTCAGTGGCCTCCAGGATTACTTGTTCCCAATAGTAACTGGATTTCTTGATGATCTCAGTCTGGTAGAACAGGATCCTGTGCTTATTTTCTATGCTGTGTTGAGCCACGGCGGATTTTTCAGGGTAATGTAGTTTGAGATGTCTCTTGTGTTCTTTCAATCTGTCATCTATAGTGCGACCTATCTGCCCTATGTACGTTTATCCATCTTCACATGGGATCTTGTAGAGTCTTGGTGTTCTGAAGCCCTGGTTTTCTTTTACTGGGCTGGCTCTTAATAGTGTTGAGTGGTTTGTGGATTGTTTTGATATCATGTTTCTGAGGAATTCTGCTGATTTTATAAGAGATGTCCTCGCAGTATGGAATGAAGGCTTTCTTTGTTGGTTGTTTATCTGGTTCTGTTGTGCTATGTTTAGCCGTGGCCTGTTTCAGGGCTTTGTTAATGTCCCTCCGGTGGTAGTCATTTTGTTGAAGAGTTCTACAGACATTTCCCATATTTATTCTGCTTTTAATTTCCTCTCGAGTGTCATTTATATTTGTTACTGTTGCTCCAAGATATTTGAATTTTTCCACCTCTTCTCCATTGTTTATGTTTCTATTTCGTACAATATTCTGGTCACGAGATATAATCATATACTTCGTCTTTTCGGGATTTATTTCCAAACCTATCTCATTATTTGCTTCAAGTAGAATTTCCGTGTTTTCCCTAATCGTTTGTGGATTTTCTACTAACATGTTCATATCATCCGCAGCTGATGTAACCTGATCAATTCCAAACCTTCTCTGTTATCCCGAACTTTCCTAATGGCATATTCTAGAGCGAAGATGAAAAGTAAAGGTGGTAGTGCATCTCCTTGCTTTAGCCCCCAGTGAATTGGAAAAGCATCAGATAGAAACTGGCCTATATGGACTCTGTTGTAAGTTTCACATTTTAATTAATCGAACTCAAGATGTTTCATTTCACCAAGAAATCCGTTTTTTAGACTATGCATTTTTAGACTCTGCAAATGAAGGACCTGTTCATAGACTATCCTCAAGACATTAGAGACATTTTCAATTGACTTCGAAAACGTGAAATATTTTGTAACAGATTCTGCTCCCTACATGATAAAAAGTTTTGAATTGTTGAAAGGAATCAAGGGAGATCACCTGGTACATGTGACTTGTTGGGCTCACAAATTAAGAATTTTTAGTGATATTTTACAAAAGAATTTAAGTAAGCTTAATTCAATAATATCCCAAACCAAAAATTGTTTTTACTTGTCCAGAAAAATAAAACACTTATACTGCTCATATCTAGATGAAGAATTAATTCCTTTGTACCCAGAACCAGTTCTAACTAGATGGGGCAGTTGGTTTAAATATGTACAGTATTTATACAAATATTTCGATGTTGTCAAAACATTTTTCGCTCAGTCGACTTTCAGAAGTGCATCTGTAGCAAATTGGTTGAAGAAGGTAGAATCTGAAAGATTTTGTAGCTTAGTAAAAGCACAGGCTGCTTTTGTACATGAAAATTGTGAATTTATTGCAAACGTAGTTTTAGACTTAGAAGGCAGTGAATATCCCTACAGTCATGTTCTTATCTCTAAAGTAAACGACCTGAAGCATAGAATGAATATAGTAATTTCTGATAATGTAGGGGAATCAGTAGCCAAATTAATTGATCATTTCAGTTTGGACTTAAAGACTGAAGTACAAGAATTGTTTCAGCATGTCAGTAAACTAGTGATTGAGAAAATTGAAAAATATGAGTTACATGATTCATATTAATTGTTTGTAAATTTAAATGAATTATTCAATCCAGCAAATATTGTACAGATAAATGTTCACAATCTTAAAGCACTCACAGAAAGAGTCAAAACAATCAGTTGTTTCAAGAAATAAAAAGTATTGATTGCAGTATAGCATTTCTTACTTTGAAGGAAATAGTTTTCATCCAACACTTTTAATGTTAGAGTTGACGTGATTGAGGCATTACGAGCTCTCATGTTGAGTTACCCTGAATTTACATCTGCTGTGTTGAAATGTAGGCTATTTGCGTTCCTTGTGCATCTGTTGACACAGAAAGGTTTTTCTCCTAATATAATTTAATTGTTAGTGATCGTAGGCACAGAATGAAAGAAAGTAATATTGTGACTTCTGCTATGCTTTCATTCCACAACTAAAAACAGCAGATGTTATATAGTACAAATAATGTTTTTTTTTTTCTGTGTTGTAAAGTTGTTTTTAATTTTAATGTGTAGCCTACTGTAGAATAAATTTATGTATAAAAACTTTTCTATCATTATTTTGACCCCTAATACCTAATATAGCGTTATTTTTCAAGTAAAAATTCCTTTCCAATTTATACGAAAATATTGTGATACCAGTAATCTTACAACTAATTAGCGATAAAACGCGAAATATAATATTTTTTATCACAATTTCTTTTCGAAATTAATGCGAAATTCTGTGGGCTCTACAGATAATTTTAGATGTGTGAAGCATGTCGAGGTACAGAAGGTCAGTAACTGTTCCTTCAATAAAGCATGGTCCAGTTACACCCCTGAATAACAGTCCACACAATTACACCCAGTAATATCACAAAGCTTTCGAATTTATAAAACAGTTATATTACTGGTTGTTCTGTATGGTTGTGAAACTTGGACTCTCACTTTGAGAGAGGAGCAGAGGTTAAGGGTGTTTGAAAGTAAGGTTCTTAGGAAAATATTTGGGGCTAGGAGGGATGAAGTTACAGGAGAATGGAGAGAGTTACACAACACAGAACTGCACGCATTATATTCTTCACCTGACATAATTAGGAACATTAAATCCAGACGTTTGAGATGGGCAGGGCATGTAGCACGTATGGGCGAATCCAGAAATGTATATAGAGTGTTAGTTGGGAGACTGGAGGGAAAAAGATCTTTGGGGACGCCGAGACGTAGATGGGAGGATATTATTGAAATGGATTTGAGGGAGGTGGGATATGATGGTAGAGACTTGATTAATATTGCACAGGTAAGGGACCGATGGTGGGCTTATGTGAGGGCAGCAATGAACCTGCGGGTTCCTTAAAAGCCATTTGTAAGTAAGTAAGTATCACAAAGCTGGTAGTCGCGTTGTGGTTGATCTCTAGCCTATGGGGTGCACAATGGGCCATTTATGCCTAAGTGCTTTAGTTAAAATACACGTCCTTATATTAGAAGAAGAAGAAGAAGACTATCCACACTAGACTTGAATCCCAGTAAACTGGCTGCCTTGTTCACATGAATATGCGGATTTTCTGATGCTCAATACACACAATTATGGTGATCACTGTACCATTCAGCTTAAATTGTGCTTTGTCAGACCAAATCATTTTGCTCACTAACTCCTTTTTGTACCTTGTGTTGAAACCATTGACAATACTGCATTCTTCAATCAGGCTCGTCTTCATTCATAGCATATATTAACCTTGGGATTTTTTATTCTTAAGAGTGTTGTACACTTGATCTGCCAGCTCCTGTCTCATGTGCACATTGTTTTGCAGACTTCTGTTGTGAGTGTGTGAACTCTTCTAAAACCATGGCCAAAAAGGCATGGCTTGCTGTTCGAGGTGCTTGTGCACATCACACATGCTACCATGAGCTTTGAATCTATCATATATGCATTCAATTATATCACACGTGTTGGAGGTTCTGTTACAAATTCACGATGCTATTGTCATACTTTGCAACCATTCTAAAATGGGAAATACTGCTCCAAAATGAGTTTGCATGGCTCGAATGACAGTTTTGCCGCCATTCTGTTTCTCATACCAGTAACATTATTGGCTTTGGCATTTATATAACTAGCACCATGTTTTGATGGAATATCACACTACACGTGTATTCTCGCTGTAATTCAGTTCAACTTTGAAAAGAGTTTATATAGGCCTAATAACATCTATGAAAGTGTATATACATTGTTTTGGGCACTTCTGTATTATTTCTTGCCTTGTGTTTACAATGTTTAATATCTGGAAATTTGTTTGCAGATGGCTTGGATTACACCTGCACGCAGTATGCACCTATCAGGGGAGACGATGGAAACAGATGATAGCGGTTGTGTCATGAACACTCCAAATTCAATTGGAAGTCTGGGGTCTGAGCAGAGGAGAAGAAACACTCTGTTACAAGAATGTGAATGCAAATATAGGACTCCTATTTCATCAACTCCTAATCTTGATGCTGTAGTGATACATCTTTCATCATGTTCCAAAAGGAAGGTTCTAAATGGAAGAATCGAAGTCTTACAAGTACCTGGTTCCTCTGTTTCAAATATAGGTGCGGAAGATTCGTCTCCTAGCATAATTTCACCATTTCAGACCAGAGATAGAGGTCATTTCATAACATATGATGAAATGGAAGTTGATGAACAAGAAACTGACTCACTGTGGAGAACTGAAAGTGCAATAACATTTGAAAAACTGTCAGGAAAATGTGAAAAACCACCACCAAACGACTTGAAAGCTGTTTCAAAACTTAGTGAAAGTTCTGACTCTTCATTAGATCACAGTAGTGAAATAAGTAGCCAAGACAGTGGTATTGGCAGCCAAGACAGTATATCGTCTTTTCAGTCTCAGGTAGAGATAACAGTTAGTGATAAATATAAGATGTTTAAAAGAAATATATTAATGAAACAATCGGTAATATATAAAAATGTTGAAGCGTACACTCCTCAGTTGAGACCTCGTGCTAGTCAGAAACGTCCATGTCAAATTGGAAGAGAAAAAGTTGATTTTTTCAGTTTGCTTGGAGTTCAGACTGATCACACAGTTATTATTAAAGCCATACTTAGTTATTTAGAGCCTGTGGACTTGACAGCAATAGCGGTAGTATCCAAGGCTTGGAACAGGCTTTGTTTAGCAGACAGTAGTGCCTACAGACGTGTACAGCAATATCTGGAGCAGAAACAAAGGAACAAAGAAAACTGCATCTCATTACAGGTATTTAGTTCATTATCTACAATGTAACAACATCCTACTTCATAATAGTCATAATTATGACATAGTATCATTGTCGTCATTGTCTCCTTCTAATCTTTCCTGTCTTCCTTTTTTGCTTACTCCACCACTACTGTCACCCCCACACCACCATAACTATGATCACCAATACCACCATTCACAGCCATCATCATAATTTAATAATCAGCACAGTTTCAGTTTCAATCTTGCAATTTTTGTGTCCTAAATATCAGATTGGTTTTTTATTTTAAATTTTGTCATCTTATATTACATCAAGATGGATCATTAATGAATAATTATGGAATTAACAAGGGGAGTTCAGCATGTTCCGAACACTGATTTTGTTGAACTTTCATGAGATCAATCTACATATATGGAAAAACATCCTGTCGAATGGTTCTAATTTTCTTGTAGCCCTTGTAAGCCTAAAGTATGAAGGTATTGTATGAAATATTGTAGCATAGTGGATAACCTGCTGGACTGACTTTGTAAATGGTTAACAGTTTGAGCCTACCTATTGTCACATTGTTTTTATTCTATTTAATTATATTTTTTATTCTCATTTTTCCTCACTGTATTTGGTAGTATATGGAATTTTCTCAGTTCATTTTATTCTTATTTTTACTTTATCATCATTTAGTCATGAAATTGATATTCTGAGAGTACTAGTAGGTACAGTAGTGGCAAAAAAAAACAGACTAATCCTTGTAGCTGATTTCACAGCCTTGTTCACTTCAGTGCAAGATAGACCGGTAACTAATACTTTCGTGGTTTGAATCCTGCCTGGGAAGGAAACTTTTTTTTGTTCCTTGTTCAAATTTATTCCCAATACTTTTCGATTGCGGCGATATTTTACTACTTAATTAACTTATTATTCCCAGAACATGAATTTTACCAGCAGTCGAAAGTATTGGGAATAAATTTGAATAAGGAACAAAAAAAGTTTCCTTCCCAGGTAGGATTCAAACCACGAAAGTCTTAGTTACCAGTCTATCGTGCTCTGGAGTAAACAAGCTCTGAAATCAGCTACAAGGGTCAGTCCGGTTTTTTTTTGCCACTACTGTACATACAAACTTCAGCAGTATCAATAAACGACAATAGGAATTCTTATAATATAGGCTAAATAGAAAAGTTCAAGTTGTGCAAAAAAACTCTTTTTTGAATGTTATCATCGTCACCATCATCATCATCATCATCATAATCATAAATATCATGGATTAGGTATGTTAGCCTGTTCTGGAAATGTCTCATTGGGTGTCCATCTCTTCTAGAGTCTTTGCACCTCACGTTTTCCTCTAGGACTATAAAGGTACGATCACACGTTGCTACTTTTGCAGCGTTGCAGTACAAAAAACTGCGCAGCTCTTGTACTGTGACGTATGAACAATGGTGCAACCCGAGAAGTAGCGGCTGCTGAACCTGCTGCTCGCTACTTTTTCATGCTACGTGCAACTTAAAAGTAGCGACATGTGAACAGGATTCTCAGGGTTGCAGCCGCAGCATTTTTGATATCGGTTTTGTTGAAACTTTTGCTGCGGTTGCAACCAGTGTTACCACCCAAATGTGCCAATGATACTTTTATTGCTTGGATATATTTTAATGTTAAATGCGATGAAAATAAATTATTTGTAACAGTTATTAAATACACAACACAGTCTGAGCATAATTGGTGACGATATAATTCATTTTTTAAATTTCCCGTAGCGTAATTCCAAACAGGAGGGTTGCCAACATTGATTACGTGAATATACTATTGGTTATCATTTAAGTATATAAGCCTAGGCGTTTTTAAAAGCTTTATAGTAAAAATAATGTCAATTTCTGAATACTAGATACGACAGAAAAGCAAATAATAGATAAGGAAGCTTTTGCATGAGTTTCTTAATAATGCGAACATAACCACAAAATGTATATTGAGAAGTCAATACGGAGATGGAAACCTGCAGCAAGACTGCAGCTGCAAAAGTAGCGCCTTGCATGTGAACAGACTTGCAACCTCCAGTTGCAACGTTTGCAGCACTCGGGTTGCGCAGCACGAAAAGTAGCATGCAGCGCACTACTTTTGGCTTACGTGTGAACACAACACGCAACTTTTGCAGCTGCAGTATAAAAGTAGCGCTGCAAAAGTAGCGACGTGTGACTGTACCTTAATGCAGAACTTACTTGGGCAATCTGCTGTCATCCATTCAAAAAAAAGATGTTTTGTCCATTTATGTATATAATCGTAGATTTTATCTTTCATACTTTGTATCTGGGTCATTCTCCAGAAAAGGTGCCTTTTGAAACTAAAATGTTCTGAAATTTACAATTATGATAAAAGTGATTTTTTGTGTTTTTGCCTTCGTCCTTACTAACTTTATTAAACTACATTATTCCCCTAGATCAAATTTTGGTATTTTAGCATTAAATTAACTTTACATATTTGGGCCATTCCACAGTAAATGATCACTAATTACATGCTAAAATAAAAAATGAATTGAAGTATATATGAATTGCAGTTTCCAGATCTATCCTTTTTATGTTAACAGAGTTATTCTCTTTTGTTATTATTTTTTTTTATAGATCTGTATGTTTTTTTTTTTCGGTGTTAGGGAAGGGATATGGATTTTACTGTGTCATTGCTACTATAAGCATTGAAATCATTAATGCTTGATGTTGGCACAATTCATTCAGGGTAATTGTGCTTGTGTCCAAGTAATTTTTGTTGCATAATGATAATTAAGCCTATTGATTTTACATACTTGCCAACTAAAAATGACACTTCCATAACAAACAGAAATTTCAACTTGTGCTATGTCACAAGATCATTGTAAGAGGTTGAGGCTGGCACCCCTGTTGCTTTCCATTGATAGCGACCCGAATGTGAAAATAATTTGAGGTAAGTGCATCTATTAGAAAAATAATTATTTCTTAAACTTTATAAAGTCAATCATTAGGGAAGAGAGAATTGTTAGGGAAGAGACAATTGTTAAGGAAGGGACAAGTGTTAGATAAGGGACAATTTGTTAAGAAGAGGTTATAATAGTGAAACACGTGTGATTTATCATAGCTATGGCCACATGCTCTAGAGTCTAGAATATTCCATCTTTATATATATGCCACTGATGTAGCTCAATTGGCTAAGGTGCTTGCCTACCGATTCGGAGTTGCACCAGGTGCAGGTTCGATTCCTGGTTGGTTTTATTCCGAGGTTTTCCACAACCATAATGCAAATGTTATGTAATCTATGGCGAATTCTCAGCCTCATCTCGCCAAATTCCATCTCACTATCAGCAATCTCATCAGTCCTAAATAACCTCTTAGTTGATACAGCGTTGTTAAATAACCAAGTAATATATATATATATATATATATATATAATTAAATACAGTATACTGTATATTATATGGAAATATATTTTATTGAAAAAATAGGTAATAATTATTGTGGTGGTAGAGTACGATAATTTCAATATCCAGTATAGAGTTCAGTTAAGACTTGGTAATTTTTTAGTAATTGGCAGTCATTTGAAAATATATTCCTAATCTCACTATAAATCAATCTGTGAAAATATTTTTGCTCTTTAACTTAATTTCAAAATCATTTTAGAATGAATAAGTTATATTTATTTCAGATTCACCAGTATGGAGCCTAAAACACCTGCAGAAAGGTGAGGAAAATGGAGTAACAAGCTGAAGGAAGATGAAGAAAGGAATGCTAATTATAAAACAAAAGAAAAGGAACATAAACGTCAGAAACGTGTAGCTTGAAAGCCAAAGAAAAAAAGAAAGAGGAAAAGCGAAAGCAAAGGACACAAAAGAGACGGTCAACTGAAGGTTTTGCTATGAAGTGTTATTCCCTCAGGCACTAGGACATAAAGTTCGTAGGGTAAAATCAGTTTTACCAAGATCACCAGGGAAAAATGAAAATTTTGAATTCACTGTTGTATGATCTATCGCCAAAGAAACAGAGTGAACTAATTTCTCAGTCTGCCCTAAAAAAAACACAAATTATCAGGTTCGAGTCACAAAGATTTTTTAAGTGAAAATCCAATAAAGAAGGTAGAAGATTTCTACCCAGAGGTGATAAAGTCAAATACTTCCAGATGAGAAAGATGTAGTGAGAAAAAATATAATAAAGAGAAGAAAATCCTTCCAAAAAAGACGTTTGAGTTACAATATCAAAGAAGTTAATGTCCTATCCAAACATGAATCTGGAGATGTGAAAATTGGAAAGACAAAATTTCACAGTCTGTATCTAGTAATTTGTAACTACTACACTAGACCTTGAAGTTCGCTTATGTTGATATCATGAAGATATTGACTTCTTGAATGGATTAAAAAAATAATAAAGTCAGAATCTTGTTTAGATAACACTAATTTTATTCTAGAAGCTACCTTGTGTTGCAATCCTGAGGCATGCTATGACAGAAGGTGTAAAGAGTGTGGTGTAGAAAACCTTTGTGACAAACTCAGAATCTGTGACTGATGAAGAAATCGATGTCAGCTTTTATCAATCAAACTTCTTCAGAATGCGAGATGAAACAAAATTAATCTTTTGTCTTGCTACATGTGAGGATTATTATTTATTTTTATTATTTATTTAATATGACAGGATTAAGAGACAAGGATCGAAGTGTTCTAAATATAAATTACATTGTAAAGTCTGTATCTGACTTCAGGATATTATCACTTTGTTGATGCATTACCAGTCATAGATTGAAAAAATATTTCATTGTTATAAACATTATGTGTAAAATATTTAATTTAAGCTGAACAGCAGCAATTACTGAGAGAGAGAGAGAGAGAGAGAGAGAATCATTTTGTGTTTCCTGTGCCCTAAATTGTCCCTTCCCTAACAGTGCACCTGAAGTGTTAAGCATTTATAATTTTTTTCTACATGAATGCAATACACTAATCTTTCTCCAATTATTCGTAGCCTACATGCGTGTGATAACCATTTGATTTTGTATTATATAATTCTCTGCTACAGTTGCTGTAAATTAAAATTTACAGTTCTTCAATTTTTTTTTTTTTAATAAAAATTTCTGTGGTCCCTTTCCTGACACACCTATTTTAATTGATTTTCAGAAACTAATTAAATTATACTTTGAGACTTTCGATGTATTATTAGTAGCAGTACTTACATTATACAACGTGATTTAGAGCTATTATTTACCGTATAATGACCCTTTTGAGTGTCCCTTTCCTAAAAAAGTACATACTGCGGAATGGCCCATTTTGTGTGACTAGACTATGTATATTACAATAATCCTTCTCAAGCTCAACTTTTTACATTCCCTTCTTTTATCAGTCTCTAAATGCTTTACTCTACAAATAAGAGATAAATTTATGTAAGAAAGAACCATACAAAAATCCATTAATTGGACTTGACGTTTTACAACTTCTGGCTTAAAACAGAGTTCAAGTTTTGTTCAAAGTTATTCAATCCTTTTATTAAAAAAACCTGAATCAATGACAAATTAAAAAAAAAAGAATTAAGTATATTATATAATTTATTTTACATTATTATTTTATAATTCCTTCCTGTAAATGTTTTCACGAGATACCCATTAATTTCTATAAATTTTATGTTTTTAGCCATAGTTATACTAAATAATTAGTTATAATAATAGCAACACTAAATAATTAGTTTTAATCGTGGTGGGAATATAATGGTGAAGCAGTGCGCAGTCTCGCCCGTTCTCCTACTACATGATGACGTCACGCGGGAAGCATTGCAGACTCTCTCACAGCTTGCTAACTTAGCTTAGCTCAGCTCAGCTCCGTAAGGTTTTGGAAGTGGAGTAGGTTAATTGATTATGAATACCAAGAATCTGTATTAACTAATCCCTTCCCTACTAACGTCTTGTCAGGAACGTGATGCGCTCCCAAAGCATAGCCGTCTAGACATGATGTCTTTGTGACCCTGCGACTTTTATTGACAGTTTTCATTCAAGCTGTCAAATGCAGTTTTTTCAAGCTGTCTATTTAGAGGGTTGTTGTATGTTGTAAAACGATATTTCGTGAAGAAGAGGAGTTATTTTCCTCTAAATATATGCGAAAGGTTTTCCAGAATTCTAACTGTTTGAATAAAAGTGCATTGAAGTTCTGTCCTGCATTCCAAGTGGAATGAACAAAGTTTAAGAAAGGGAGTCAGAATCGAGGTCTTGTAAGAGTTATTGGCAGTAAAGTGACATGACAGAAAAGGTCTATCTACGAAGCACAACATTCACATGGTCAACATAAAGGAAAAAAAGGTAACCATGAAGGGGAATAAACAGTGGTGAAACTGAAGGGCGTAATAGAGTACAAAAACTTTATGTTGTGGGTTGACTGTCAGGTCAGCGTCAGAATGAAGTCTTATATCCCTTCTCCATTATGGGAAAATACGTAAAAGAAACTACAGAAATATTTCTTCAATATAATGTTCATGGTACTTTTCAGCTTTTCAATGTCTACGTAATTGCATGTAAGACCGTGAAGGGAAGCAAACCCAGGAAGGAAAGGATCTATACAAATCTTCGACTAGACCTGGAAGTAGGCATTTCATAGAGGGTTAACCTTGCCTGACTGTAGTGTTAGTGATAGGGGAGGGGATGCTGGAGTTACGACGACAATATTACAAGCAAACTGTTGGGCTTATCCCCCTCCCGTCATATACCTACCACCCACAGAAAAAGAAGCCAGCGAGAACCTACAAAGTTTGTAAATCTCACAAGAAAGAAGCGAAACAACGTGGGAGTGCAAACAATGTTTTTTACTGGAGTCTTTCGAAGCTTAATATACTGTTCAAATTGTTACCAAATTATGAGTATAATATCACAATTTGTAGTAAAAGACCCATGTTTATTGCAAACGACCTCCACCTGCCTGCTGGGTAATTTTCGGTGCTGGACTCCGGACTCATTTCACTGGCATTATCACCTTCATCTCATTCAGATACTAAATAACCTAAGCTGTTGATAAAGCGTCGTAAAATAACCTACTAAAAAATCCACCTGCCTTTAAATGCCACTTACCGCACACCACCAATTCACTGTCTGTGCGTGGAGATTTAAATAGAGATTCCAGGCAATAAACCCGTCTTTTTAAATCTTACAGCATGAACTTAAAGGTAGCAACAAGCAAACGTTAGAAAAGAGTCAATAATGAACATTTGTTAAAGGCAGGTGTCGAATTAATTACGTTCATTCTGGTGTACTACTTTCGTTAGAAGATATCTTAAGTTCATGGGCTTAACTCGGTTTGATTCATCCAGGGTGATGGACAGAATGCGTTCTGAATCAGACCTCCGATTTCAGGCTGGCTTTAAAGAGGCTAAAAATGTGAATTGCTACAAATGTCAAGTGTAGCATGATGAAGAAGGCAAATTAGGAAAAAACGCATTTTCGATAAAATGTGGACTTAACGCGTTTTGATTCCGAGCTCCTCAAATACGTTCAATAAAGTTTCATCGTCAACATTTTTACATTACTTAAAAAAAAACACACATCAGTTTTTCATTCCAGTGATTCTGCATATTTCTTTTAGTAAAATGCTCCTCCACACAATTTTAATATCTGAATATTTTTTACACAAATTAAGTCCACAATTTCCACATCTGACATTAATTTTCGTAATGTGAACGGCTTTCTTGTTAGCAGCTAGGACTTGAAATAGACCTTGATTCACCCTCACCAACCACTTCTGTATTATCTTCCTCACTACCACTTTCTTTCTTCAACTTCACCGGTAAATCAATTTCCAATAGCACTATAATATCACTTTCACCCAAAACATTAAGGCTGCTATTATCCACAAAATAACTCATGTCTATGTTCTGTATCCCTGAATACAACTAGATTTGAATAAACACCAATAAAGAAAGAACAAATTTACCAACTCAAGTTTCTACACTGCAAGTAAATGGTAAAGTGGAGAATTGAAACAGTAAACGACTTTAACGGCATTACAAACAGTTACAACAATGGACAAAAATCACAGAATTCAAACTTGAAAATGTTTAAAAGTGTAGGTCATATGAAATGCCAAGGGTGGGTAAAATCTGTCCACTAACAAATACTTCAAATTATTAATCTGCTATATTTGAAATCTAAAACAGAACACATGTGTGTATACTTTATCATATTAGAGACAAATAGAGTAAAGGTGAAAGCTGTCAGATTTCATTAATTCAAAAAAAATTTAGAAAATAAAAAGGGTGGGCAATTTTTTCCCAACCGTGATAATGCTAGGGTTAAGCGAGAAAATAATTATTTTATGCCCATTGATTGACGTCTTTTTTGCTCCTCTATTGACATTCGGGACAATTGAATCCTACCATTTACTGAAGCCTTTTCTGTCTGGAAGTTGTTAAAAGATACCACAGCTTTAACATTTTATGAGGCATGTAATTAAGTCCTTTTAGCTTAGAAAGTTTTGAAGAACTATGAGAAAATTATTCCCTTCTGCGGAGCGACTCATATGTGAAAAATTTTAATAATATGATACACAGGAACATACCTGTTAATAGTTATTATAATGCTGTAATTACTCACGTTTCGTTATTTAGGTCTAATGCACTATCCTCTGATACATGTTCGTCTGAATTGGTTTTGGAAGTGGCATGAACAGTACATGAACTATTGGCAATGATGTCATGAATTTCTTTTCTCCTTCTCCGTTTTTCACATCTGTCCAATCTCAGATTATCTGTTGATTTTCGTTTCAAGCAAGACTGCGCCAGAGCTTTTGTGGGTACAGCGTCTACTTTCAGATTACGACTGTTTTTTGGTTCATAATTTAGGAGTTTCTTCTTTAAAGGTACTTCGAAACTTGACTCCTCAAAATGAAGTGAACATATTCGAGCTGAAACAACATTAAGTCTTAAGATTTTTACTCCCTTTCTTTTCCCTCAAAGCAATCTATGGAATAAGTCAAACAATAAGTTTAACATGAAAATATATTTTGCAAATGAGTTGCGAAGCAAATAAAATTTAGTAGCATGCGAGAAAACTCATCGTGCTGTAAATTGACTTCATCCTCCCTTCTACAAGCATGCAACCATTGTCTTGCCAAGTCTTCATTCTTCGGAAACCTATATATTTTACGTCAGTTCCTTTTGTTTTTCGATTGTAACTCAAACAACCAGATACTGTACATCCAGGCATACTAATAGCATGTGTCACATTAATAGCATTACTGATACAAGAATAACATTCAATATTATATATACATATATATATAAACAAAGAATTAACACCGTGCACGTACACACAACAGCTGTTTGTTTTGTTCCTCGAGGACTGCGGCGCGAATTAGCGCACCGCTGCTGCTTCCCAAGTGACGACATGCGCAGTAGAAAACGAGTTTGAGTCAACCGTCTGCTACACCATTATATTCCCACCACGGTTTTAATAATAGTAATGCTGAACAGAAAAATTCAAATATCTTGGAGCAACAGTAACAAATATAAATGACACTCGGGAAGAAATTAAACACAGAATAAATATGGGAAATGCCTGTTATTATTCGGTTGGGAAGCTTTTGTCTTCTAGTCTGCTGTCAAAAAATCTGAAAGTTAGATTTTATAAAACAGTTATATTACCCGTTGTTCTGTATGGTTGTGAAACTTGGACTCACTTTGAGAGAGGAACAGAGATTAAGGGTGTTTGAGAATAAGGTTCTTAGAAAAAAATTTGGGGCTAAGAGGGATGAAGTTACAGGAGAATGGAGAAAGTTACAGAATACAGAACTGCACGCATTGTATTCTTCACCTGACATAATTAGGAGCATTAAATCCAGATGTTTGAGATGGGCAGGACATGTAGCATGTATGAGCAAATCCAGAAATGCATATTAGAGTGTTAGTTGGGAGGTCGGAAGGAAAAATACCTTTGGTGAAGCCGAGACATAGATGGGAGGATATGAAAATGGATTTGAGGGAGGTGGGATATGTTGGTAGAGACTGGATTAATCTTGCACAGAATAGAGACCGATGGCGGGCTTATGTGAGGACGGCAATGAATCTCCGGGTTCCTTAAAAACCTTAAGTAAGTTCTTTATGGTTGTGAAACTTGGATTCTCACTTTGAGAGAGGAATAGAGATTAAAGGTATTTGAGAATAAGATGCTTTGGAAAATATTTGGGGCTAAGGGAGATCAATTAACTGTTTACTTAATATTTAGAAAACTCTCATGTCCACAGTCGTTACAGGATGATCTTAGCAAAATCAAATCTATAATCTTTTCGCTGTAAGAAAAATCCTAATGTAAACAATAGCACGTGACTGAAGTGAGGCTTCATTGGCTGCTGTTTGGCGCCATAGATTCTCAGTACATGTTCCCGCCTACTGTTGTACATTCTGTTTCATGTTAAACATTTCCCATTACTCATCAAGTTGGCCTAACCTCACTACTATGTATTCGTTTGCTTAGGAAACTTTACTTTATAATTACTGTAATTAAAACTCACTTAACTTATATACATTTAAGACTATTTGTTTTTCTCCGCTTTTGAGTAGTTTTCCACTCTTATGTTTATTAATCGCACACACCGAGGATGCAGAAGCCATAGGCTACTTCAGTACCATGTGCTTACGTGACGCCAGCTTGTCACAAGAACAGACTACCTCGGTATTACTGTTGGTATTCATCCGCGTTCATAGTACATAACAAAATATCAGAATAACTTTTCTTTTACATAGCGTTTTACATATGAGTGAAGTTATATGTTTCATCATATTTAACAACTAGAATTCAATTTTTTATTTTCAAATAATACAAGATTATGGTTTCCAAATACGAACTATATTTTCTTGCGTCATGTGATTGTTTCGACTGGGAGCCAATCACGGGTATGACAGCCACATGCTTATGTTTACACTAGGATTTTTCTTACAGCGAAAATAGTATAGTAACGAATTATCTCGCCAATATATTAAACAATAACTAAAGCAATATGCTTCCAATATAATATGGTTGGTCGGTAATAACCAAGGCATGGAATTGTCACTCGTTTGCATTCTAGCTGTTTTTGTCCACGGACGTGACAGAAATTCTTGCGATAAGTATTTTGTCTGTTGTAAAACTCGTTTTCATATCACCTACGTACTTACTTCACGTTTTTAGGCTTGCCTTGATGTGTGCACATCTCAAATAATGCAGTTTTGGTTTACAATTTAGTTCCTGTTTTAATTTACAACTTTCTGTATTAATTTGTTTGAGGGTTGTGACAGTCCACGAAAGTGAGTTTTCACGCTCTTTGACAATATTTAATTGTAGAAAATAAAATTAATTTACAATTTCAACTGTTGTATGTTCATCTAGTTTTACTTTTAATTTCAGTATAAATACTGAGTGCTTAAGAGTTATTATTTGTGGAGAAACGTTGCTGTGACAGTAAAATGTACCTTTTCAGGAGAATGATTGACAAGATATTAGTGTAAATTGATGTTCTCCTCTTCTTGCTTTAGAAAGCAATAATACTGTAAGTTCAACTACACATACCTCCCTTGTTAATAGCTTTTTCTTTGAAAACGCGACTTGGGCGACTATTTACTTTCATGAATTTTTTTTTTGGTTTGCCTCGTGGAATGTGCTTTTTTGCAATTTTAAGAAGGGATTCACAGAAATATTTGTTCAATCTATCTGAGTTTGTATTTTCCATTAGCGGTGTGTTGACCTTGAGGTGTTCGTCGAGTTCTGTTGTAAATAGTTTCCAATTCGCTTTCTTAAAGTTCCATGTTGTTTTGTTATATTTCCAATACACAAGAAAATACTAGCCAACCTATTATTCATAATAACAAAACACTAACAGATAGTAGAGATATAGCAAACGCATTTAATAAACACTACTCAAACTCTCACAGATTACATCCCAATACCAAAAAAACTGACAAATTTATCAAAAGAGAATTACATAAAAATAATAAAAACAATATTACTAGTACAAAACCTGAAATATTTCATCAAAATTTTACTTCCAAAGAATTAACTCTAGCTATACAAAATTTAAAAACCAAGAAATCTCCTGGCCCCGACAACATTCATTCCGAATTTTTGAAACATGTGGGGGAAAAAGCCAAGTCTGTACTTTTATCCATTTTCAATTTATCATGGAACACCTCAATTCCTGCAGCTTGGAAAAAAGCAATCATTGTACCAATTCACAAAAAAGGGAAACCTGCTCTTGATGTTAATAGTTATCGACCAATAGCACTATTAAGCATGATAGCAAAAACCATGGAGTCCATGATCTCCAACAGATTAACTTGGTATTTAGAATCCCAAAATCTTTTATCACCACGACAAGCCGGCTTTCGACAACTACACTCTACCAATGAACAAGTCATACGCCTCTGCCAAGAAATAAAAGACAGTTTTAACAAGAAAGAAGATACCTTGGCAATATTTATTGACTTTCAGTTAGCATATGACTCTGTTTGGAGAAATAAATTATTACTAAAACTCTAGAAATTAGGTATCTCCAGCAATATGTTCAGATAGATATCAGAATTCCTTAGTCAACGATTCATTGCCACTAAATTCAATAATTCACTTTCTAGTTACAAACATATCGAGGTCTACCTCAGGGCGCTGTCCTCAGCACAACTTTATTCAATATTTATATAAATGACTTACCCTCCCTATTAGAAGAATCAAACATGAAAACAGCACTATTTGCAGATGATATAGTTTTGTGGACTTCCGGATCTTACAGACATAGAGACAAAATTCTGCTCTTAAAGCTCTAAATCAACTACATGAATGGAATACATCAAATTTGATGACACTCAATTTAAGCAAAAGTAACTACCAAATATTTTCACTTGGTAAAAAAGAAAGAGAATTCAATATCCAATACAATGGCCAACACCTTCCTAGGACTTATGAATCCAAATATCTTGGAGTTATTTTCGATAGTAAGTTGACATGGAGCAACCATTTGAAATACATTTCTGAAAAAGCTCGTGAAAGATTCTCCCTTCTAAAAAGACTAGCAGGAAAGAAATGGGGATGCTCTAGGAATACTTTGAACACTACATACAAAATGTTTATACAGCCGGTGCTGACATACTGCGGAGAAATTTTGATTACTTCACCTTTCATAAACGACATAGAATATGTTCAAAACCAAGCTCTCAGACTCATTACTGGTGGAATCAAAACAACTCCAATAGATTCTATGAGATTCCTCACTAACATTAACAGCATCAAAATGACAATAGAAGAAAAAGCACTGATTCAATATGAAAAACTTATCAGATTACCAGGAAACAATTGGCATTCATACAGTCCTCTCTGTAGATTGAAAACTCAAAAAAGTTTCATATCCATTGTTCAAGAATTAAAACAGAAAATCAATATCCCGAATTTAAAAGAAAACTTACAAATTAAACCAAACCCTTTAACTCTATTAAATATAGAATATAATCTAAATTTAACAGAAGAAATACTGAAATCAGAAGTAAACACTGAAATACTGAAACAATTGTCTTTAGAGACAATTAATAGTAGGTACCCTCCACAAAACTGGCTTCATTTATACACCGACGGATCCTTGATCTCCAGAGAACAAGGTACCGGTGCAGGTGTTATGTGCTGTCTCTTCTCACTTTATAGATCTCTTGGATATGGAACAACAAGTTTTGATGGTGAAATCATTGCAATAAGGGAAAGTCTCAGGAATCTTCTATGCCACATCAATAAATTTAGGAATGCAGTTATATTGTCAGACTCCAAAGCAGCTATTCTATCAATCGTCTCTAAACCCACACCTTCATCTCAAACAGCAGAAATAACTAAAATGCTCTCTCAATTAATATCACTCAATAAAAGAATTGTATTCCAATGGATACCATCCCATTGTGGAATCCTGGGAAATGAGAATGCGGATGCTTTAGCAAAGAAGGGCAGCACTGCTACTTATAGACCTGTTACTAAATCTACGTATTACTTTGTGAAAAGATTTATTAAATCGACATACTTAGACTTCAACAAACAAAATTTAATAACACAATCCCAAGGGAAAAAATGGAACTCTCTGCATCAAAATCCACAGTTAATTTCCGATTTACCACGAAAATCGTCTGTAGCTGCATTTAGATTGGCAACAGGCCATGATTGTTTGGCCAAACACCTGCATAGAATTGGAATATATCAGTCCCCTAACTGTCCATTGTGCAACTCAAACCAAGAAATGGATTCGGAACATCTCAAAATCTGTGCTTCAGTGGCTGGTCATGATAATATCTTTGAAAAATATTGGAGTGCAAGAGGTCAAATGACTTCATTGTCAAATGCCTGGCATTAGAAAACAACAACAACTTTCACGAATTATGAAAAGAACGTACTATATATTGTACTTTATTTGCGGACATGTTGTCCTTTGTCAAAATAACTACCAGAAGATAGCTGGAATTTTGCAATTGGGAGAGGGTTAATTATCCGAATAATGGTATTTCTTGGAATTGAATACTTCTATTACATCCACATGCACCTAACTTTGTCCATTAGTTGTCAGTGTCTCTAGATTATCAGTTCACTTTCAGCAATAGTGCCTGACTGATGATTATTCAGAGATCAGTATATTCAGTGTTATATATTTGTGAACTTTAGTTACAAATAGGGCTCATGATTGCATGGAAAACTTGATGAAAGTTTCGGATTTAAATTAAACTGCTAATGGCTTCATTGCCAAATGCAAGGCACTAGACAACAACAAATTAAACAGTTGCTTGTGAAAACGTGATGGACAGAAAAAAGAATGTTTTGTAAGAAATGCGGAAAATCGTTCAGTTATAGTGGAAGCACAAGTAGCCTCAAATATTATTGTAAACAAGTTCATTCTTTCCAAGGTGGATCTACATTTACTAACGTTTCTACTTCCAGTTCATCTTATTAATGTTAGTGCACCTAATCCTGAAGCCTGCATCTTGTGTTAAAGAAACTGAAATAACTAATAAACTTGTGATGCATTGTTAGCATGACTGTCTCCGTGGTTTGGTGGTCAGCATGATGGCTTTCAGATCTGGAGGTCCTGGGTTTGGCTCTCAGGGAATTTTCATTGAAGAAGAAAAGTTCCCTAGGTGTCTAGAATCTGGAAATTTATATGAATATGAGTGCCAGTTGAGTGTGCGGAGTTAGTAATTAACCAATCTTCAAAATATGACTCGCTGGGCAGAAACCTGAACACAAGTTTTAACATCACATTATTGACATGTACGCCATCAGTTAGCACAACCAGAAAGCAATAATAGATGCTAGAGAGTTAACAGTGAATTAAGAAAATTGTCAAGTATTGATGTGTTTGGCTGGAACAAAGAGATGTGACTGTAAATGAGTGTAAATTGGATTTTTTTTTGTATACATCATCACTATCATTAGTGTCAATTACTTCTTAATAATTATTTGTGGTATACTTCAATAAAATTAACGTGTGTTCTTTATCATCATCATCATCATTATTAACATTCTCATATTAGACCTAGTAGCTTCTTACGGTCTCTACCATCGGTTTTTTTACATCTTCTTAAGTTTCTGCGACCTCTTGGAACATATGATAAGATTCATTTTGGCAAGCAAGTATAGGGCATTCTGGCAACATGTTCTTTCCAGTTCGGTGTATATTGATTTGTGTGTTGAATAATTGAATCTGTTTTTAATTCTTCGAGTATGTCCCCATTCATTCTGTGGTCAAGTATGGAACAGCCAGCAGTTCTTCTCACGAACCTCATTTCTGCCATTATAAGTCTTCCTTCATCTGCCCTCTTGATAGTCCACATCTCACTGCCATATGTAAGGACTGGTCATGCAAGAATTTTGTAGATCCCAAGTCTGGTGTGTCTTTGCACTTGAGAAGGTTTGAAAACTTGATTGATTATGGCCAGGATCTTAATGAATTTAGGAATTTTAAGCTTCATACCTTCTTCTTCAATAAATGAAAGATTGTAACGAAGATAATTGAATCAATTGACTCGTTCTATTATTTATACATATTTTACTCTGAATTGACATTTGTATCTAAAAATGCTATTATTTTTGTTTTTTGTGTTGAAATTGTCATATTAAATTTGGAGGCTCTATTTTCTAAATTATGCAGCCTATAGCACATTAGAGTTCAGATTCTGTTCTGTCTTCTTTATAATGTATAGAATTATTATAAAATGATATTAGGCGTTCCTGTTCAAAGTTACGAACACTGTTTAACATCGAGTAAAATTTGATTAACTGGTTGATTAATCGATTTAAAGCATCTGGTTAACTGATCAAAGTTTTTAGTCGACCAACAGCTCTAATATACAGGGTGGATGGGAAGTAACTAAGTATTAAAAAAGGCATATAAAATCTGCATTTACAATGCTAAATTATTGAAATTAATTTTATGTGTACGTTATTAAATAGGACTACGGATGCATATCTCAAAATATGCAGCTGTGACATCGACCATTTTCCTCAAGTGGCCAGGAATGGAATCCACAGTCTTCTGGAGGAAGTTGTGTGGAACATTGGTGATAATGCCCTGAATCCTTGCTTCCAATTCTTCCAGAGGTTTCGTCCAGTACACCTCATCGTTTGCCCAGCCCCATAAAAAAAAGTCACAGAGTGTCATGTCAGGACTTCTTGTAGGCCATTTGTGAGGTCTGCGTCACCCCAGCCAATGTCACCGGAAACTTCTAATCCAACCACGCATGCATGACATTTGCAAAGTGAAGTGGTGCACTTTTCTGAATGAAGATAATGTCATTGATGTTTTCCCATCCCGATACTGTGGGCCTAACATAGTCTTCAAGCATCTAATGGTCGTGTTCTGCATTCGTGGTGTCATGCAGAAGATATGGTCCGATGACATTTGTGGCTGTTATTCTACACCACACGGTCACTTTTGGACAAGTCTGCATCTTCTCCACCTTCATAGTGATATCTTGTGCTGCCAAATAATGGCATTTGTGTTGATTGACGAAACCTCCCATGGTCTCATCATAGTTTTGAAACAGTTGAGGTTACCTGGTTGAGGTTTTTTCCGGGGTTTTCCCTCAACCCAATACGAGCATATGCTGGGTAACTTTCGGTGCTGGACCCCGGACTCATTTCACCGGCATTATCACCTTCATATCATTCAGATGCTAAATAACCTAGATGATGATAAAGCGTCGTAAAATAACCCAATAAAAAAAAAAGAAAAGAAACAGTTGAGTCAAATCCTCGTGCCAACCCATCATCAACTCCCGAAACTTCATTCTGCGATTGCAGTCTTCTGTTGATAGCTGTTGCACATAATGGGGTTTCCATGGGCTGTAATTCAATTCATTCAGCAACATGTAACATATCGCATACCTTGTGAATCCACTTTCGCGAGCTGCCTGATGTTTTGATTTAGCCGGGCTACGATTTAACATTTCCCGCACAATCGCCACATTCTTCTCAGACCAAGATGTGGATGGATGACCAATTCTTCTTGCATTCTTAACTGAACCTGTGGTCATTAGTTTCCTAGAACAATTCTTTATTGTCTCTGAATGGATTGTGGCATTCCTTCCCTTCATCATATGCCACCGTCTCTGTACAAGAACAATGCAATTCCGCACTTCATAGCATGCAGCAATCTGTGCTCGCTCACAGACAGGCAATCTGCCATCTTTGCTGTTGTTGTGCATACTTACTCTCACGGCCACCGTCTATACTACCAACACCCGAAAGTTTAAATTTTATTTAATGACCTATATGTACACACTATTTTCTTTATGATTCCATCAATATTAAAAATTATACAGCTATTTAATAATACCTAGTTACTTCCCGCCCACACTGTATATATCTTATGGTCGCAAAAAATATATTTCACATAATATACATATATTTCATATATTATCTTCTTCTTCTTCTTCTTCTTCTTCTTCTTCTTCTTCTTCTAATGGCCTTACTTTGGGACCCTCAAGCCCATTTGGAATTTGGCTCCCAGTAGAGGTGCGAAATCATGTATTATATGAAATATGAATTAGTTTCGAAATTTTCTTAAAAACGGTTCATTTTTGAGCAAATCAGTATTGTAATTTTGAGATGAATTTTGGAAAACTTTTTTTTTTCTTTACAAACTGTATTGCATTGCATGTCATATGAAAGCTGATTTTAAACTTTTAAAATGAGAACACTTCCAGTTCTGTGTTAACTGGGAGGTCTGTTAGAACATAATAAAAAAAATCTCGAAGTTATTTTCAAGCAAAATTAAAAAAAAAAAAAAAAAAAAAAATCTTAGTTCTAATATTTCACTTAACGTACATAGATCCCTGTGTTGATATTTTTTTCACTTCACATGATCATTAAGCACTCCAAATTTCACAGAACAATGTGCGAAAATTAGTCTTACACAGTGTGCTGATATGAGATGGAATGAAGCAGTTACATAATTATAAATTCATTCTCTGTAATTTGTTGAGACTGTCAGGAGGAGCTAATAATCTTTTTTTTTTTTTCCAAAATGTATAGGTAAATAAAACAGATTCAGCACCTATCTCTAATCAACCCAGAATATTTTTAAGGCGGATTGAAAATATAAGCACTGAAAAAAGTAATGAAGTTCCATGCAGTACTCCAAGTCCACCTACAAGTCCAAGCAAACGGAGGTTTCTGCAATTCTACAAGGTAAATGAATGTTTATAGGAAAATGAAATACTATAGTTTTTTTTTTTTTGGAAGTACAAGTATGCTTAAGGTTGCAGAAGCTTATTTTCTAAAAATACCTGATTTCGCAAGCATGTATTTTATTGTTTAAATGTGCAGTAGAGTAGACATTATTTAAAAGTAATCTTTATTCAAATTACTTTTTTTTTTTTTAATTTACTTTTGGCAGCAGTATTTGAGTGAAAAGCCCCAGACTGAAGCAAATCGTGAGTACTGGGGGTAAAATTTGTTGATATTAAAATTGCTGAAGCAACAGTCAGATGGTAGCCCTGCTTTTTAAATGAAACCACATGCCAATCTCCAAAATGAACAGTTATTTGTGAAAACTACCTCAATTCTATTAAATAAATATCATTTTATTGGCAAGGAGCTTGTATGAAATGAGAGGATTGCTTGAAAGAGCAAATATTGGTGTCTTCTTATTAATATATTTTCTTGAAGAATGAAATGAAATATAGATTTTTCTCATCAGATTATTTTAATGTCCGATAATGTCATATTTGTAAGTTTGACTAGTGTCTCCACTTTTGTCACTGTGCACCCATCTTTAGGCATAGTTTTGAATATGATATATAAGGATGGTTCCTTATTACAATAATAAAACAAAACTTCATTTACACATTTTTATGGGGGGTCAGAAGAAAAACATGTATAAGTGAGAAAAACGTATAACTGAAATGTAGCGTTGTGGGATTTAATCAATTAATCGATCAATTTCTGTTGTAAGATTAATCAATCAAAAGTATTTAATCGAATAATCTAGTCGATTAAAATTAATCGGTTGTAGTTGATATTAATTATTATTGTGTTAATAGAAACTCATACCAAAAATTCCGACAGTATTCCTCTCTCGGAAATTGCTTACTTAAAAGCACAATAATACAGTTATTTTCTAATTGCAAAGCAGGTAGCGTAGGGAAAATCTTTGCACAAACACTTCAGAAAGAGATGGAGATATGAGGATATGAAACCTGAAACACAATGTGAACCCTTATTAAGTTTTATGGTTTTCCAAGAAAACTTCCACCTTGTTAGCTCATCTTCCTAGCATATGAAATACATACTTTTCTGGGATTCGTCCCCCTCATCCCTTATAAAATACCGGTAGTCATGTCTAAACTGTGTAAAAGTGAGAGCGTAACTATCTTCTTCTCTTTCTAAAATCTGGTAATTCAATTACAATAGGGGCCAGCTGTCTGTTTCGACTGCTGTACTTTTGCACTTGCAGTTCCTGTACTGAGTTTTACATGAAGGTTGTGTGTTTAGTTTGATAAAGAAACAAAAATCAATTTTCTGTGCTCTGTGAAAAGTGTAAACTCTATTACGTCATATAAGAATTTGAGAGGTAAACTCGGTGAAATGTTTGGATTTAAGTTGAACGATCGTGGAGAAGTGCTTGACAGAAAAAAAGTTTTTTTTTTTTTTTTCGTGTTTAGTGATGCAGGAAACATTGTTACTAAATGTAGAGCGACATTTAATTTGGAGCATGTGAATGCACTCAATGTTTAAAATCATAGATGAAGCAGTCAGTATTAACTAGGTGAGTCTTCATACTTTTTGTTATTTATGTTTGTCTCAAAACTTCCCAGAGAAATTGACACATTAAATTATAAGCCTCATAGTAAATAATTGAAATAGTTGTTTTGTAATGTAACAATACAATATATACAGATATACAACATTTAATAGTACTTATGCTTATCACCGAATAAAAGTTAAATTTAACAATAATTGTGTAATACAGTATATTAAAACATTTTTTTCAAATCAAAACTCGATTAATCGATTAAATTCAAATAGTTAAGCGATTAAATATTTTGATCGATCAATAGCGCTACTGAAATGGCATTTAATTACATCTGAAATAGAATAAATAATTAATAACATGTGATTATTTTACCAAAAAAAAAAGTCCGTTACAAACACGCTTTTCCTTTTTTTTTCACTCATTGGAATTCAAGAACCAATCAGAAACCTTCTCGTCATATCAGGTTGAGTCTACTGTCAAAGTAGTTTCAGTTTAGAGGGGTTGTTGCCCTGGGTAGCACAGTCGGTATAGTGCTTCCTGTGCCCAAGGTTGCAGGTCGATCCCGGCTCAGGTCGATGGCATTTAAGTGTGCTTAAATGCGACAGACTCATGTCGGTAGATTTACTGGCATGTAAAAGAACTTCTGTGGGACAAAATTCCGGCACACCAGTGATGCTGATATAACCTCGGCAGTTGCGAGCGTCATTAAATAAAACAATTTAATTTAATTTATTTTTAATTAGGAGAGTTGTATTCAGTGCGGTCACAACTTTGGATTTTGATTCTCATTGTTTAAAATTTATATTTCTTCCTTCTGCACATACTACTCTCTTCTCTGAATTGATTCTTCCACTGGCACAAAACTGATTTACTGAAGCTAGCACGTGTGGAAACAAAAATGGGCAGCTTCGAATTTCCAGGAATTTCAAAACCGGCGACATCGTAACAATGAACACATATTGTACCGTAGTTACATGATTATAATACGCACTTTCTTTTTTTTTTTTGACGAAATGTCGTCTTGAAAACTGGAGTGCGCATTATATTCACACTCAGACTTGAACAAATTACAATTAACGCTCAATTTATGTTAAGAGATATGGTGGGAAACAACTGACAGAAACAGTCACTGCGAGTTCGTGTTTTCTCGTCTTTTGCGCACTTTTCATTCGTAATTTCTTGTCCATGTTTGACAACAATCACTAATAAGAATAATATTTTTAATTACTAGTATGACTTAATAACAATTTTTTCTTTTATTTGAGATTTTATGAATACAATTCTCAACAATTGCGCGTCTTTAATTAAACCAAAAGAATTTACCAATAATAAACTGACGAAAGAGTAGGATGACATTAGTCGTTATCAATCAATGTTTTGACACCAACCCGGACCTGTTGACTGGAAGTTTCAGTTCTGATACTGCAAATGAGGATGACTGCAATGTATAGCTACAGGTACGGGAGTGCCTTTGTAACCTGTCTTGATAATATTTTAATCTTGAGTGGTTTTTAGCACAGGTGCGTATTATATTCGCCAGTTTTTTTTTTGTTTGTTTTTTTTTTTTTCCCCTGGATTTTAGTTATTTTCGCGTTCTTACATTTTTACAGAGAACTTAATTTCAAACAAAATTTAATTAGAACAAATAAATGAAGTTTCATACCTCTCGGGGTTAAAATACCATAACGTATAACTGAAAAAAAGAGTGTGTAAGTGTGAAAATGTATAAGTAAAAATGTATGAATGAAGTTTTACTGTATATTAAATATTATGTCAGTAATAATTGTTATTTATACAACAAAGATATAGTGACTTATTTTTGCATGCGTGAGAGTTTAAAATCCTAACATTGAAAAAAAAAAAATGAGTCACTTTGTGTTGTTGTAAACATAATTTTTTCGACTATCATGAATTTCAAAATTATAAAAAAAAATTAGAGATTAATTTTTAGTAATTGTGAAGATTATTGAAATGGCAATAGCAGTGTTGCTAAGGCCAGTTGCTGTGATTTGTTTGGTTACAATTAATTACTACAGTGATAGAAGTTTATAATTATAATTAACATGAGTGAGGGGAGTGATGAAAATGGTATTTGATGTTCCACGTGATAAATAAAGGAACTGGAAAATAATTTTATGTTAGAGCTCCTTACTGAAAAGTCTAGATTTTAATATGAGAAAGAGTATGAAGAATTTGTGAGTTAGAAAAAGTCCAGAAGATGTCCTTATATTGGCAGCATTGTGTATTTAGTTCAAT
This sequence comes from Periplaneta americana, assembly GCF_040183065.1. Taxonomy (NCBI): domain Eukaryota; kingdom Metazoa; phylum Arthropoda; class Insecta; order Blattodea; family Blattidae; genus Periplaneta; species Periplaneta americana. The sequence goes on from NC_091131.1 coordinate 116,984,945, forward strand.
TTGGTCCTAACTGTAACGGCACGGTTCATAGCTACCATAGCAAATTCTCCAGTTTAGCAGACAAAGTGAAGATTACAAACGTAAGTAATGTCTCCAAGAGCACAGTAATTAACTACAAATTTGTTAAAAATATAAATAGTAATGTTACATTTTATATTCAATAACATGTTTGAAAATTGTTTAATTTTCTTTTCTAAATTTGAATTGTTTCAAGTGTGCAAACTTTGTCTTTTTTTAACAGCCTGATCTTTTTTATTGCGTAAAAAATGACAAACTTTGGACACTTGAAACAATTAAAAGAAATGGCATTCTTTGAAACTAGGTAGTGGAAAAAAATCTTATACTTTATTTATTGCATCACTTTGTAAGGGAAACTCAAGTCTCTTGCCAAATTGTTTCTTAATTGACAAAGATAACACATTTTAACCTATGAACTATATATATATATATATGTGTTGTGTCACTTTTTATACACCACCATTTGAATTCAGATTCATGCAAGAGTGAATATTGCTGTAGCTATGAGGATGCAGTACAGCATGATATACCTAGCAGATATACTGGCTATTTTTTTAAATTACGTTACAAGTTGATTTGTAGCAACATGTGTTGCCAAGGAGCAATGTTTCCCACTTCTGTAATATGTTTTGATAGTTTCGCGCTCAGTTTAACAGTTACAGTTGCGTAGAAAATGTTGCATAGCTTTCATTCCTCTACTTTTTTTAATCAATTGGAAAGTTCACCATTTTTAATAATTATTTGAAATTAATAACAGTAAAACTTTTTAAAAAATTTATATTACTATTCTGTGCATTGCTGTTACTTCATATGCCTGTTGATTGAAAATAATAATTAGAATTATATTTTGAAAGAGTAAACTCGCATTTTTTTTTTCAAATGCATAGTACGAAGTGTAGGAAAAACGTACAAATAATCACACTCTTTACCTCAATTTATATAGTTGAATTGAAAGTAATGAAATCTCCAGTGTCAATTCTTTGTGACGAAGTTTTGCTTTTAAATAACATAAAAGCACTGCAAAACAATAATTAAATATTATAACATACACTTCACAGGCTAATAAAATGTTACAGTCTTGATCTTTTTTATACAACATGATATGGAAGTAGGAGGGTGACTATGAGCAGCTCTATACAAAGGGGGAGAAAGAAATCAACCTGAAATTTCGAAAGTTAAACTTGTAATTCGGAGGTAACTCATAAAAATCCACAGTCTTGACTTCAAACCCAATGAGATGACAACATTAACTTGAAGTCAGATTCCCGAATTTTATGCTGGTCCATTATCTACTCATTGTGAATGTTATTGTAGAATCTCACATAAATTTCTGCTAATAAGTACAGTATGCAGCATAAGCCACTACGTGAATTAATACGCTGACTAATTTCTAAGCTTTAAGTTGCCATCACACTACACGAATTAATATGCTGGCAATTTTATGGTCTGATGAGGCAACTTTCAAGTTAAATGGAAGGATAAATAGACATACTTGTGTGTACTGGTCTGCCCAGCTATAGAACTGAAATCTATAGGAATATGTTACATGAAGTGACATCTAGACAATAATTCAGTTCTTGAAGACCTGATACACCAACTCATTTGGCAACAAGACAGCACTCCAGCCCACTATACATTAATTGAACACAAAATATGGAAATATACAAATAAGTGGCCAAACATACTGTAGTTTGAAATGTGTAATAATAATAATAATAATAATAATCATCATCATCATCATCAATAGTTATCAGGGTTTAGGCCATTTGGCCTGTTTCGTCTTGGGTGAAAAGCTGGTCTCTCCATCGCTTCTTCGGGCGTCCACGATCTCTGTATCCAAGGGGTCTGTAATTTAATAATCTCCTGGGTAGTCTATCATTTGGCAACCGTAGAACATGCTCATGCCAGTTGCTCCGATACTTGCGGATATAATATAATAATAATAAACATTTATTACTAGAATAAAGATGCCTACTGTTTTTTTAATATAAAAATCACTCTAGCACTCCAGAAAGAGTACATACTCGAGCTCAGGGGGCATTCCACAGAATTTTAAGAAAAGTATTTTAATAATTAACAGAATAAGAAGTAAAAATAGGGAAAAAAACACGGAATTACATTAATTGAAACTTTATATCTTCTCCTTAAACAGTAATTTTTAATTGATTTTTTAAAAATAAGAAGCATTAACAAATTGAATGTTTTGGAATTTACTTGTTATAGAGCCTTGGACTGAAGCTGCTATTGTGATTATAAGCTAGAGTTGTGGTGCATTTAGATTCTATCAAGCATATGTTATCTGATATTTTAGTTTTATATTTACTGTATGTGAATACAAATTAAATATATTTCGGTTTTGTGTGTGTGTGTTTTTTTTAATTCACAGTTTTAATTACAGTATAGTGGCAGAATTTTACGATTAAGGTTTTATCTTTTGCTTCTGGATATATAAACATGTCATATATTCTATTTAGGTGGTGTTGCACATGCGGTGTTCAGCAAATTCTAAAAGACAAATATAGCAGAACCTTGCTAATCCAAAATTCCTCATAATCCGAACATGGGGGAGAGGGAGGGGGAAGGAAAAAAGAGTGACAGAAGAAGTGGGGGAGGAAAAAGTATTTCAACTAAAACTCCATAAATTTAATGCTACAGCATTTAGAAACTCAAAGTGTACAATTCACAGTAGAACTTATTTTATCACTAGTGAGTGAAATTGTCCTTGTTTTCGCTACTATTATGATAATCTGTCAGCTTCTTCTGGCCTTGAAACTAAACAAAGCTGTGGACAATGGAGGTTGGGGAGAGGATAAGGCGTGGTTTTCCTGCTTGCATTCCTTTCGCTCACTTAATTCTTGAACAGCCCCAGTTCTAATTAGTTCGGACTAGTAGGATTTTACTGTATTCACCATTTAACGAATGCAGAGTAGTGTTATTAGGATTTTCTGAATGATCCCTAATGTTCGCTGAGCACAAAACATTTCCTGTTCAGGGTCTATCTTTTACCTATATAAAAATAAAGAAACAAGGCTTACCACTTACTGTGACTTGCATTATTTTCTTTTTTCAGACTGATATGCAACAATGCGAATGATGTTTTCTCCTATTAATAACACTGGTCAACAGTGATTTTGTTAAATGTAAAATTTCTACTGTTTCTTATGTAATTTCTTCTGCTGATTCCAAAAATAAGTCAGAATTTTATCACCCACATTTTTTTAGTAATTTTAGAAAATATTTATTTTTATGGCTTTATACAGTCCTTTTAATATGCTAATGGAAAGAAAATATTTGAAATATTTTCATTTTATTGCTTCAACAATTTACATATAACTTTAGATCATTGTTGCCTGTGAAGTCAGAATCCTTAACAAAGAATTTTATTCCTCATAAAACTCTGAGAGTTAGTATTAATTCTCAGTTGAGTTGGAACTTATATTGATCAAACAAGTTTCATAAACTGTGTTTTCTTTGTCATAATTTTAAGTGTGGTAAAAGTATCTTATAAAGTGAAACATACTTCGAAGTATTGTGTACTGTTGTCACGCCAGGAGAAGGCGGCTGAAGTACTTAGACAGGGCGGAGGGGAAACAGCCGCGCATGCGCACCGCGCTGTTCACTGCAATATTCCTGTTTCACAAACATCTACTGCACGAGTCTATGAATCTTTGCGACTTTGTGAAAATAATAGTGGAGTTTTTACTGTAGTGTTTTATTAGTTTCAACAAGACAATTGTTTTCAGTATACTACAAATCTTGTATTGCTTTAGTTATCCTTTGCTTTTCGTGTTAATAGTGCTGATAATAATATAGTTAATAGAATTTATGTTATTGTATACTGTTATTTAGGTTTATAGCAGTTTTTTGTTTATTGTAAATATGTCGACAAAGAGGAAACAAGGATTGACAATCTATAGCGAAGAAAGGAATATTATTAGAAGTGCAAAATAATTCTGTGACGAAGAAAAAGAACAACAGTGCCTTCGCATTCCTCTTAAGAAACCTATAGCAAAGGTAGAAAAGTACTCTAATCTATCCACAAGAACAATACAGCGTATAAGGAATGAAATGAAAGACTGCACAGAAGAAAGTGCGTTGTCGACACCTGAGGGAGAAAAAAAAATGTAAACGTCCAGACTACCGAAACGCAAATGTAGATGACTTCGACGGGAGATTGACAAAAAAGATATAATTGAGAATTTCTATTTGAAAAAGAAAGAGGGCCACCAGCATAGCTCAGGAGGTAGCGCGTTTGCCTGCTGATCTGCAGTTGTGCTCGGGAGTGAGTTCGATTCCCGTTTGCGCTGACTACCTGGTTGGGTTTTTTCCGAGGTTTTCCCAAGCGGAAGGCGAATGTCAGGTAATCTATGGCGAATCCTTGGTTTCATTTCGCCAAATACCATCTCGCCATCATCAATTCAATCGACACTGAAGAAGCTAGTAGTTATTACAGTGTCGTTAAATAACAAGTAAAAAAATAGTACCAAGCTGCAACAAACGTCTACCCTTTTACAAGAGAAAATTGATTTGAAATGAAAGACAACATTAAGACGAATACTGAAGAAAAAGGATTTCAGGTGGAAGAAGTGTGCAGCAAAAAAAAAAATAGGAAAACACTGTAAATTAGAATACGTGAAGATATCTACAGCAAATAAGAAAGCTTAGGAAAGGGGAAAAACCGATTTTGTATCTGGACGAAATGCGGATAGATAGGCCTACCAATTTAACGTTTCCCAAGTTCTGGCACAATAAAAATGTTACGGGAGTTTTGACTACCGTAAATGTGTCCAGAACACTCATTGTTGTTCATCAGGATGGGGGCGGTGGGGCTTATGGCTTTGTTGGGAGTTTCGAATTAATATACATGGCTGGAACATAAACAGACGATTATCATGGACAGATCATACTCCAGAAATTTTGAAAAATGTGATAATGATAGTCATAGCGACAGCACCGAAGATGCGGAATCATTTATGTCTGACTCCGTTGCCGTGTAGCCAAGTAAGTGGACGAAGTTTTCAGGTCAGAGCGTAACGTAAAGTTCCCCCGTCCCGCCTATCTAATCCCCGCGCCAACTCGTAGCGTGAAGACAGTAAATAAAATAAACAATTTTTGTTACGTTTGTCGTTTGTTAACTTTGAAAACACACAGGCGAAGTTTTACTTTACTAATTAAAATAGCTTACGAATGTTATATTGATTGTAAAATAGATGATGTCAGGAACTGGACCCCTGAAATCTGTTTTGCTCCATGTGTAACTCTATTAATTGGTTGGCTAAAATGATTCCGTCATATGCCTTTTGCAGTTCCATTGGTATGGTGGGAACTGGGAACCTAAAATCGTTCAACAGATTCTTGCTTTTGCTTGGCTAATATAACAGGAATAAATTCAAAGTCCAAGCATAAGGTTATAATCCATTTCTGCAATCAGCAACTCGACAGGTGCCTACCTTATGGGCCAGGACTTCCCATATTAACTCCCCAGAAAACAATATGCACTGAAGAAAATGAAACTGTTGTTGAAGCTGTTGAATGAACAGAATGATACACATTTTTTTACTGCTTCGGAACCTCAGTTCCTATCTCAGAAGAATCTCATTGTTTTGGTTCGTTATCTTGGTTTATTTAAAAGCAAAGCAGAATTGCTAGCTTCATGATTGAAAGGGTGGAACATGGTACAGAAGAACACTAGAATAATTTCTACCGCAAACGTCAAAAGGAATTTGAACATCTGTTTTCTAAACAGGAGGACTTCGTCTTCTGTAACAATGTCGAACCTCTGTTGGAATCATTGTGTGTAGAGCATAAACCAAAAATTATGGTTTGTTCATGGATTCTTCAAAAACAAGTTTGACAGTAATGCTGCTAAACAATGGAAATAAATATCTATCCATTCCTGTGGCTTAGGCAGCTGGTATGAAGGAATCATATGAGAACATGAAACTCCTTGCTATCTAGTATGCAGTTGACAAATCGATGGCCTATTATGTGGACATTTGAAAGTGGTAGCTCTCTGACTTGGATTACAATTTCGCTGTACCAAATTCTGTCGCTATTTGTGCAAGTGGGATAGCAGAGATGAGAGAAACCATTGTATAAAAAAAGAACTGACCAAAAAGAGAGTCACTCAATTCAGAACAGGAAAATGTTCATCAGGCCGGTCGTCAGTTAGGAGAAAATATTACTGCTTCCACTGCATATGAAACTAGGTTGATTCCAAATTTATTGAAAGTAATTGATCCATTTCTATTTTTGAAGAATAACTTCCCAAAACTCAGTGAGGCCAAAATAAAGGAGGGAATATTGTTTTGGCCCTTAGATCAGAGAATTGATGAAAGATGCTAAATTTTAAAGTGTATTAAACATCCAAGAGCGGCTTCGTGGTTGCCTTTCAAACAAGAGTCACCAATTTTCTAGGAAACCACAGATCAGAAAATTACAGAGAACTTATCAGCGAGCTGATTCAGAACTGTATAGTGATGAGGTATAATATGTCTGTCTAAATAACTTCTTGGATTCTCATCTATGTTTTCCTAAAAATCTTCGAGTAGTGAATGACAAACATGGGGAGTGTTTTTTCAGGATATTGCTGAAATGGAATAATAATAATAATAATAATAAAGTAAATATGAGTTTAGGTAAAATGTTACAAGGTGTCAATACTATAAATGTTTGAATTATATTTCATATAATTACTCAAAAACCCTGGATGATGGAAAAATTTGAAAACAAATTTGGAATCAGCACGAAAAATGCTATAGGAATCACACATTCGTTATCTTATAGCAAAAAAAATATGTTTAATTTTATTGACCAGTGTAATTAACAACAATGGTCTTGTTTATGTCACATATATAAAAGATTTCAAAATGAAATAATAGTAATTTCTCTTTTAAGTAGCTTAAATTGACCATTATTTGTGAGTGAGATATTTATGACTTGATGGATGTTCAGCCACGTGTAATATATACAATGTTTTATCTTATCCCAGTAATGATTGCAATTATCTTTCTTCTTATGTAATATTAGTAAGCCATAATGAATTCTTTACCTTTGATTGAGATTCTGGTTTATGTGTACTGCACATCTATTATTAGACAGTACATCTCATTTGATATGTTTCAGAGGAAGAATAGTTATTTGTATACATCTGAAGTCTGATTAGTATAATATGCTACAGTCGCGCTCAAACCTCCTGACATTTGCAGGTGTGTCTGCTTATCGGTGATAGCCAATAGCGGCAGTGTTGCGTTGCAACATATGGACATACATACTTGCCACTTAGGGCCCTCCCTGACAATTCGGTGCAGCAGCGGTGCAACATTTGTTTGAATGATGTTGTGCCGCACTGGACTTCCTTATGGTACGGCATGTCTGCAGCATACATGTGTTTATCTGTGCATCACTCCACTGGACATTTTCTAAATTCTCAGTAGTTATTGAACCTTCTAAAGCAAATGGCGTCTAGTGATGAAGATATTGCATTCTATATGTATTTAAGGTTACGAAGGAATAGAAGACGATACTGGGTATATCTGTATATTGAAAGAAATATCAACTGTAGGTTGTTTGTAGCAGCACGAGAATTGACACTAGATGATGAAAAATTTCTGTCAATGTACAAAATGACAAAGACGACATTTCAAGAGTTTGGCCAACTTCTCCCCATGCCTTTTTTGTTATGTCTTTTCGTGAATATTTCTTCAATTTGAAATTGTAAAGACATGGATATTTCTCTTCCTCAAGAACTAACTGTATTTCCACTGACAATGATAAAATGTCCTTTATTACAAATAGAAATATTCACAACTTCACTCGATAAATGCTGCTTTCAGAGTGAGAAATGTGCAATAAGGCTGCATGTTGAAAACATGTATTGGTATTGCGCCGACCCGTGTGAGGCTGCCAATTCAAATATATGGCTGCGACATTGACTTGGCATGCAGAGCGCTTGCTGAGTTGATGTCGTACCGATGCTCTACCAACCCGTTAGGGAGCGGCCTTAGAAAGTCTCAAAATCAAATAACAAATCTACTCGGAAAATTGGTATGTTGTAGGGACCCTGTTTGTATATGATGAATGTTTAATGTTTTCTGAGCATACTGAAACATAAATCACATTTCTACCTCCAATGGTTCCAATTTTATGGGTTAATACAGTAGAACCCCAATAAGATGCTGTTCAAGGGACCGCATGTAAACTGCGTATTAACCGGGATCACGTATTAGGCGGGTATACTAATATTGACTTATTTACAGTATCTATTAGCATTTTTCTTTATTGAAATACATGGTTCATGAAAGGTAATATAGTATTACTCTATTATGTAATCACTGTACTGTACGTCAAAGACATTTGCAATATGTACTGTACTTAATTATTTCGAAGAAAAGTCATTTACAGTTGTTTGCCATGTGCGTGTTCTCCACACTTCACTTTCCTGCCTTACATCCTCCCGACATCGCACCTGCAGTGATTGAGTCGCGATTTTTTAATTATCGTTCTTAATGTCGATGAGGGGTTCATAATGAGTCAGAATTGTTTCTGATTAAGAGTACTGTTTTCATTATACTTTTGTAAGATTTCCAATTTTTCCGACATAGAAAGCACTCTTCCTATAACACTCATTGTAATCACACTCACAGACACTTCAATACACTATAAGACAACAAACTGACCAGCAAAAATATCTTTTATTACTCTTACAGTACATTGCTGAAAATTCCATCGAAAACATTCCACAAAAATAGCATATTATGCGGGACTTGAGTGCAACAAATGGGATATTTTATAAAGACATTATGTATGAAATGTGCAGGCATATAATAACTACTGTTTTTGCAAGAATATGCTTTGAACAGCATGAACATAATGCTATTTAGGTCCATGTCAATTAATTTGTACAGAAAATTACTAATTCAAATTAAGCTTATCATTCAATTTATTTTATTTATCACACTGCACCTTTGTGTCATTCGACAACTTTATTAACCCTAATAAAAGTAAAACTATTACAAAAACTGATAAACTCAGCGAGTATGATTATTTACATCTGACTCAACTAATTTTTCTATATTGTGTGACTTTTAATTTCATTCGATGCAATCTGATGATACCTTCTGTATCTCCCTATCAAACCCATCTCAGGCAAAGGGTCGCGCTCCACAGTTTTAAAACTACTGCTGCTGAGGGACAGAGACGGAGGGAGTAGTTGTGACAACGTTACGCTTGCGTGTTACTGGCCCTCGTGAGATGTCAGGAGGTTTGAGCGCGACTGTAGTTAGCAATGTGTGCAATGGAAGGGGAAAGGCCATCCAACACCATTATACTTAACTTAGTTGTGTCATGAATCATGCCTTATTGGTGTTACTTATATGAGGTTCAAACCTGTCTTCGGACAGTTGACTCAACAACAACAACAACAACAGCAATGAATTGTTTAAAGATCTAGCATGGTGTAAAAGTTTCTTTGTTGCTACAATTACTGATTAGGTATAAATTATATGTTTGTTTCTAATCAAGAAATTATTTCACATGTGAAGTAATGAGCTATTTTTGACAGTTGCTAACAGTTTGATGAACAGTACACTGTATCATTAGGATAAGATAAAAAGAAGTGGATCACTTAATTGTTTAAAGAATTATAATAATTTTATAGCTTATGCTTTATTTTTTTCTATATTGTGGCAAAGGTGTATTGTAAAATGAAGCAACCATGCATCCTGTGCACTTCAATCCTGTCATCAAAATGCTTTTTTGTTTGCTGTTTACTTTAAAGTTCTGAAGTGTTGTAATTAATGCAAAATTTCAAGTAATGCATTTCATGGAATTACTGAGGCAATGGCACGTGATTATGTCACAGAAACTGTCACTGTGCACGTAACTTGCCCTAATATTGTGTGTTACCATCCCTAGTGGCGATGATGTCCTCCATTTGTCATGCCCTGCTGCCCACATTTTGCTCAGGGTGCCGAAATTGCGATGTTGGACACTGGTCGAGCATATCTCACAGGTGTTCAATAGGATTTAAGTCTGGGTTGCATGCTGGCCAGTCTAAGATTGGTATCCTGATGTCGCGAACGTAGTCTGTCATGCAGTGAGCAGCATGGGAGAGGGCATTGTTATACATTACAATGAAATTTTCGCTGATGAAGAAAGCGAAGGGGATTATATGGTCTGCTAACACTTCCACTATGTAATCAGTGGTCATTCAGAGTGGCTCCATCAACAAAAACAAGCTCTGTTTGGATTTCAAAACTGATATCATCCCATACCATAACAAAGCCACTTCCAGTATTCTTTCAGAGAAGTTGCAAGGCGAATATCGCTCCCCATGCCTTCTCCCATAATCTCTCTACCATGAGGTAACAGTAAGCAAAGTCGCGACTCATCTGTGAACAGCACCATTGACCACTGGTTCACAGTCCAATTCTGGTGTTGACATGTGAACTGTAATCACACTGCCTGGTCCTGGAAGTGAGCTATGGAAGAATTGGAGTCTCCTTGAAGTCAAATTGGCTTTCTAGAATCTTCATTTAACATTTCCTCATTGTTTCGAGACTTTCTTGCCAGACTGTGGTCGTGTGGAGATGTCTTAAGAAATGGCAAATCAGCACCTGTCATCAGAACATGTAGACCTACCACGGCCTGATTCCAGTCATCTGTGGTAGGTACCCAGTTCACAGAATCACTGTAGGGCACTTTGGATGCTTTGAAAAGACACATTGATGGCATTATTCAAATGATTCATCCACCCTCAACCAATGTGACAGCTCTCGCAGTGTCTATTCCAACAAGAGGCATCTTATCAAATTCAAAACAGAAACTGAGGGGGGGGGGGGGAGTTGACTTATGAGAGAAATGTGCTACACATTGATAATTCGTCCATACCTGTGGAGTAATGGCTAGCGCGTCTGGCCGCAAAACCAGGTGGCCTGGGTTCGATTCCTGGTTGGGGCAAGTTAGCTGGTTGAGGTTTTTTCCGGGGTTTTCCCTCAACCCAATATGAACAAATGCTGGGTAACTTTCGGAGCTGGACCCCGGACTCATCTCACCTGCATTATCACCTTCATCCCATTCAGACACTAAAAAACCTAAGATGTTGATAAAGCGTCGTAAAATACCTACTAAAAAAATTGGTAATTCATCAATAGCAGTCACTGCACAATTGTAAAACTTAAGAGGTTTTATTGCTGGTACGTGTTGTAAAACAGCCTGGCATTTAGGGTGGAAAGTGGCTCATGGCGTGACATTTTATGACCTCTTAACATAATATTCATCTCCAAAAATGTTGAATACATCTTTCCTTAGTCATAAAATCTATTCAATTTAATAACACTTTGTCTGAATTGGTGGTTTATTGACAATAATTTTGTTTTTACGAAGTAATCCACTTTTTTGGCAGTCAATGTAATAATTTAATCATTGGACTGTTTGTTTCTCATAAGGACTTCAAATTTTGATGCCTCATGGAAGTAGACTATGATTAATTTTTTCAAGTTTAAACTTATGAGAACTGTAGTGCATATCCTCTTTTAAAATTTATCATCACAATCTCATTTTTCGAATTTTTTACCTTTGATTGTTTCTTCTGTGTACTTTTTATTGAAATGTTTATTTTTATCGTATCAGAACATAAACATTTTTAGAACTGCGAATAAAAATTTTAGATTTTCTATTTTTCACATTTTCAATATAAATTTAATGATTCATTTTAAACTGTGTGTGGCTATTTGATTTGAAGATAAAACAGTGAATCCCAGCGAATGTTCCCGGTATTTCTGTTGGTTGATCAGTGGCAGGTTCCTCCCACTAGCACCACTGCTTGCAGCCACAAATAGTGCTTTGCCAGAATAAAGCTTACACACTATGTTATATTAATAATTTTCGTATATTTGGTCATAGAATTATTAGCAGGGGTTATAGCCCTCTCATTCTCCAGATCTAACTTCACCTAACATTAAATGTGTGTAACTAATCCTCATATGCTGGGAGAACTCAAATATTCGAACAGAATTAGTACAGAGAAACTGATGTGTGTTAATGATAGTTTCTTAAGATAATGTGAATTGTGTGTCACACAAGATGGGCAACACTTCAGCAGTTATTCTGAGAGGTGGAGTACCGAATGTTATTAATACAACATAGTACATAAGTTTTAATGTGACAAAGTATCGTGAGTTTACAGATGCAAACAGCAGTGGTAGTGGAATGGGAGGGGGGGAACCTGCTGCAGATCAGCTTACAGAAACACTGTGAATTTATTGACCTTTCAGATCGGGTGTAATATATTTTTTTTTTTAATACAGAAAATGTACTTTTACATTCTCATTATACAAACGTAGAAAGTATTGTAATACTGCCAAATATTGAGTTAGAGGTTTTTATAGAAATAAAGTTTTTTAGCATTCTTGTTGCCAAAAGTGATTGTTTGCATGTAGTGTAACTTCTTTTTATACAGTCTCTTCTCATAACTACTGGTCTGAGTTTGTTCATGCTGTATATTTATGAATCAATTTATCTAGGAAGTAAGCATACAAAATAATATATCATTATTATTGTTATTATTATTATTATTATTATTATTATTATTATTATTATTATTATTATTCTACTAGTACCATACTATTTGAAGCCCTTAATGCCAAAATTGCACATGATATAGGTACAGTACTCAATCAGTGCTTATGAGTTTCTTTTTTTAATTTTATTACAGAAGAAGTAGTGCAAATTGAAACAGTAGACATACAGTATGTCCCTAAAATGTTTGGTGTAGAGTAATTTTAAATCACTTTACTTGCAGCACTTATGGTTAGGAGATAAAGTAATGACTGGCTGCATTAGTAGGCTCATGGCTAAAGTTTTGGACAGAGTTAGAAGTGTGTCAACTCATGAGAAGGCACTCTTCGTTGTTATTGTGCATCATAGATCCATTTGTTAGGGATTACAAAAAAAAAAAAAAACACCGGTATTATGAACGAAAAAATGGATCGTACAATGACACCAACTTTTCTTATTTTCAGGCAGGTCAGAATCTTGAAAATGGAAAAATGTTGGCTCCCTGTCCCAGGTGCTCTCTGCCATCACAGATTGATGGCACTTCAAATGAGGGTCAGTGTACGCGTGTAGGATGTCTGTATTTGTTCTGCTGTAATTGTCGTTGTGAAAGTCATGGTGCAACTCCATGTCCTTCTTCCATATCATTTCCACGACCTAGAAAGCGAATTGGCTCTATTGGCAGCAAAAGCAGTAAGAAGAATCTTCGTAGGTTGTGATGTGTCACCTGGCCTACAGAACAGAAGTATTGGTACTTGCTCAAAATAACAATGTAGTTACATATATATTTTAGCAGTATTGAAAGTTCGCATTATTTCATTTACTTCAATTCTGTTTTTGCTGATTTACTTACTTTACAAGGTAAGTGCAGGTATTTATAGCGCAATATATGAAATCCCAAAGTCGTGTTGCTTTCAATTTCATTTGAAGTACTAGCTACATATGTATGTCATTTTGAAAAAAAATTATGCTCCTTTTAAATTAGAAAAGAAGTACTGTGAAAGTCCATTGGAATAATTGTCACACATACTTGAATTTGTATTTGAACTGTCAAATAATATTACAGAAAACAACAAATGCAAGAATCTCATTATCAACTGTGTACTGTACATGGTTCTGACTGTAAATAACCATAGTTTATCCATCACAAAAGTTCATACATTCTTCCATGAATGTTAATTTTATACTTATGATCTGAATGTTTATATGTTCCTATCGTTATTTTAATTTGTAATTTATAAGTCTTATTTAAATCTCTCATATTGCTTATTAACGCATATTTTATGGAGCCAAATACTTGTCATCTCAAACATCTTGACGATTGATATAGTCTCTCTTTCTGTCTCTCTCTCTCTCTAAGCAAAATGACATCTCTTGACATTGATTACTGTGTGAATTCTTCAAATGAGCATAACAGGTATCTACATGACACTCTTCTCAACTTTTGTTGTATTTATTTTGTGCTGTCTTGTAGTAATCCTATAGTAATGAAGTCATTATTAGAAAGAAAATTTATCTTTGCTTGAATATGAAATTTTAAAAGTACTTTAGTGCATCAGAGCTTCGATAAACAGTTTCAATTTCTGTACTCTTGTGAAAAACCAAGAATGCAGTAGTTCTTACCTTCTCTCTCTTTTGTATATATCATTGACTAAAAATATTTCAGTGCTCTCTTCCACAAAGAAGTTAAACATTTGAAGATATGCAGTCCTTAAAAAGAAAAAAAGTCGAATTCCTAAATTTTAGTAAATTATTCACAAATAATTATGCATAAAATTATTATGATTTTAATTGTCTTAAGTCACAAAGATTACTATATATGAACTTTACAATTTCATGGGTAGCTCAATGACAACTGTGAAATTACTCCTCTATGTTCCTTATTTGAGAGTTGGTATGAGACCTTAATAATCCTATGTAAATATTGTGATTTTTGGAGCCAATTTGAACAAATGATTTTATAATTTAACATTTCCAATGGAATATGGACAGTTGTATTGAATATGTATTTAAAAATGGGAACAACGTGTTTTTTATTACGCAATTATTTTTATACAGAATTTGAATGAAGTCTCTTTTATTTTTATGAACAAGATTTTTAGGATTTATTATTAAGCAGCATTCCATGGGAAATCGTTACAATTTTCAAATTGATTATTTACCTTGTTCTCGTTGATATTCTTTAATTTATATTCATTAAGCAGTATTTGGTCAATTTGTGTTCCTATGGAGTTTTCCAAATATGTGTTAGAAATAATGTTTGTTTCTGTAATGATGATCAGCACATTTTAGGAGTCATCTTTTTTTTTTTTTTTTAAAGTAGTTTAACTATTAAAGAATTTGCTCCTCTCAATTTTCATGAGAGAAATATTAAATATGTCACTATTTCGTTTTAATATTTGAACACTTTCAAAATTACTGACCAAATATACCAGATTTGGAAAACCATAATTATAATATAAGTATTATGAGCATTATTATGATATTAATTGATGTCAAATGTTGGGAGGTGTAGCAAACTTGGCAGAGTCTCCATTTGTATTTACTCTTTTTACGCTATGCAGTGTGTCTTGCCTATTACATTTTTTTCACAGATTCACATTTATACTTAAATATGTCACTGCTCAATGCTCTTATGTTCAAAATATTGTGTACCTGAATTTGTATATATTTTGTGAATATGTTTTCGTAATTTTTTTATATCTGTTAAGCTCTGGTATTAAATTTAATTTTTATGGAGTGCCTTCTTGTGCATGAAACTTGCCATTTCCAGCACAAGAGAAAATAAATAAAATGCTTTATTTGTACAAGAAAAAGTTATATTTGAGCATTTTTTCATTTTCAAAACCTTATTCCTTATGTTCTGGTGGAGTAAATAAAATGGACTCATTATGAACAACTCTTGAATTTGCTGCATTTTTGTGATTTATGATTGAGAGTTGTTCGCATTTGCTCTTGATAGGGGTAGAAACACTGCAGATAATCGTTATTTAGTCTCAGGGAACTACTTTACTGATTTTCTTATGACTGTGTTCTGTGACTCTTTTTCATGATTTTCAAGAACCACATTGAAATTAATTTTTTTGTTCTGCAGAGTTATCGCGAATACTTTGTATTACAAGACATACCTGTAGTACATATTTATTTAAAATGTAAATAATGTGAAGATTCTAAACTCTTAGTCCAAAATCTGATGGGGCTAAGCCTCTTTTGCCCTTAATGACACACCACTCCTGGTGTTCAGGTAAGGAAGGTGGCTTTTTCAAACATACAATATCTTTTGATATATTATTGTTTGAATAATATAATAAATGGACTATATACCATGGCGAAATGTCTTTAGAAGCAGTGGAAATGCAGTTACCCCTAAATTTTAGAAGAAATAATATTTATTTTATATCTTTAAATTAATTTAGAAAATTTTCCATGTTGAAATGAAGACCACAGCCTCATGTTATGCAGCAAACTGCAGCTCAGGAACAAGTAACCAGTATGCATTGAAATCTGAGCATGTCTTGGTAGGCTGACTCTACACAATCGTAGCTGATCAGAAGAAATCTGGAGTTATCGGTAACAGAAACAATTCCAGAAATCGGCCCATTGAAATATTTATGGTGGCAAAGAATATTTTATTGTTTTTATATTGTGTGGCATTATTCAAAAGAACTATAAGTATATTTTAAATTGTGATTCTCGTATTATGTGTGCACTAGAATTTTAGTAGACAGAAATAGGGTTTTCTTATTAAGTTGTTAATGATTAGTAAAGGTGTGCGAAATTCACATTAACCCCACCTTAGATTGCGAGTTGATGGGGTGCATGCCAGATCCGTGAAATTTTGTAGCTTTTGGATAGCATAGCTGCTTGCAGAAGCATTGACAGCATTGCAGTAGAAGAAGGGTCTGTGTGCAACTGTGCGATAGAGTATTGGAAAGTAGGTTTAGTTCTCTACCTTACGAGGAAAAACTATCATTAAAAGTGGCAAACCAAAAAAAATCTTCTTAATAATGACCTCGGTATGCAGAGTAAAGGTGTTAGAGTTTGTGTAATTTTAATGGAAATATGTATGACACAGTTTTGTAGTTGTGTGGATGTCATAAATTGCGAAAATTATTCTATTGACCATGGTTGTTATTTTCACAAGAGTCACATTGGCTTTGATGACTTAAATAATTTGCATAAATCTCAAAAGACATGACGTCACACAAAATCACATGTGTCTAAAACAATTTACACAGTTTGGGAGAACATGGATTGAATCATGTTTAAGTGAACAATTTCGGCTTTTGATAGAGAAACACAATGAGGACATGAAAAGAAACAAAGTACCATACTTCCTCAGATGATAAAGGTAGTATGTTTTTTTTGAGAAAGCAAGAGCTTGCTTTTCGAGGCCACAATGAGTCCAGAGTTATTTGAACAGAGGGGACTATGTTGCACTGTTGAAGAAATTTGGAGATATTAATGTAGAATACTGTGTTATAATTTACTGCTTTATATTTATTGTTATTATTTCCACGTGCTGTGGAGTAATGGTTAGCATGCCTCACTGTGAAACAAGCGGAACCGGGTTCAAATTCTAGTTGAGACAAGTTACCTGGTTGAGGTTTTTTCCGAGATTTTCCCTCAATCCATTAAGAATAAATGCTGGGTAACTTTCAGCGCTGGATCCTGGATTCATTTTGCTGGCTTCATCACCTTCATCTCACTCAGATGCTATATAATAATCGCAGTTGATAAAGCATCATAAAGTAACCAATTTAAAATTATTATTATTATTATTATTATTATTATTATTATTATTATTAGGCGACATGTTTTAATGAATTTACTAAAGATGTTATTAATTAGTCTAACAGAATATGTTATAGTGACAATTAAAGAATTTACTAAAGATGTTATTAATTAGTCTAAAAGAATATATGTTATAGTGACAATTAATATTAATTGTCACTATAACATATTCTGTTAGACTACATCTTTAGTAAATTCTTCTAGCTATAGCGGTTTCAGAATAAGAAGGTATATGACCTAAGCCAATTGAGTGCTAGCAGCAGTACGATGTTGTGAGAGTTGTCACACTGTGCATGGTGGATGAGATATTGAAGACAAAGATAACAGATAAGGACAGAAAATATCAGTTGCAGCGAGCAAGCAGGTGGGTTGAGACCTGTTCCTTCATTGTGTGTGATGTTTAAATATAATTACTCTTACTGAACGAATTTTCATCGCAATTTTTATTACTTCTTTGCTTCACAGTTCAGTAGATCTTGGAGTCACTAACTTGCGAATAAAGTGATAGATATGTAGAAATTTACTTTTCTAGTGTCTGAGAAAGAATGTCTTAATTCTGTCTCAGACTTCCTTGTACGGCAAAGCTGAATTTATTATTGTTTATTTCTCCAGAGGAAAGATGAGATACCTTTGTAGGGGCAGCCTATGAATCTAGCGATAATAAAACGTAAACATATCTGTAAATACGTAATTTAGTATTGATATTGAAGTTGAAAAGTATTTTATTTTTCCTTTGTTAAATGAAGACTATACAATTTAATTTAATTCTCTAGCTTATACATACCTAGGGGTCCAGGATTCTATATTCTTGTTACGAATCTGGCTATATTACAACGTAATCATAATGTGTGTTCATATAATATAATTCAGTACTCATACTGAAACTATAGATTATTTTATTTTTCTCTGTTAAACTAAGTCTATCTAATTTTATTTTATTATCTAATTTTTACATATCTAGAGGTCCAGGGTTTTCCATATTTTGGCTAAGAATCCGACTATAAGAATATAAGCATATATGTTTCATATGTAGGCCTAATTCAGTACTCATATTGAAATTGAAAATTACTTTCTTTTACTTTGTTAAATCAAGCCTATCTAATTTAATTTAATCCTCAAGCTTATACCTACCTAGATGTCCAGGTTTCTATGTTATATCATTCTGGCCGTGGCAGTGTAAGCCTACGAGTGAAGGTAGTTATACAGAAGTGAATATGAAAACCGTAACCCAATAATATCGTTAATATATTGAAGATAAAATTGTATATTAGAAAAAAGTATAAAGTGTAATATATAACGAAAGGTTTGTAAAATAGAAATTGAGTTTTGGAATTATAAAATCTCCTCGTTCCTAGCATACCTGTATTTATTTTAAAAGTGAAATGTAATTAAATTGCTTCCTCTTATAAAGTTTTCTAATTCTCTTAAGGAAAAATGTTGTTAATACTCTTCATATAATTCATGGAAAAAGAGGCAGGCATGTTTATGTTTACAATATCATCCAAGTATCTCATATGTTTATGCAATATTTCGTCTTATACCATGTATAATATAAGTGAAAATCGTACCTATGGTTATTCTCAGCTTTCTTCTTCTTTCCACGTTCTATTATAATGGCACTCCTAACACATACTACTAATATATTTCAAATATCGTACGATGAAGTCATACACGGTTCTGAAAATTGTACAAATAATTAACATGTTTGTTTTGCGTTATTTTCCAGGAGAAGTAAATTCAAGTATACCATCTATTTTAATTGTCCCTTTGTCCTGTCGGAGAATATGAGATAACGTATGCACTTCTAAACCACATGCCTCTTCAGCCAGTTTCTTTGCTTGTGAAAAATTGACACACACTGCATCATAAGCTAGTCCTTTAGAAAAATTATATACAGAAAATACCATACTCCTCGCCTGTGAGTGTAGGACTATCCTTTTGCATATAACAGATGAAACACCAGAGCCAATTGCAATCCCTTCAAGAGAAAACAGTCCACATCTGAATTTGAAAATAAACAATCTATCTTCGTTTACAGAGAGGGACTTCAGAGCAAAATATGTTCTATGCTGTAGGTTGGATATCTCTGTTTAGTCTTAAAACGATAACACGCGAACCAGTTGACATACAATTGCCATTCTTGTACAGTTGATTTCAGTATGTGTAGTTCTATTGAATGGCACAACTTAAAATTCATTCCTAGCTATAAGTATTGTGCGCGCAAGAAAGAAACTGATACGCGACGCTTCAGCGAGACTTCACGACGATTTCACTAGGCAACACCGCTTCACTGTCACTGGCTAGTCGACATAGACCGGTCTGAACTAGCTCCGCCTTATATGCCTTCTTATTCTGAAAGCACTCTAGCAGTGCATGATTCTGTACAGATTGCTGTGCACTTTACTGCGGAATCCCGGCCATTAGTCACTCAGCTGAGTGTGCTCCTTGTATAATGGCAGTTGACTTGAAATATAAATGTCAACATATATGCCAAACTTGGAGTCAGGCCACAAAAATGGAAACAACACTGTAGGAGGAGAGTTCGATCCGGTGCTGTGGATTGAATTTGGCGTAGCTCAGTGATCAGAGCGCTTGGTATGTAGGACCTGGGTTCGATCCCTGACGCTGGAGCGAATTTTTCTCCTCAAATATTAAATATTTTAATGAGTTTATTTCTGTATTATTGAAGTTTGAGTCGCTCTCAAAATGTTTTGCAGCTATGTACTTGTAGGAGTTTCATTTTTAAAACAAAATCAATGGTTCAATGAACTTGTAAACATTTATATGGTTAAGTACTCTTTGTTCCTTGTGGAAGCTTACGAATGGTGAGAAGATTTATAAATATAAATATTACATGAAATTAAATGAAGACCAGACTGAGACCTTCTACTTCTGGAATGGAGAAAGCAATCTACAAAATAATTTTAGAAGATTCTTAATTTCTTACAGTATGCATTGGCTTCTTAAATATATTTGACGGCTCACACTTTCCATTACAGAGCATGTTTGAATTTCAGTTCAAGAAAGTTGAACCACACTGTAAGTCTGATTTATTATAAGTTTGTAATAAATAATAGTTTATTTCATAAGGAATGAGCCTAAATTTACTGTACACAAAGAATATGTTTGCAAATAAATATACCGGGGACAGAACAACTAGAGGCTTCAGTGACGTCACTACAGAAGAACCCACATACAGCAGAATTGTTCGTTGCACTACAAACTGAAAACGTTGACCACCTACTTTCACTGATCCAGCTGCGCTCTCATAATACAATAACGTCTGTTCAGAAAATGTTTTGCAGCTGAATGGTACCGTATACCTGCTAGTGTGGGAGGAGGGGGTGGTCGGACAGTAAAAGTAACCGTCTGCAAGCTTCTAGATGTTCTGTCCCCAGTATAATTGCAATTAGGTGGTATAGTGATATATATATATATATATATATATATATATATATATATATATAGTGATTATTGTACTAATGAAATGTCATGTTTATTCTATAATTTACTCAGTTCACTGTTATAATTGATACATCACGGTTGTTACTGTCTCATAAGTTGGAAGAAATCGCAGCTTCTCCGGCACTGGCATTTCCCTTCCTCCAGCTGGTACACCTACCTCTCATCCCGAACACAGTGTACATGTAGCTTGCCCTGTGGTCATGTTTTGGGCATGTCTGATCTAAAGCATCATTAATTCATGAGTGGCTAAATGAATTCCCTCATTATCCTACGTATGACGGAATTATTATTTCTCAACTCTGCATCAAATTAGTAAGTAAAATATACTTTCAAATTTAATATGTTAAAAGTGTTCTGATACTCGCAAACTATTGAAGTACGGTACTTGTTAAGATTTCTAAAACAAAATAATATTTCACAGATATTTAAAGATGTTTTAATAATTTTCTTTCAGGTGTCTAGTAAAAAAAAAGGGGGGGGGACAACCTTTGAGAATGATGTGCTTTATAAATAATTATAGTGTCCATAATGACTTGAAGTATATCAAATCCCATTTTACATTCATTGCAAACTTTATTAATGGTCTTGAAAGTAATGAAAAACCCCTCTGTGAACAACTTAAGCTATTGCATACAGTAAAACAGAAGCTTTCTGAAGCACCTGTAACTGCTGAAGAAAGAATGAAAAACAAACTGGACATGGTGCTGCGGAAAAATGCTGGATTGAAGACTGTATTCACTGACACTAACATTTTAATAGAAAAGAATAATGAAGCTGAAATTGAATTACCAGTTCATTTTGTTCCAAATTTAAAATATTGTCACGTTTCTTTAGTTGATATAGAATGTCTTTTCTTTCTTTCTTTTTTTTTTAATTCTGATTGACAAACACTATAACTTCTCAATGGATAATTTGGAAAATGCTCTTATCTACTGTGAAGCAAACTATGGAAGTATGTAACTCACTGGCTGTTGGATCACATCTTATGGCTGCTTACACTGCCTGCTCAATCAGTGCTCATGCCTGAGTAATGAAAAAAAATTATTTTGCCACTAGGTGGCAGGTAGTGCCCACCGCTATTCACATTATCAGTATATGCAAAGTACCCTAAATAATTATTGTTACGATGTCCTTAAATACCGAAAGAGACAAGGGCTTAGGGAAACTATGGCCCAGGATGTTCGGATCATTCCGCAGTGCTTAATATTAATAATATTAATACTGAACTTAAAACTTAGTTTCTTTCTAACAATAAGCGATACTACATCCAAACACAAGTTCTAATTAACGGGTTTATACATGTAGGACTATGCTTGCTTTAGGCGTTCACTAAAACTATTATTAAAATCAATTAACGTAATAAAAATAATGTCTGAAACTGATATAAAATATCTCAACGAATTTAAACATATTTACGAAGAAATATATGCTTCCTGTAACCGAGCTAAGAAATTATTGGAAATCACGGTTGGAATTAACAACAATATGGTGGTAACTTCCTGCTTGAAAAATAGCAGTTTCTTCAAATCCATGGAAATGTACGGACACTAGGTCTACTGATTTACGTATTTCAGTATTGCCTGAAAGTAAGTTCCCCATTTATAAAAAGAGCCATTCGAAGTGTGATAAATTTTGCGTTCATTAAACAAAATCCCCCCCCCCCCCCGAAAAAAAGAACGAAAAGAAATGCTGAGTAAAATACTACAAACAGATAATTTACCCCATCTGGCTGAGGTTCTGGCTGATAGGCCTATGTATATCTATTAAATCAAGCAGTACATCTCACTTGACGATATGTGTCAGAGAAAGAAGAATTGTTTGTATGCATCTGAAGTCTGATTAGTGTAATATGTAGCTAGTCAGCGATGGAGAGGAAAAGGAACTGGCCACCCTACCCCATTCTCTCCTGGCCTAGTTGCCTCATAAGTGGTGCCTTCTTGGTATTACTTGTGAGATTCAGATCTGTCTTCGGACAGTTGACTAAACAGCCACCTTTGGAAATATTTAGTTATAATTCAATGTGTTTTACGAGATATAGTGTTCTAATCCTTTTCACTTCATGTTGCTGTAATACCATGGATGACAGATAAGTTTCACTTAAAATGACAAGAAATTAGCTTAATTAAGATATTACTAGGAAAAACTTAAATCATTGTAAATATATTATAATTAGACATCGGATTTTTAGGCACTAAAAATTGCAGTTTTAGGCGCCTAAAATAAGCTCAAAATTTGTAAAATTAGGCTCTATTTTAATGAAAATAGGCATTTTAGGCACATCAAGGTATCATACTTATTTCTGCTGAGATTGGATGAAGTAGGCTGTGTTAGTAAAGTTTGTTGCAGTTGATTTTTCTGCTGAGCTTTAGCCTTATGAGCCGCTCCTTGCACATGCTGCTTTAGGTGGCACTTCTTTTCTTGCGAAATCTAAAAATGTAAAGTAAACTGAATTAAAATAAAATCCTAATTGTTGTATTGCCGTATTTCTATCACAAAGTTAGTGGGTTCGAACAATCAAAATTTTAATGACCTGCAAATACTTTAACTATCGGAATTTAAAAGGTTAAAGTGTAGTGGTCTTAAAAAGAATTATACCTCAGGATAGCTCAGTCAATGTATAAATATTATAGGCCTACTCATTAAAATTAATAGAATTTATATATTTCAACTATTGTTACATACCTGTTTGCTACAAATCTTGCAGAATATTATTTTTCCATCATAAGTGAATTCTGAATATTCTGTTAGCCATTGCCGGATCAATGTAGATTTTGCACTTTTTTCGGCATTATCGCGTTAAACTTCACAGGAAAACGTCCTACCGCTCAAAACTTCTCAACACAAATAAGGTGAGGGAAAGAGCAACTGTTAACGAGCATTCAAATGAACCGTTGTTACTGAGATTCAATTGGACAAAAATACAAAGTTCCACTTATTGTTGCATTTCCTGGTAGTGTTAACACTAGGAGGGCCATTCTTTTAAATATTTTGTAACGGTTTACCCTACTAATTCGCAGTTTTACGACTTTTCATAAATATTTCAAAAACACTCTTTCTCCAAAAATTGTGATTTTATGACACTCTGAAGGGCAATACAGCTAATCGGTTTCAGACCGAAAACAGTCATTTTTATAGTATAATATATCTCTGAATCGGTAGGAGCACATGTTGTGATTGTTGCCTGCTTCAAAACTAAGGTTGGTTCTTTGTCGGCATTTATGCCTCCAAACATGTTAAATTCGGTGAAATCTATTGCGAGTGTCGTGAGATTCAAAACATTTTGTTTCCTTTATACTGGGGACAGAACATCTAGAAGCTTGGAGACGGTTACTTTTAAGCGGTCCGACCACCCCCTCCTCCCGCACTAGCAGGTACAGTACCATTCAGCTGCAAAACATTTTCTGAACGGAAGTTACTGTACTGTGAGAGCGCAGCTGGATCAGTGAAAGTAAGTGGTCAACGTTTTCAGTTTACAGTGCAACGAACAATTCTGCTGTGTGTGGGTTCTTCTGTAGTGACGTCACTGAAGCCTCTAGTTGTTCTGTCCCCGGTATATCAATGGTTTCATGGCCGGTGTGAAGCAAACTTTCCACTTTTTAAATGCCTTAAATTTCGCAGTGAATGCATGTATAAATTATAAAAAGTAAGAGTAAAATGCGAAACTTTACAGTGAGTTAGGCATTTTTAGGCGAATATTAACAAATTAGGCTCTAATAACCATTTTAGGACACTATAAAACTCTTTGAATACCTCTCAATTTCCATGAAACACAAATATTAATAATTATTTTTACTTTTCTCCTAAAGAAACAAAATAGGCATTTGCCCTAGAATCCGATGTCTGATTATAATTAATAGTATTATTTTTAGGAAACCAGGTTTTATATCTCCTACAACAAATCCTGTTTAGAAAACAACATTTAATTAAACGTATTTTAACTTGAGTATTTCTTACTTTCAATATATTTCAAAGAAGAAAACCACATAATTAATAAACATTAGAATTACATACACTTTAATTACTTCTAAGATTTCAAATTAAAAACTATAATTTACTCTGCATACTTCGTACAGCCAAACCAACGGCAGTTACTTGCTGCGCTCTAGCATCGAAACTGGACAATAATGGTCCACGTGAAACTCAATGCTAAGAAAGAGGAATGAGCAGGCAGTTATGCAGCCGTAAGTTGCGATCCAGCAGGCAGTGGTGTAACTTAAAGACAAGAGTGTCTTCATTTTGTGTATGGGTGTGTAGGTACTTATACAAAATGTGAAGTGTGTGCATTAAATAAATATGATAACTTGTATTAATGTCATTATGTAGCAAATAAGTACTGCCTATTTTACATTTTATGAGTCTAAATAAAGCAGTTTAAGACTCTATTTTAGGATTGTGGTAGGTTATGTTATCAAGTTAAGTATTATATTTTCCCATGTAAATGCAACAGTTATTTAGTCAACTGTCCGAAGACAGGTCTGAACCTCACAAGTGATCCTAACAAGGCACCACTTATGAGCAACAGTAGGAAGTGGTTTCTCCATAAATAAGGGCCTCTTGGTAGAAAATTTACACGAAGAAAGTCTCATTGCACAGAGAGGAGTAGAAAATACAATTAGGTCCTATGAAAGTATTCAACAGATTTCAATAACCCATGCAATGTTGATGAACATTAGAGCAGCCTGGAGAAGATATAAAGAATATCTTAAAGAATCAAGAAAAAAATAAATAAAAAAGAGGAAGACAAGAAAAAAGTTTAAAACAGAACACTTACTTTGGAAATAGAAAAACTAGAAGTGGAAGGGAAGATTATTGAAACCACAAGCCACGAAAAAAGAGTAGACTATAGAAACAAAAACTCAGATGCTGGAGAAGGAAAAAATCAACAAGAATTAACTTTCGGACAACAATTTTCTTGTCTTAGTCTGTGATATGTGTTGACTTGTAATTGCTTTATATAACTTAAAATCTCTTTTATTCTAAAAACAATATTGTAGTTTTAAGATGTTTGTATTACCTACTGTATTTACTCGCATAATAGACGTACTTTTTTTCCATAATTTGGATTAAAAATCCAGCGTGCATATTATGAGCGGGGGGGGGGGGGAAAGGAGAAAAAATCATAACTACCTGATATCCCACGTGATAATCACAACTGGTTTCGACATTGGACATTCAAGTAATATTGAAAATGATCGATTGTATGACTTTGAGAGCATTAGTATTTAAAAACTTACGGGCACTAATAATGTAAAGTACAGATGTCACTGTATACCTAAAGCAGTGGTTCCCAACCTTTTTTGATTGACGACACACTTTACTGAATGCCCATGATATCGCAACACACTTATTTGATTTTATTAATAGTAATAATAATAATATAATAACTAGTGCAGTTCTTCTGGAGAAAAAGGTGGTGGAACTCTATGTAGAATATTTTATAGCGAACGGGGAGATGATTACTGTTCACTACATGGGAATTTTGTCGTTTTAACCTCCTTTTCGTCCAACTAAGATTTTAAAAGTCTAAACAGAATTCAAAGAAAAATTATATTAAAAACATAGTTATTCACACATATTATTTCGGTTCCATGATGAAAAATGCAACAAAAAGGTACCGGAATGCCATTCCAGTGCGTTCCGCCAGAAAAAAGCACTGATAACTTTTATGTAGTGTTGTAGATAGGTCGATGTTAACACGCAATCGAAAATTTTAAAAGAACAGGCAGCAACTTGAGTGGCATTAGAAAAAAAAAAAAACAAAGGTATGTGTCAAAAATCTCAACCTATCTGAGCTGGATGTCCGATAAAAGATGTTCGATCAAAGATTATTGTTTTTGAAAACTCTATTTAAATTAATGTGAGATCTGCGGTTGGTGGGTTGCACAGAGTTTCTTTATACGTGGCCTTATGGTTGAAAAACTGAACTGAGCATTGCTGCAGGTGTTCACGTTTCATTGGTAAAGTCTGTCTCAAAACAAAATATACCATTTAAAGACTTCATCGCAAATAAAAAATGTGTTGTAAAGAGACTTTCTGGATGGCATAAAATTTATTTTTCAAATCCAAAATTTCGCGACACACTCCATGGAGCTGCGCGACATACTGCCATATTTTCACCTGGTGACAAGACTTGGAACTAATTATTATTTTTTGCATATCTACGAGGTTTCACATTCCTACGATAATTACCGACGTACTTCTGTGTCACGCTGGACACTGTCAGTTTAATATTATAACCACCTGGTATTATGTATAATATGTATGTATGTATAAATTATATTATAAAATTAGGTATCACGTTTGTTTAATATCTGTATACAATATATAGACTTATAATTTTACTTCTAATAGATTTATTTTTCGATTTTCAGTGCTATCAATTATTAAATATTTTAATTGTTAATGGGATAAACGTCTCAACTCTCATTATTAAGGGACTCTATAGACTAGACTAGGCATTACAGATAATGAAGGATTTATTTTCGAGTACATATGTGCACTTAGATTTATTAATTGTATGTTACTGGAAGTCATGGTATGGTTGGATCCAACCAATGAGAAGGAGTATGCTTATTGTCTCAACTCTTACATTAAATTATTATTATTGAGGGACTCTAAACTTTTCCATCCATAATGAAAGAGGATCAGTAATAGTTACATGACCGGCCATTAAAGCGCTACCAACCACTTCTTTACAGTCAATTTTTAAAAGAAAAATGGAATGGACAACAGTGATGAGTAAAAAATATTGTGAAATAAAGATGTCTGGAGGAGGCTAAGTTGGATGACCCATATAAACGAAAAAATCCAATAGAAGAAGAAGAATGAAGAGTCTGAAACCAGAACTGGCTTATAGCTTATCTCTAAATGCAGATGATGATAATGAAAATGGTGGTGGTGATAATGATGGCGATGATAGATCATAAGTTCTTATCATGTAACATGCTTGCCCAGGTAGGATATGCTTTGATGCTACCATGACATGGCGATTTTAATCGGACCAAACGTATATAGTATATAAGCATTGGGTTTTTTATGAGCAGCCGCTGGGAAAACACTACTCTTGTATGATAATAAAGTTGAGGTTTCAGTTTTTTTTTCTTTCATATTGGCGTATATGTCATTTGCTCCTCTGCCTACTTTTTGGCGATGATTATGGTGAAGAATCCTGCTTTGAGGTTGAGACACCTATTAGATTGGATTCTTACAGGATGGCAAAATGTGCCCAAGGTCCTCAATCAGGCAACTTAACTCTAATGTTAATTTATATTGAATTATAAATTTGCTTAAATCACATAAGTATTTGTCTGAAAACTTTTGTAATGCATATTTTTAACCTTCAAACACAAATGTGCAGTCTCTGAGACTGCTCCAAAATTTTTAATGTGGTAATGAACCGGTTCCCGCCACTTTACAAATGAGAACGCTTGTGTACTTGCTGTCAGGAAGCCGGTGGCACAGTTCACTTAGTGGTATTCAATTATTTTGTCTAGTATTGGAGATATTACACATAATATACTGCTAGCAGTCTTGTACACCACACGTCTGTGTAACTGGACTGTTTTTCTCCGTTCTCGCAATGGATTCTACACAAGGCCCTTTGCTAAAAGTCAGTGTTCATGATGAAAACTTTGACGAGACAGTGCTTGCATGGACGGAGGATGAGGATAGTAAGGTTGACTCTGCAGGTGAACAAGATTTCGTTCTTGAGAGTGATCAACAATGATTTCCTATTGAAAGTGTACTATATATAAAGTAACTTAGGTAATATTTTGAATATTTATATTTTTTGCTTTAAACATACAAGGTGTTTCAGGAGGAATAGTAAATATTTTAGGGCGTGATAGTATGGACTGTTCTGAGTAAAAAAGTTCATATAAACATATGTCCAATTTTTATTGGGTACAGAGATACAGCAGTTAGAATGTAACCCAAGAAGGTGTTAAGCAAAGACAAATGATTATGTTCAAAGTTGATTTTCATAAATTCCACCACCGACTTCAATACACTTTCGACTTCTCTTGATAACACCACATGTAGCTCTTATGAGGTCGTCTTGGCGTTCTTTTGTGAGGGCAGCATTATTCATAATCCGAACGATTAAATCGACTCTTGTGTTTACTTTTTCCATGTAGACTCGTCTTTCAACCATCCCCAAAGGCAAAAATCTAAAGGGGTAAGGTCCGGAGACCTTGGTGGCCAAGAAACGTGACCATATCTGCCGAGCCATCTTCTGGGGAATGTTAGGTTTAAATAATGTATAGCACCTGATGACTAGAATGTGCAGGGGCTCCGTCATACTGGAAGAACATACCCATCCTTGTAGCCAAAGGAACCTCTTCCACTAATGCTGGAAGCT
Source organism: Periplaneta americana (assembly GCF_040183065.1). Taxonomy (NCBI): domain Eukaryota; kingdom Metazoa; phylum Arthropoda; class Insecta; order Blattodea; family Blattidae; genus Periplaneta; species Periplaneta americana. Next base: position 117,014,136 of record NC_091131.1, read on the forward strand.
CGTTTTGAAGAAAGTCTAGATAATGGGGCCCTGTAAGATGATGCGGTAACATAACATGCCCAAGCAACTGATTGTCTATCATATCACACCACATATTTACAGAGAAGCGTTCTTGAAAATGTGTCTCCACAAGGGCATGTGGGTTTTCTTTGGACCACTGATGTGAGTTACGAGTGTTATTGATACTGTCACGAGTGAAAGTGGCTTCATCAGTGAAGAGTAGGAATGGGATTACTCGGCGATTTACAAGTAGCCAACGACAAAATTCCAATTGTCTATCTTCATCTCCTGCTTGAAGATTTGAATCCGCTGTAAATGATAAAGATAGAACCCGTGCATACGTAATGTATGCCGTACTCTTCTATGTGAACACCAATACGTGCAGAAATTTTGCGTGTGCTTGTTGCAGGACTACATTCTACCAACTGAATAATGTCTTCTACTTCATCCACATTCTGTTCATTTACACTCAGATGAAATATGACTGCTGGGCACTGCACCAGTCTCATGCAGTTTAGTGAAAACACGAGTAAACGCTTTTGAATCTGGAACTCTGCGATCAGGAAATTGTCTGCCGTATTCTCTACAAGCAGCAACAGCATTTTCATTACAAAACCAGTACACAAATACCATATCGGCATACTCAGCATTTGTAAATACGTGTGGCATGCTTAAATGATAGAGTGGAATTGGCCAACAAATTACAATCACAGTTGAAAAATTTAATTATGTAAACTAAAGCACAACTTCACAACTTGACCTTCAAAACAAAAATTACAATCAATAAATGAGCCCATAGCAACAGGAGTAGCAACACACGAAACGAACGTAATCATTTGCCTTTGCTTAACACCTCCTTGGGTTACATTCTAACAGCTGTATCTCTGTACCCAATAAAAATTGGACACTTGTTTATATGAACTTTATTTACTCAGAACAGTCCATACTAACACCCCCTAAAATATTTACTAATCCTCCTGAAACACCCTGTATATTACTTGTTTTCATTTCATTTAATCATTAAATATATATTACTCCGCTAATTTAATTCAAAACTGAACATTAATACATACCGAGTTTTGATAGAGGCGTCCATATGTGTACTCATATACTTCCAAGCAGTAATTGTCACGACAGTGAGCATTTATGATTTTATAAATAAAATATTGCAGTATATTACATCTCTGCTTTTTAAATTAAGTGAAGGGATGTAAGAGAACGCCACCCAAGTTATTTCACATCCATTGCTTTATTCTTGTGCTAACAACAATACTAATACAATACAATAGCGGTATCAGAGATCAATGTCTGTATTGACGACTCGGATTACACACGTCTGTTGTTGAGGGTTAAAATAAATAATTGAGGGACTGAAATCTGAATACATTTAAAGTATTTTCAAGTGAATGTGAAGTTTGTATTCAATGATTCTAGTTTTCTGCTCAAGGGCTGGTCTTTCACTGCAAATCCAGCATTCTCCAATCTTCTGTTTTTCTTGTCTTTTCTCTTAGTATCTGCATACGATCCATATATCTCATGTTGTCTATCACCTGAAATCAATTTCAGCATTATTCTTTCTAGCACAGCTTCATTTCTTATTCTGTCTGTCCATTTCACATGTTCCATTCTTCGCCATATCCATATTACAAATGTTTCTAGTCGTTTTTCTTCACTTTGTCATAATATCCATGTCTCTGCCACAAGAACTTACTAGCTAGGCAATAATGTTGAAATTCTACAATTTGCTTCTGCTCTCTGACTCAGAAACATTAAAAATAAATTTGTATATCCCTAAAAATGTTATAAAATAAATATTACTTAAGACTACAGTGTTTACAATATCTTACCTCTTACTGTGTTTGATAAGGAAGTGAAAGAAAGAAGTATCAAATATATAAACTCTTTTATTATCAAATATATATCTCATTCTAAACAACAAAAATAAAACAAACATGATCATACAAAAGTTGGTACAAACATATTGAAAATATAGTAATCACTTGAAAATTGACTCTTAATATCTTTTGGTTTTTATAAAGCCTGGCCCTTATGAGTAATAAACCGAAATATAAATCAAAGATGGGTAAAAAATTTGAAATCTTACGTTTGTAAAATGTAACTACTGTAAATATTCGAACATAACTCAAGTCTATATAAAGCATAATGACTTAATTATTGCCTATACCAATTATGAAATACTGGTATATAATATGTATTTTATGTTTAAATCTTACACAGATTAGATTCGCACAATTGGGGTACTTATCCTAATAAATGTAGGTATTCCATATCGTTTTCGTTAATACTTAGTTTCAATTTTGTCAAAAGTTGTATTATGTTACTAAATTTTATTTTATTTATTTTTTTAATATCAGATACACAAGAAAGTAAGCCTGCTTAAAGCTTGAATTTACTTCTGAAGTCCTGATATTTTAACATAATCGTATGAACAAAATAAATTACAGATAAAGAGTAACACAACATTTATAATACATTATTTGGTTTGTGACATACACACATGAGTCTTAGTATTAGTCGACCAAGGTGAATGGAGTCCTGCTCCCAGAGTGCCACTTGTACTGATAATGGACGGATGTCACCGTCTCGCAATACAATCAGCTAGGAAGCATTAAAAATCTTGCATGCACATCTATAAACAATGCCATAACGGAAAACTTAATTTTTTCTCTTATCATATATTCTAAAATCCGATATTATCGACTACATTCACGAAGTGTCAAAATAATTAACCCTAGAGTAGACGTGTGGAGTGATTTGTCACTCACTGAATTTTAGTCTTTTGTTACGTGGTTCCATTTTGGTCTAACGCATTTGCCTTTCTCATTAGCTGCTTCTTAGATGCCATAACGTGGTATCAGTCGAGTGGCTGTGTTCAATCCTTGTGCATTGTAAAAACGATCTACAAACTGAACTGAGGGAAGCAGTCACCCATGCGCCTATTAGAATAAAAAAGATATGCTCATTTTTATTTTCTTCTCTTATACATATAATATTAACTTTCTGACCAATATTTAGGCCTATACTACGATAATAGGTACATTTTTTTATGATCTTATATGTTTTATTACATTTTTAAACACCAAAATATCCGATACTAAGTGACGAAAACTTGAGGAGAGCAAAGATCCGAATGTGTGATGTGACTGGGTCAATGAAACAATAGATGGAAAAAGGTTACACTTATGATGAAAGAGATAGTGAAAAAGATAATGTAAGAAAACAATCATAACTCATTATCAGAGTATGACCTGTCTGAGGTCAAACAAGCAACGACAGGTGATAAAACCTTGATGACAGAGAGAATTGCATAGAAAAGGATAGTTTCTTAGCTTGGCTTTCCGGAGCCGTACATTAGGCATGCTTTGGCCCTTTGTGCGCCCTATATATGCGATGACTGTCAAAGTCCGAGAGGTGGCCTGGGTGACATTGTGAATCCGATGCTGATAAGTGGACCATCCTACCTCATCCCCAGATAGTCAAGTCCCGTTCAGAAGATGACTAGCCTGATAAGCCCAAGGGTTCAGAGCCCCAAACCCTTCTGCCATCGTTGGCTGACAGGTGGGCCATCCTGCCACAGTCTATGATAGAGTGAGGTCCCGTTTCGCGGACGTGTAGCCTGATAAACCCCAGGGATTCGGAGCCCCAAACCCTTCCTAATCATATTATTATGATGTACTGAAGTACATATGATATTTCCGTGCAGAAATTCTGTGTTATATGATAGGCAGGGTAGGCCACTAAAGGGAAAACTTGAGAGATAGAACTTACCTGAGGGGATTTGAGCCGGCACTGGAGCTGGAATCTGGTGTGGGTTAGTGGATAAAGCATCAGCACGTAGAGCTGAAAACTCGGGTTCGAGCCCCGGTGCCGGAGAGAATTTTTCTCTGTTCTGTCTATCCTTCCTGATCATCTGACACAGTCCCATATGCATACAAGTAGTCTGATAAGCCCCAGGGGCCGGAGTCCCAAGTCCTTCCTATATCAGCATCAGAAACCCATATACCCCCAAGACTTCACTGCAACATATTTTTACTATTGCAGATGATTGATTAAATGAGGGGAAGGTGGAGAGTGTTGGTAGAATAATAGAGAGAATTGGGAGTACCCCAAGAAAAACCTTCTGCAACGTCTGCTTTGTCCACCACAAATTCCATCACGACCTGGCCAGAAGTCGAACCCTGTCCACCTGGGCGGAAGATCAGTGTGTAGTACTTGAGCCAGAGACACGGCTAAAGAATTGTGTCACTGTATGGCGTAAATCAAGACCGTAAACAAACGTTCGAACACGAGTGCACAATATAGAGTGGAAACAATATAACTGTGCATGTTGAAGAGGATAATACAATGCATTAAAATAAATAAGAAATCTATTATGAATTTTGTAATTATGTGCATAGTTAATTAGAAAATTAGGCTGAAAGTCTGCATAGTTTGGCAACAGAGCATAGCTGGCTCACATAGGAGTGAACTCTGTGTGAGTAGCAGCATTCTGTCTCTTAGTCATCGCAATAGGGTTGCTAGACTTCCTAACGGCAGGAAATGACGATATGACGTGTTAACCTTCTTATTTAATTTGCAAGAAAACTGTCCACTTTATTGAAGAAAACTGCAAAGGGATAAATCATTTATCATGAGTTTCTCTAACAATGAGAGTAAAAATCAGAACTGTATGGATAGTATTTATCGAGTAGAATAGTGTTAAAATTTAGGGAAAAATTATAATTATTATAATAATTATATTTTTTTTTCACTTGAGAAAAGTATTCATTTGAGACCAATATTGTATTAGAATTTTTGTTGTACTCTATCCAAGGAATAAGCTGTTAAAATCTGCAGTTTTATTATTTCCGCCCTATATAACATTTCCATTTCGTTATTATTATTGCAATGTAATAAGAGACTAATCAAGTAACAAAAATAATCACGCGTCTATTGCAGGCCTAAATAGGTATCTTTATTCTTCTCTTGATTACAGAACTTAATAACACTGTAAACAACACACCGAGCTTGTTCAAGAATAAGTTTATTATTGTCTTTATGCTAAATCATAAACAAAGTGGACATACACAGTTTAACTTATGCCAGACTATACTGTAGTTATCTCCGAGCTCTTGTGTTCGTATTGCATCATCGTGATGGTTCATATTCCTTCTGCGTATCACTCACCTTGGTCAGCTAATAAAATTCATTCCCAACTCAGATTTTTATAGTAAAGTCCATTACGCACCATTTATATAAATATATAGAACAATTGTACATGAAATGTACATGATGTAATGCACGATCACAATGATGACATTACCATAATTATTTTTAATAAATGGAAATTCTCTACAACAGAGCATAAACAGAAAATTGTAAATACTTATGAAGGTTGACTTCGGTTGTAAAATACATCTACTAATAATAATAACAACAAAATATTAAATCTTCTCTAATTAATAAACTCAACAGCTTTTTTAAATTCGTATAAAATTGAATCGGTCGGAGCTAAAAGGAACTAAGTCAAAATATGCAGTGTTTGGGTTATGCAACCATTTGAACAACAGATGTCATGTGCATCGAATGGTAGAAGAAGGAACTGAGTCAGACTTTTAAATGTTCTTTGTTCTTCTATAACATAAAAATATTAATATAGTGGAATGTTTTTTGCTTCTCCTGAAAAGTTGTGAAAAATGACTTCGTTCCTTTTAGCTCCGACTGATTCAATTACATTGAAATTAATCGAGTGACAGTAATTCAGTATATAGTTAAGCAAAATACCTTTTTTTTTTTCTTTAAATCTCTCTATATACTGTATATTACCACAGGCATAAAAGTGTCTGGGTTCATATGTTATAAATAGACTGCGGAAGTTTATACAAATGCTTATTTTTATTGAATGTACATATGTCTAAAGCTTCATATACTGGTATTTTTGCTGATCTGTCTTATAGGTTTATTTGGCATATTTTGAGGTTTTTTTCCATAAATGTATGTCATTTGTCTTACATGCAAATTATATTATCATTATTACTTTATGTTCTCTCGTAAGAGGCCCTAGTCCTTTATGGGATACTGTGGGCTTATTCATTCGTTCATTATAAAAATATTTTGTATTTTGCAGGAATAAAGCAAAAACATAATAAATTTGGCTAAGCAGTAATTGTTATTGCATATGATTTATTTCAGCAATTTTAAGTGAATGAACTTCCACAGTCTAATTGTAAAGTACAATTTTCGTTAATATTTTCTTGTAAATAATGCTTCGGTTCATATAAATATATATTTTGCCATTAATTTCCATAGACATTTGTATGATCTATTCTACCATAAATATGAAGCCACAATAGGTGTAACTGACCTAAACTTGATATTTTTTAAACCAAAAAGTTGAAAGATACAAATATCTATCCTTCACAGAACAATGGCTTCAAAGACTTAAACTTGATTATTTTTCGCTATAATGGTTTCGCCAGCTGTCAGTCGAGTTAAGACATTGAAATGTTCCAAACTTGGCTGCAGAATTAGCAGCTGAAAGCTTGGAACATTTCAGTTTCTTAACTCAGCTGATAGCCTGTGAAACCATTATAGCGAACTAGCACCGATAAAGCCTCAGATCATACATTGATTATTTTTCTTTTTAATATTTCAAATGATATAGTATATACTGTAGAACGATATAGGATGATGCAGCAATATATGACAAAAAAAAAAAAGACTTAGTTTGTGAATAAAGATGCAATACCTTACATCCAATCCTGACTAAGAGTTTATCCAGCGTGGCTGCATGAGGAACTAAGAGGTTTGTTGTATGATTGTGTCACTCTTCATATCAAGTATCGTAACTTCAAATATTAAGTGCTTCAGTGAGGTTTCAATGCCAACTGTAAAACGACGTGCATACCACAGCCAAACAAGGAGTATTATTTATAATGCTAACTAGTTTTGTGAGGAAGAAAAGAGAAATAGATTAGCAATGTCTTTATCCAAAACAAGAGAGAACTGTAACTATTGTAAATAGACAAGTAGTATAAACATGGAGGGTAAAAAATGTGAGTAGAAGAGAACAGAAATTACGACACCAAAGAAAAGTAGAAGTCCTCCTTCGAATAAAATAGATTCAGATGTTATGGACAAATGTATCCAAATAAGACAATTTCACGAACATTATAGTGTTCATAAAGAAATTCCTACACATAGAAAACTGTTTAGTTTTTTACAAAGAAAATAATAGATAAATTTTAAAGAGCACAGAGAAATTTTATGATGAATTATAATATCTGTGAGATTTAAATTTAAACAATATAAAGATAAAAGAAAGAACTTAGTTGAATGTTCAGACATCATTGCTAAGCGTGCGACTTATTTGCATTTTGTTATAATAACAGAATAATTAGCCTGATTCTAGGGTTCATTAAACTAAATAGAATTGTACTCTCAGACACATTTAAGTTTGCCACAACAATCAAACAAAAGAATCTAAATAATATAACATTGACAAAGAGCTTGTAATTACAGAAGTTCCAATGATTTTACTATATTACACATTTCATGAAAAGTAATGAGAAAGAATATAGGCCTATTTAGATTAAACATAATTTCATATGCACTACATTGTCCATAAATATTGGCAGACTGTAAATGTTTAGGTCAAAGACATAGTTGCCCATGCAGTTGGTAAAGAGGATTTTATACCAGGTGTTTTCCTTATACATGACTTAAAATCAAAATCTGGTGACTATCATCATCAGCTGAATGGAGAAGATTCCACACAGTGGATGAAACAAAAAATACTTCCAGATTTGACCAGAGAAAAGTACCAGTACTGTTATATTAGACGCCTTCAATAAATTCCTTACAACAAACTGGCTTTTAACAAACAATATCCAGTTTGATAACATGAAGAAACGCGAATTGTTAACTCTATTTAAGCAGAATCGGCCAAAGATAAAGTTTATAATAGAGGAAATGTTCCACAAAAAGGGATTTACAGTCACAAGAATACCCCATATCATCTTGACTTAAACCCAATTGAATACATTTGAAACATGACAATAAGAAAGATAGTAGAAAAAGATATGGTGAAATATCAGTAACAAATTTAAAGCAAATTTTACCCAAAGTTTTTAAGTGTATTACACTGGAAGATGGAAAAAAATTAATTGATCATGTCAATCAAACTGAATAAGATTTTTTGGAGAAAGGATGGGCTGATGGAAGAGACCGTCTCTTGGTGAGGATAAAGACTATTTGATACCAATATGAAATATGTATATGAAGTTGAAAGCTCAATCAATGCAACTGATGAAGATGGCAGTGCAACTGATACAGCAGATGAAAACAGAAATTCAATCGACACAGCTGATGAAGGTGGAGTATCCTATATGCCAGGAGCCCAGCCTCTTTAACATTTAACAGGTAGAAAACATATATGATGAAGGTTGACTAGAACGAGAAAAATTCTCTCTGGCACCGGAACTCGAACCCGAGTTTTCAGCTCTATGTGCTGACGCTTTATCCACTAAGAGGATAAACTGAGAAGATTCGATCCAGCATCAGAACTGGAATCCGGTGTGGCTTAGGGAATAAAATGTCAGCAAGTAGAGCTGAAAACCCGGGTTCGAGTCCCAGTGCTGGAGAGAATTTTTCTCTGATCTATCCATCCTTCATCATATAGTAACTCAGAATTCCTGCACAGAAATACCACATGTGCTTCGGTACATCATAATAATAGGTAGAAAACAGTTATTCTACCAGCATACTTTTACAAATATTGTATGTTTGAATGATATTTATTTACTGTTTTGTTCAGCAACTTCTGTTTCTTACTTCACTTAGTTATGACCATATTAATATGCACATATGCTAAGTTTTAAAATTAGATTGAGTTTCCAATCAGAGTGAAGTGTATTCCGTGCTTCATTTTCATGCAGGCTGTACAGTATGTGCCATGCCATGTCAGCATTGCTGGTGCCACCAAACAATATGAATAAACTCTTAGCCAGGTAATATTTAAATGAAAATATTTTAAACATGTGATAGTTGAAGTAAGAATACAAAATATAGAATTGCCTATGGTGTATATAGATTCCCACTTGGTAATTTGCATGCATTCATGAGTAAATTTCAAATTTTGACAACCAATTTGAATTCTAAAACACCTCTGATAATCTGTGGAGATTTAAATATAAATTTCCTTGTTCGTGATATTGTCTCCGAATTTAACTTTCTTATTCAGACACGCAATTTGTTACCATAATTGACTCTGCTAAATGTATTGTATTATAGCAGCACCAGAATCTTGTACAGACTGAAATACTCACCGATAGAGACTTTTGTTTTTTCTTCTATAAATAAAATATGAATTTAGGTAGGTATACCTAACTCTGCAACACTGTTTTTCTACACTTTCATATTTCTAATTTCTTAAAAATAAACAAATCAGACAGAATCTGATTTAAAAGAATGTACAGCAAAGAAAACATATAATATCTGAACTAATTATAATTATTGGTTAAGGAAAACAAGGATAATGTATTCCATAAAATTGATCCTTACAATAATTCTTATATTTTTATTGACAATTTGTCTTGTTATTCAGTGTTGCATCCCCTGTTAAGAAAGTAAGTTGTTCAGATATTTAAATCACAAAAAATAATCATAAAAATAATGAAAACGGTATCAGTACTGACTCCAAGTAAAGTCCATTTGAGAGAACTTTATACATTATCTGTTTTTTTTTTATATCTGTATATCAGAATGGTGTTTTCATTCACAAGAACTTCTGTCTTTTAATAGCAATTCTAATTTATATGCACACACACGCACGCACACTCTCACTCTCTCTCTACAATAATAGCTAATGACCTACATTTAAATCCCCACAGACACAATATATATATATATTTAAAAATTTTAATTGTTTGTTGTAAGCGTAAGTGTAATGTAATGCATATTACTGGTTTATATTTTTTATTTATTTTACAATTTTATTTTTAACTGCTAATCGTCCACCTCTGGTGTGGGTAAGTGGGCATAAGGACAGGAGGTGGTTGATATGCCTTAGTTTTATTAAAGCTGTTGTGTCACGGATCATCATTATCATCACCATCATCATTTTTATTATAATAATTTTAATTTTATAAATTATAAGTTGTAATTCATTCATAACATACCCACAGGATAATAAAAAATAATAAAATAAATACAGTATCACTAAGACTTAGAATTTGAAAATAAACATGGACTTCAATATGAGAACTACAGACTTAAAAATAAAATGTTCACTGATTAACAATAACTTCTTTATTGTGTTAATATTATAAAAATATCTGACTGACTAGTTTCGAGGTGGTGTCCCTCATTGTCTGAAGTCTAGAGCTATCACCATCTCGAAATTAGTCAGCCAGGTATTTTTATAATATTAACACAGTAAAGAAGTTATTGTTAATCAGTAATTATACAAGTGTTAAAAGAGTGTACCAAACAGTGAAGTAAAATGTTCAATATAATATCAGTACATGTCATGATAAATCCATCTTAACATATGATAAGACAAGAACAGAAATGACAGACAAATGTTTACCGGTAGCTTAAATTTTTGTTACTGTATATTTCATATTTCTAGTTCTTTTGTTATAATAACATCTAGAACTTTTCTTATTACTGCAGCTATGTAACTGCAGTTCATTACAACTGTGTCTCATTTTACTTAAGGGCTAATTTGCAATAATAGAATAGAACTGGTACATGAAGTGGGATTAAATTAAGTGATGTATGATTTTATGTCTTCAAATCGTGAGATTAAACTAAGGGATATGATTGTGATTTTGTGTTTTCAAATCATGGTATACTTATCTTAAATTCTATGACCAAGATAGTAAGACTGGCACTAAAATAATAATTGAAAGCATTTTGTGCATCTTACTTACTTACTTACTTACTTACTTGCTTTTAAGGAACCTGAAGGTTCATTGTCGCCCTCACATAAGCCTGCCATTGGTCCCTATCCTGAGCAAGATTAATTCAGTCTCTATCATCATATCCCACCTCCCTCAAATCCATTTTAATATTATCTTCCCATCTACGTCTCGGCCTCCCCAAAGGTCTTTTCCCCTCTGGCCTCCCAATTAACACTCTATATGCATTTCTGGATTCGCCCATTTTGTCCATCTTACCCAGTTTAATTAGTTTAACTTTTCTTTCACCTTAGCACTGATTTGTTTGTAAATTATTATAATTGCTACATATTGCTTACAATATTGTTCTTTTTCTAGGTTCTGCACCTGGATTGAACTTTGAACTTCCTGACAATTTACCTCTATTCTTGACTTTCTTTCCCATTTTTCTACCTTTCATTATACGATGTGTAGAGAGAAAGTATTGTGGTGATATTGCAGTAAAAAAGTCTATTGCGACATTTTCATGTAAATACGTATTTTAACATCATTGGTATTGAAAAGAAATTGGCATGCTGTCTTTCTCTGTGTACAGCAATGTCTCCTAAACTATGGACGGATTTTGCTCATATTTAGTATCAATGAGTCAATACGTAGAGGTATAATGCAAATTAAATATAATAATTTTTAATATAAAATAATGTCTCTATTTGAAGAAATAACAAACAGCACATTTACTTTAAAAAGATTGAAATGTCTATTGCTCACATAAATCATGTGATAAATGAAATATGTAGGTACCGGTAGTACGTCTCTGAAAACGTTTTTATTAGCTCGATATTTTTCCTCTGAATTTGAAAATAAATCTGTATATGAACTGTATCACATATGAATGTAAACTGCACTCAAAACATTATGAGTGAAACTTATTAATTCTTTCAATACCATCTATAAACACATCAATGGAATGATCTTTTCTGTTCTAAGACAAATTAATAGTTATTGTAGAGTAATTCAGTCACAAGAGAGTGGACTTGAAATATTATCCACATAATGAACTGTCTTCATAGCTGAAATTGTTGCTCTCATTTTATGATGACCACTTTTAATAAACATAGATGATATATTTACAGTTAGAACTTCTTTCACGTATGATTATATGAGAATCATCCAGAAAGTAACGAACATTTGCACATATTGGTCACACTCGTTTTCCAAGAACAAGAAAATTGATAATCTCGTCCTTATTAAGTGAGATCTATTATTCACCATCTAAACACACAAGATATATTATATTTCAGTCACTAGAGAGCTTAAGTGGGCTTGAAATATTATCCACATGAAATAAACTGTCTTCAAAGCTGAAATTGTTGCTCTCATTTTATGATGATGTTATTAGAGAATTTACCACTTTACATAAACACATGATATATTTACAGTTAGAACTTAAGAAAAGAGAATAATGCACGAGTCCAATGTGTGAAGATGGCGCCAGGTGTTTAACAATGGACAAGCAAATGTTTACAAAGATGAGCAAAGTGTACACTCATATGCCATCAATAAGGAGCTCAAGCAGCAGGTTAATGAACTCATCCAAGGCAATAGCACTTCACAATGACGAACTGCATGAAAAATGCGCTCAAGTTTCTTAGTGACGAAATTTATTGTGATTAATTGATGGACTAGTGGACTTACTCGTGTTAAATATGAGTAAGTCCACTAGTTCATCAATTAATTATATTCACGTGTTAAAAGTGGTGTACGCAAGATTCAAAAATGGATTATCAATTTATTGTGAGCGAATACCTTCATTTTTACAAGATTTGTGTGAGGAAGATGCCATGAATGCTAATAGACGAACACAAGACACAAAGAATGGGTGCGAATTACCTTTTTGGAGCATTATGAAAAGAAGACGATGAGTTTTTGGACAAAATCATTACTGAGATGGGTGTCACACTACACTCCCCAAGGCAAACTTCAATCTCGTAAGTGGAATCATGCTCATCTAAAAAAAAAATTAGAGCAAATGTGAAAGGTACATAAACATACAATCAATGCCAAGCCTTATTGTGCCACACTTCGAAGGCTACAATGCTCAATCTGGAACAAGTTTTGGGGAGCTATGCTTCTCCACAGTAATGCTCGCCAGCACAGAGCAGCCAGAACTCAGGGTCTGCTCAAGGAAATTGGCTGGGAAGTTTTCGACCACCTACGTACAGGAAATGGTGACTAACTGGTTAAATGAACTGATGACAGATGTTTACAATGAAGACATCTTGAAGCTAGTTAATCAATATAAGTGCCTCAGTGTCTTGAGTGATTACATGGAGTAGTAGATTAGGTTAGTTGTATCACCTATATAAATTGAGTTTATATTTAAATCAAATTTGTAACTTAAATAATAATTAAGTGAATGTTTCTTTCTGGATATTATTATTATTATTATTATTATTATTATTATTATTATTATTATTATTATTATTATTATTATTATTATTATGTTGTAGGTACCAAAACAGACACTAAATACATCTTTCCGAGCATGGTGATATAATGGTTATCATTCCCACCTTTCATTCACGAGGTCTGCTTTGATTCCAGGGGCAGGCTATCCTGACTTGAGTTTTTCATGGTTTCCCAAGTCCCTACAGGCAAATGCTTGGATAATACCAATTTCAAGGGCCATGACTCGACTCCTTTCCAAGCTTAACTAATCCTTCACAATCATCACTTCTTATCTATCATCCTATCATCTCCCTGTAACAAGCCTGCCACCTGTCCAATGGAGTAGCACACTTGGCAAAGCTGTGCTCGATGGATATGACGATACACAACAGTCACGTGGTAAAACAGCAAAAAAAAAAAAAAGGTAAATTACCTATATATAATATTCTTATAAAAATACCCATATAGAGACAAAATTTTAATATGGTACAGTTGATATAGTGGGTTGAAGACTCGTTTAAATTAATACCGTATGTTTTTAGTAAATAAGAGATTAAGTATTTTAGAAGTGATTTTTCTCTTATGTTGGAATTCTGGCAGACTTCGATTATATTATGACACACTAAGCTTGAATCTATAGTACCGGTAATAATTACTGTGAAGTAGTTTTAATTATGTATAATATAATCTTATACTTGTTACCACATTAGCTTTAATTGTTCTCACTATGAAACATATGAATTTACGTAATACCCCATACATTAAAGATAAGGGCTCTTCCATAGCTCAATGGTAGAATATATGGCTAGCAATCTGATTGTCGACAAGGAAATGGAAATTTATTTCCTCTCCCTGCTTCCATAGAAAATGAGTGTGTTTATCATTTGCCATCTATGATGAACTCATATTACAAATCCAAATAAGTCAATTCCTTTTATAACAGCAACTGTACAAAATTTCCGCATGACAACATGATTGGGAAGTAACGTTGTGTTTTAATATTGAATTCCAATTGGACTAAAAGCAGTCATAGCGCTTAATCTTTAAAGGAATAGGGTAATGTTAATGATGATGACGTTAAATAAATACTTTCAATCAATCAATCTTCTTAATGTATCCAACTGTTTGCTGACAACATAAGGCCCACTATAGTCCACTATAGTCTTTTCCACATAAAATAAATACTTTAATAAAACTATTTGAAGCTAAAGATATAGAATTCATATTTTAAATTAAGGTCTCCATTCTTTCCTTTTAATTTCTCTTTCTGCTTTCAGACAAATGTAAAATATTTAACAGCGTATTCAGTTTTCCCACTTCATGCACAATGTATTACTATTGATTTCTTTCAATTTACATTAAAAAACGTGTACATCATCTATAATAAAATCAATTTTATTTATGTAAAGTAAAAGCAAACTGATTTCATTGAGATAAGATTATTTTATAAATTTCTGTAATTTTCTGTACCTGACTTCCATATGTTCACAACAACTTAATATGTTATTACTTTTAAGTCATAAAAGAGCCCTGAAAACATACATTTTTTCAAAGAAGAAAAATAAAAATAAAAAGCTGGATTTAGGATCCAGAAATATATTTGGAACATATCACTTTCACATTCTTCTTTACCACTTTTCTGTCACATTAATACGAGTATAAAACTATGTTGTCATGTTTACCTGACTGGAGTGCATTTGCTGATAATGACTTAAAATGTATTTTTTGTCTATAATAAATAAATGTAATTTTCATGTTCATGGTGGCTGCTTCAATTCTTAATCCAATGTTTGTTTAAAATTCATATTTACCCAAGTCCAAGCACAAACTTAGGTATTTTGTACGTAAAAGAAGGAATTGCCATAATAACTGACATCCTGAAACAGAGATGTAAAAATTAATCTAAACAACTGCGTTACAGAATTAAAACTACAGAAAAGAGAAAGAAGAACTTGCAGATAATTGTAGAATAGGCACAGGATCAAAACCACATTTAAAAACACTAAAACAATCCTCCAAGATAATCCCATTCACCTCATGTCTTATGTAATCGAAAAAAAATGCTAAATACATGCAGTAAATTTTCACTAAGATTATTAATACCATGCTTTGAGCCAAGAAATTATTCAAATTTGAGGAACAGTGTTCAAACAAAACTGCGTAACCTTGTAATAGTCATATATTCCATATTTTGTATAATCTTTCATAAAAAAGCAGTCTAATTAAGCACTTTACTGTCGTTTTTAGTAATGTCATATGCATACACATTGAAAGATAAGAACAAATTCCGCTAATTCTTTTTTGTAAAACCTCCACACAAGTTCTTCCTAATCATTTTGTGGAACTCAATTTCGAACAATTATTGTAAATATTTTCTCAAAACTGACTCATAATTATTAGGGGGCGGATTCGTATGCACTGAACATAAAATATGCATAATTAAAATTGAAAAATAAATAAATAAGAGGGTATATCCAGCTTAACTGGTCCAAAATCTGAATTATAGAATTTCCCCTTCTTGTCTGTGAAAGAATTTTCTAAATATCTATTATTTTCCGAGTTATGACCAAAAATATGCACCAGGAGAGTATTAGACAGCACTGCCTGTTGGTAAGTTTGTTGCTCTTTCTCCGAAACTTACAAATTTTCAAAACATTTCGAATATGGTATATAACTCAAAAACTAATAAGGACAACTACATGAAATTTTGCATGATTATTGTATACCGGTTTGTATTTTATTTTGTTTTTTTCTTTTATGGAGGAGGGACCTGAAGGCTTACACTGCAGTCTGAAGTTTATTGTGCTTACCATTCCTATTCTGTGGATGATACAGCCAAATGGCCGTGCTCCTGTACAAGTACAGGATGTCGCACTGTGAACTTAACCTGGGATATGGTATGGACAATAATGATGATGATATGTGAATTAATGACGGTGAAATGAGTCTGATGTCCAACGCCGAAAGCTACCCAGGAGTTGTGCTTCAATTGGTTGAGGAAAACCCCAGGATTTGAATACATGACTGGTGTTACCATTGTCATGATCATACTTAAAAATTGGTTCCTATGTACATCACAAAATAAATTAATCATACCATGTAAGAGAGGTTTGGATTTGGCCTTTTTCCATTGCTCGTGAAATATAGAACAAAAGACATTGAAGGTTTGGACCATATGTAACTACCCCAACAATAGAGTTTTATTATATAATATTTAATGAGAGATAGAAGAAGTTAAATCTAAACCTTTATAGACTAAGCCACTACTGCTTCCTCCTCCCTGTGAAGCGAATTTTTATCACAGTTCTAACAGAATGATAGTTCCCATTTTTCCCAATAGACAGACTCAGAAGTATCATAATTGGTTAATTACAATTAATACACATACCGTATATCTAATTGATTTCTCATTTCTGAAACTATACTTAACAGTCGTCTCAAACTTAATACAGTACATTAAGTGACTGGTGCTGGTGGTGGTGACCGAATGTTCCTATTGATGTAATATGTTTAATATTCGCCATTGTAATTCTAATCACACATTATCCATTTTACTATACGAAATAAATAGGATTAAGTATTGATTTCAAACATAAGTGAATTGACTCACTGTCCATGAAGGTTGTAAACATATCGGTACCAGTAATTAATTATTTTTAAGTGTGATAAATGAAGAGACATTTCTGTCTTTTGAAAAGTGCATCGTTGGTAGCAGTATTATCTTTCATAGACATTCTTATCAGTTGGTTTAGGAATGTTTTAAAAGGCCACATAAATGTTAGAATATAGCAAACCACTTTAAAACTATTGTAACGCATCTGAATACTAAGAAGTTTCTCATATCAATTGGAATTCCACAATGCACAAACTATAAACTGTCATGTGCTGGTGATAACCCTCTATTGAAAAAGTAGGTAGTTCAGTAGAAATTGTGACGTGGTCCTACATGCATTTCATTCTTGTAAGTTGCACAGAGACGAAAAAATGATATTTTTAGTGATATAATTAAAGAATAGTTTCACACGTTTCAAGCACAGATTTCTGTCTATAAATATTTAAGTTCAACTGACTGTTAAGTATATTGTTAGTAAATTAAGCTGCGTGAAAATTAGTGTGTAAGTACCTAAATATAACTAATAACTGCAAGATTCAGAATGTTTTCCACAAAAAGAACTTTATATTTGTAATTACAAGTTCTGCACTTATATAGTACCGAAAAAGTGTAACAGATAGCTGTAATATACAAATAGTCTAAGCCTAATATACACATATTACTAAGTACTGTAGATATTTAAAAAGAAGTGAAGAATATTGCACAATTAATATTAACTTAAAATAATAATTTGCATGGAAATAGACAAAAACATAAAGCTATAGAAGTTTTATGTATACAGGGTGTTTCCGGACTGGTGTTACAAACTTTCAGAGATGATGGGGAAGAGCACATGTTTCAACTTGAGATAAGGAACCCTGGTCCGGAAATGACTGAGTCGAAAGTTATAAGCAAAAATAGTTGTGTGGAAATGGAATTGTAATTTGGCACCATGTGCCCTCCTTCCCTTAACCTTCAGAACAGTCGTGGAAAGATGGTATGGGCCAGATGTCTCCTATGTGGGTACTTGGCCCGATACAATCTGTGAACATGTCTACTGTTTCCATTGGCTCATCTCTATTCGAAAATCAGGTCTGTATATTCCACTCTCGTGTACTTCTCCATTTCACTAGGACTGATCGACTGGACATAGCAACTTGTACATATACACTGCTGTCTACAGACGTGCATATCAGGACCGACCATATCCATTACACATTACACTATCTGCATTGCTTTAGTGTAGTTTCCTGTCCCCACCCCTCAGACAGCGCACTGAATGGAATACTGTAAGTAGACAACATAAATGTCAGATGAATACGGTATGTGTAAGATGTAGGCTACAGATAAATACACATACATAAGTTGTACAGAGGAATAAAATTATTTCATTTCCACACAACTATTTTTGCTTATAGCTTTCGACTCTGTTATTTCCGGACCAGTGTTCCTTATCTTAAATTGATACATGTGCCCTTCCCCATCATCCCTGAAAGTTTGTAACACTAGCCCGGAAACACCCTGTATAGTTATTTTTAACTCTGGATTCACATATTTCTGCAAAAAGACTTTTAATAATAAAGCCTATACATATAAACAAATATTTTTGTAGCAAAGAAATAATTTCATATAATGCCATATTGAATGTGTGTATTAGGCTCGTAGTTCTGAATATGTGTTATAGCACCATCACCATGTCTCTGAAAATAAACGTACTTCCCGAAGAAACAGCAGGGTGACCAAGAGGATTAGTGTCCCCCTAAAAATAAATTTCCAGCTTTCAGCCAGAGAAGAACGAAACTATAGCTGTAAAAACAGATCGCCTGCAAACAGAAACAATAAAATATTACTTGGTTAGAATCAAATTATACTTATACAGAAAAATCAAGGACAGAAACTGAAGTTAGTCTCACAATGGAATTTTGTTTACCATTAAGTATTTTTATAATTATTCTCTTAAAATACCGGTAATATCTTTTTATATTTCTAAGTATATTGATAACGTTCTTCTCTTGGGTATTTAATTTATTTAGAGAATGTAAGTTAAGACAAGCTTATAGTATTAATCAGTGGTTCCCAATCTTTTTGAAGGCTTGACCCACCTTTGGGCGAGACTTCTGTATGCGACCCCCCTGTACCAAATTGGTAGGGTACTTAACCTTATCCGAAAAATATAAATCTCTGTAAAATAAAAAAAACAACGATAAATTTACTCAAAATTAGTGGAAATCACCCAATGAACGACCAAAATAGAAAAATATAGTGTAACAGTGACATGAAATATTACATGAAGATCATTTCTAGTAGCTTGCCTTGCTGATATTTTCGAACACTTAACACTTTGAATAATACGAGTTTACAAGGCCAAGATGTTAACATAACAACAGCCAGGAATAAAATCAAAGGATTTATAAATAAACTTGACTTCTGGTCTACATCACTTGACAAAAAGCAATGTGATGCATTGCAGTGCATTAAAGAACTCTTGGAAAATTTAGCTATGGGTGATAGGCAAGTACTGAGTTTGTTAAATTAAGTTTGCAGAATTCTAAACAACAGACTTTTTTTTTTTTTTCGGAAAGACACTCAACACAATATGACAGTCACAGATGGATATAAATCCATTTTAAGACAGCTGCGTTCACCTAGCTAAAAAAAAAAATAATTTAAATATGTACATACTGCACCTGTGATGGACTGTTGAAACTAAGCTTTTTCGCAGAGTCCCTGATCACATATATAACAGATTGCTCATCCCTATATTAAAATCGGTAGCACTTTGAAGAGAACAACTGCCAGGATCGCCGCCAGTCTGCCATAAACGAACACAAGATGGCAGTACAGTTGCTATTGCAATTCAAATGGGACTTATGACGTGATTCCTTATGTAACAACTAGATAACAGCATAGTAAACCTAACAAAAGTTGTTACCTTCAAAGCCTATAAGGCTGAGCAATCTGTTATATATGTGATCTGGGGCAGAGTGTAGACCAGTTGTGGTTCAAAAGAATGTATGAATACCTCGAGCTTGCAAAAGAAGCTCTTACATTTTTTGTAACATTTGTAACCTCATGTTTGTGCAAAATAAACTTCTCGTCTATGATTACCATCAAAGCAAAGACGAGAAACCTCATTGACCATGAAAGTGATATCACTGTGTGTGTATCAAATACAGATCCAGATTTGAGAGTTACTTTCTGAAAAACAGGCACATTTGTTGCATTAATAAAATTATTTTTTACTTTAATGTATAATTATTGAAACTTCTTTTCTTTTGTTGAATGTTGTTTGGTTTCTGAACACACAGTAAGTGTATATTAATAAGGCGTTTTTTTTTAATTTTGTAAATCATTTCGCGACCCTCCTCAGCTCTTTACACGACCCCCAGTTTGGGAACCACTGATATAAATAATTTTATTACAATAAATCTGAATGTTATTTTTTTTCTTTCAGAGCACATTGGCTTTATAGATCGTAAATGCAGTTAAGTCTATTGTAGAAAGAAGGAAATATTCCATTCTAACAATAAATATGAATACTGTATCTTAAAGTGAGAATATGCAGTCTTTAGACTAGTGGCTTATGTTGTAAACTGTAGAATAGTTTTGAGATAGTTTTATGACTTTTTCTTGATTCTCTTCGAAACTCATGTACCAGTAACTGAGTAGTTTTACAATTGATTTGTGAGAAGTATAACTGCCTCTTTATATCTTTGTCATTAGTTTCTTACTTTTTGAGAAACTCATGGGTAGGAAATATTGTTGATGCGTATAGTCAAAGGCAAAAACATTCACTTTACTTTCTATTGAAAGTGTGTCAGTGTGTGTTAGTTTGCTGTTGGAAGCATTTGAAATGAAGTTTTGTTGTTCAGTGCTGTTAAAATTTTTAACAGGATGCCATGAAGTCACTATACATTTCAGGGAAAACGTAGCTCATTTCTGTTGTAGGTCCAGTGGAGACACTTTCAGATGTTAAATATTGTTCAACGAATCACAATGGTGGAATGCCATTTAGTTGGCAAAAGCTATGCTGAGTCCCAAACCATATCAGCATGCCTCTCTTGGCTCACTTATGTGCCATTTTAGCTCATTCAAATTGGGCACCTTGGTATTGTAAACGGTGCTCTTGATAAAGCCCCATGTGAAAAAATCGAGGGGAGTCAGGTCAGGGGACCGGGGCACAGATTAAATGTCACTGAGCAGAACATGATCCATCAGGGCCTTCTTGGCTGCCGCACGACAAAGACTTGTCATGCTGCATAGTCCTCATCTTCCAATCTGTGAAGCATCTGGATATGGTAGCACTTTTCACACTTTGAACTTGGGAATGTTCAGTTCACAAATCAGCCTGCCTTTGAACTTTTGGTGATGCTATCCCTTTCCCTCTGTATATGTGCTGTGAGCTGACTGGAGCCATCCATGGTACTGCTCATTGGATGCAGACTCTGTACACCTGAATTTGTTCACTAACTGCTGAACAATAAGTCTTGTAGGCACTTGTTTGTAGTACTTTCTCTGAAAGACCTCTGGAGCTCAGCATAGCTTTTCACTAAATAGCATTCCACTAATGTGATTCGTTAAGCAATGGTTAAAATTTGGATGTGTCTTCACTGGACCTATAACAGAAATGAGCCACAGTTATGCTTTCCATGAAATGTATAGCTACTTTATGAGCACCGCGTAATTTAGCATTGTAAAATGGTACATTTAATTTATAAAGCAGAAGTCGGAATTTTAAAACTAAAGTTTTCAGACTTGAGAAATGTTTCGGCATAAGTTACTACACATGTTACATCTCATTACCTTCGTACTGGAATTAGTAGTATAATTCAGTGCCACAAATAAAAATGCGCGCTCAGTATTGTTGCCTCAAAATGACGTGTTTGGAGATATTTTACCATCGAGCATTTTCACTTATATAATATGCTCTGTTTTAAGTTTGAGAATGTCTACAGGTCGCTTATTGTTCTTACCCTCCCCTCCCCCCTCCTTTGTACAGAGGAAGGGACTAACACTGCAACCTTGATCGGAGTTATTGCGCTTTACTACTCCTTTATTGAGGAATGATTGCGTTCCAATGAAGTGCCTTTTCACTCCTCAAAAGCCTATTATGCCTCCTCAGACTGATGCCATTTGTATGCCAGCCACAATACTACATCACACCACATCATTTTGGGTAAGTACTATTGATATAATGGTGAATATTGAAATGGAGAATGACGTGAAATTATGGAGGAAAAGCCTGAGAAAAATCCTTAGGAACTTTGACTTAGTCCACCAAAAATACTACTCTGCCATCACCAGGATTCGAACCCGGCACCACAGTCATCATAAGTGCTTTGCCAACTGAGCAATCAAGGCGGCTATTGTTTATCAGTTACAGTTTGACTGGATGTACTGAGATTTTGCTGTCTTAAATATGTTAATTTTATGTCAGTCTTTGCAGTTTTGAGGATGTCATATACTGTCGGCTTAGAGTGTAAACCTCCTAAGTGCCAAAAAGAAAATTTTACAAGGGAAGCAAAAAACTATATTTAAATTAACTCTGAAATTTTAGGATCAAATCCAAAGTACAGGTGGCATTTGTACCTGTACTTTGGATTTGGTCCTAAAGTTTCAGAATTAATTTAAGCTCAGTTTTTTGCTTCCCTTGTAAAATTTTCTTTTTGGCGGTTAGCAGGTTTACACTCTAAGCTGATGATATGTAAATTACATACCTACATTTTTAAATTTTAATAATAATAATAATAATAATAATAATAATATTATTATTATTATTATTATTATCATTATTGCTATGAGTTAATATTTCGAACTTTGAATTATTAGATTAGTTGAAGACAGTATATTGATCGATTTTTAAAAAAGGTTTTTTTATTTAGATGAATAAAGTAATAAACACATTCATGTTTAATCAGAGTGAGCCTCCATTAAATTTTCATAAACAATTAAAGTTTTAAATTAATATTGAATATCTTTTATAAGCTTACTCTAAGCAGACCCATACTCACGATTAAGATACAGCAAACATGTTTGCACATATTAAGAATAAGTCTTTCCAGCCTCTCAGCCAGCATTGAAGAATTATTTGAGTACTTACAGATGGATCTTCATGCAATGTCCCATCTCTGTGATGTGAAACAAAGAAATAGTAAAGGAATGCTGAAAAACTATCCCCTTGCGAACTTGCTCCTGCTACTCTGCATTCTAGAAGCTCAGAAGCAATAGAAACCAAACTAAAATGTGCAGTGAATTATAAAACACTAAAAGTGATAGTCTGAAACTACGAAGTAAGAATAATTAAACCATTATTACGGTGTATGTACATATTTACAATTATTGATAGGGTTGGTTTATTTTCATTGCTTTCATGTATGTTCAACTATGACCTTTTTGGAGCCACTGGCATGGCTCAGTCAGTTAAGGCGCTTGTCTGCCGGTCTGAAGTTGCGTTCGGGCATGGGTTTGTCCCTAGTTTGGTTTTTTTCCGAAGTTTTCCCCAGCCGTAAGGTGAATGCCAGGTTATCTATGGCGAATCCTCGACCTCATCTCGCCAAATATCATCTCTCTATCACCAATCTCATCAATGCTAAATAACCTAGTAGTTGATACAGCGTCATTAAATAGCCAACTAAAGTCTGCCACTTCGAAAAATTCCATTTCTGAAGTGAGGTCACTTGAAAAGCACAATTCATTATTCCCAATGACTGATCATTGACGAGGATGAAGTCTAGCAGATCTTACATTTTATACAGTTATATACCTAAAAAACATACACTTCTGGCTCTTATCATGTTTGTTACTTTTTATTGGTATCGTTCCTTAAGCTACAATATCCTTGGCAACAGATTCTCAAGAACACACTTCATTCCATTTACTTACTACTCTGTGATTAATATGTAATTTGTAGTACGTATAAAAGAGTAAAATTAGATTTTATGTGTGAGTGGAAGGTTCAACGCCTAAGGTGAAGCACATAAAATATGTTAACTCTGGACGTTATTTTATCCATTACTGGTATCTAAATTTAATTTTTAAGTTCTAGGTCTTTTGTTTGTGAAAAAGTTATAAATCAATGAATGCATGGATTTTATTGTTGATAATGTGTTGGTTGTCATGGAGAGAGTGATTTAAGAAATTTTAATTCACTGCTGTGAATAAAGCCATTGTTTTGGTGCTAAGGACAATGAAATAAAAGCCAGTTTAGATACCATCATCATCATCATCATCATCATCATCATCATCATCATCATCATCATCAACTGGCACTATAACCCTGGGTGGGTTTTGGCCGCTCGTACAACAGTCTTCCATTCTGTCCTATCTTTAGATACCAGTCGTGGATAAAATGTATTTATTAAACATATTAGGATACCGGTATGTATAAAGTAACTGCCATTAGTGAAATATAAAATAGTCTGACATACCATCATGCTTATATTAAAAGTAATTCTTTTTATTTAGACCTACTTTCAATCGAAAAAAAAGTCAAAATAAGGAAACTTCTAAAATCGTGCTTTCCTTTCTAATATCTTCTCTGTGGTCGTTTGCCAGTAAGGTATGACTACAAACCACGTGAGTGGCCATGGAGAAGAAATTACACTTAATAATAATAATAATAATAATAATAATAATAATAATAATAATAATAATGATAATGATATTTTAGTGATTATATTGATTGATGTACATCAATATAGGACAAGTTAACTTTTAAAGAACCCGGAGATTCATTGCTGTTCTAACATAAGTCCCTAGCATCATAATATCCTATCACCCTCAAATCCATTTTAGCATTATCCTCCTATCTACGTCTCGGCATTCCCAGATGTCTTTTTATCTCAGGTCTTCCAACTAACACTCTATACGCATTTCTGTATTCATCCATAAGTGCCACATGCTCTGCCCATCTTAAACGTCTGGATTTAATGTTCTTAATTATGTTAGGTGAAGAATACAATGAGTGCAGTTCTGTATTGTGTAACTTTCTCCATTCTCCTGTAACTATCTCTCCTAACCCCAAATATTTTCCTAAGCACCTTATTTTCAAACACCCTTAAACTCTGTTCATCTATCAAAGTGAGAGTCCAAGTTTCACAACCATACAGAACAACTGGTAATATAACTGTTTTATAAATTTTAACTTTCAGTTTTTTTGAAAGCAGAGTGAATGACAAAATCTTCTCAACTGAATAATAGCAGTCATTCTCATGTTTATTCTGTCTGTAATTTTCTCTCGAGTGTCATTTATATCTGTTACTGTTGCTCCAAGATATTTGAATTTTTTTCACCTTTTCAAAGAATAAATTTCCAATTTTTATATTTCCATTTCGTACTATTTTCTGGTCACGAGACATAATTATATACTGTGTTTTTTCGAGATTTATTTCCAAACCTATCTCATTAATTTTCTCGTTTTTTTCCCTAAATGTTTATGGATTTTCTTCTAACATGATACTAAGTATTAATAATTTTTTTTTTTTTTCCTTTTATGTAAGAGGGGCCTGAAGACTTGCACCTCAGCCTGAGGCTTATTATTCTTACTGTTCCTGTTCTGTGAATTATATTTGTTGCCAAACGACCATGCTCTTGTATGAATACAGCATGCTGCATTGTGAGTATAACCTGGGTTATGGCAATGATGATAATGATATGTTGATATGTAAATAAATGATGGTGAAATGAGTCTGAAGTCCAACGGCGAAAGTTATCCAACAATCCTACTTAAATTGATTGAGGGAAAACCTCGGAAAAAATCCCAATCATAATTTGAACCCAGGCCCGCTTGTTTCATTTTCAGACATGCTAATCATTACTCCACAGCAGTGGACAAGTATTAATACATATGTACCGGTATTATAGAAATGAAAAATAATATAACAAATATAAAAATTGGAAATTTATCCTTTGAAGAGGTGGAAAAATTCAAATACCTGGGAGCAACAGTAACAAAATATATAAATGATACTCGGGAGGAAATTAAACACAGAATAAATATGGGAAATGCCTATTATTATTCGGTTCAGAAGCTTTTATCATCGAGTCTGCTGTCAAAAAATCTGAAAGTTGAGACTGGATTAATCTTGCTCAGGATGGCAGGCTTATGTGAGGGCGACAATGAACCTCCGGGTTTCTTAAAAGCCAGTAAGTATATAAACCTACAAAACTTATGGTATCTAGGTATTACGAAAATATTTTGAAATTATATAATATACTAGAAATAATACTTCCAAATATAAAAAATAAATATATACTAGATTACAATAACAAATAGTTATATGCCCTGTCTGATTCTTTGCAAGTATCTTGAATTTTTGCTGTGACTTTTTTATTTCTCTGTACATTTATACAATTTTATACTGAAATTGTTATGCCTAATAATAATAATAATAATAATAATAATAATAATATTATTATTATTATTATTATTCCATACATAAAAAGGGGTGAACGTAAAATATGGCCACTAGCATAGTCAGAATATTGAGTGTGACTCATGACCCGAGTTGCTCTCCAACATGGATTTGAATGAAGCTTGGGTTGATTACCTGTCGGGCTTTCTCCAACTGTTCTTTGTTGTCTTCAGAGAAATTGAAGATGGTAAGAATGTATGAGATAATGTCTGGTGAATCTTCAGACTCATTTCGCCAAATACCATTTCGTTATCACATCACCAATGCCAGATAACCATGTAGATGTTGCAGCATCATTGAATAACCAATTACAATAGTGTAAAACACACATACTTTTTCATCTGATACCTACAGTAGAGGTATCATAAATTGCACCACCCTTCATTTAACATTTGTACGAAAAATAAAATGAGAAAAATAAATATAAACAAAAGAAGTAATAATAATAATAATAATAATAATAATAATAATAATAATAATAATAATAATAATGATAATAATAATAATAATTTTAATTATAGAGAGTATGTTTTAAAAAATAACTAGGCAAGTAGTACATGTCTATTATACTCTGCATATTCACCACTGTTCCGTGAGTATTATATGAAAAATGAGACAATGTTATTTTCTGTAAAATATATGAGATTCTTGAGAAACGGCAATTAAAATTTCCTCGGACTTTTTTGCAGAGTCCAGCCTTCCCCCCCCCCCCCAATATTTTAAAGCAGCTGGCACGCATGTATATGTCCATGGAAAACGAAACAGAACACTTATTTCATTATGGATACAACATTCTCTATAAAGGAAATTCCCAGAAAATTATACTTAATTCCTGATATGCACATTTCAAAGAGCTATTCTATAGTTGTTTCACATAGAATGATGAATATTAGAATGTGTGTGTGCTCTGTTTCGAAACCAGCAGGTAATATAAGAAATATGTACACTAGGAAAAGTTTGATTCGTATACATCTGACACAGAGATGAAATAAATACTTTCACCTTCACACATAAAAAATCATTTAGTACACGAAAGTCGCCAAATCTGATTTTTTTAGAAAGAACTCCACCAATTATTAAAATAACATTATAGACTAGAATCACCAGTTCTATGTGTAACTACTGTACCGGTATATGTACATTGTTTAGTATTATATGTACAGAAGTTATACAATGCATATTATGTATTGTATAACTTCTGTAAATGTGCAAATGAATGAATACAATAGTATTTCCAAGAATTAAGGATAATAAAATAATTGTGATTGATGAAAGTTATAAATGAATTAGACAGTAGTAGGTAATAAATTCATATGCTATTATTTTTCTCGAATAGCATGTTACGTCTTCGTAACATAAAAATACATATCATGCTTAAATAATTTAATCTAATGGAAAGTATATGTACAACATTTGGATCACTTATGAGCACAACGATTCTGCTACTCTTACTTCATATTCTATTTTAAAAGAGCATTTTCTCATTTGAAACTAAATTATTAATTATAATATACCGTAAAATAGAGTGAATAGAAACAGTAGGGTGAACAGAAACAAAAACCAGAAGAGTTTAATAATTTGCGATACATAATTATCCAATGATGTAAATTTAAGATTTGGTAGAAGTTCACATCAACCTTGAAAAAAAAATTGTGTGTAAAAACTATTTCATACAACAGGTAAGATTAAAGATTTTAATTAATATTTTTCTGAAGAAGAAAAAAAAGATGTAGTCAAGTATATGAAATCTAGAATACACATCACTATAAATATGACATTTTAATGTTTATACATGTGTTTGTACATCTAACCTCACTGATCATTTCAGCAAAACTTGTTTACCTGTAGGATGAATAGAAACAGGAGATGCAACATGATTTCAAGGTATAAAGCAGATCCCAGAAGTAAGCCTTATAAAAAACACAGCCAGAAAACAGCTTATGACATCATCAACAATGGCGAATGTTACAGGAACCCAGTAAGAAACAATATAAATTACTCTGTATCTAGGTGTCCCAGATGAATGTGATTGCAAATAGAGATAAGTGGAAACAAAACTGGAGATCCCTGAAGAATATGGCAGAAGCTGTACGAAGTTTAAAATAAAATGGCATAATTTATGATCCAGTGTTTCTATTTCGATTTATGTAGTGACATACTAGTATTTATATGACAAAATGAAAGCGCCAAATTTTATAGTAATAGCACAACTTGATTTTAGTGTTTCAAATGTTTAAATTAATATATGTAATAAGTATCTAGGCATACATTTAAAATATTTTTTTAATTATGAACTTTAACTTTTTAAAATTTAGTTTATGTTATCAGTAATAAATTTATTCTTCAGAGCATAAAACTATAATGATTTTTATTGTTGTGCTTCACCTGCAGTGTCAACATTAAAAATAGGATGATTCAATCCACCTCAATTAAGCAGAACATAAGCCCACCAGTAGTACTATGTCGTACCTACATACTGTACAGTTGTCAAAAAAAAAGTGGCCGCACTCGTAAACAGCAAATATTTTCTAAGTCCACTTCGGGTCACGGCGATGTTACATGATGCATGTGCTTTTAGAAGCAGTTCCGGAACTATGGAATCATTTCATATCTGCGCCTCGTAGACCAGCGGTACAGATCTCGCTTAATGATTTGAAGGTTGTGAGTTCGGGCCTTGTTCAAGTTTTCATTTTATTCTTTAATCGTTCGTTAGCGATATAAATACTGCATTATTCAAATTATCATTTATATTCTGTTATCGTTCTTTATCGATATGAATCATAGTCAAGTTATTTATATTTTATCGTTCCTTTAGCGATATATATATAATATTCAAGTTATAATCTGTTATATTCTGTTATCATTCTTTAGCGATGTGAATAATATTCAAATTATCGTTTATATTCTGTTATCGTTCATTAGCGATATAAATAATATTCAAATTATCATTTGTATTCTGTTATCGTTCATTAGCGATATAAATAATATTCAAATTATCATTTATATTCTGTTATCGTTCTTTATTGATATGAATAATATTCAAGTTATTTATATTTTATCGTTCCTTTAGCGATATATATAATATTCAAGTTATAATTTGTTATATTCTGTTATCGTTCATTAGTGATATACATAATATTCAAATTATCACTTGTATTCTGTTATCGTTCGTTAGCAATATAAATAATATTCAAATTATCATTTGTATTCTGTTATCGTTCGTTAGCGATATAAGTAATATAAATTTAATGTTAGGTTTAGAACAATACAGTTGCTTAATATGAGTGTTAGTTTTTTCTTCTTATACTGTTATATTATTACATTATATTATCCTGTAACAATAAATTGGAAAGGTGTCACTAGGATTTGAGCCTGATACATTGATATTTCAATTCCGAATTTCGCGATGTCTGACGTTCCTACATTCTTCCGACTGAGCTATGTCATTTACCTGGTATTAACGTAATTCAGCGCAGTGTCAGAAACACTACAACTGAACATTCATTTCAATTATATTCTGAATATTAAATAATGATATAAAAAGGTTACGTTTATGACAATAATATTTGTAGTTGTAATACCAGCTGCAACAGCAGCAGTGTTAACAGCAGCAATGATTACGGACGTATTACGTGGATACAGTTCAATACAGATTTTTCGAAAACAAATTACGACACTGAGGTCTAGATTATAAAATAATTATATTCTTCTTAACTCTGTGGACTTTATGTTTGAAAATGATATAGTGATTAATAAGACTCTAACAAGTATTTATATTATTATTTTCTAATTGAAGAATATATATTTTTAGTATAATGAATGTTTTGCTGTTATTTTAAGACCTAGATAGAGGCTAATTCTCTGAGGAAACCACGACGCCATTTCTGCCTGGGACTTTGACTGACATGGCTCCACAAAGAGGTGCAGAAACGAATGAAAGTATAATACGGGCTGTGGTTCATCTTGGTTTTTCGGCATCCGAGGCAGGTAGGCGTTTCAACGTTTCAGAAAGGACAGCCCGGAGATGGGTGCAAAATTATCAACGCTCGGCAATTTTTGGCCGAAAATTTCAACACCACAACAGGACGCCAGATTAGTAGCAGAGGTTAAAAGGAATCCCTTTCATACCGCTGCTACTTTGAAGGCAGTTGTTAATTTCCCTGGCCACGACCAGACCGTGAGAAATCGTTTAAGGGCCGCCAATTTGAGATCTCAACGTGCCATTCCTAGGGAAGTTCATAAGGAAGAGCATATAGAGGAGCGTTTAGTCTTTGCAGTGGGAAATGGTGATCGGGATTGGAAAAGAGTAATCTCTTCTGATGAAGTCACCTTTTCTACTACAAAGTAAGGACCCACTCTTGTATATCGTCCTCCTGGTACCTGATTCGACCATAGATAAGCTGCCATGCGTGCCCGCAGTGGTAGAGTATCTGTGTCGTGTTGGAATTCTTCAATTTCAGCAGGATAATCATCCAGTCCACACATCTTAATTGATTCAGGACTGGTTTGCGAGGAGACAGGATACTGAATTGAAAGACTGGCCTTGTCGCTCTCCGGACTTGAACCCTTTAGAGAATATGTGGGCACAAGTAAAGGAGCATATGCGGAAAAATTGCCCAATCCCCCTCCAAGACGCCCTGATGATTTGTGGAAGCTCATCCATGGTCCTTGGGATGCCGTGACTGAGAACAGTCGGTATTTGAAAACATTAGTCGATTCCATGCCCACTTGACTGCAAGATGTGACAGAGATGGGAGGAAGATGGACTAAATATTGTATCGTGGCTTTTTTTTTTTTTTTACTTTTAATTGTTTTAATTTTTTAAGGCAGATGCCTGTAAGTTTGTTTTGATTATGCCATGAAAGATATTTTTGTTGAGAATATAATCTTTCTTTCCATTTGCAGCCATAATGTCATAATAAATAATGACACAGTCATGGCATAATACATTCATGAACCTGATATTAATTATTAAAGCAGTCATAAAAGAAACAGAAACAATTATATTTTCTCTCTCTCCTAAAAAAAAAAACATAAAAAGCATTAGGTTGTGTCTGAACGCACGACCTTACGAACACTTGCCCGAAACGCTACCATTACGCTACAGATTAACACGCAAAAACTTTCGTTCTGATTGTAGATATCAGGCCACGTGGTCCAACAACATGTAACGTCTCCAAATTGTAGCGAAGATACCCGAAGGGAACTTTGAGTCTAGAGAGTGGCCACTTTTTCTTTTAACAACTGTACATCTATTTCCGTTCATCCTACTTGCTGGAAAATAGAAACAGAGGTTTTTCTTCTATTAATTAAGTTTCATATGTTACGTATTAATTAAATGATGGCATTTTTGACGAAATCAATACTAGTTTATCAGTATTATTATTAAAAAATTACCATAAAAAGAATTAATTTATCTCTTATTGTGTACCATTCAGAGAATTTTAAAAATAAAAAACTGTATCCATTCACCCCATTATATGGTAACAAAGGTTACATTCATGTCACATTAACAATCCCTGAGTCAGATTTTCTATATTTCATTCTATGTACATAAATTTAGACTGACAATGATATATATATATATATATATATATATATATATATATTTATATTATACTACTGCAGGCTGTTATATGTAGGTTACAGGTTTTGTAAGTAAAATACACAGAAATTAACATCCACCTAAGTATAGTAATGCTAATTATTACAATAATTGACGAATTTTTCTATTGGTCTTTAAATGCAATGAAACATATGAAGATAGTAATATTTTTAATGTTGGCACTATATTTTATTTATTTATTGTATTTTACTGCAGTAGAAAGTGCCATATTTATACAAACAAAATAATTATTTTTCGTGTTTATATTACAGGATGGCCCATATAAAGTTTACAAATTAGTTTTCCTATATGGCTCAATAAAACTAAGTGCTGATTTTTCCAAATCTCAGAGGAGGGGGCTTTTTAGATTGCGTTATATGCAGCATTCTGTTGGGCCCTACTCATGGGGCATCAGGGAGGCAGTTTTGATATTTGAATTGAATGATGGACTTTTATATTGTCATTTTTTGTATAAATAATTCTGATTGCTTTTAAAAATCAATTGTCTCTGTTTCTCTAGTGCCAAGATATTATTAGAGAAATGTCTGAACTTTTGAAAATCGATTATGGATATATGTTCATTTTCAAGCTTAAAGAAATAATGTTTCTCTATTTTACATTTTATAACTTATTAAATATATAGTCACTCTCTTTTCCTATCAAGCTGATGTTTCCCCCCCCCCCCCACTGCTAAGTGGTAAGTGCACTTATTTAATATACATTTTTTTTATTCGCTGACACTGCACTACTGATTTTAACAATGTTGCGGTACCGTATTGTAAACAAACAAGTGAAGGCTTTGAAAACTGCTCCAAGTATATGAATTTCTTTTCTAATTCCAAAAGACATTCTTAATTTTTTTAGTGTGATTTCAGAATACATACTTTTTTTTTGGAATGGCAGATCCCTTAACTTGCCGTTATTAGCCCTAATGCTACAAGAGCGGCTCACAGATGTCATTAGTACCAAAAAGTACAGACCACTTATTTCATCAGTGATTATACGGAGTGCACCACAGGTGGAGGATCTACATTACTTTCGTAATGAATGGATGATGATGATGATGATGATGATGATGATGATGATGGAGAATTGTTGAGCTGTCACAAGGGAATTGGAGTACCCGGAGAAAACCCCTGTTACCTGAACCACAGGCTTACCCAGCACAAGTTATAAATTCAGGGTAGATCGACTGGGATTTGAACTGGGATTTGCTGGTTTATAAATTCAGCATGTTAGCTAGCCCTGAGGCTGCCATCATTTGAGAATATAGTTTTTACAAATAATAATTAAACTTGGTTCATTTATATTGTTCCTATGACAGACATAGAAAATGAAACTGAAGGATATAAATAATATTTTTGACAGCTCATTTGTCAAATTCACTTAGCATTTACATAGAAATCAGTTATTAAAATAAAAAAATATTCCCATCCGACTTTTATGTAAAAAAAAAAAAAACACTACGTACATCACTAAACTAAAACTATCACACTGAAAATTGATCTATGTCACTTTCATATCTTTTGCTAAATGAAGCATTGTGTAATCCATACCAGATGACAATATTATGGCTCACAGTCATGTTTATTAATGTCACTTTCCCTGTGAAGGTGATAGAATAACCAATGCAGCAATCACTAAATACAGACCAGTGTTTACTTTAATCACCATTACAAAAGAACAGAAGTACGTATTGTAGGGTTTAAGGAAACAAAATGAAAATGAAGGACGAAGTACTAAAATCATAGTACAATCAATAACCAATGCAGCAAATAAATATAGATTTCAGTGTCCACTTTAGTTACCTACTGTTGCAAAAGAATAGGATAGGGTTTAAGGAAACACTCTTAAGTACCACGGTACTTGCATTCTTTAAAACTAGAGATGAAATACAGTATCAATATTAAAATCATGGTTAAAATGGATTGAACAGAATGGAAAGTATGTGGAAATAATCATTATCAGACTGATAAAATGTAAATTTAAGTTAGAACTATTGTCATCAGTATACGTAATTGATGAAGTTTTTTAATTCGGAAAGAAGAGAGGAAAATTACATTTTAACAAATTTTGATCTTCTGAAGTGCATAAAAATTTTCCAAAGTATTCTCGTTGGTAAACAGGCAACATTTTTTTTAATCAAATGTAATAAGAGTCGAAACAGTATAATACACAGATCAAAATTGTCTAAGGAACACAGTATTTTTCATTTAATTCTCAATGAAGAAACATACTACATGACATGCAAGTATTATTATGTATTATTTAAGTATAAAAAACATTCTACGCGGTATGAAAGTGTGTAATAATGTTAAAAAACACGCATAACCTGTTATCAGAATGAAAAGATTAAAGTTTTAAAATCTCAATGGTTTGAAATCTTTACAATACTGCTGTTTTTCTCAACTTCACACAAAACTTTCGTCATTAATAACGAGTAGCACCACCTCTTGCATTCAGTACTGCTCGACATCTTCTTGGCATTGAAGATATGAAATGAAAGATTTCATCTTGACCAATGTTCTGCCAGTGAATTCGGAGATGTGCAAACAGCTGATCGAGAGTCTCAATGTTTTCAATGCCTTCTAGAACTTTTTTTTTTTTTTTTTTTTTTTAAGGTTATCTCACAAATTCTCAATTGGATTAAGATCTGGGTCTGAGCAAGCCACTCTAAAATTGAATATTGTGTCTTCCCAACCATTGTGTTGTTGTTCTGGCAACATGTGCAGTGGGATTGTGCATTAGAAGGAATTCAGGACCAATTTCTTCAGCGATGGGAAAGACTACAGACCGCAACATCTCTTGAATGTAATGAATTGCTCCTAGTGTTCCTTCAACTAAAACGAGGTCAGTTTTCCTGTGTGCCATTATTCCTCCCCATATCATGATAGAACCTCCTTGGAATTTATGAACCTCCTGTACATATCTTAGTCTTTTTGCTTGACCTGGTTGTCTCCATATGTGTATTCTTCTGGAATCTGGATGTAGACCGAAATGTGATTCATCAGTAAAGAGATCCTGACCCTATTGATCATCTGTCCAATCTTCATGTTGCTGACACCACAAAACAACGAGGTTCTCGATTTTCATGTCGAATAGCTGGACACCTCAATGGGCGATGGGCATTAAGGCATTAAGATCTCTCTCGTGCAATCTGTTCCTAATGGTCAGGATTGATACAACCACATTTCCAACATTCTGCATAGCACTTCTTAATATGTTTACAGTTGAAGTCCTTTCTCTCAAGGCTCTTAGGCACAGAAATTTGCCTTGTGTGGCAGTTGTAACTCTCGGTTTACCTGGTTGTTGTTCTTCTGGACTACCAAATTCACGATATCGACTCCACATTCTGGATAATATGCCTTTTCCAGTATTCAGAGCCCTCACTGCATCAGCCTGTGTTCCACCATTTTCACTTATACCATTTGCTCTACACATGTCACCGTGGCTTAAATGACGATGTTGAGCATTCATTTCTACTATTTTTTAATGTTTTACACTGTTGAAGTTACCCAAATTCTCCATTACAAATGAACTAATCACCCTACCTGACGCACTAAAATAAGAAATTCCAATGTAATAATGTAAATAAAACAAAACACTGGTTGCTATGGTGTCTGGTGCCCAATGCTTAGTACTTATTTGGGTTTGGAAAGAATTTTATTAATAAAATCATCTGTTACTTAGACAATTTTGATATGTATATCCTTGAGTGAATCATACTTTATGTTGACTCTTGGAAGTATCTATAAGTATGAGAGGTATTAAGTAAAAAAACTACCTACAACACATTTTACATAACTACTGTAATGAAAATATTCGATAAAAATTATAAAAGTTTTATATTTGGTTGAATAAAGTTTTCAAGTAATAATATGTAATTTAAAATTCACTAAAGAATTAGGCCAGCAGCATACTGCATTGGACACTGTCTTGGACAAGACTTTTGTTTCAGATCATCGGATGTGACAGTGATTACACACATTGTTATGAAACTGCAGCATATTGCATTGGACATTTGTCCCGGTCAGCCATGAACTGTCCAGATGATCTTGAACAAAATCGCGATATTACCTGAAGTTTTATCCACTGGCAGATAAGATCGGACAATTTGTTTTGCGCATGCATGAAGTCTGCTCTCTGGTTCTTCATTCACCTGATTTGCTCTATGTCTTGTTTGGGTTATATTCCGTGGTATAGGCATAATTTTATTCTTACATTGTATTGACGAGTGTTTTCCAATTTAATTTAAAATTTATGTAGACGCAGATAGACTTGTTGTTTGTGTGCATGCAGCAAGAGCCCCACTTTTTGATTATACATTGAAAAAAAAAAGGATGTAGTAGATAAATTGTAAGAGTAAGTTGCGAAAGAAATTAATGCATTTATAAAACCAAGTACATTAATTTTTTGGTTCACAACAACTTCTATTTATGTGATTTTCTTCTTCAAAGCACATAAAATAATAGATCATTGCTATGATTTCATCGTTGGTTGCCATCACGTCACAACTGAAGAGGTGGATTCCAAAGTGTCCAAAGTTATTTTTTTTTAAGATTTTAACTTGCTTCATCACGTTTTAATTTATCCTTTTCAAGCCTATATATAACTGTGTAGGTTTATTTAACAGACTGTCCTAAGTCTTGACTTAGTGTCTGCATATGTTTTTTAAAATAGATCTAAGGGCGTCAAATTTATTTGATCAGTTTTTGTCATTTTTCTCATAACTTGTCATTTGGACTTAGGCCAGTTTGGAATCCACCTCTTCAATTGAGAATAGCAGTGTATGGGGAAACCAACTATGTACACCATGGCGAAATTCTGTTCGAGACCATCCGAGACAGTTCTAGATACACCAAAACAGTCTTGTCTGGTATTGGATGGTCCAAGATGAAATTGTCCCGTCTGAGACTGGATATCCAATGCAGTATGCTGCCGGCCATTTAAATAAACAACTACTTCGCTGTGTTAATGTTAAACTATGTTGGTATTTTACCTTAATTGACTATTATCGATTTATTAATTTGTCCTACAGAATAATATCTGTGATATTGACAATTAATATTTGAGGAGAAAAATTCGCTCCGGTGCTGGGGATCGAACCCGGGTCCTTGGTTCTACGTACCAAGCGCTCTAACCACTGAGCTACGCCGAATTCAATCCACAGCACCGGACCGAACCGAATATCACAGATATTATTCTGTAGGACAAATTAATAAATCAATGATATTCTCATAGCTGCAGTGCATATATTTGTACAGATTACTGTGCACGCAACTGCGGAATCCCGGCCAAACAAGACACTCAGCTGAGTGCGCTCCTAGTATAATGGCAGTTGACATTGGACATATGCATCAACATGTATGCCTAACTTGGAGTCAGGCCACAAAGGGAAACAACGAAGGAGAGGGGTTCGGTCCAGTGCTGTGGATTGAATTTGGCGTAGCTCAGTGGTTAGAGCGCTTGGTACGTAGAACCAAGGACCCGGGTTCGATCCCAGGTGCCGGAGCGAATTTTTCTCCTCAAATATTAATTAATTGACTAGTTTTGATGTTTGAATTCAAGATTTTTCTTGTGGTTCTAAATTTTCAGTTTTATGTCAAACACTAATACCACTGATCTTTTCAATGGACATTATTACGAAAATTAGTACCAAGGAAGGATAGTTCAATTTTAGATATATTTAAAATATATATATATACATGTATAAAAATGAACAGCTTATGTGAAATTTATAATGAAAAGTAGAAATAAAATTCACTCCTTTATTGCTCTTTATGAGAACAACACAAAAAAATCCTGTTTCAAATAAAATATTAATCAGCTTTACTATGTTTCAAATTTTGGATAAAATATAACTGATACATATTATACAATTTCTTTTTATATCACACTAAAGAAAATAACATTTGAAAAGTGTTTATTTATCAATAATAAGGTGATAAGAGATAGTTATCAAAATATTTACAATATTTTACAGTATATAATAGAATGAAAAGTAATAACAATAACTAATATACTTAAAACAATATTTATAGATTCATTGAAACTTTCGGTTCTTAATGTGTGCAACAATATGCTAAATATTAAACTATACACAACTGGATGTCTGAATGAGACATGACCTTTATCAAATTTTCAGTGATTACTTATTTAGAACTCGTTAGAAGTTACTGTATGCCTATTTCAAAGGAAGAAAATATATTTTATTCTTTTGATAGGACACTAAACACTGCCTGTTAATAATGTATAAGTTATTATCATATATGAGGGTCACTTCAAAATTTTGAACAGTGTGTATGTCAATAAATATATGACAAATAAATCTTACTGACCAGAATTTCAATATTTTTGTCATTTTGTTTTCTAATTTCACAAAATGATACATAAAGACGGAGTGAGGAAAATAATAATGGTCATGTAATATTATGCACTGGTAATGCTAAAGAATGCAACATCTTAAAAAGTAGAATCCATAAAAGTGTATTAATTATTTGTTGCTCCTTGCATACACGTATAAGAAATACTATGGCCTACATTCATCATGAATATCGAGGCCAGATTACAGAAGTTATTGCAGTCTGTTTTTTGTTGCACTTCTGTCACTTCCCATGTAATCTGGACTATGTGTACTATCATATTACATTACTTTACTCCATAGTATTCAACAATATAAAAAATCACCAAATGTATATTTCTGATCAAATAAAACACTAGGTACTGGTATTAAAAATATAAAAATTGATGCTAATTGAAATTATCAAAGTAGATAAAAAAAATTAACACGTTGACTGCCATGTGTTTTATGTACATTAGTCCTGAATGCTTGTAGAGAAACTGGTGTCCTCTCTGGCAGTTGACGTGTTAAACAAATTATGGCACATTTTGCCAATGGTTAGAATATAATAATAGGTCTTCTGGATGAAAATTACTTGTGATCAGGGTTCAAATTCTGCATATTCTAAATAAAACTTCAAGTGAACAACACAATATTGAGAGTTCGAGACTAATTTTTGGCGTATTCCCATGTTCTTCATAATTTCACTTTCCCTCTCCCTTCGTAATTCATAATCACATTTATCATCAGTGCAGGAAGAAATGGCAAACTATTACATTGTATCAAATTCCCGAGATCAACTCCAGGAAATGAATTTCCTACGAAGTAAATAAATACTGAAATCCTTAAAGTGTTCGCTGACACCTGAACCTTGAAAGATGAATAAGTATTATTCTCAATTCTCCAAATACAAAACTCACTATCACCAATTCCATCAAGGCTAAATAACCAAATACTTGTACCTAGTTCATACAGCGTCATTAAATATTCGACACATTCTGAAGTAAGATTATATCACACAGTAGACACATAGCAGATTACCAAAGATCGACATACACAACAGTGAGAAATACACAGATTGTACCTTCATACAGATCACTGCCATTTCCTACCTTTCTTCCTGTTTGTCAAATGATAATCATTTTATTAAGTCACTAACAATAGCTATTGCTGATTCAAGTATTTTTAAATAATAAAGAGAATACTATTTTGATAGTAGGCCTTTTTTGTTTCATAGAATAAGTCTCCTCTTTTAATCATGCATGGTACGACAAACAACACAAAATATTGAGGCACCTGCGAAAGTGATCATAACTATCCTATACACCGCCATAAACTGTGCTAAGAGATGCAGGTTATGGAAGTATGTGGGAAAGTTGTAATACTTTAGAGGTTCAGAGTTGAATTAATTTTGTAAATAGTGTGAAGTATACGACGTTTATGAAATGACCCTTATAATATATTTACAGATAACAATTAAGCTGAGAAATAACTTAACAAAATTACATACTGTTTGTTTGTGTTTAGAGGATTTAAAAATTCAATATCTGTATTTTTGAGACAGTTTTGACCCATAAGAAATATTTCTTAACATTGACTGCTTAATTAATATGTACATAGAAAATTTAAATCCTAAGAACGATACTCATAATTTCGGACTCAGCAATTATTAAAGTACTTTTAATCACTTAATTATATTGAAAAAGAAAATTAAATTTATTTCAGGATGAAGGTTGCATGTAATCTGGAAGACGTAAGAATTATATAATATTGTTTCAATTACCTCAAGATGTCAGTTACAAAACTGCAACGTTGAGAAGTAGGAAATTATACTTGCTATGTATTAACATAATAGAATATGCAAATACATTCTAACCTTCTCAGCTATAAGAAGCCCCCATTTGTAATCATCTTTACAAACTGTTGCATAAATTCGTCACACTGAAAGTCAATTGCTCTAAAAAATTCCCTTAACTTCTTAAGAAAATAATATTGGTGTGAAACGATTATTTTTGACAAGTCATTGTTACATACAGTGTGGTTCACTTAATACTGAAACCACTAGTATTTTTCACATGGACACAAAAAATACTGTTTCATAGACATTTAAACACTTGAAGAGACATGCAAAATAATACTCTATAAAGCCTCTAATAACATATTAAATATTATTTAAAACAGAAATACACAGTTTTTAAATGAAACACATAAAATTTTAAGTCAAATTATAAACAGAAAAAAAGACTGTATTAAGAATGTTCATCTGAATCGTATACTAATGATTAACTTTTTATATTCCATTAGATTCGTGTTAAACATTAGTAGCTGAAACTTTAAGAGAATCATTCTGTATATGAGAATTTTAAAGAGCATTAATTTCAGATTTATGTTACATTGCTGCTATATATAACAGCAGAGAGAGGAAGATTACATTCGATGTAAAAGTTTCAGTGCTTCTGTGCACAATGTAATTCACCTCACAACAGTCGTCACAAGACTGTTCCCAATCACCTTGCCATTAGTGACCACCACCACCAGATGGAATGTGTTACTACTAATCCACTGTGAATGCTTCCCTTACACTATCCCCCACCCAGCAGAAGCCTGTGAAGTAATTGACATACGAGAGTGCCAGTCCATTGTAGATCCACGCTCGCCAGCCTGTTCGAGTGTTGGCATCAATGCGACTCTCCAGCTCCTGACAGAGACCTTTACGGTCGTGGGAACGACCTGATCTCAAGTCGCAGAGCATCCGTTTTTTACATTCTTGATCACAGGTTGGTCTTACTGGTGAATTCTTCCAGTAATGTCTGAAACATATACCACGGAATGAACAGAGCTACGTGAAAAAAATATAACTGCCTGTATTATTATTATTAAATATACTTAAAAATCGACAAAGCAAAGTTGACACATAGTTTCTCATTGTACATTTTATGTATTTGCAGCAATTGAATTATTTTATCATGATGAGGGTAATTTAACTATTATTCAAAAGATATACATGAATTAAATAATTTATTATGTATTCAATAAGAAAATAACATTTCGTTTCCTTGACTGCACACAAAAGAAATTTTACATAATGAAAAAAGTAAGACATTTGATTTATTTATAAATTACATGCTGTATCATTAATTTTGCACAAGTTTACATAAGTTAATGTATTTTGAATATTGTAATAATTTCTAGAATGACTTTCTTATTATATAGAAATCGTTATTGAAAATTATATTACTGTCAAAATATATTACTTGTTTCTAATAAGATTCAAAGTATATTCCATTCCATTACTACTGGTAATGTTAAATCATACAATTGAAGAAATTGTGAAACTAAATGCTTCTGTGAACGCAAAACAGGAGGATTTAGAATTAGTGACTTGACAATCATTTAAGAAAAGAGACCCATGCCCTGCTATCTATACCTTGCGTGGTCGTTTTTGATTACTATTTTGGACTGTAGATGGATAATATTTCTATTAGAAGTACTGTCAGCTATTAAAGAGAAAGAGAAAAAACTTCTTCTTATCACAGTTCCTAGATTTTTCCTAGATTTAAAAGTCTATCATCAGATATCTTCTTCTGCCCCGAACTGTTCTCCCGTTCACCATTCCTTCCAGTGCATCCTTCAGTAGGCAGTTTCTTCTCAGCCAGTGACCTAACCAATTCCTTTTTCTCTTTCTGATCAGTTTCAGCATCATTCTTTCTTCACCCACTTTTTCCAACACAGTTTCGTTTCTTATTCTGTCTATCCATTTCACACGCTCCATTCTTCTCCATATCCACATTTCAAATGCTTATATTCACTTCGTCGTAATGTCCATGTTTCTGCCCCATACAATGCTACACTCCACACAAAGCACTTCACTAGTCTCTTCCTTAGTTATTTTTCCAGAGGTTCGCAGAAGATGCTCCTTTTTCTATTAAAAGCTTCCTTTGCCATTGCTATCCTCCTTTTGACTTCCTGGCTGCAGCTCATGTTACTGTTTATAGTACATTCCAAGTATTTGAAGCTGTCCACTTGGTCTACTGCCTCATTTAGAGTTAGCAAGTTTACCTTCTTTATTTTTCTTCTGATAACCATGGTCTTCGTCTTATTTGCATTTATCTTAATCCCATACTGCTCACAGCTGTCATTTAGCTCCTGTAGCATATTTCTTAGTATCATCTCCTCTTCTGCTAACAATGCCATATCATCAGCAAATTGTATGCACTTTATTCTTCTTCCTCCTACTTTCACCCCTCCCATGTTCTGAAAAAGTTCTTCACCAAATCCTCCAATAATAATAATAATAATAATAATAATAATAATAATAATAATAATAATAAAAACATTTTCCCGAAACATAGAGATGTGGAGACATACTGTCTACATCGTTTCAGTTATCTTATGGGAAACAAAATTATACGGTATGTAAATTATATATAAAAACAAAAGCAAAGATTCATTTCGGAATATGTATTATATGTCTTTCTTGTGTTAAATATTACTGTACCTGCTTAACATGTTTCGGTCTGTTATTGACTTTCTTCTAAAGTAATATAGTGTTAAAAGTTGTGTAATCTAGATGTATAAAGATTCATTCTTGATTACACAGTTTTCACACTTGTATATCACTAATGATATGCTTAATTTGTAAAGTAAACAACTTATATTACTTCACTGTGTTAAATAATGAAACTATTACGGTATTTTTATCGAATTACCCCTCCAAAACACCAAGCAAGAAGAAATAAGAAGAAAGTGCAACATCACCCCTAGAAGTTTCATAATGACTTTAAAGTTCCCTTCAGAATTAGTTACTAGGTTCATTATTTTAGTTATGTAAATGTTATTCGTAATTTAAATGGTTTAGGCAAGAGTTTATTTCACTTATGTATAAGACAGACTTCCTCCCTTGTCTTGTTGTGGGCTCAAAAATCCAGTAGTACCAGTACTCTGGACTCTAGTGGACTAGGAATTAAAAAAATAAACAGGATGATCTTGTTCATCTTTCATCTTCTATTATCACGATAACAGTATCCATACAGAGAAATATGAAAGAGTTTTGAATTCATGAACGAAATTGTAACTCCAATTACAAGTGTCATGTGGCCTACAACATATTGCGAATTTATTGTTTATTAATTTAACTGAAACCCCAGCTGCATCAGTTTGATTCACTGCTTAAGTGAAATCGTGGTTGTGGTCAGTAGAAAATTCTAACTCCCATAAAAATAAAATGACAACCGAACCTCACCCGACTAGCTCGTAAGGGGATTTTGCAGTGCTAGGGAGTATGTACAGACCTAGAAACAAAATTCAGGTGGCTCAAATTTTGTTTCTAGCTCTATACCTATTGTTTTTCGTTTTTAACTCAACTCATCACATAAATGTTTAAAAAATGCTTGCATTTAAAATAGCATTCTTATGTTTGCAACTTTTGCGCCAGTAAACTATGATATACATACAGTATTGTTAATTTTACAGAATGGTCTGTGAAGCTACTGTATATATATTAAAAAAATTCTTGACGTCTCAAACTGACTGTATGGTTAGTATGTGC
Source organism: Periplaneta americana (assembly GCF_040183065.1). NCBI lineage: Eukaryota > Metazoa > Arthropoda > Insecta > Blattodea > Blattidae > Periplaneta > Periplaneta americana. Next base: position 117,057,983 of record NC_091131.1, read on the forward strand.
GCTAATTACAATAATAAACTGCCCTAATTTTAAATTGATGCATAAAAAATAACAATACTTTTTGAACCTACCAACGAGAAATTTCATTTAATTATGTCCTTTGTATTTTGTAGTCCAAAATAAAAATTACAGAATTCACCATTAAGTTGGCTATTAAAATTAATAGATTCTAAGAGTGTCAAAATAAGAATGTCATGTATAATTTCAAAGTTATAATTATTTACTGTATACACGTTAATAATAATGGTGTTACATAGTTCTAAAATCTTATTATTAAATAAAAAGTAATTGTCAACAGTAATTATAATTTTTTTATGTTTTGTTACATAAAAAATGTATACGGTACTGGTACAATATTTTTCATATGCACATATGCCTATCTTCAAATTTGTAAACACAAATCAACTAATGAATAATTATCATTTGAATGTCACTTACTTGTAATACAGATCAAAAAGCTTTGTATCAGTAGGTAGTTTGTTGAGAAAGCTGTCCCATTCCTGAGGCAAAAGTGAAGGCATCTGGTAGGCAGATCGGGTGCTATACAGTTTGTACCAGATAGGATAATTGTATAAGTTAGCTTCTTTCAGGTTCATCACCCATGTTTCATGATCCACCACTGCCTAAAGAACAATTGTAAATTTTATAAATATATAATAATTAGAAATTCTGGAGAAATAATACATACGGTATCTAGAAGTGTTCATTTTCAAAAAGATGAGTATTGAAAAATGGCAACAGTTATTAGAGAAGAGAGAGTAAAAATGCATACATAATGGAAATGAAGGCATGGAAAGTGATTGTTTAAAGTATGGCACAATTAATTCTATACTACTGGTACCGTACTTCAAATGGAAATCAGTGACATCTGAAATACCGTAAAGCCCAGTTCCCACAGTTCTGTTGGCTAGCAAGCTTGGTTCTCTGGCAGGTTCGGCGATGGCTTCTGTGTTTGCTACGATGCTGGCTGCTATTCACACGGAATTGGCTCTTTTCATAGTTCAAATTGGAAAATCATCTGCTGTTTCATCTGTTGCCAACACTCATGATCAAAAGAAACTAAACTATGAGTGGAAAACAACTAAAGTCCTACATTAACAATAGTAAATGTCGTAATAAAGTAATTAAACCAGAAGTGTAAAACAGCTAAGTGCGGTATTTAATTGCTGTTTCTTAGGAATTAAAGAATACAGAAAAAAAAAAACAGATTTAGTTGAAAAACAACAAACATGACGACATGGTTTCAACGGTGATACTATATTATCAATTTGGTACTAGCCTGCAAACCAACACGGAAAATAGCAAGCAACCTAATCTCGAAATCCAGCAAGCTAGCCACCAAAGCGCATTATTTCCAGCAAGTGAGCACGCAGGGTAGCCATCATCACTCCCAAGTTGAAATCTATCACAGAAACAAGCACAGTGGGAACCGGGCTTAAGTTATTAAACAGACAGGTATATTGAATATAAGCTATCACATTTTGCTTATCTGTGTATATTGTTTATTAAACTATGATGAAGATGTAGAAGAAAGAATGGATGAAGTACAAATAATGCTGCAACTGATCAGGAAATGGAAAAGGAATTGACTGGGTCAATGGCTGAAAAGAAACTGCCTACTGAAGGATGTATTGGAAGGAATGGTGAATGGAAGAAAAGTTCGAGACAGAAGAAGATATCAAATGATAGGCAACATTAAGATATATGAATCGAATGCGGAGACCAAGAGGAAGGCAGAAAATGGGAAAGATTGGAGAATGCTGGGTTTGCAGTGAAGGACGTATTGTTGGGCAGAACACTATGAATGATTGCAACCTATGATGTTTACTTTTTCAAGAGAAGCGGTTTTTAATATTACGGCTATTTCAGTTACTTCACTGACTACACATTCTCAGATTGTGAGCACTTAAAATTTATCTCGAGAAAGTCGTAAAACTAATTAATTAATTATTAAGGTCTCTTGAGCTACACAGGCTGCTCGCAGTCAATAAGGTGCTGATAAAATACATTAGAAAATACGATAGAATAAAAATGACAGGGGAAACCAGTAGTTTGAGAAGGTACCAAATCTAATTGTACATAAAAATCGCAAAGAACTGGACCAACACTCAATCACAGTTCCCTTTTATGAGAAACTGAGAGTTTGACAAGGCTTTTTGAGATCAAATTTTCCTCCTCATCATCATAAAACTTTCTATATATTTATTGTTTTATTATGTTTAATAATATCATAAGGGTTGCACGATAGTGTCCTACTTAAGAAATTGTGGTGCAAGCTGGAAGGTAGCAGGATTGATTCCCAATGGAGTAATGAATTTTCTCCATTGATCTAATCCTTCTGGCAGCAAGAGGGTCTTGAAGTTTACTCAGCCTCTAACAGATATGAATATCACAAGTATTTCCTTGATGATAAAGGTGGCCAGCGCGTAAGACTGACATTCCTACCGACATTCATAACGTGAGAATTGTAACGTCCCCCCAACTCTAAGGGCCTTTTGGAAATCCTAATGGGATAACTTTAGTTTGCTAATAATATTGTATTAAGGAAAAATCTTGTTTTTTAAAGCATCACATTGAAATTCATCATCATTCTCTTATTGTGTCTCAAATATACCTCCATTCATCTCTGTCTTCCCAAGCTATCTTCCTGTTTATTTCATCCCACTTGTATCCCCGTTCTTGTAAGTTTTTCTGAATTTGATCTATCCATCTTTCGCGTGGTCTTCCCACTGGTCGTCTTCCTTTCTCTTTTAAATTTAATATTCTCTTTGGCAGCCTTTCCGTTTTCATTAGGTTAAGGTGTCCAAACCATTGTAATCTCTTATTTTCTAATTGTGTTGTTAATTTTTCAACCTTCAGAGTTTCCCTGATTATGTCATTTTGTATCCTGTCTCCTTGTGTCTTCTGTACAATACAATACAACATTGAAATTCATTTAAAGATTATTATAGTTGACGCAAATGATAGAAATAAAAACAAAACGAGAATAGCCATTGAGTCTTTTCAAGATCAGTATCAGCAACGGTGTGTGTTAGTTATGAAATGGTAATGCATCATAATGATTTAAGAATTATGCTATTGAAGAAGAATGACCATATCGTAAATTGGGGTCAATAGGGACGGAGTTTTATTATTTTTTATTTCTTTGTGTCAAAGAGTAAATATAATAATAAGAGAGTTTATTCGTTCACTCATTATGAATGAAAACATAAACATTCTTATCATTATATTTAATCTTTGACACAAAGAAATAAAAAATAATAAAACTTCGTCCCTGTTCACCCCTTGTGTCCCTATTCACCCTACTTTACGGTAATAATTTATGAATTTTGTTAAGCGTTTTGATTTAGCAGATCTCATTATTTATATTTGAAAATAAAACGGAGCATTTATATTACTATGCTGCGCTTTATGAACAGTAGTCTAATGGTTATCATGATGATTGATTTTTAAGAGATAGAATTCCTTATTGTTAATATGACTTGCTTTAGAAGGAAGATAAAGCTGGGTGTTCCATGTCGGAGATTTATGACAAATAATGGTTTATCTCTAATTAATAAGTCTCGAGACAAAATTTACAGGCCACCTATTTCTTGTCCCATCAAGTTCTATACTTGGCGGACAGATGTCTCAGTCACTTCTTTGATTGACACTGCCGATGTCTCAGCATGATAATATCTCATGGGACAAGAGAGATCTTTAACGACATGGCAGGAAACAAAGAAGAGGATAAGAGGGCAGATATAATTAACAAACAGAGCGTAGGGTATCTAGAGTCCTCCGAATAATGGACAAAGCAGAAAACAAAGAAGAGGATAAGAGGGCAGATATAATTAACAAACAGAGCGTAGGGTATCTAGAGTCCTCCGAATAATGGACAAAGCAGGAAACAAAGGAGAGGATAAGAGGGCAGATATAATTAACAAAGCAGGAAACAAAGGAGAGGATAAGAGGGCAGATATAATTAACAAACAGAGCGTAGTGTATCTAGAGTCCTCGAAATAAAAAAAAGCTTCATGAATTAAGAATATTTTAAAATGATAGTGAGTAACAGATATGAAATGGCGAAGTAAGAACACTATATTGTGTTTATATTTCAATAAAATCTATAACATCTCACCCTTGTAGTTGATTTATGATCTCCATCAACGTAATATATTCTGTAACCAGGATTGAGATCTTGATATGGTGTAACTGATGGACCAACAAATGCAATATTGGTAGCCCTGCTCAAGTCTTTAGGATCATAGAACAACTCAAATTCATCAAAATGAGTATGACCAAAGAACTGAGCTGTAATTGTTGATTCATATCTGGAAGAAGAACGTAAAAAATACACAAAAAATATCATATATACGTACGTGAATTATTTCAAACAGAACTTCAAGAAATTGTTGAGATTATTATGTAACAGAGAAGAACACGAAGTTCGTAATTTTATTTCTAAACAAATACTCCATTAAAACTGAGCTAAAAAGTCTGCAAAACACAGAGACTATAAAAGACAATGCTTGAGAAAATTATATACTGTACTTATTTATTTATTTATATGCTCATATATGTAGTAACTGACAGTACAGCTGGAGAGTACAAAGTGCAGATACCTATATAAGTTACATAAAATAAATCATAACATTATAAGTTACATAGCATCACCTTCATCTTTTCTTCGAACAGAGTAAATTACAATTTTCGCTATGTGATCGCTCCTCATGAAGAGCATGCAGAGGTTTGGGCTGGTATGGCTTCAACTTGGGGTCTTTTAAGATGCGTCTTACACTTGTTGAAATTTCATGTTCTACATATACTCTCCTTTTTTTATTTATATAAGCTTTAAACAAGATATAATGCCAACTTTTATTCATTCTCTTCAGCCATAACACTTGCAGGGCGACCAGATCGAGTAGCATCTGTTACATTATCTGACCTTTCAAACTTAACATTAAATTTATGAATAACTTGTCTTGAGAGCAGAATAACAACAGAGAACTTTTTAGTAAACTTATTTAACATAACAGCACTATTTTTATGACAATACCACCAATTCTGCAGTAAAAATATAAGATACATGTCAACAAAACCATTCAAATTGAAGTCGCACCCCTAACGAGAAACAAAGACTGGTACGTATTGATTCTCATGTTATTGGTTAAATTAATCAGTGTTGCCAATCGTTAGATTTACTAAATTATAACAATATTTTAATCAGTCTATTAAACTAACTTATGTCCCACCTGGTATTTGACACACTTAAATTACATAAAAGTGATAAAGCTTTGCGAAAATTGGAAACTTTTTACTTCGCCACGTGATGGAAACATTCAAAAGTCATACGACAACCAAATGTCTGGAAAAGACTGTGTCTTACATTCAAATTACCTGTTAATAATACGGTAATAGTTTCTGCTCCAAACTTTAAGACAGTCACTGTGTCCTGGTGGGATATGACCTATCACATGAACTTTTTCACCACTGAATTCAGCACTCTGAAGTTCATAGATGAACCACTGAAGTTCTTTGGCTGGATCGGTACTGTTCAACAGCAACCACCTGTACAAAATGCAAGTCACTTTAAAAAAAAAAACAATGTAATAGCTCGAAGTCCAACATATTGACTTCGTAAGGATGTTCTTTAGAAAACAATAAATTAGAAAAGTCAATTACAGTGGGCAGAAGAAGCTTAAAGACTTCATGTTACCATAGGGGCTTGGTTCAAATCTTGGCAAGTTGAACTGGAATTTCTGGTGAATAAAATAGTGTTGAGGCAGATTTTTATTATAGTACTATAATGTTACCTTACTAAATTCCAAAATTTTTTTATAATATTCTTCTTCTTTAGGTGCAAGACAAGAACGATCATTGACGATCAAATAGCTATGAGACTAAAGAAATAGATGATAGACATGGTAGTTTTCTGTTGCTTTCACCACACAATCAACAATAATAACAATAGTAGTCGTGGTGTTGGTAGTGGTGGTGGTGGTGGTGGTGTTGGCGGCGGTGGCGGTGGCGGTGGCGGTGGCAGTGGTGGTGGTCTATTAGTAGTAGTAGTAGTAGTAGTAGTAATACTGAATTCGAGTTATATGAAAATAGAGTTACCAGTTCTTGTTGTTACAGTAGTTCATATTGAGGGAGATTATCCTGAAGCCCGGCCGCACTAGGACACTGTAGAAAGCTCCACGACGAACAGTATGTGACACAGAAGATGGCAACCATTGTCTCCATTGATTATCCACTTCATTGTACAACCATGAAATAGCGAAGTCGTTCTGAATGAAGGGTGGAGGAAAACTGAACACAAACAAAAACTTCTTTAAGTCACTAAAGCCTATGTTTATATCAATGTACTTCAAAAGTATCTTGCTAGCAATCAATTTTTAAATGTTGCTAAATTGAAAATCTGGTAAGCTGTAAAAGACACTGAACAAAATTCATAGTAAACATTTCCGCGAACACAAATAAAACATATTTAGATTTTGTTCATGCAATTCAAAACTCTTGTCAAGATACAGATTTTAAAAATTGTCTAAATACAAAACTTGATAATTTTTAAAAGAAAAAATTCCACAGGGAAGAAAAACATTTTACAGTTACCATATCATACATTTTACAAAATAGGACACTGTTGTCGTCACACAGGCTATGTAACAGTACGTACTGTACGTCCAGTTTTGAACCATTTTACGGTTAGTAGAATTCTATATATAAAACTCACTGAGACTTTTATTTATTGTTAACGAAAACATACTGGTAGTTATTGTTGGCGCAAAACTTTGAAATTGAAACTGTTTATATGATAATAATAGCTGTGTAAATGATGACGAAACCAAAACATATCTGGAGGTTTCCTGTTGCAATTAAGATAATTCGTTTGTGAATTTCAGAGTAAGTCTGATTAGTGTAATATGTAGCTATTTGGCGATATATGCAATAGAGGGGGAAAGGAACTGGCAACACTACTTCATCTCCTGGCTTAATTGCCTCATAAGTGGTGCTTTATTGGTATCACTTGTGAGGATCAGACCTGTCTTCGGACAGTTGACTAAACAACACAACAAACATTACCCTTTCATATATTTAACATTAAAGAAAAAGTGAAAATTTAATATTTGTTATAGGGGTTTTCCATACACCGAAAAAGAGAACATGTCAGGAAAAGAAGGGACGTTTGGTAATCCTAACACATTTTTACTTAACATATACAAATATTTATGTTATAAAACTTTCAATACTGTGTTACGAACATCCAATTTTAAAATATGATATAAAAACATGGTAACTTGATCAACAAATACAAGTTTTCTATGCCGTAAAATATGCATTTGTATCATTGCAATTAAAACATATTCTCTTCTCCAACATTCAATTTTAAAATTTTGCTCAGCCTAAAACATGATAATTATTAGATGAGTTTACTTTAAATACCTGGGCTCAGTTCTGAATAGTAACAATGATGGAGGTACAAAATGAGAATCTCAGCAGCAAATAACACATACTTTGTCTTACTCTAAATAATCAGATCTAACTGCGTGCACAGGAAAAAAAAAAATTAAAATATACAAATCTATTATCAGGAGTGTACTCTGTTATATAAGTGAGACTTAGTTATGAAAAAAATGGCTTTGGTGAATTTGTTACAACCATAAGCTGTACAAATTGTATAAAGGCAATGATGCAGTTACATTTGTTAAAGCTCAGAAGACTGGAGTGGGCAGGCCATATATACAAGATGGAAAATCAGAGGATATCTAATAAAACATGAGAAGGTAGAATATATGGGACATGGCCGAGAGTAAGACCAAAAGGACAGATGCATAGACTCGATGACAGGAAATGCAAGGAGTCTTCTGGGGATTACCGGTACTGCATGGAGGCATGTGGCAAGTGAGTGGAGAAAGAGGTCGCAAGAGGTCAAAGCTCAACTTCGGGCTGTAGCACTATAGTAGAAGAGAAAACATGATAATGGCTAAAATTACTTAGGAGAAAATCTGTAGAAAAAATTGATAAATTTTAAGAGTTACATACATATCATCGCCCTTTCCTACTTTGTTTTCTTGACAACCCTGATTCGTAAGATAAAAAAAAAATGTACCTACGCATTATTTACATATTTTTACAGTTACTATTGCAAAATGTGAAATACTAACTAAAAAAGTACAAGTTCAGAAACAACAAAAAACATCCTATCAAAAAATGATTATAAACTTCGATTATGTATAGTTTCTGTTCTATAAAATATTGTTCAAAATACCTGTTTACTGGTGCACTTTCGTGATTTCCAAGAGCAGGGAATATTGGAATTCCCGGAAATGTTTTTGTTAATTGAGCTACTGTTTCTTTCAGTACGCCTAGATTCTCTTCCCTTGTTTGATTCCAAACATCATGAGGAGGAAGATCGCCAGTCCACAGAATATAGTCAATATCCTGTAATAAAACGAAATGAAGTTGAGAGAGAGAATATGAAAGAAGCTGTGAAAGAGTATATTTTGGTTGAGTTAGTGCTAGAAATTCATTAAAATTGGAATTCTACAATTTAGAATTCCTCGTTAGAGGTCTTTCCTTCTCCACTCTGCCCTAGAGTAGTGATCGACAGAATTTTTGTCATCACACTTCTCTAGCTGAAGAGGCGAATTGAAGCCGAAACAGAGAAAATGCAAAACAATAACTACAGTTTACACTCTCGAAAATACAAGTTTGTGTTTTCACAGATCTTTGCCAAAGATGTTTGATCCTTTGATTGCATTTGGTATTATCCTTTGCAGTCTTTGGATCTTCCAAAGGCTTTGGCCTGTGATACACAAAATGGGATGATATTCTTTGACGCAGTTTGCGAATCTCCGGTTTCGAACTATTCAGTTCTCATCAGCACGATGAAGAAGTCGTGGAACGGTAATCTTGTCAGAAATATTGCAAAAGCAAAGTCTAAAGGCGTAAGCCAAAAGACAAAGCAAAAGCATTTGACAATTTTGCTCTAACGAGGAATTCCAAATTGTAGAATTTGATACACCTCCACAAATGCTATTGCTTTGTCTTTTGACTTAAGTCTTTTGACTTTGATTTGCAAAAACTAAAATTGGAAACAAAATTCTTGTACTGCATGTACTGGTACTGTACATACTGTGATGAACACAGATGTCACATTGTAACAACACTGAGAAATAAAAAGCAATCTTGACAAATAACGAATTTTCCTCAACATTGTATTTAATGCATTATATAAATTTATTATTATCTGGTATGCTTTGCCTATGGGCAACTTCAAAATTTGAGGAAGTAATAAAATAAAAATAATAATGAATTCCGGCGAATTCATTACAATTTAAGCAAGAGGAGATATTAATAACCTACTGAAACAGTGATTACAGGCAGCTCGAGGTTCTGCAAAGTCCATAACTATTAACTATATTAACGAGAAAGTTGTGTATTTCTAAATATTTTACTGATTCCAGCCTGAAGTCTAATTTTGGTAGTTTCATATTCGCAATCTACATCACATAAAGACTGGCAAAGGACCACTTCCTCCTTCTAAGAGTCATTCATTATTGGTATTGCCGCCATCATTATCATTGTCTCGTCCTCATCGTCATCGGCATGAATATCAACCTCGTATTATTATTATTATTATTATTATTATTATTATTATTATTATTATTATTATCTGTGGCGCTACAGCCAGTGAAGGGCCTAGACCGACCAGCCGGCTGCTGGTCTCACGCCCACATGTGAAGCAGAGGTGGACGATCATCCAACTAGAATGGCGGTATCGTGTGGTTAGCATAATGATCCTCCCAGCCATTATAGCTGTCTTTCGCAACTGGATTTTGCTACCTATCATAGCTCCCCAAGTGCATCACGATGCTGGGTGGGCACCAATCCCATACACTGGCCGAAATTTCATGAGAAAATTTCTTCCCCCATGAGGACTCGAACCAGTGTGCATTCCGTAATGCGAGTCCTAGCCACAGGATGCCTTAGACCACGATGCCACGGCATGGGACAATAATAATAATAATAATAATAATAATAATAATAATAATAATTATTATTATTATTATCGTCGTAATAATAATTATCACTGCTATCCTCTGGACACCATCCCCACCCTCGTCATCATAGTCACAGTCACCACCACTGTCATCGTCATCCATGTCATTTCAGTTACCTCATCATCAACCTTGTCATCGATATTACCACCATCATCATCGTCATCACTAGGTTGCTTTTAAAGATATGAACCTAATACTAGCCTATAATCCACTCAAATGCTTGTTAATTAAGAAACGTTTGAATTATTTAATCACGTTTTTGCAAGGATACTTCATATCTCCAATGAAAATAACATTTGTTTTTATTACGAAATATTTGAACTTAATGCAATGAAATGTATGTGTGAGAAAAAAATCACAGAGGCAAATGTCCAAAATTGCAAGAAACGAATATACTAGGAACAGTTATTTAGGGTGTCCACATTCTGGAAAGTCAGTGGTAGTTAGGGAAGTTAAATTTGGTTATGAAAAGTCATAGATATAGTATGTTATAATTCTTGAAAAATCAGGGAAATTCTCCAGTGATGAAACTTGAGGGGGAAATTTTATAATAATAATAAGAGAGAATGCGCACGAATGTGCAATGTTAGAGTTACTAAGAAATATCTATTGTTCCTATTTCAGTTATTAATTTCTCTGCCCTTTTACACGTTAGTATGCGATACTGCCAACATATTTCACCATATAGTTGCACACGCAATCTCCGTCAGCAGTATGGAAGCCTGATCTAATGCACACTTTATGGTAGTAGCCATGAATTGCTAGTCTCGTTACCACATGTCGCAACAGTTGGTTTGGTCCCATTCAGTTTCTGTCGATCATGGCACCGGTATTGTAGAATTCGTCCGAAATCTGGCGTCTTTTCTCTTCTCTTTTCATGAGTAGCTGTTCGTAATCCCTGGTAGATGGCAGCAGGTAGTAGTACATTCTGAGGTCCTCTCTCAAGGTTTCCCTTGCAAGTATATATATATATATATATATATATGTCCCACGCCATGGTGTCGTGGTCTAAGGCATCCTGCCTAGGACTCACGTTATGGAATGTGCACTGGTTCGAGTCCTCATGGGGGAAGAAATTTTCTCATGAAATTTCGGCCAGTGTATGGGACTGGTGCTCACCCAGCATTGTGATGCACTTGGGGAGCTACAATAGGCAGTGAAATCAGGTTGCGAATGCCAGCTATAACGGCTGGGGGGATCATCATGCTAACCACACGATACCTCCATTCTAGTCCACCTCTGCTTCAGCATGTGGGCGGGAGGCCAGCAGCTGCCTGGTTGGTCTAGGCCCTTCACGGGCTGTAGTGCCACGGATTATATATGAGCCTCGATGACGCATATTTTGATGTTCCCAAAGCTCTTTTCAGGAAGGTAGCTTTAACATTTTCCAACAGCTCTAGATCCTTCTTCAGGTGTTGCCCCATACGTCAGTACTGGGACTATCTTTGCCCGGAATAGCTTCATCAGTGTTTCCAGAGACAGTAGTTTTATATGCTTTATGTCGCTTATTGCCCTTATCGTTGCTACTGTCTTCTCCTTTATATGTAGAGTAAAACAGGTTCCTGATGTTTGGAAGGTCACTTCGAGGTATCTGAACGAGTTGACTACTCCTTGGCTTTTGGTTATGCTATATTGTATCATTCCTCGATATCCTATCTCCTTTGCAAAATGCCATAACCTTAGTCTTTTCTATGTTTATATGCAGTCCGTTGTTTTGTGCCCAGTCATTCAATCTATAGAGCACGACTGTAAGTCCTCCACTCTTATTGCTGTTATGCCCATGTCGACCGCATACATACATACATACGTCTGCAAACTGCTTCTATCACGTCCGCTGTCATTAGGTTGCAGAGTAGGGGGCTGATGGGATCTACTTGCAACACACCATTTGTTTGCGTGATGGGCCTTGAAGTTGTTACATTGTCACTTATCTTCACCACATTATACTCTAACATATTCCTTATTCTGTTGATGAGATAGTTCAGACCAAACTTGGTTTCCACTTTGCAACTAATATGTCTATCTAGTAAATCGAAGGCCTTTCTATAGTCTATAAAAACTACGTATAGTTTCCCCTTGTGATGACGTAGGGCTTCCTCTATTACGTTTAATAGTTTGTGACAGCCTGGAGCGTCGATCTTCCTTTCCTGAAACCAAATTGCTCTTTGGGGACTATTTCTTGCAAGTTCCGAGAGTCTTTGTGTAATGATTTTGGTCAAAGCTGCCTTGCCTTGAAAGCTGCATTCTCTAGAGCGATGCTCCTGTAAGTGTCTGGTAGTGTTGTATCTCCATTCCCTTTGTAGAGCACTTAATTCTCAATGTCCTCCATAGTTCAGGCAATTTGCTTGTCTCCAGGCACTTATTGAATAGCATTGCCCATGTTTTCCTCAAGATTGGTAGTGAGTCTTTTATATTCTCGTTAAAGATTACATCTGGACCTGCGACTATTTTGTATTTTAAAATCAATATTGCTGCAGTGGCTTTTTCTTCTGTAATTTTTGGGAAATCCAGTGCTTCTATTATTATGGTTGTGCGATATGCTCTGTCAGTATGACTATTGTTAAATATTTTCTGGAAGTGTTCCTCCCAAGCAATCATAGATATTTCCTGTGAGAATTTCGGGTTTCTGGATTTTAGGGCTACATATGGACTCTTCACTTCTTCCTCTACAAGTATATTGCCTTTTTTCTCCACGTGTGCTGCTTTCTTCCCTTTTACCAATAGTTTGTATTGTCTTCTAGTCTGGCCATACTGTTGTAGAGTTTCCAGGGACTTTGTTTTTGTTTAATTTTGCTTGTCTGTATGAACTATCTGAACCTTGATGCACCGGATTCCTCAGTTTTTATGTTTGCATTTTTTTTCGGGCAAGATGCAAATGAATTCATATAGCCACTTTGACTGCATGAATGCATTCGTACTTCTGCTTCAGTTATGTAATATTTTAAAATTTGTTTCAAATTTTCTTTATTAAAGTTTGAGAAACAATAACATTATGGCTAAGTAGTGTATATTTTGCAATTATCTTATTTCTAATGTCTTCAGTGATGACTATCGGTACTCCTAAAATTGGAGCCAACTTTTGGGATTCCATAGTCTCACTTATTTTCTATCAATTTAAAACTTTCCTGAAAAAAGTTACTTACAGTGTTATTCTTGGCAGCTATTCAACTTTTGCTGTGTTGATTTTTAATAAAAAAAAAAAATTGTTTTACATGACGTTGTAAAATAAATATAAAAACAAATTAAAAAGAAAAATAAAAGCCAGAAAGTGGCGAGAGCTAAGTCAGCTATGGGGATGGTGATCACTAGGTTTCCTTGCTTTCTTTTTTTTCTGGAAAAAACATCATCCAGAACAGAGAGCTTAACATTCTTCATTCAGGTCTCAGGTCACTGGTTGGTCAGGGAAAAGTCAGAGATATTTTTTTTTTTTTTTTTTTTTTTTTTTGCAAATTGAAGTGGATATCCTATTATAAAGAGTGTTCCAACAAGAATGCCGAATTTAATAATGTGAATAAATGCAACAAAAATAGATAACAGTGCTGAGATAATGATAATTGCTGTTGTTCTTAGGTTGACGGCTCTATTATCTGTTCTGTTATCTGTTTTTGTTGCATTTATTCACATTATTAAATCCCGCATTCTTGCTGTAACACTCTTTAGTAGGTTACGTTAAAGGCAGGAAGGAAAAAAATACATATTGCGAAAGAAGAATTTGTTTCTTACTGGATGTGTGCTGGAGATATGCTGAAGCATGTGGTCCACAGTCTGTTTGGGTGTATCGCACTTGCGGTAATCTCCCCACCGTCCAGCGGCTGATTGAGAATTAAGTGCTGGTCCATTTGTTAGCCGGCAACAAAGTGGCTCCCCACAGTCTGCATTTGTACCTTCTTGGTAGTATGGGTCGAAATGTGTGTCGGACAGATGAAGCACTTTGAACGTTGGTGCTCCATGCTGAAACACATCTTCCTCTTTGCAAACACATTTTAAACTCTTAAATTAAAGTTACTTATCTTTAAAATAAACACTTTTACACAAAACTTAGAGCATACAATATTCATCTGAGTAATAACAGAGGCAAAAGGAGAGCAGAGGAGGGGAGAGGAGAGAAAAGGAGAGGGACGAGGGGAGCAGAAGATAGGAGAGCCTTTTCGGTTGATGATTTGTATTACACTGTTACTATACATGTATCATGAAAACAATCTTAATGATTAAAGATTTAGGTTCAGCCTTTCTCATTACTATGACATTTCGTAGGTTGGATCTACTTAGTCTTCAAGTAACAAAATAAATAATACGACAGAAAAAAAAAAACGAACTTTCGAGACGTCATGATTTCAATATTTCAGCAGCAATTAAAAAAAGTTCAGCCCAAACCCATTTTGAATAATCTACCAATCTACCTGTTTAAAATAACGTCCGAAAGCTTAGAAATCTCGGAACTGGTTTGATCTGTACATACAAGTATATAGTGGAATTCCGTTAATCTGTATTAATCTGATTTATCCAAACTGATTCTGTAAAATTTATTAACAACTTTATTACGCTTGTCTATGAAAAACAGACTATGTTTCACTGTCTACATATCATGAATTAAAGCGTTTCACTGTAGCACAGTATGCAAACGTCACACAAATTAACAGACTTCCTTATGAAGGTTCGTAATTGAAATTATATACAGTGCTGTATCCTAATTTTATTGAAATCGAACTTATACCTTATACTGTATGTATTTGTTACAGTTCAATATATATAGATGTAGACAATTTGTTTTGTAATGTATTTAACTAATAGTGCTGTATTGTGACGTAAATAACATGTAAGTAAAATGTCTTATTTATGTCATTAATGAGTTTTCTCACATTATCTGTATTTTTGATCATTCGGATTGTTCCTGGTCTCATTTCAGCCAGATAGACGGAGTTCCACTGTATATATTAATACGTTCAAACATCCATATGAAACTCATTACAATAAACAAGACAAGAGTCATCCTCAGTGATCTACTCATAACGGTTACCATGCTAACCATTGAATTTGAGGTTCGTGGGTTTTAACCCGATCTAGGAAAATGAATTTTATTGGGATATAAAATCTTTCAAGCAAAGCTGAGAGACATGTGTTGTAAGTTTACGACACGTGAAAGGATCATAATTCTGATAAAGGGCTCAAGGTAAAATGTGTCGCCATTTCTCGTCTACATAGAAAATTGGAGGTAGTGCAATGAGTTCATACAAATTACTTAAATGCATGTGGACTTGTTACATCTTCCACCTCCTACTCCATATTATCCATACCAAACAGAGTGACAGTAGGGGGAAAGAAACTCGCCACCCTACCCCATTATCCCCTGGCCTAGTCGTCTCATAAGTGGTGCCTTCTTGGTATCACTTGTGAGGTTCAGACCTGTCTTCGGACAGTTGACTAAACAACAAACAAGTGACAGTGTGTAATCTGTAGTCTGGATATTTAGTAAAAAAAAAAAAAAAATATATATATATATATATATATCGTATAATTACTTACCACAGGAGCATTTAGTGGGGTAACTACTGGTTTCGGTACAGGAGGAAAGACAACTTTCCACTCATGATATGGGTTATATACATCGCCACATGCATCTCCTATCACAAAACTGCATATCTCTTCTGGTCCAAGAGTTATTCTTTTCAAAACGTAGACTACTTCGCCCTGAAATCAAAAACAATTAGCTCAAAATAAAGAGTAAGTTCTATCACTACATAAAATAAAATCATATACTTATTTATCAGACGCATTAATAAATAATTCTGAATAACACGAAAAATAAAATATTTTATGAGATTCAATGCTTTCTTTGAAACAGTCTGAATCTGCGTCCTAAATTATCTACGTACTGATGGAAAAATGATAATTATGATCTGTAAAATGAACAATTATTTCTTTCCGTTCCATATAACAAAAAAAAGTACAAGTTTCGTAATGAATAGCTCTGTATGACAAGGTTAGTTTGACATAATGAATTCAAATGAGATGACTCAAATTCCCTTGATTTTACTATAGTTACGATAGCAATGTAGATCCGCACTTGAAATGTCACCTTTTGCCAATTCCTTTCTTGAATCGAACGAAAGAAAAAAATGTTTTCATATTTTAAGAGACATTTTCCTCTTTGTCAAATTCCGGGGCCAGTCAAACTGATCAGGGTGTTTAATTGTAAATGTCAGTGGTGAAGCTCTTAAGAGGCTTTTGAGGCTTAGCTTACGCAAAAAATTTGAGTTATTATACCTAGTAACAGTAGGCTTTTAAGTTCGTAATAATGATGTATCGCAAGACTTGATTTCACTCTGATCCTTCCATATAAGTTCTCTGTTGCCAGTCATTCCAGGTTCGAGAGTTCAATGCGAGGCTTGTGGCAGAAGTCTCTAAAGGTATGGCTACGACCTTGAGGCAGAATCTTGAGGGGGGACTGGGGAGGGGGTATCGATTCTCTACATCTAGGTATGAAACACAGTTAGCCTCACCTTCACAATAATATATTGAACTATATTAATGTTCTGTGAATGCGCTGCTTTGTTGAGTGTTAGTTTAATCAAAAGTGCATGCATGTGTGTGTTACATATTAAGTGTGTGCAAAATGCCTCATACTGAGAGAACATTGAGGTCATTATAGTTGTAGAATTAAAAGAGAAACTGTTTTCAAGTTGGACGTATGAAACAAAATGTGCTTACAAAGATAGGAGATCGATAGAATATCCTTGGCTAACATGGTGCTCTGAGACAAATAAGTTACATTGTTATACCTGTACTGTGTTTGGGGGTGAAAATGAATGGTCATCATTTTCTTATGGGGTCTGTGTCAAAAAAAAAAAAAATTGATAGAAAAGTCGAGAAACATCTATGTAAAAATATATAAGGTAAGCAGATTTTTTCATATGATGAAGAATCAGTAGAACGGAGAAAAATTCTCTCAGGCACCAGGACTTGAACCTGGGTTTCCAGCTTTATGTTCTGGCGCTTTATCCACTAAGCCACACCGGATTTTTTCAGCCTACCCAGTATTTACACCTTAGCTTCGACTGGTAAATGCTGGGTTAGTTCACATTTTCATTACAAATTTACAAATAATATTTAGAAAGATATTAATACCTATTGACTGTACGTTTACAAACATGCCAAGATGGCAGCAATCCAATATAACAACGGCACTGTGACAGTTGTGCATCGACTTTGCAGTTAAAGCGACTAGATAAAATTGATAAGACAATACTTTCCATCATACACTTTGTTAAATGAGAAAGTAACAAGTTATATATCTAAACTAGCTGTAAAGTTGAGAAGCTAAATCTAGAATAAAAGAACATTAAAAAACTGGGTCGCCTCTGGTCTTACCTACATTGTTCACTCAGCCAATGCAGCACGTTGTGTGCACAACATTATGTTATAGAATACGGATTCATGGAAGAAGACACTTCAACTATTCCCTCCAAGTACACGCCATTGTTTCTCAGTGGAACATTCCAAGTAATTTTCACACTCTTACAGTTAGTATGTGCAGCTATTTTTTTTTTTACATTTATTTGCTATAGAGGTCTGTGCTCTCAGTTTGAGAGGATGTTTCAACATGAGCCCATTAGCAGTTCTCTTGTCAGCTCTGAAGATGTATATTTTTGTTTATAATTTTTATACGTTATATTTTCCTTTTAAATCCAGTTCTTGAATTATCTCAACAGATTATTCTTACTGAAATATAGAATAAATTAAGAGTTCTTACCACATACCCCAAACAATTCGGTTATTCCTTCACACACTCGTGCATGCTGAATGTTCAGACTGACACAGAAGTGGTATGTTATCTTTACTATGTCATCTCTTGTTTTACCTCCACGGATGTAATGCTGAAGCAACCCCACACCTGAAACAAATTTACATTAGAATTATTGTCTCATTTTCATTGTTTATTAATTATTATATATGTTATAACGTCTTAATACAGTATTTTGTAATCACAACAAAATACACTTTCGATAAAATCGCGCTTGTATGTTTTATTTATATTCCCATTTGTTAAATGGGCATATACTTGTTTAAGTATGTAATTAAATATCATAAAATATGAAAGATAGAATAATTTTATCGATATCCTTTATAATGAAAATAAACTAGGAGAAGTTAAATTTTCATTTGCATTTTGTGGATATATGGAATTGGAAACATAACATTCAGACTCATGGACAAAAAAATTATTTGTGTTAAATGTGTAACAATTGAATATACGAGGTTCATCCAGCAAGTAAATACCAATCACATCCAGAAATCGCATGACTAGTTGGATGGGAATGCGCATGTGTGGCAGTAGAGAGGGGGTATGTGGGAATAATACAGTACAGTTTCAGTCTTGTGATGGCAGTAGTTATTGCATAGCACTAGGAGAAAATGGCTGCACTGATACTGTCTTCTGCCAACTGTGAGATTCGTGCAGTTATCCGATTTCTGCACGCTCAGAAGCAATCTTCAGCAAAAATCCACCGCCAATTGTGCAATGTGTATGGATCCGACATTATGAGCGACAGTATGGTCAGATCATGGTGCAGGCAATTCACTGAACGCCATAGTGGCCGACCATCCCTGGTGACGCCAGAACTGATGGAAAGTGTGCGGCAACCAGTTTTGCAGAACTGGTGCTTCACAATTTCGGAACTCTCTAGTCAGTTCTCCCAGATGTCTCGCTCACTGCTGCACGAAATCATCTCCCGGTGACTTGGTTTTCGGAGTGTATGTGCAAGATGAGTGCTAAAGCGGCTGACAGATGAACACGAAATGTCTGACTGCAGCATTGACATTCCTCCAGTGGTACGCAGAGAAAGGTGACGAGTTTCTCCACAATGTTATCATTGGAGATGAAACATGGGTGTTGCATGCCACACCAGAACAAAACAACAATCATGCACTGGTGGCTTAGTGGTTCACCTGTGAGGACCAAATTCAAGCAGACAACCTCTGTCAAAAAATCATGTGCACTGTCTTCTGGGATCGACGTGGTGTCCATATGTGCGAGTTTTACCGCGAGGGGAGACCGTTAATGCTGAGAGGTATTGTCAGACATTGCGAAATCTGAGGAGGATGATCCAAAATAAGGGACGTGGAATGCTGACAAGAGGCATTACACTTTTGCACGACAATGCACGACCCTATATAGCCAACGCACACGGAACTTGTTGCTTCAGTTTGGAGATGGGAGATCTTCGACCATCCACCCTATAGCCCCGACGTCGCGCCAAGTGACTTTCATCTCTTCCGTCTCATGAAGCGCTTTCTGGCAGGAAAACATTTCCACAATGACGCTGAGGTACAGACAGCAGTGGCTTCATGGCTCCAGACTCCTATGACACGAGCATACAAACATTGGTGCACTGGTACGATAAATGCCTCAGTAACTATGTGTTGAGAAGTAGCCAGTGAATCTCTGTAAATAGTCTAATAAATATTTCTTTCTTATTTATGTTTTTGTTTTCTTTATCGACCATTGGAGCTTACTTCCTGGATAACCTTGTGTTTCTACAGAACGGAAATAGCACACACAAATAATGATACTGACAAAAACGAAGTTAGATTTCATCCTAAATAAAAATTTACAAATCATCCTCCATGTTTAGTTTTAATATCAAAACACCTTTATAAAATTATTGCAAAAAAAAAAAAAAACTGAGTAAATGTACAGAAACAAAATAAAATTATGTGCCTGACTCAGTTTTTTAACCAGTATTTGAACTTTCCTTTTGCATTCTTCAGAGTACCAGAAATATGACGTAAATTAAGTAAAATAGTATTATTACTATTTAATACGAGAAAAATTCGTACCGGCACCGGGAATCGAACCCAGGACCTCTCAGCTCTGCGCGCTGAGCGCTCTTTCCAACTGAGCTATGCCGGGACATATTGGCTACTTCAGAGTAGTCGTGTAATATTCAATGAGGTGGGCGAGACCTCATACAAAATGAATATGTGATGTATTAACTGTTAGCAGTTGTCACAAACTGATGTTGAATATGGCCATAAAGTCATTTAAATATGCGCTCCTGCATATATGACGTGTATCGTCTCAAATGCAGGTAGTAAGGCCGTAAAAGCATTACGAGAGGGGTTCGGCCATCACCGTAGATCGTGTCCCGGCATAGCTCAGTTGGAAAGAGCGCGCAGAGCTGTGAGGTCCTGGGTTCGATTCCCGGTGCCGGTACGAATTTTTCTCCTATTAAATAGTAATAATACATATTGGCCACTTCAGAGTAGTCGTGTAATATTCAATGAGGTGGGCGAGACCTCATACAAAATGAATATGTGATGTAAAATAGTATTACCTACCAACTCTCTTTCTGTTTCTGTGATAAAATAAAAATTGTAATTATAGTTACCTGCTTTACAGGCTGTACAAGAAACTTTGGACATAACACTGGTTTCTACTTCTTGAACCACTTGCTTTAAATTGAACAATCTAAGAGCTTTGTCCACAATTCTCGGCAAATGTCTACCACTTCTAAGATCCTCTTTTAGTTCACCATCTAGGTCATCCAGCAGTCGACTGTAGTTGATCTGTAAAAGAACATAAAATAAAGCAATATTAATAATTATCAACCTATTATTTTTAAATGTGAAAGTTTCGTTTCAAAGTAATCAAAGCAATAATTGAGCCGTTCAGAGCAGAATTGGTGTAAGTAAAAATTGGGTAATGAGGTTTAAAGTAAAAATTCTGTAAAATAGCGCAAAGTAGCAATTAATATGTCCTTCATATTATCCACTGACTACTAATAGTTTAAATAAATTGAATATCAACTGCTACTTTGCGCTGTATTTTACAGAATGTTTACTTTAATCCTCATTACCCATTCTTCTGCTCTGAACGGCTCAATTATTAAAGTTTTAAAATCACCCGTTTCATTGGCTCACCAAGTATTTACGAAATCTATTAATGGCATTTACTTATAATATGTCTCACTTTCAGAAGTTCAAATTGCCGATTGGTCTCCTCTTCCATTTCCTTGAGCTGCTCTGGACTAGGAGTGGGTGGCAGATCATGGCTATGGTTCTGTGGCCGCAGCACAACAGGAACAGAATCATTGCTGAGCACACCATACCAACCTGCCTTTCCTCCTGTTACGTCCCATCTGTCTTCGTAATCTGATGTCCATTCTGATGATGCTGGTACTGGACTACCTATAAAATCAACCAACATAAATATTTGGAACAGTATAGTGATTCACAATGAGCAGGATTCTTTGCAGAGAGAATTCACTTACAGTAATTTATTTTGCTGCATGAAGCAAAAGCCTACAGTACACAGTTCACTGAATGGTTACTGCATCAGTTTTTTAAATTTAAATCCAAGCGTATGCATATGGTGAATTATTGTGGAAGATTTTTTCGGTGTAATCCTGTTGCCTCTGACACAATTTATATCAGTAATTGTCCATAATATTCTAATATGCTGGTACATATTACGGGCTTTATATCTGATCAATAAAAATTTTTGTGCTGAAAAAGTTCTTACAATGGAATCGTCCATAACATCACATTGGCACTCCCCTTAGAAGTTCATATGTGAGTAAATATGCTACTGGTACTTTAAAGCAAAAGTGACCTATAAAATTGTAGCTGACAATGAAGCCACAATAAATAGGTTTAAAATAATGAGTAAATGTTGAATTCTATTAGTTCTTGAGTAATCTTTCTATTTTTTATTAATAAAGCATTTGCAATATACAGATCAGTATAATTCAAGTCACAATTTAACTAGATTAGTGTCTATTCTGAAATATATATGCTGTACTACAATAATGGACATTCATATGGAATTCCCCACCCTATTTACCAATGGACGGTCTTATACACCATTTACTAAGCTATAGAACTTTAATTATATGAAGGGTTGTGGGAAGTTCATAGTTAATTTAATTAAGATTACCAAATAGTATCATACCTAACAAGAATCAAATGATTAGCTACTGGTTCATTATGAGTATTTATTTTAGGAAATCTTACTTAATTTGCTGATAGGCCTATTTTATAATACTTTATGTTATATTGCATCAAACCAAGTAATATCAGGATGTTTACAGTATTCAAGCATTTCATCAATATTGTACCATAATTTTCAAATACAGCAGGATACAACTAGAAGCCTGATGTCACATTATTTCGAAAAGCATGAGTAATGTGTAGGAAAAGTGTTCTCTTGATTTAATTAATTAATGCAGCCTTTAAGGGAACATAATTACTGAATATGGTTACCACATATCTGGATTTCACTAGGATAGTCCGGAATTCCAAACATCCTCTGTGAAACAATGTGGACTCTTTCATTTCAGAAGTGTGAAGAGAAATCTTCGTCTAATTTGTGTGCAAAATATTTCAGTTTGTGTTATCAGACTCTCTAAGCAATGACTTTACCAAACGTTGTAGGAGTTGATGTGAAAGCAGAAATTCAATGTAAAGTCAACTATTCTCAGAGCTGTTCAGAGTTTTACGACTATTTGATTTTTAATTCACTGGTCTTCTAAGCCGCAAAAGTGCAAGAAACAATAAATATTCATTTAAATTTTAAAATGGAATAGAATATACTATAATGTAATATGCATAGAAACAAGGTGTAAAAGTACTAGTTATGTAGAGATGTTGTAAAAGTACTAGTTATGTACAGATGTATATCTTTTAGTGCTCTTCATCATAAAAAATTATCATGGTATGAAGGATCTCACGCCACTGAAAGTAATTAAAGAATGAAAAGGCTACCTAAAAATCCTTTAATTCACCTACAATCGATTCCCACCCATATGGAAATTCTCGGAAATGAAAAAACATATGAAACATATAAACTTGGCTGCCATATGGAAGAACTGACTGAAGATACGTTAAAACATGATGAAGCATGGTTCCTGATAAAAACAATACCGGTACTTAAAGAAATTCAAAACTCACTCATCATCCTGAAGAGGCCATATCACTTCCACACTCTATTAACCAGATTAAAAGCAGGCCACATGCATAGAAGATATGAAAATTAATGAAGGAGAACCTTTCCCAGATGCAATCAGGAGGAAGACAACCCTTAGCATATATTCTACTATCTAAATCTTACAGAAGAAAAATTGCTGTTCAACCCACAGAAAACAGTCAAAAAGCTGGGAGCAAATTTCATGCAGCTGATCTACATTCATCTTTTGCGATAAGAAAAACCACATATTGTGTTTGTGACTGCAAGGGAAAAAGAGAGCGAACTAGCAGGAATATTGTTTATATTTACTAAAAGAAAAGAAGAGAAAGATTACTGCACTTCTTATTTAAGATATAGCACATGGAAGATTCGAATTCTATAAAATTTGTAAACTTTAGCTTACCATCACAACTGGTATTTTAGTTTTTGGTTGTTACAGAATGATAAGTCTGTTCCGGTTGCTAAATCACATTTCTTGAAATTTTATCTATCAAAACAGTAGTATCCGGGAATCAGAAATTACAAAAGAGACAACCCTATTATTGAACTCAATCTGTTAAATGAGACTAAAAGAAATTAAATGGAGGAATTAGGATAAACAGAAATAATACACACATTATCTGAACACTGTAATTCAAAGTTAAATATGCATGTGTGAAATTATGATCACAATGTAGAAGTTATTTCTGGAAAATAGGTATTCATGTATTAATTTTTATAAAAAAAATAACAATCTATTTCTTTAGAATTCCGAGTTTTCTCGAGTTTTAAAATAAACTTTACCTGTTGTGATATTGACGACTAGGACTGCAATGATTACTGTTATCGGCACCGACACAATGTGGCAGCAACATGACCGGAAGAGGTGCAGCATACTCGCTCAGTCCGTCAATAAGCCTTGCTCGATTGTCGAGCAGTCGTCAGCAGTCTGTAGAAAAATAAAGCTGTCTTAAAAGTTGTAAGGTCGATTATATAAAAACTGTTACCAGTATATTGTAACTCTTACATCAGTTTCTGTTATGTGTTATAATTTATTATAATTTGGTAATTATTTACTTCAGCAATACAGTAGGCTACTTGTCTCTCGTTTATGAAGTAATTAAACAAGTGGTGAACGACATGATAAATAACAGGGTATGTGGACGTTGTGAACTGTCATTGAAAGTAAATAGAAACAGTTTTGTTTTTAATTGCAGCAAATACTATACACTGGCAAAAAGCAAGTCGAGAAAATGTGGTTGGAAGGTTTCAGAGCGAAAATAACCTAAACTAACCTAACCTAACTTAACTTTCGGACATTGGATGGAAATCACACAGGAAGAAGTAGAGAAATAGTGGATACGAACGGTATTGCTAAAGTAAATAATTATATATAATTTTAAGAATTTTAGACTACATCCAGTAGTAACAATATAGGTAAGCTGACCATAATTCCTTGAGGCAAAAACCGGACGAATTATGTTCTTAAAAGCGGCGAATTATGTTCTTAAAAGGAAAAAGTAATTAAAAATGTTTAATCTGATATAATGCATCTACATCAAACTGGATCAAATGATCGAATAGCATTAAATAGAAATATTAATAAAATTCCATTTCATACATACTTTGCAATTAAAGACATTGTAGGGTTAATTATTTTAATTTGAACTTACAAGACAGAAAATAGGAAAGACTGGAGAATGCTGGATTTACAATGAAAGACCTGCCATTGGTCAGAACTATGAATGAATGGTTAGCCTAATCTTGACACAACACACATATACAACACTTCAGCTCGATGAAGAGTCAGGGGGCTGCATTTCACCATGATCATAACATTAGTATTTTCCAGATGATCTTACTTTACGTAACAAATTTCGACCTTTCAGTATCTTGTCATAAAACCTATCATCCTTGATGTCACAATTTCGTCTTACAGTTAACATACTGTCAGTCTGAATGGTAATGTCATACATACATCCAAATGGGGGAAATCAAGTGACTGTTACTTACTTAACGGGGCCCTTTTCTTTAAGTTGTTTAAATAATTATATAATAGTACATAGAAGTCCAATTTCGAATAGCAAATACAGTATTTTCAGGAAATAGCTAAGACAGTTAAGTCACTTGTCTTTACAGATTGGCCACCAGACACAGGTGGAAGAAACTGAGATGAGACACAACCACTTGGATGCACAGTAGCTCTCATAGCTTTAGTGCGTAATGGAAATTTCTCCTTCGACCATATAATATTCATAATATAAAATATTCTTTGAACGGAAGCAGTACTTCCTGGCAGGATAGGGTTACCATCCGTCCAGCAAAAGGAGGACATGTCCTCTTTTTTGATTATTTTATCCTGTCTGGTAGGCATTAAAAAAAATTGAAATGTCCGGCATTTCGCATTTCAACTAGAATTAATATGAATATTGAACAATGTGCGATATTATGCATAGAATATCTAAACAAATAGTGAAAACTATGAAAGAATTTAACTGCTTTCAATGGTTGAAGCCGGAGCACATAAAAAAATAAAAATACATAAAATATGACCTATTGACATACATTGAATTCTTACACTCTAAAAAGTCACTATTTATGATTCTAAGCTATTTTATCAATTTTATTCTGCATTGTACAAAGATATGCCAATCAAGTTAATTCGGACAATGGGGCAAATTCTTCAATTCCAATAGTTCTGCGAGCACTGAAACTTTCTCAGAACTCTTAAAAATATGTCAATTCTATTTATTTATCCCAAGTCACAATGGAAGTGTTGAAAGAGTATTTTCCCTCATATCTGCTCAATGGACAAAAGAACGAAATCGCATGTTAACGGAGACAGTCAGAGGTATCATCATGGTGAAATATAATTTCAAGGACATGTCCTGTGAACAGTTCCATAGTTATTTGTTACAAGGTATAAGTTGGTCCCTTCAGGCTCTTGTGCACAAAGTGGGCTCCACTGATAAGTAGGGTACAGACCGATTATTTAGTCCTGACAGCTCAGCGACGTGAAAGAGGGGAAGTAATAGGAGTAGTGGGGAGAGTTTCAGAGTAGAGATAAGGCGAGCGGTCAGTAAAGGAATACAGTATAGCTTAAATTGTACTAGAAACATACCACATGCATGACATCTGATCGCTCCAAAGGCAAGTGAGTGACTAACCCAAACACCATCTCCGGCGACTGTCAGGGCTAAATAATGGTACTGTACAGATGTCATACTGATCCAGCAACTAGTGAGAAAACTGACTAAGGTGAGCCATTGTTTTTATCTTTAATTTTGTTCCTACCAATTTTTAAAAAGTCCTCCTTTTTTAAGCAATGTTCTCTTATTTTAGATTCCATGTCCTCATATAGAATTTTGTCTCATGGTAACCCTATGGCAAGGGGAGAATAAACTCTACTACATTACAAAAATTATGAATTTCATTCTTAAAAAAAAAAGGTAGGCTACACCAATCCATCAGATAAAGCAATGCTGATTTTAGGTTACAATTGACCATTATTTGAGCACATTTTGATTTTAAAACATTTTCTTTTTACAAAAAAACGGGACAAAACTGATATTTTCATTAAAATGATGGGACGGCCAAGATATAGGAAAATAACGGTACTAACCCGTTCTACGTGGTACTTATGGTCAGCCAAAATATAGGTTATGTTAGGTGCCTAATATTAGGTTAGGTTAGAGTGTAAATGATCATCGTACTGTCGCCATTTTTATTGTTAGCTGTTCCAGTGGTAATTTGTAGGCTATTAAACATGTATGTCAATTTTCATTTTGCGAAATACCGTACAGAAAATGAATTCTTTCCGCGTTAGGTATACCCAATGATTAACATGCTATGTTTTACGATTAAAAATTAGAGTTGACAAAAATAAAAGGTTCTATCCTAAAGCACCATTAATATAACTAGCTCTATATTAAACCACGGCCGACTTGATGTTCGCTTTGCTTCTTCCTTACCGGCCTTGACAATTCATGTTGATCCCTGTGTTAAAGCTGTAATCGAGAAAATGTGAAATTTCCGCCAGATGGCATTAGCTGCCAAGGTTCGCTGAGGAATGTGTGTATGGTTTCTTGTGCGATTATACTAAAATATTGTGCTTCTTTCTACTGGTAAGTGAGTTTATTGTGATGTGATTCAAAATGACGAATTGTTGTGTACCATTGTGTACTTCGAATAGAAAAAAGAGTGGAGGAACAATATAATTCCACGAATTTCCGAGTGATAGAGAAAGATGCGAAAAATGGGTTAAAGTGATTTCACGCCAAGACTTCGTTCCAAACAGCAACTCCCCATCTTCAGTCGTTTGTAGTTTACATTTCAAGGAAGAAGATTATTCTAATAATGGAAAATTTAGACGATTAAAACCAAATGCTTTGCCAACAATATCCCATCATTATCCTAGGTATAAAGTGACAAATATCAAAAGACCAAGACGAACGATTACTAAAACTGATCTCCCTCCACCAAAGAAACGCAAATCTTTTAGTAATATTGGTTTTTCACTATTTGAACAAGATGTCCCGAGTGGCTCAACATCAGTTAGTCACATTTCCTTCTTGCCAGTTGAAAATGACCATAAAGCCACGCAAACAGACGCTGTCAACATTGACGAGTTAAAAAGAAATATTAACAGATTGCGTGTGAAAATTACACGACTTAATCGGGTGTTACAAGAGAAGCAAGATGAGAAAACGAAAACAACCGAAAAACTCCAACTAATTGAAAGAGATCCGTTACATAAGGACTGGAAAATGTAAAGAAAGAGGCAGATGAAGGCAGTATTCATGCAAAATCTATCCTAGATCAGCTGCTTAATCATCGAAAGAGAATACCAAGGTGGAATAGTGAGACAATCAGAGAATGCATAATACTGCAATGCATATCTCCTAAAGGTTATTCCCATATACGATCAAGAGGTTTTTGTAAACTGTCTTCTAAGAGAACACTCACGAGATATTCTGGTCCTACTGATTGCTCGTCTGGTGTCACTCCTTTGATTAAAGACAGGTTGGTCTTAGAGGCAAAAAACCTCACTGTAGTTGAGCGGTTTTCATCACTTATTGTAGATGAGGCTGCAATCAACCCCAAGATAATATACGATCGCAAGCTTGATACTTTTTTTGGCTATAAGGAAACAACAAAAGCACAAAGAAATGAGGATGAAATACTTGATATTCCCAAGAAAGAAGTAGTGGCTAATCGAGTCTTGTGTTTTGTTTTAAGGGGGCTCTCAACCAGCTACCGTATACCATGTGCATTTTTCTTCACAAAACAATTATCAGGGCAAGAGTTACATATACTAACATTGCAAGTGATTAGTGAAGTCGAGAAATGTGGTTTTATAGTTATTAGAATTGTTTCTGACAACCATAAAAGCAATACTACAATGATGAAGCATCTTTCAGCTGGTTCATTGAAACCCGTGACCACACACCCTTGTGATGGAAACAGAAAGTTATTTCTAAGTTTTGACCAGTGCCACATATTTAAAAACATCAGAACCCAATTCCTGGAACGTGAAATGTCTGATGGTACCGGTACTGGAACAATCTCAGGGAAATATATGAAATTGTTACACAAACTCCAAAAAGATGATACAGTGAAACCTGTCAGATATCTCACGAAAAAACACGTTGAGCCTACTGCATTTGAAAAAATGAACGTTCGAAGGACAAAAGAAATATTTTCTCCATGTGTAATTGCTGCTATCAGAACATTGAAAGTAAATGCAAGCTCACACCCTGAAGCCCACAAATTCAAAGATTCTGATGCGACATTGACTTTTATGGAAAATATCAACAAGTGGTTCACAATGCATGATATTAGCAGTACCCATTATCATGTGGAAAGTAGAAATCATGATAAGCAACAGTTCTTCTCTTTGGATGATTATCGTCTAGACTGGCTAGAAAATTATTTCCTTTCTTATCTCCATACAACGAAGTGTGCAAGTAGCAAACGTCAAAAAGATTTCCTAACTAATGAGACATATGAAGCTATCACGTTGACAACAAAATCAACTGTTCTCTGCATTAAATATCTTTTAGAAAATGGGTACCATTATGTTCTTACTAGAGCATTTTCAAGTGATCCTGTTGAGTCGCTCTTCAGTACATTGCGCCGTATGTCCGGATCAAATGACATGTTGGATGCAAGGGCAGTGAACTTCAGTTTACAAAAGATATTGAAAACGGGTATTTTGTGCATGTCAAACTTTAGCAGTGTAGAGAATCATGCATCTGACATCACAGATGGACGACCTATTCAAGAAGTAGATATGCCAGATACCGCTGCTGCACCATATAGTATTCCTGAGTCAGTTTTAAATATCCTGCAACAGCTACTAAACCAATCAGGTAAGCTATAGGCATATTCAATGACAATTAGTCATTTGATTTACTAGTAACTGTTACAGTGTTTCATTAAAATTTTCTGTGGTTTTTATTATTTATTACTGCAATTTTTTGTAAACCAGTAATGAATTTTTTTTTACAGACATACCATTACCAACAATGAAAACAGCAAGTTTGACATACATTGGTGGTTATATAGTACGAATAGTGGAAGAAAGGATCTCCTGCATAGGGTGCTTAGATTGTATAGCTGAAAACACTAATAGCTCTCCATTGATGAGTCTTATTGCAAATCAAGATTTAGGAGCTCTGCGATATCCGAAACCTACCTTTGTTTCAGTGTTATCAGTCATTCATCGTTTTGTTGAACGGGCAGTACCATTCATACCAAACAAGAATATATTAGAAAATTTGTGTTCGGAAATTGAGCCGTTACTGTGTAGATGCCCTCTCTTGCAATGCCCAATTTGTGACGAAGACGGCCAAAAACGACTTGCTAATATCATTACTGTGAAATTTGTTAGGCCACTTCTAGATAACATTGCAGCAGCTTTAACTGAAAAGCTTGTTCCTTCGAAGGATGTGGCTTATAATCCACTGAGTCGCAAAATCTTGAAACTATGATTCTTGAATCTGCAATATCAAGTGGAATGTACCAGTGCAGTGAGTGAAATTATAAAACTTAGTACAAGTTATGGTAAATATTTACCCTAAGTGATTATTTAGAAACATCGCAGTTTAGGCTAGGGGTGCTACTCAGCGAATGAACTACAAAATTACACCTCTGTTATCATATTACTTAAACTGAAAAGGTTACTATGTGTTATCTTCCCTGCTTTTGAACTCACGCTTTTATCATAATTAACAGAACTAAACATAATAACACTTATTATTTTCTTATTTATTATTTATAAGTGTTATTATTACTCTTTAATCATTTATTTTAATTCATATTGAGTATTTCTTCTGTGGACACCAGAGCTTGGCAGACAGCGCCTCGTGGTGGAATTGAGAAATTATCCAATTTCAAGAAAACATTACTATTGTCAAGGCCGTATACAAAAAAGCGAAGGGACATCAAGTCGGCCGTGATTAAACACGACAGCTAACATTTATTTTTACGATTTACTATACTGCAAGAAATTTAAAATTGTATATCTCATTTGAAGGTAAATAATATAATTGGTGACCCTGCCAACATCTCCTCTTTGATTTTGTCTTTGCCTATACTCTCTTCCTGTTCTAATCCTATGGCTCGGCGAAGTAGTAGATGTTCGCGAGCGCAGTGTTTAAAAATGAATATCGTGCATGTAAGAGAGGTATGTGGTCGTGATTAAAAAATGCTGTAAGTTTATATTATATAAATGTATAATAATAAAGGAATACGGTACCTCTCATTGAGGTTTTACCTAATCACAGTAATCTTAAATAAGTTGTGCTGTTGTTAGAATTAGCTACTTGGACCAAGTCCGACTCCGAGCTGAAGTTTAAATTCAAGTGGGGGAGAACGATCGAAAATCGCAGTCAGACTCTAATTTAAATCAACATTCAGTTTTTTAAGGGTGGGTATTGTTTTAACAGCTTCTTCTGTCTTTATTCCTGTACTACGGGGAAAATATAAAGGTAAGAATTACTATAATCGGTTTTTTATATTTAACTTACCTAACCTAAAAATGTTGACTCGTTCCCACCCATTTTCCCGAATCCGCATTCCCGAAGCTACCGTTTCCTGAGTGTTACTTTTCCGAATCTAACTTTCTGAAAGTACGGTCCCGAATTTCATTTACCGGTAGTATTCAGTTTCCCGAATATATTATGCGAGAAATTTCCGAACAGTAAAAGACATGAACTGACGATCACTATATGTTGCCAGGAAACAAAAAAATTACAAAAACTACATTAAATTTAGGCAAACAAATTTGTTAAATTTATGTTATGAGAAACATGACAGATGAAGCTACAATTATAACTTCAGCGCGAGGAGTTAAAAAGCTTTTGCTGAAAGTTACGTGTATTTGAAGAGCAAGAGTGCGACTGGAGGAAAAATATACTGGAATTGCGCAAAAGTAGGTTTCAAAGAATGTTCTGCGCGGGCGATTACTTTTGGACCGCCTAATAATCTGCAAGTACTGAAAGTACTGGCCCAGCCGCAGAGAAAGTGGCTAAGGGGCCGTATTCATAGACATTCTTAGCGCGGGCTTCCGGTGAATGATCAGCGAACTAACTAACGTTTTTCGTATTCATAAACCAGTGTTAGCGATATTATATGATATGAATCCTGCACAAGTAACCAATCGATAGCCGGGGCTAATTTAGCACGCTCTTAGCGCGGGCTAGCGAAATGTCTATGAATACCACCCTATAAGTTTAAACATGAATACGAATTATCGTGCAGGATATCCTATACAGCCGATAACAGACATCTCGATTACCTGAGGACACGTGGACATTACTTTACTTTATAAAGAGAAGGTGTAATTAATTATATCATATTATTATATTAAATACATTTGTGTGGTAATTTACACTACTGTATTATTGGGAAAATGAAAATCAAAGGAAACGGATCAAATAAATCGGGAATGTGGTTTCGGAAATTTTGTATTCGGGGAAATGGAAATAAAAGAAATCGAGAAAATGTCTGTCGGGAATTTTGTATTCGGGAATGCGGATTCGGAAAAATGTCCGGGAATCCGTTAAACTTTAATTATTTCGATTTTAGATCCTAGACGATGCTGTGTTTCCGAATGCAAATCTAACTACGATAATACATTAAAATCAGACAAGCATCTAACAACGTTTTCATTTCCCAAATATGAAAATAGAAGACAAGTATGGATTCGTGCAGTACCTCAAAAATATTGGGCTCCTACCTCATCAGCTGTGTGCATTAACCACTTTTTACGGAAAATGCGTGATTCTTTATGATAGCTCCAGACAACCTGATGGCATACTTACGAAATTACTCCTTTCGAACGATGCAGTGCATCGTAAATTCCAGAATTTAGCCCATCCCCCTCTCCCAACTGAGCACAGCGAAACTCAATTAAATACATAAGCCAAATTCTAGAAGAGAAGTCACAGAACAATTAAGTAAGAAAAAAGAAAATACAGTAGATATAATAACTAATAAGTGATTTTAATAGCTTTGTGGAAGAGTTCCCTGCAAATTGTCCTTGCAAATGGCTCTTTAAACGAAATGATAATTGTGTGTGGTTGTACAAATTAAGCTGTGATGTCAGTGAAACAGTAAATTGATAGTGACATAAGTGTAGTATGTATTCATAGTATTGTGATTTGTAACAACCTAGCTTTTAAAAGTATATAAAAACAATGAGATTCCTGTAAATGATCTGAAGGATGTGCTTCTAATTCAATTGGCAGAATTTAGTTTAAAATTAACAGTGTGTTGTTAGAAGAAGAGGGTGTAAGATGGACAACAATTTAATGTACCTAGGTAATAATCAGACATCGGATTCTAGGGCAAATGCCTATTTTGTTTCTTTAGGAGAAAAGTAAAAATAATTATTAATATTTGTGTTTCATGGAAATTGAAAGGTATTCAAAGAGTTTTATAGTGCCCTAAAATGCCCTAAAACGGTTATTAGAGCCTAATTTGTTAATATTCGCCTAAAAATGCCTAAGTCACTGTAAAGTTTCGCATTTTACTCTTACTTTTTATAATTTATACATGCATTCACTGCGAAATTTAAGGCATTTAAAAAGTGGAAAGTTTGCTTCACACCGGCCATGAAACCATTGATAAAGGAAACAAAATGTTTTGAATCTCACGACACTCGCAATAGATTTCACCGAATTTAACATGTTTGGAGGCATAAATGCGGACAAAGAACCAACCTTAGTTTTGAAGCAGGCAACAATCACAACATGTGCTGCTACCGATTCAGAGATATACTATACTATAAAAATGACTGTTTTCGGTCTGAAACCGATTAGCTGTACTGCCCTTCAGAGTGTCATAAAATCACAATGTTTGGAGAAAGAGTGTTTTTGAAATATTTATGAAAAGTCGTAAAACTGCGAATTAGTAGGGTAAACCGTTACAAAATATTTAAAAGAATGGCCCTCCTAGTGTTAACACTACCAGGAAATGCAACAATAAGTGGAACTTTGTATTTTTGTCCAATTGAATCTCAATAACAACAGTTCATTTGAATGCTCGTTAACAGTTGCTCTTTCCCTCACCTTATTTGTGTTGAGAAGTTTTGAGCGGTAGGACGTTTTCCTGTGAAGTTTAACACGATAATGCTGAAAAATATAAGTGCAAAATCTACATTGATCCGGCAATGGCTAACAGAATATTCAGAATTCACTTATGATGGAAAAATAATATTCTGCAAGATTTGTAGCAAACAGGTATGTAACAATAGTTGAAATATATAAATTCTATTAATTTTAATGAGTAGGCCTATAATATTTATACATTGACTGAGCTATCCTGAGGTATAATTCTTTTTAAGACCACTACACTTTAACCTTTTAAATTCCGATAGTTAAAGTATTTGCAGGTCATTAAAATTTTGATTGTTCGAACCCACTAACTTTGTGATAGAAATACGGCAATACAACAATTAGGATTTTATTTTAATTCAGTTTACTTTACATTTTTAGATTTCGCAAGAAAAGAAGTGCCACCTAAAGCAGCATGTGCAAGGAGCGGCTCATAAGGCTAAAGCTCAGCAGAAAAATCAACTGCAACAAACTTTACTAACACAGCCTACTTCATCCAATCTCAGCAGCAATTTCTATGCTGATTTAACCAGAGCGTTTGTTGCTGCTAACATTCCCTGGAATGCAATTGAAAATCCAGTTTTAAGACAGTTTTTACAAAAATACTGCAAACAAAATATCCCATCTGAGTCGACCCTAAGAAAAAATTACTTAGACAGAATATACAATGAAACTTTAGCTTCCATTCGGGAGGATATAGGTGATTCTTACATATGGGTCTCTGTGGATGAAACCTCAGATCCTATGAATAGGTATATAGCAAATATGGTAGTAGGAAAAGTTAGTCCTGATGGACCTTCGATTCCACACCTCGTATGTGTTAAGGAACTTTCGAAAGTGAATAGCCAAGCCATTGCTTATTTTGTAAATAAAGGCCTACAGTCTTTATACTCAGGTAATATAGACGATTCTAAAGTTCTGTTGTTTTGTACTGATGCTGCCTCATACATGGTTGCTGCAGCTCCACTTCTTAAAACATTTTATCCTAACCTCACGCATGTAACCTGTCTAGCACATGGTCTTCACAGGGTTTCTGAAACAATTCGGAATGAATTTCCTCTTGTCAATTCGTTTATTTCTAACACAAAAAAATGTTTTTGTAAAGCCCCATCCAGGATTTCAATATTCAGAGAGAACTTTCCAGATATCCCACTCCCACCTCAGCCGGTTGTTACACGATGGGGAACCTGGATTCAGTCAGTGATGTATTATTCTAAGTATTTTAAAGAAGTGGTCACAGTTATTGATAAATTACCTGAAACTGATAGTGCAGCGTGTGTGAAAGCAGTGAAAGATTCTCTGAATAACTCACGAGTGAAAAACGATATTGCCTACATAACATCAAACTTTTCTTTCATACCTGCAAGCATTGAACAGTTAGAACGTGAAAAACAATCTCTTTGTAGCCAAATAGCAATAGTAAAGGAAGCTCAAGTGAACATACATTCTGCTTTGGGCGAAACTGGGAAAAAAGTTAAAAATAAGTGGGACAACGTATTAAATAAGAATGTAGGATTTTCATTGTTGGAAAAAGTATCAATAATGATATCGGGGGAAAGTGTAAATGTTCCAGTAAGTATTGATGTTTCTATTGTACCTAATTTAAAATTTGCGCCTCTCACATCAGTTTCAGTTGAAAGAAGTTTTTCTGCTTTCAAAATGATTCTCAGTGACAAAAGGCAAAGGTTAACTGTGGAGAATTTAGAAAAAATTCTGGTGGTGTACTGTGCAGATAATTATAATAAAGTCTGAGCATGGAACTGAATTTCAATAACTTAAAATGAGTAATCTTGATATCAATAATCATTATTTCATTAGTTTCAATATATTAAATTTGTGCAGCTCTGTTTATAAATATAATATAGTATTCTTTTTTAATGTTTAAACATACTTTTTTGTGCGTATTTTAGTGTATAACTAAAAATTTCAGTGAAAGAAATAAGTATGATACCTTGATGTGCCTAAAATGCCTATTTTCATTAAAATAGAGCCTAATTTTACAAATTTTTAGCTTATTTTAGGCGCCTAAAACTGCAATTTTTAGTGCCTAAAAATCCGATGTCTAGTAATAATTCATAAAATTTTTCTGTTTCTTCCAGCTTAATTTTGAACAACTACCGGTATATTAAGTGTGTAAATGACACAGTAGAACAATCTATTATTTAGTTATATTATTATTATTACTATTATTATTATTATTATTATTATTATTATTATTATTATTATTATTATTATATGTCAAGTCAAAATGGGTCCATTTTTACCTAAGGAATTCTATACTTTCAAAAGACTTCTTCAAGGATGTGTATCACCACTACTTTTCAAAATTTTTAAAGATGTATGTTTAAGAAACTGGTCATGTCAGTGTCACGCCATAGGAATACCTATTGATCAAAAGGATTTCCTTCATAATTTGCTGTTTGCCGATGATCACTCATTACACAGGATGTTGAAGGTGCAAAACAGAATGTCTAACTTCATGCACAGAGGAACATTTAATTATAGAAGACAAAGAAGTTAAGAAAGTCAAGAAATGAATTCGGGAAATGTTAGAAGTTAAAAATAATGTTTTGAAGGTAATTGAAGAGAGAAGAATGAAATGGTATGGACATGATATAAGAATGTCGGAAGAGAGAATACCAAAGAAAATTTTAAATTGGCATCCAGAAGGCAAAAGACGAAAAGGAAGACCAAAAGAAAAATGGATTGACGGAGTAAAGAGAAGAATGCACAATCATGGGCTTGCAGAGGAAAATACGGTAGACAGAGATTTATGGAGAACTAAAATTAAGTTAGAATGAAGGAAAACCATTACTTAAGGAAAATTCATGTTAAAATAATAATAATAATAATAATAATAATAATAATAATTATTATTATTATTATTATTATAGTCCACAATAATTTGATAGGCCTAACGGCTGACTTCAGGTACAGGCCTATTAATTTTTAAAACGTCATTTTTTTAAATAAATTAGTTCATATATTTAATGCAAACCAAAGAAAGGAAGATGAACCATTATTTTTGTTTAATGTTTTTATTTTATAATCTAGTGTTGTGTTGTAGAAATATACTTATTAAATCAGGTCTGTAGCCTATACCCCAACAGCATATGTAATAAAATACAGGTTTTGTGTTTATATTTCCGAATTGTAAAATAAAATGTATATAAACCATTAATCATTTCCATGTTGAAAACATTCAATAAGTTTTGCAGTTACTACAAAGTCATTAAAACGAAATTTGAAGCATATTTCATAAATGTGTTATTTGCTATGTTTTTTGCAACGGGATCATCATCATCATCATCATCATCATCATCATCATCATCATCACCACCACCACCACCACCATCATCATCATCATCATCATCACCACCACCA
The DNA here is from genome assembly GCF_040183065.1 of Periplaneta americana. Lineage (NCBI taxonomy): Eukaryota > Metazoa > Arthropoda > Insecta > Blattodea > Blattidae > Periplaneta > Periplaneta americana. Next base: position 117,094,975 of record NC_091131.1, read on the forward strand.
TCATATTATTATTATTATTATTATTATTATTATTATTATTATTATTATTATTATTATTATTATGCTGATGTGGCAACAAGTATATGAACCTCTTCCATTTTGGGAGAGGGATTTTCCCATCATGATGACGAAAACGACAGATTCTTCCGTGATATAGTCTCTCTAACTTACCTAAGACAAGGTATACTGTTCGAACTTCCTGACCTCGATTTTTCAAGCAGTTTCGTGACCGCCACTTATACCATAACGGATAACCTATTAGACATTGATAAATGTACGTATTGAGGAAAAGTCGAAGTCAGTGATTGCGTGTTGATGAATTACGTTAGGTAACGAATAAGCAGTAGTGAGCATGTTATGCGGTACGATTGATTTGTCTCATCTTCATGTCGAATCGTTGATGGACAGTGCATTTTTTATGATATGATGTATTTATTTGTCAGCCAACTTTACAATTCATAGTTATGGTGGACCATCACATTTCTGCTTTTCGATCCTCCATCCCTTTAATACATACCACCCTTTTCTATTAATGTATTCATTTGCCAAGTATTTCCTGATTACTTCCTATTCATCTGTTTTAAGTGAATTGCTATCTATTCTTCCCTATCTATCCTATTCTATTCTCTCTCATACCTAGACTGTCTCCCTTCCATTTCTCGCTTTCCTTTTAAATATTGCATATTCCCTTTCTTAATAATTTATATTATTTATTTATTTTAGTCTCTATTCTCAAATCTACCTACTCTTAAAAATTATTTTTCAGTTATTTTCTCCGAAATTATTGGACAGTGCGTTTGAACATAAATTATTTTTAATAGGCTGTACCTACTGAGACATTCGACACAGCAAAATTACCACTTACAGTGCCACTATAATAAAAATGAGAGATTTATGTAAGGAAAGTTTCATTTTAAAATTATATAGGCTATAACGATAGGATGAATACTGATGCAAATTCAATGTATGATGCGTCTCAAAATAACATTATCATATATTAATAAAAAAAAGTGAGACTAATTCACATTTTATATCTTTTTATAATTACTACAGTTTATATATACGAAAAATTCAGACGTGAAGTGTTAACCCGAAATATTTTGGAGTCATACTACTTACCAAGGACTAGGAATGATATCGTACAGCAAACAGGAACGGAAAACACACGAGATTAGCAAATACTGAAACTGACATGCTAACAGATCACTACTATCTTCACAACTGAAGGATTATTATTTTTTAAAGCGAAACTCTTTAATTTTTAAGTAATTAGATTGCGGTCTCTACGAGATAGGATCGTGAAGTAATAATATGGAATGATAACCAATCACTAAGTATACGCACTACAAATTTTTAATTTGACACTTGACCTACACTACAAACTAAATAGCATTCTATGAGGTCACTTGGTATCAGCGTGGTGTGATTCGTGAAAAACTTGGGCATCAATCAAGTCCATTTTTTTATCTGGAGAATTTAACAGCAGATTTGGTGAACAATATCTTACTTCAGAGATAAGTTGACTTTAAAGCATCCTACATTTACAGAGGCAAATATAATTTTCGTATTACTGCTTGCCACATCTACAGCTCTTGAATTCTGCAAACGGTAGGCTAATATGAAAATTATATATTCACTTTACTTTTTACGCGTTTCGTAATAATTTAATTCTTCTTTACCATGTTCTTAATTGAAAGAAAATTCCATAAAAGGATAGCTGCCGTTGAGTAACCACGTTAAAAAATTCGGGAGGGTGATTATGCTAAATAAATAAAAATTTGTTTTGAGATACAGTAATTTTTTGCACGCTAGGCTAATAATTTATCAATACCGCTTTGTGCTTTAAGCTTCTTACAACTTAATGGTATAATGAGAAAATGAAAACTAGATACGATAAATTAGAAAATTTACGGTCCCTTATTTGACGAATTTTGTTATTAAAACTGTGATGATGATGATGATGATGATAATAATAATAATTTTATTTATTTATTTTTATTTATTTATTTATTTAATGTGCTGTACAACAGCCAGTGGCCAATTACAGTTCAGCACAAATATAACAAAAACATAAAACAAAAATAATTATTACACATAAATATAATTACAATTACAATAATGACGATGAATGGATAACTAAGAATACTATGAGACAATTTTAATTGAGTATAATGCCTAAAAGAATACATAAATGATAAATCGTTGTCAAGAGCAAACAAAGTCTATACATTGAAGGGATCGAATTCGCAGCCATGCATGTTGGCATTTTTAATGCATCTGGAGACTGGTGAAAGAAATTTCGAATTTCTAATATAGAAAAGTTTGTGGGCTCTCATATCTTTTGTTGGAATACGTAAGGTAATATTGTTTAAGAAAGAGTCACAGGATATATCACCTTTGAGGACTTTACAAAAGAACAGATAATCTAGCTCATGGCGTCTAGCATATAGATTTTGACAATTAAAATATTCACATTTTCTCTCATAACTATACCCGGAATTAATGGGCAGAAATCTGAATGAACATAAGGATATACATTTTCTTTGTATATTTTATAATTTAGCCGAGTCCGTAGTTGTAATCGAGTTCCAAACTACAGATGCATATTCTAGTTTCGATCGCACCAATGTATAGTATAGCATTAAAAGAGAATCGGGCGTGGAAAAAGAATAAGTTATTGACCGTATTATTCCTAGCATTCTGATTGCGTGATTGTAAATATAATCAACGTGACTATGAAAATACAATTTACTGTCAAAGAATATTCCCAAATCTTTTACGCAATCCGTTCTGTTAATTAGTACATTATTTAGATAATAATTAAATTTCAGTGAAGAAGTTTTTCTAGAAAAGGTTATTACATTAGTTTTGGATACGTTAATTTTCATACCATTGTCTTCCGACCATTTAGCGACTGAATTAATGTCACATTGAAGTGATTGACAGTTACCGCTACCGCTACCGCTACCGCTACCGCTACCGCTACTGCTACTGCTACTGCTAATAATAATAATAATAATAATAATAATAATAATAATAATAATAATAATAATGATAAAACGAACACATTAAAGAAGTTAAATAAGACAAATGCACTACAATAATTTAGCTATAATTTAATACAGTAGACCTATCTTTAACTTAACCAGTCATAAACCAAAAGATCGGACAAAATTTAAGTGCTTACGTTTGTTCGTGTAAACAAGAAAAATTGCGTCTTTTCATTTGTTATTCTGATCGAACTACTCACTCACTCACTCACTAGCTACTTTAATTGAAATTAATATTAATGGACATTGAAAATTGTATATCTTATATTTGGCGTACTAATGGGCTAAGACATAATATCCCGTAACATTTTCATCCAGTGAAGGACATAGAGCACAACAACAATATTAAAATCTACTGCGATATTCCCAGACAGGTACAAACTTTTGCTGCATGGGCTAGAATTGAACATTTAGAGCAGCAACACAGAGCACCCTGGGGCTAGCGTCTCTTACCCGCGGAGAACACACTGCACTATGGTGCACTCGCAGCTCCTAGCGGCTATGCTCTCTATCTCTTCCTGCTGCACGACGGGGCACACGGGACAGCTTCGCTTACCCTTTACCCATTTCAGCGAGTGCTGACGACCACTGATCTAGACTGTAGGCTACTAGAATGAACGTAAGTGTAGTGTATGGAATGAATCATGATGAAGATGAGGAAGGGAGAAGAGGAAACCCGGTGCCAACACGTAATCTACTCCTGTCGAATAGCACCAAAGGGACCGCCAGGCTTAACGTCCCCGTCCAACGAACAAATCACTAGTAACAGTAACATATGCCTTCTTTTCATATGCACTGCAGAGAGATTTGGGATTTAATCCAGGCATATTGGTACACAATCAGTGATTAGAAGTTGCGCTGCCACCTCTCCTAGTCCCGAGGTAGAAATTTAATACGAAAATCTTTGAAATTTTACACGCTGGCTAGTCTGAAGGCAGACACGCTACCACAGAGCTAACTCGGCGGACTTGCACATAATACTGTATGTTAAAAGTTGGAATCCTGCTGTTCTCCATCCTCTGAATGTGTTTTCAATTTAGTCTGTAATTTTGAGTAAATTTAAATTGGTTGCATTTTTAATTACGATACATATTTTAAAACATCAAAGTTTTGTACAGAAGTGAATGAATGATCAGCAATTCTTATATAGGTATATCATTTCTGCCGTTGTCAATTATTTGTATTAATCACGTTTCTAACACATTTCTAATAGTTTATACCCTACTTTCATGCATCAATAGTTGTCTTGCAATGCCAAGTCGAAATGATTCTGTACTAAAATGCAAATAAACATAGGATTTATAATTTAAAACAAATCTTTACAAAGGTTGTTATTTTCATTAGCGTATCTTTTCTTTGGTAGCGGGATTTTCTCATTACTAAAACTTTCAGAAGACCTCGGAGTCCACGTAGCCTCCTATCAAATTGAGTATAGGGTAGCTTACCAGTTCAGCATCCGTTTCCGTGAAGTGCGGATGTTGAACATTACTGTATTAGATTTGCAATTAGGCGTACTACATTAGATTTTTTTTTTCAATTTATTAGATCCGCAACAAAAAAGTTTTAATTATCGAAGTACTTTCATTGTTATCAAGTACTACGTTATTAACCAGGATTTTTTTAAAATATTGCATTAGCACACAGTAACCTTTTTAAGGAGGCAGAACTGTCGTTAACCCGGAAGTGAAGTGAAAGAGTCTTTTACGAGGTTAAAAAGGCAGTCGGAACGTGATACCGACCATGCTGTCTCATTCTAGTGCCGAAATCATGATCCCCATGCGTCTCATGGCTTGTAAAGGAAATAACTTTACCGTCATATCTCTCCTTCATAAATAATTTAAAGAATTTTCTTATTTAATACAGTTTTACTCCTGATATAAATTTGCTTTGTTTCTGTCAAAAGAAAAAACCTTCACTTGTCACTGTACAGGAAACAGTATCAATGATGAATGGTTTATTAATATGCGAACCGACGAATGAATATTACTAGTGTGTTACTAATTATGACAACTGAAATAATAATAGTAGTAAGAAATTCTTGCTGACATCGCTCTCAAGATAAATACAGTACCGTATATGAAATTATATATATAAGCTTATTGGTTCTCGAAGCTCGCCTGTAAAGAAGTCCATGTTCTGAAATTCATACAGAGCGACCTCAGTGATCCCCATGAAGTAATTAAGCATTTATCAGTTGATTACTGTTTTCAGTTGCGGTCATTGCCATTTACATTTGCAATTAACATAATAATTATGCAATGCTGAACAGTTACAGTATTGTGGCAGATCAAATAACCTCTGAATCGAGATATATAGTACCTTTGTGATCCAGGGACGATGTACAATGATCACTTTCGCGATTCGTGCTGGACAAAAGTAATTTGTGCATGTTATGAATATTCTTCATTGCAATCTCATTTGTTTACGAAAGAATAATTTCAATTGAACAGAAGTTTATAAGCCGATTTTAAAAACCCTAATGATGCAAGATCATGTTTCACGTCTGCTCTTAAATCATTATTTGACATATACATCATATATATCATTATTTGAACATACCTTCAGATGCGATTCATACATTGAATACTTATATCAGAATGTGTCCAAAATAGAAGCAGAAGAAATTAATATGCATAATTTTAAGCTTCGGAAATCAGTGATTATGTAGCATGAAATACTCCTATTTTCTCTAAGTGTTGTGACATTAGGAATTGTAAGGAAATGACTAAATAACTATTTGAAAGCAATACAAGGAAAATACAAATACAGTAATATGGAGGACATCACACACAATAAGGAAAATGTTAGTCTGAAACTTGAACTCTGTAATATGTGGTATGTCAGTGGTTCAACAAGATAAATTTCAAAAAATAATCTTGTAATGAGACATTTTTACTAACAGTAATAATATGACGATAATCCATAATTTAGCCACCGGCGTGGCTCAGTCGGTTAAGGCGCTTGCCTGCCGGTCTGAAGTTGCACTCGGGCGCGGGTTCGATCACCGCTTGGGCTGATTACCTGGTTGGGCTTTTTCCGAGGTTTTCTCCAACCGTAAAGTGAATGCCAGGTAATCTATGGCGAATCCTCGGCCTCATCTCGACAAATACCATCTCGCTATCACCAATCCCATCGACGCTAAATAACCTAGTAGTTGATACAGCGTCGTTAAATAACCAACCAAAAAATGCATAATTTAGCAGACGTTTACGTAAACTTAGAGATGTGCAATTTTGAAGGGAGAAAACTCTGGTTAGTTACCACTGGAAGATGTTCTCTTCGGATTATTTTCATAGCTGTAAATATGTAACAATACGGGTTCGAAAATAGAGTTTACTTTCGGCGTCGAGGAGGAAGCTACTAGTTGTACTCGTATTGTCAATTTGAATATAGGTCTTCATTTAGGCCTATAACGGCTCTTAACTTGTCAGTAGGGAAAAGTTAAAACCAACCTTCGAAACGTCGTATATCTTGACATATTCATAGCATCATAAATAGTAACAAATATTTTTCAATATTTGAAGTTTTTAGTCGGTTATTTAACGACGCTGTATCAACTACTAGCTCATTTAGCTTCGATGGAATTGGTGATAGCGAGATGGTATTTCGCGAGATGAGGCCGAGGATTCGCCATAGATTACCTGACATTCACATTACGGTTGCAGAAAACCTCGAAAGAAAAAAAATCACATAATCAATTCAAGCGGGAATCGAATCCACGCCTGACCGCAACTCCGGATCAGAAGGTAAGCGCCTCTACTGACTGAGCTACGCCGGTGGCCTATTTGATTGTCAGTGCCATTAATTTTCAGTTGTTTTACATGCTTACTATATGTACAAAAGCCAGAAATCAATATCCGTGGATCCTCAATTTTGCATTTTTCGACTGAGAATTGGAAAACGCCACAATTAACTTACTAATGAATTAATAATAACATGCGATGTTCTGTGTTTGGGTCAGTGCTGTACTGTCTGTGAACTCTGTCTTAGAAGATAAGATTATGTTTGGGAAAACATGATGCCATATTTATTATTAGGATAAAGACGCTTACATTTATAGCAATAGCATTACTTCCCGATAGTTTGAAATTAATCTGTAATTAAGAGTGCAGAAAAAATATACTCGTATTAACGCAATTCAGTTATGCAATGAGGTTTTGAACATACTGTAAGCTTCTAATCACAACCACTACTAATATGTAAACTTGTATTTGACGTAAAATTAAGACTGTGACTCAAGGGTAGCGTTTATAACTAGAAACTCGCCGACACAGATTCCAATCCTAGCACGAGGTGGAAGTATATGTCTTTAGCCATGACACTGGAGTTCCACTATTTCTGACTGTCTAGTATTGGTTAAAATCTCCAAAGAAATAAAGGAACGGAACATAGAATTAAACATTTGATAGATTATGATGATCATTATCGTGATTGTGATCGTAACAGTCCTTGAGTAGTTACTACCTAATATGTGTACAATTCTACATCATCACCGCCATCATCTTTTTCTTCTTTATCTAGTTTAAGTAGACTAATCCAATATAATCTAAATAATAAAATTAAACAGTATGAAGAAAAATGATTAGACAGTGCATGTAACTTATACCATAGAGCAGTGGTCGTCAGCACTCGCTGAAATGTGCAAAATATAAGCCAGGGCTGGGCACATTATGTGATTCTGAGAAATGAGCGCTGTTTACTTTGAAGAGCAATTCTCCCGAGCGGTGTGACGCTTGCATACTGTACGTCACTCGCTGTCATTTCGGTAGTTGACTCTGCAGTAGGATGGCGAACTTTGAAGATGCACCCGCCTGAGAAGCTGTATGTCAAACGAAAACCTAAATTATATTTTGAGATTGAACATGGCTAATTCATATGTTCCAAACATTGAACGGCTTCTACAAATGAAACTACTTCGTAAGTATCGGAAAACAAACGCATAGTTACTTTGGTTATTGAGTTTCATGAAGTTTTGTTTCAATAGAAAATATTTATTGATTTCAGATCGATAGAAGTAAGATTTTGTTACAATAGTTTATTCATGCAAAAGAAAAGTGTAAGATAATGTTTATTAATAATTTTCTTCTTGTGTTTCCGATTGAAATCCTTTATTACACATGTTTGTATTACTAATACCATTATGTATTTGTTAAAGCGCTGTGCATGTAGATTGTGTAAATAAGCTTAATGATTTGTGTGTGTGAGTGCGTGTGTGTATGTGTGTGTAGAGCGAAATTTATTTCATTAAATTAATAAAAGTGTTACAAAGTCTGTACTGTACAATGGACTGATGTAATATCCTTATAAACTATTATGTACTGACAGACTGAATGAATAGAACAACCGTGGCTCTTGTTATATTAATGCAGGGGAAGTAGCTGTAATGTGAGTCCGCCACTGCGTGAGCATTCTGCTCCGGCTTGGAACTGAAGTGCCTTGCGGAGCGAGAGCAGCTCTGGCCGGCGAAACGGAGCCGCTCTCATGCCCGGCGCTAGTATAAGCGGTGCCGTCCCGTGTGCACCGTCGTGCAACAGGAAGAGGTAGAGAGCATACCCGCTAGCAGCTACCATAGAGGATGGACAAAAGTACTTCTCGAAACTATGCAGAGTTGCAAACCTCAAGGGGGAATAAATTCATCGAGATCAATGGAACATAAGTTCTATAATCTTCTGGCTTATGCATATTTCTCTGTTTAGATTTTGTCTTAGGTATACCTATAACTTTCTTTTGTATTAACATTATATTATCATATATTTCCTTTATCCTATGATTGAGTGGAAGAGAAGGCCTCGAGGCCTTAACTGTACCATAATAAATAAAGCATTATTATTATTATTATTATTATTATTATTATTATTATTATTATTATTATTATTATTATTATTATCTGGCCATATATGAACGTTATCATATTTCAGTTGTAGGAGCAGGCTAAATAGTCTAAAGATTATAACTTAAGTGCTTTATTCTGAAAATGAAATAAAATAAAATCAGTGAAAAGAAAATAAACAAATGATAGTGATCGTTTCTGAAGACTTCTCTGTCCCGGCATTATGAGGTTATTCTGTCTTCTAATCTACAGAAAAGAATTCAAATACTTATTTCGTAGAAATCTAAGCAGATATCAGAGTTTGCTTGAATTTTTTTTCATAGGATTAAACTCGCGCTAAACCTGGCATTATTTTGTTTATTTATTTTGTTTGTATAACATATTAGGCCTACTTAAAAAATTTAAGATTTGTGGTAAAGTAATTATTTAAATTCATGTAGTATTACTTATTTATGAATTCTCAGATTTCATACTTGTACTGAGTGACAGATTCGATATCGGTATTGAACGTGATTAAATTGCTTTAAAGTGATACAGTGATTATATGAAACACTAGTTTAGCCTGTTGCGTTCAAATAAATGATTACTTGTGAAATTAAAGTGTTAAAAAGTGAAAGGTTCCGCACTACAAGTTGTCTCGATTTGTTAGTGGTAATCGAGTTGATTAAAAGGGATGTGCGTTCGAAGCGCGTAGGCCTTGTAGTATACTTTTGTATTTCTCTTTATTTTTTTATTTTTATTAGAAAGTGAGACTTTCGGCGGAGAGCCTTAAGCAAATGTGAATGTTCGCAGACGTTTGCTTTCTCAGGAATATGCTACTCAACGCCTCCAACGTAAAATATATATTCCTTTAAACAAACGTCACACCACATTGATAATAATTATGTACTCACGAGAAGACTAAAAAGATCAGTAAAGTTCCATGAAATCAGGGAAAAGTTGAAAGTTGCATCGTTCTGTTGGTTACGGCAAGTGCACGGTCACTACAACTTAATCTTGTGTTCTGACGGCGAGAGCCGGTGTGTAGGGGATGCCAGAAAAATATTTCAAGTGCTTGCATTATCTTGCGTTATTAGTGATGGATTGATTCTCACTCAAATAACCTAGATAGTAAATCCCTCCTTTTCTACTTAATCGACTGGCATTTGGATCATAAAATAATCTTCTTATCCAAGAATAAATTGGTTCCTGCATCATTTTAAGAGAAAGACCACCTTTGTATCTCAATAGGTTTATAATTCGAAGCTAATTTCGATAACGTGTTGGGCTGCATTCATTTCACGTATTATCAGTCATAATTACTGTTTTGTTCTCACTCTTGTAAGTATTTTTGAACAGGTACTAGATTTACATGGCTAGCGGGACTGTCTGGTCAGTCAGCATGACACAACACCACTACTAAAGGTAACACATATCAGGGACAGGTATTTATGGAGATTAATTTTATCATTTGTGTTTTTTAATATTGGTGTCGGCGGAGATTGTTGGAGATTGATTTGTACTCTTGGCGGAGATTAATGGAAATCTTGGAAAATACAATTATTTTGGAATTGGAGTATTAATTCAGTATGAATATTACTTTCCAAATAATTAACATTAAAGGTTCGTTGGATTTAGACTGTATTTAACACACATTCATTAAAAACGAAAAAAAACTTGCAGCCCTCAAATTAACACTTTCAAATTATTAGTGAAATATTGCTCTGTCTTTTGAGTTCACTAATGTAATCAGAACACCTGGAATACCATGTGTGTGTGTGTGTATATATATATATATATATATATATATATATATATATATATATACACACACACACACACACACACACACAAAAATTCAAGTGAAAAAAATCCGAAAAAACTCAGAACATGAAATTCACTATAAAACGACGCAATATTAATAATTCGCGAATGTGTTCATATTTCGCTATTAGAATTCTATTTCGCGATTTGTCGCGATTGTTTTATCCGCATATTATTTATCAGATCACTTAATTCGTAAATATTAGTAAAAATCTATTGTATATCTAGTACTGTTGTCACGCCAGGAGAAGGCGGCTGAAGTACTTAGACGGGGCGGAGGGGAAACAGTCGCGCATGCGCACCGCGCTGTTCACTGCAATATTCCTGTTTCACAAACATCTACTGCACGTGTCTATGAATCTTTGCGACTTTGTGAAAATAATAGTGGGGTTTTTACTGTAGTGTTTTATTAGTTTCAACAAGACAGTATACCAGTATACCACAAATCTTGTATTGGTTTAGTTATCCTTTGCTTTTCGTGTTAATAGTGTTGATAATAATATAGTTAATAGAATTTATGTTATTGCATACTGTTATTTAGGTTTATAGCAGTTTTTTGTTTATTGTAAATATGTCGACAAAGAGGAAACAAGGATTGACAATCTATAGCGAAGAAAGGAATATTATTAGAAGTGCAAAATAATTCTGTGATGAAGAAAAAGAACAACAGTACCTTTGCATTCCTCTTACGAAACCTACAGCAAAGGTAGAAAAGTACTCTAGTCTATCCACAAGAACAATACAGCGTATAAGGAATGAAATAAAAGACTGCACAGAAGAAAGTGCGTTGTCGACACCTGAGGGAGAAAAAAAATGTAAACGTCCAGACTACCGAAACGCAAATGTAGATGACTTCGACGGGAGATTGACAAAAAAGATATAATTGAGAATTTTTATTTGAAAAAGAAAGAGGGCCACCGGCGTAGCTCAGGAGGTAGCGCGTTTGCCTGCTGATCTGCAGTTGTGCTCGGGAGTGAGTTCGATTCCCGTTTGCGCTGACTACCTGGTTGGGTTTTATCCGAGGTTTTCCCAAGCGGAAGGCGAATGTCAGGTAATCTATGGCGAATCCTTCGTTTCATTTTGCCAAATAGCATCTCGCCATCATCAATTCAATCGACACTGAAGAAGCTAGTACATAGTTATTACAGTGTCGTTAAATAACCAACTAAAAAAAAAAGTAGTAATAAGCTTTTACCCTGCTACAAGAGAGAATTGATTTGAAATGAAAGACAACATTAAGACGAATACTGAAGAAAAAGGATTTCAGGTGGAAGAAGTGTGCAGCAAAAAAAAAATTGAAGAAAACACTGTAAATTGGAATACGTGAAGATATCTACAGCAAATAAGAAAGCTTAGGAAAGTGGAAAAACCGATTTTGTATCTGGACGAAATGCGGATAGATAGGCCTACCAATTTAACGTTTCCCAAGTTCTGGCACGATAAAAATGTTACGGGAGTTTTGACTACCGTAAATGTGTCCACAACACTCATTGTTGTTCATCAGGATGGGGGCGGTGGGGCTAATGGCTTTGTTGAGAGATTCGAATTAATATACACGGCTGGAACATAAACAGATGATTATCATGGACAGATCATACTCCAGCAATTTTGAAAAATGTGATAATGATAGTCATAGCGACAGCACCGAAGATTCGGAATCTTTTATGTCTGACTCCGTTCCCGTGTAGCCAAGTAAGTGGACGAAGTTTTCAGGTCAGAGTGTAGCGTAAAGTTCCCCCGTCCCGCCTATCTACTCCACGCGCCAACTCGTAGCGCGAAGACAGTATGTCGTGATTTTCGCGATCTCCATAAATACCTGGCCCTGCACATAATACACACATGACAAAGAATATAGATTCCAATCCTAGAAAAGGGACATATAACTAAAATTTTCTTTCGGTAATTGAACCTGAGCCGCTGGTTTCGTGGCCAGGTAAACTACTATTTGAGCAACAATGGTGCATTCTTTCCAGCGTTTTTTAAATATAAATTTCAATTTCTTCTGCGAGATTTTCAACTTTTAATATTTCCTTCCTCCGTCTGCCACTATCCATTTGATAATACAGTCTTCTTTTTCATGTGAATAGCCTACGTCTGTAAGTAAACGGCGATGGATCTTGAGTTGGAGCGTAGCTAATCAGAGTTTCTCGTTAGCCACGGTTGGAACGGGTGACGTCATCTAGCGACATGCGGCAGAAAGAGAAATTGAGGCACGAATTGGCGAATCGCGCATCAGCCGAGGCAATGTAACTTGAGAATGCGAAGTGATAGAACGTTCGCAGCGGTGTTAAACGATTCATAATAAACCAGTTACAATCTTAATTGAACAACAATCAATTGTCGACAAGTTAAATTGGAAACATTTTCGAATGTGTTTGAGTGAAGTGAGAAAATTCGCAACGTTCAAGCATATGCAGTGCACAGCAAGCGCTATCTGGTTTTTGCAGCGAATTGTGTATTTAGACAGCTTTTGTATTTAGCATTACTGCAATGCTTCCAGTCGTTTCTCTTCACTTCGTCGTAATATCCATGTTTTTGTCCCATAGAATGCTACGCTCCACATAAAACACTTCACTATTCCTTAGTTATTTTCCAAAATGTCTGCAGAAGATGCTCCCTTTTATATCAGAAGTGATAGAACGTTCGCAGCGGTGTTAAACGATTCATAATAAACCAGTTACAATCTTAATTGAACAACAATCAATTGTCGACAAGTTAAATTGTAAACATTTTCGAATGTGTTTGAGTGAAGTGAGAAAATTCGCAACGTTCAAGCATATGCAGTGCACAGCACGCGCTATCTGGTTTTTGCAGCGAATTGTGTATTTAGACAGCTTTTGTATTTAGCATTACTGCAATGCTTCCAGTCGTTTCTCTTCACTTCGTCGTAATATCCATGTTTTTGTCCCATATAATGCTACGCTCCACATAAAGCACTTCACTATTCCTTAGTTATTTTCCAAAATGTCTGCAGAAGATGCTCCCCTTTATATCATAAGCTTCTTTTACCTTGACATACATATATATCATATTAGCAAAACTTTACCCCTCATTACTGATTTGAACGTCCCATTTGTTAATGTACTCTATTCTACATAATACAAAAAAATATATATATTGTATATATATATATATATATATATATATATATATATATATATATATATATATGAGAGATTCTTGAAGTGGAGCGCCATTGTGTTTCAGGTTCAAGTGTCATTATTATTATTATTATTATTATTATTATTATTATTATTATTCCCATATAAATTGACTCATAGGTACTGAATACGAAGAAAACCCTGCAAATTGTTTAGGAGAAATTGTTATGAACAACCAGAAGAACAGACACAGACAGATGGTATGCCCAAAACTGGTATCAGATATGCTGAAAATTGTACTCCCACGAAAATATCTAAATCGTTTTTCAGAGGATGACAACAGCTTGTACATAGAAAAATGTCAGTATAACTAGGGGCCTCTGAAATTACTTCGTTACAGTGAAATTTCAAAGGTACGAGAGATGCAATTGGACTGCTACGAACAATCGGCGAAAGATACCTAGAGAAGAATAAAGAAGTGTATTTAGTATTTGTGAAGTTAGAAAAGGCGTTTGACAGAGTGAATTAGAATAAACTGATGGGGATCCTAAAGAAAATTGGTGTGGATTGAAAATCTTTATATGAAACGAGTCAAAGTCAAGATAGGAGAAGAAATGTCAGAAGGAAGCGAAATAGGGAGAGGAGTACGACAACGATGCCCTTTATCATCTACCCTGTTCAACATCTACTTGGAGGATTTAGTGCAGAACTGTCTTCAGAACATGGAAGAGTGATAGTAGGAGAAAGAAGAATAAAGTGCATAAGATTTGTTGATGATATGACATTGTTAGTGACAGCTGTGAGCAATATGGAATGAAGATAAATGCCAACAAGACGAAGACCATGGTTATAGGAACAAAAGTAAAGAACGTAAAATTGCGAATTCTAAATGAGGCAGTAGAGCAAGTGGACAGCTTGGGGTGTACTATAAGTAGTAACATGAGCTGTTGCCAAGAAGTCAAAAGGAGAATAGCAATGGCAAAGGAAGCCTTTAATAAAAACAAGAGCATCTTCTGCGGATCTCTGGAGAAAGAACTAAGGAAGAGACTAGCGGAGTAGGCCTATAGCATTGAATGGGGCAGAAATACGACGAAGTGAAGAGAAGCGACTAGAAGCATTTGAAATGTGGATATGGAGAAGATGGAGCTATAAAATGGACAGAATAAGAAACGAAGCAGTGTTGAAAAGAATGAGTGAAGAAAGAATGATGTTGAAACTGATCAGAAAGAGAAAAAAGAATTGGTTGGGTCACTGGCTGAGAAGAAACTGCCTTCTGAAGGATGCACTGGGAGGAATGGCGAACGGGACAAGAGTTCGGGGCAGAAGAAATCAGAAGATAAACGACATTAAGCTGTATGGATTATATGCGGAGACTAAGAGGAAGACAGAAAATAGGAAATACTGGAAAATGCTGGGTTTGCAGTGAAAGACCTGCCCTTGGCCAGAACACTATGAATGAATGAATGAATGAGTGAAATTTCGTTATATCGAAATACGTTATTTTTCTAAAGAAAAAATGCTTGTTCATTTACATCTGCTTACACTATAAATTCCGCAAATTTTACATGTAGGTCTGGTAAATATCCTTTAAATAAAATAAAAAGTTTAACTTGCATAGAAAATTAAAGAAAAGTATAGAAAAAGTATAAAATTCAAGTTTTACGAAACACTTTGTAGGGAAAAAATTGCCATGTTATGAGATTAGTGAGCTATGATTGGAGGTGCCATGTTGCGATATTAATGTGTTGTGACTGCTAGAATAAAACTAAATGGGGAGAATAAGTGAATCACTTATTTATGAAAGGCCCGTTGTCCAAAAACATATTTTTGTGGGAAATTAAAAAAAAACTGTTTATTGAAAATACTAAATATGTAAAAAATCTGAAAACATGATACGTTATACTACAAAATAAAGGGAACATGTTAAGGAAATTTTCAGTTACTATCATCAAAATTTTCAAGCATACAGCTTTTTGAAGAGGTTGGACAAAGGGCCTTTCTTAAATAAACACATTTTTTTCCATTCTTCAATGAAACATTTAATACAAAAATAAGCAGTAAACATGAGATGTAGGCCTGTGTTTCCTTATTTTTTTTTTACCCTTTCACTTCTGTGTTTCTTCCACTTGTCTCCTACTTTGCTTTTTGACCATGAAGATGTGAGAATGCGGAACAATTCGCTTTTGTCTTCAGGAATGTCGGGCAAAAGCGATTTCAGGTTACGAACTTTGTCCTCTGTAATTGGTTGACAACCAGTGTAAGTCTTTTGGTTTGGCAAAACTATTTCTGCTCCAAATGCAAATAGAAAGTGTTTGGTTTGTAATCCTCCAATGTAAGGTAATGCCTCTACGTATTCATTTCTTTCTTTGTCCAGATGAACTCGTGGTAGACTTGCAAAGACTTCTCTTTCCTTTCTTAGAATTCTTAAATCTGTGAACTTGGTTTTCTTCTGATACCGGAGATTTCTTATACATAGTGGAGCACCAGGTTTGGAAGTCCAAGATGTCTTCAAATTTAACAAGCCTAAAACGAAATTTGTGACTTGCACTTGCAATAATTTCTATCACATCTCTGACTGTATAATGTCTATCCACTTTGTTTGGGCTGCGCTTCACAGTACCAAAATCCCAGTCATTTGGCAGGTATGAATGCCCTCGTATTGGTAGTCTGTACACAACTCTTGAAAAGCGACCCGTATGCACAAGTGCCATCAAGAAGCAAATCATGGAATGATTTTTATTTTGCTTTGCTGCGTTATCAATGTAAATATACAGTTCATCGATGTTGCTTGACACTTCTTCCCTCACATACGTGAGGAAGAAAGAGCACACATCACTACTCCCTTTCCTTGCAATGCCTTCATGATAACAAAAAAAGTAGGCCTCACCAGACTTAACATTGTAAATAGAAAATACATTATGTCAGCGGCTTTAAGTAAAACACCTGCTGGATGGAATATGAGGCCGATATATATTCTGCATATAATCAATCGTCGAACATAAAACATTGTCTTTATCTTTGTAGTATTCCTTCATTTACTTCGTCGGTCTGGTTGGCGCAGTTGGTATAGCGCTGGCCTTCTATGCCCGAGGTTGCGGGTTCATTCCCGGGCCAGGTCGATGGCATTTAAGTGTGCTCATGTCAGTAAATTTACTGGCATATAAAAGAACTCCTGCGGGACAAAATTCCGGCACACCGGCGATGCTGAAATAACCTCCGCAGTTGTAAGCGTCGTTAAATAAAACATAACATTTTTCATTTGCTTCAGTGATGCATAAAATTAATTGCTCCTCCTTTTGTGAACAATTAGTTGAGCTACCTATCGTAGCTCCCCAAGTGCATCACGATGCTGGGTTGGCACCGGTCCCATACACTGGCCGAAATTTCACGAGAAATTTTTTTTCCCATGAGGACTCGAACCAGCGCGTATTCCGTAATGCGAGTCCTAGGCAGGATGCCTTAGACCACGACGCCACGTCACGTGGCCGCCATGCAATTGCAATATCAATGTAGGACAAAATACGCATTGTTGCTAACGATTTGTGCCCTCCACTTAAAATAGTTTTAATTAAAAAAAGTGAATTTTTCTTTCGGTTACGGTGCGAAATTTTTATTTAGTTATACTATTTTTTTTCTCGTAAAAACAAAATTAGTTAAACTGAAATATTTTAACATATATGGGAAGAAAGCAGGAGACAGAAAATAATTTTGTAATACTGAATATTTCGTTATATTGGCGTTCGTTATAATGACATTTTACTGTATTAGGCAAAATGAGAAAGAAAAATCATTAAATCAATTTGGAACATGTATTAAATTTTGTGCGAGATCGTGCGTATTTGCATGCTTTCCGCACAAAACCAATACGCGGTAAGTGTGAAATACCACATTCAGTATTCCCAAAATAACACATAACAATTTCCCTCTTCTTACCGCTTAAGCGCCATATTCATTTTACTGCTTTAGGCTTTTAACATATTATTTTAGAGGCGTTTAACATAGTAATAATTATAAATTGGAAACTTAACACTGCAATTTCACCTAAATTGCACTGTTAATTATTGTTTTTAAATATTTGCAAAAATTAAGTAAACTCTAAAACACCACAAAAGTTACTGCATTTGTAGTGCAAGTAACATTAAGGAAGCCGTGAAAAAATCAACAAGATTCCAGATGCCGATGTTATTACTGCAATATGTTATATAAATAATATTGTTAAAATATTAAAATGAAAAATAAATCATTACATAACCTTACCGTTTGTTTTAAGTTCGCATTTATAGACTGGGGGAAAAAAAAAGACAGACGTATATCACGGCCTGCTGGAATATAGTAAACACAGAAAACATTTTATAGCAACAATGTTGAAGATAGATATTTTAGTTTTTAAAAGTTGCCGTCATTGAACAGAAACCAAGATGGAGATTTCATTCCAACTAATTAGAAATTCCTCTTTCAGGTATGTAATAAACGATCTTCGCACAAAATAATGTACGATACACGAGCGGTATGTTTGTTTTCATGTTCTCGGAAATTAAAAAAGCTCAACTACGTTTCGCTTTTTCAATCTTTTCCTCGAACATGAAAACATCAACATACCGCTCTTGTAACGCATATTACTATTGTCAACAGAAACCACCAGGAAAAGCATAAAGAAAGAATACCGAAAAATATATGCACAGAGGATGTAATAAAGAGCATGACGAACAAAGGTTTGAATATAAAATCTTTGTTGGTTAGATAGCAAAGGAAGACGAAATTCAACTGGATATAAACCCGATTATATATAGGGCTACATCTATTATACGTACAGTATATTTAGATTCCTATTAATCAGTGCAATTTAAATCTGATAAATATCTTAGGAACGAGAAACCATAGGTAGTCCTACGTTCGGCGCTAATTCATGATTCATGAGGCATGTTAGACTATTAGAAGAATGACGTTCATTTTTAATGGAAAGTTGAAGTATTACATAAACAATACGCTTACGTTGCTAATTAGCCTATCACTAGGAAATACCATGCTACATCTTCATTAGAGTTATTAGTAATTACAAACAGCAACAGGAGGAAACAAAGGCACCTGACGCAACAATATTAGGAGCCAATTGTTCACATATCACATGCCAAACACTATGGTACACTTGGTAGTGAAAGTATACATGCAACTTTCAAAGAAGGAAAGTAGAATCACCCCAAAATAAATTTCTTTAGAGAAAGTAACACCAGACGTACGAGCATCGCCTTCTTCATTACGGCATTCGTCGCTCAATGCGTGACATCGTGTACGTGGGAAAAGCCAACAGAAGAGTGTACTAGCGCGTCCTTGTTTGAAAGAAGCATTTGTATCACTCTCTCTACACTTGCAAGGACAAAAAGAGACGGATTACATGCCCCAAATTGTAAATTCTGATTCTTTTGTCTCAAGCAAACCGAAGTACATTGCAACTTTTTTGCTTTATCTCACACGTTCGTCTGTTTAAGTGATTTTACGGTGCAAGTGCGCTACAAGCGACTGTTCTCTTATGCTCAACATCGAAATACATGTGCTTCTGCAGATTCTGTTGGTCAGTGGCGAAGCTAAGGTGTAAATACTGGGTAGGCTGAAAATATCTGCTTACCTTATACCTTTTTATACAGCAGATGTTTCTCGGCTTTTCTATCAAAACATTTTTGTGACACAGATCCACAAGAAGATGATGACTACTCATTTTCACCCCAGTCAGAATACAGATACAACAATATAACTTATTTGTCTCAGACCACCTTGTTACCCAAGGATATTTATTATACCATGAAAATTGAAAATTTCTATTTTGTCTTCCTCCATTCACTATTTTAATATGTAAATATAGTGTCGATCTCCTATCTTTGTAAGCACATTTCGTTTCATACGTCCAACTTGTTTATCTTTTAATTCTATAAATAAATAATAACCTCAATGTTATCTCAGTATGAGCCATTTTACACAAAATTAATATGTAATACACACACAAGCACTGTTGATTAAACTAATGCTCAACAACACAGCCCATTCCTATAACAGCAATATAGCGTGACGTATTAATATGATGGTAGGCTGCGAGGCTAGCCTCGTTTAGCACGGAAATGTTGCGAATCGATACCTTCCCGGTCTCCCTCAAGCTTACGAGTGAAGGCCGCAGCCATGTCTTAAGAGGTTTGCGGCCTCAAGCCTCGCCTCGCACTGAACCCTCGAATCCTGGAATGAAGGAGTTAAACCAAGTGTTACGATTCATCGTTATTACGAACTTAAAATGCCCAATGTTACTGGGTATAATAACGCAAATTTTTTGGGTAGGTAAGCCTCAAAAGCCTCTTACGAGCTTCGTCACTGCTGTTGGTATTGAATGATTGCTAAGACTTGCAGGTCCCACTCACAGACGAGTACCTGTTAATCCCCACGACCCGAACTCTTAAGCATTAAATCCTATATCAGCATACTACTCCCAAGAATTCATCCCAGTCTATTTTAAGAGGAGATTTCACTAAAAATTACAACTTTTTCCTCTAATCATTTTTCAACCAAATTTTGAGAGCATTTTTAGTATGTAAAAGACTAACAACATTCAAATTTTGAACTCCTAAATGTTTTTGGCTTTTTATTTTTGATTGCCTTTTATTATTTTTAGAAATATTTTCAAATCAAAGTTTTTAGTAGAAGATCTCAATTTTTAAGCTTCTTTTTTTCGGTTACATTCACAAGACATAGAGAAACATTTCTATGCATTCATTTTATGAATCTCATTTATTCACTTTGAATTTTGTTTTTAATTTTCAAAATAGTTTTTCTATAATTCTTAAAAAAAAATAAACTAGCAGCATTTCTTACAAAATAAATGCATAGAAACATGCAGCTACCTCATAAATACTTGCAGTGAAAATTTTATCCAGATTTATTAATATTTGGTATAAAGAAAGTTGGTGTTGAATCAAGAAAAATATACTTACGGAAAAATGGATTTGAAAGTAAAATGAATATTTATGTAATACACACCTATTAAAATTTTCCTCCTCTACATTCATCTAGTAGCTTCAGGGAGCCAACTTTAGAACAAAAATTTACTAGTTTTATAATTATAAATTTGTAAAAAAGAATTCTTTGGCGAAAAAATAATTTTGAAGTTCTTCCTTAATAAAAATTGGAACACATAATCAAAATTAAAATAAATCCATTTGGAGTATGAAAGTATACATTCTAAAGGTGTGAAATAGTCAATAAAAATATTTTGGAAAATTTTCATGATTTTCAGTGGAGTCTCCCCTAATCTTTGTAGATGATAGATTACACCACGAAAATGAGATCATTTGCAAATAATGCGTTTGCGTGACGTGGCCATACTATCTTAATAATTGTCGCTATTATTTCTCGTAAATTTTCTTCCTCGTTCCCCACAT
Source organism: Periplaneta americana (assembly GCF_040183065.1). NCBI lineage: Eukaryota > Metazoa > Arthropoda > Insecta > Blattodea > Blattidae > Periplaneta > Periplaneta americana. The sequence continues at coordinate 117,116,177 of NC_091131.1, forward strand.
TTTCTAATTGTTAAGTTTTTATTAGTACTTATGAAATTCTTACATGTTTGTACTTAGTAATAATATTTTATTTTTAACTCTGAATAACGTTTATCTGTGAGCCTGCGCTAGACACAAAATATAAGTCAGGCTGGCGCGTAACGTCGTTCAGTGCTAATAAGCAGACAGCGGATTTTCGTTCCCTACACAGCGACAAGACGTCACGTTCCTTGGCGTACGGAGGGAGCGTAGCTATGAGTTCAATGACCTCCCTGACATGTAGTAGTAGAAAGAAGTGAGTCCACAAGAGTCAAATTTCAACGAACATGGCACAAGTCAACTTTCAGTAAATATAGCGTAGATGTGCGATCGACAGAGACGCACAGCCAGTTAAGCAAAGTTAGGACCTTGAATTGGACTGAATTTGAGGGGGGGGGGGGAACACTACGACCCATCACTGCGACCTTATTAGATCTATTGCGCCGACCCTCAAACTAGGCGCATTCTCAAATCCACACCGGCTGACCACACTGAGGTTCGCTGGGTATCTAGCTTCCTAACAGGCAACCCCACTTGTCTCTAAGCCAAAGAGTTTGTAATATGTAAATATTACAAACTCTTTGCTCTAAGCTAGCCTCCTCCATGCGTCGTCAGCCGTCGTTTGGGAAGTGCTATGGAATGATAACGGAATGGAGAAATGTTGACGGAATAATGTAGATGCCTAATATGAGGAAACGGGAGAACCTCGAGAAAAATCCTGAGAACTTTTCCGCCACAGTGTCACTATGAACCAACCTTAAAAACATAGTATTTTACTTGTTTTTATGAAAAAGATTCCCCCCCCCCGTTAGGAACTACTCCTTTAGATTATATGAGTGTGCCGCGGAATTTTAAATTACAACTTTAATGTGCCACATGTTGAAAACGCTGAGATTAGCAGAATCCATTACATTTTCGTCCAGTCTTCATTTAGTCCTTACTTTACTTTTGTCCAGTTGTACGTTTGTCCTACATCAATTATTGTCCACAAATGTTTCGTCCAGTTCCTTTAAGCACTTTGTAAAATTTCGTCCTATGTACATTACTTTGTTCTTGCCTGATTTTGTTCTTAGAGTTATTCCAGTCTTTTAATTTTCTGTATCGAAACCTCTATTCAGATAACACATTTGTTATTGTAACTATTCAGGTTATGTAGAGTAATTAAAAAAACGTACGAATTAAAAGATATAAATTTATTTTCTTTTCAGTTATACAACATATAACCCTAAATTCATTACAGAATTTTTTTTCTAGAATCTGTAATATCCTTCTTTAATCTTCTTCATCCTCATCGTTCTGCAAGCTGCCCCTATTGAAAATTTTAATTATCTTTCGGGACCATTTCCCACTATCATGCAAATGAAACTGTTGATTTCATTCGACCACAGTGTATAGGTGATTAAGGTTAACATCTAGTATTGTCCGTGGTACTTCTGGTCTTGGTCTATTTTGCTGTAGGCTGCTTATTCTTGCAACATTTTGTCTGTCGGGCATTTTGCTTATTCTTGCAACATTTTGTCTGTCGAGCATTTTGCTTATTCTTGTAACATTTTCTGTCGGGAATTTTGCTTATTCTTGTAACATTTTGTCTTTCGGACATTTTGCTTAGTCTTGTAACATTTTGTCTGTCGGGCATTTTGCTTAGACTATTCTTGTAACATTTTGTCTGTAGGGCGTTTTGCTTATTCTGGCAACATTTTGTCTGTCGGGAATTTTGCTTATTCTTGAAACATTTTGTCTGTCGAGCATTTTGCTTATTCTTGTACTAATATTTTGTGTGTCGGGAATGTTGCTTATTCTCGTAACATTTTGCCTGTCGGGAATTTTGCTTATTCTTGCAACATTTTGTCTGTCGAGTGTTTTGCTTATTCCTGCAACATTTTTTTTCTGTCGAGCATTTTTTTATACTTGCAACATTTTGTCTGTCAGGAATTTTGCTTATTCGTGTAACATTTTGTCTGTCGGGAATTTTGCTTATTCTTGTAACATTTTGTCTTTCAGACATTTTGCTTAGTCTTGTAACATTTTGTCTGTCGGGCATTTTGCTTAGACTATTCTTGTAACATTTTGTCTGTAGGGCGTTTTGCTTATTCTGGCAACATTTTGTCTGTCGGGAATTTTGCTTATTCTTGAAACATTTTGTCTGTCGAGCATTTTGCTTATTCTTGTACTAATATTTTGTGTGTCGGGAATGTTGCTTATTCTCGTAACATTTTGCCTGTCGGGAATTTTGCTTATTCTTGCAACATTTTGTCTGTCGAGCGTTTTGCTTATTCCTGCAACATTTTTTTTCTGTCGAGCATTTTTTTATACTTGCAACATTTTGTCTGTCAGGAATTTTGCTTATTCGTGTAACATTTTGTCTGTCGGGAATTTTGCTTATTCTTGTAACATTTTGTCTGTCGGGAATTTTGCTTATTCTTGTAACATTTTGCCTGTCGGGGATTTTGCTTATTCTTGCAACATTTTGACTGTCGGGCGTTTTGCTTATTCCTGCAACATTTTTTTTCTATCGAGCATTTTTTTATTCTGGCAACATTGCCTGTCGGGAATTTTGCTTATTCTTACAACATTTTGTCTGTAGGGAATTTTGCTTATTCTTGTAACATTTTGTCTGTCGGGAATTTTTACCAAAATCTTATTTTGCACCTCTTTCATAACTTGTCTCATAATTTCATTGGGAAATCTCTTAGTGATCTCCTAGCTATGCATTTTATTCTTTAGATCACTGCTTTTGCTTCGATTGCAGCGCCAGTCAGTGGATGAAGATGTGCAGCAATATTAATCTTATATAATCTTATATTTTGCCGGTCTGCATTTGTAACGCACCGTGTATTATACAGCCCGACCGATTTCCACATGGCCAATATATTCTGGTTCGATTTCTGTTGTAATAATGGTGTTGGTAACAGAACCCGTCTATTAAGGCAATGATTTGTTTTCCTTCATCATAATAATTTTGGGATCCATGACATATTTTTGAACAATACTGATGTATGTATTTACCTGATAACACGACCCATTTTTATATTTCCTATTATTTATCAGCGATGATTCTTGGTACCTGCCAGAATGGTTCTAGAGACTGAATGCCCAAAAACCAAACTAACGATTGGACATTACAATATTATAAAAACAAAACTAACACTGAAGTAATAACACTACTTACAGTAGAAATGTCTACGCTTAATATTCATTAGATTCTTTGCTAAATATACTGATGGGCAAAGTTGGTAGAGGTGATGCTGATGAAACCTACGACATATTGTATAGTACAAATCGGACATGATGTACACAAATTGATAGCAAATGTACTGTTCTTACTCTTCAGTTCCTTCACAAAATAACTTCAACAAGGATGTTACTCTCACAAATTCAACCAAGGCTGCAATTCAATCAATAGAAAACATAGAGATAAAGAAAATTGTAGAATGTGATGCCATCGTTCAGTCGATTTCACTCGATAATGAAATAGTCGAACAACTTGTTAAGAAACTTGGTCGTGTAATGCAAAAACTAACATTTTTCCCCATTTAAATCTAATAAATCCATTACAAAAGAGCATGAACTGCAGCCTTCTATCAAAGTCGTCTTCTATCAATTCTCGCAAGGGTTGGACTTTAAAAGGGTGATATTTAGTAGGCCTACGTGCAATATTCTCCAGGTAGTTTCTTTTCAGATATCTAATGTAGATTTCAAATAGAGAGGAATGTGGTTTCTCTAACCATTATCAAAACGTCAAGTTTCACATCGTTGTCACTAAACGGTCTACCGGATCATTTTGTCTCTAACATGTCCGGTTCTCTCAATTTAGCTTCTGTTTTGTTCACATTTGGTTGAGAAACAGTTGGCCGATTTGGATGGGTTTTATTAAAAAGTCTACATACTTCTTGTTCTGTACATTTTCTGTCACCAACTTTATCATCATCAGGATAAATTCTCTCATATTGTGTTAAGAATATCTTGTTTTATGTTGTTTTCACAATAAAACTGATTTCATAATACAAGGACTAACAAACTGTACCATCAGTAAAAACTGTTACCACATTACCATAACCACAGTGCTTCTGTATAAAGCAAATGACGTATTGCATAAACATACTCTCTTTTAGAATAAAAAGATTACAGACTATCATTTAAAAATGTTTTCGACTCGCACAATAAAAGTTTCAAAAATATGTTGTTTCCATAAAAATATTTCTTTCTAAATAGAAGTTTTAACATGTCTGAGCTTTTGTCCAAAATACTCTCATTCATTGATACTCGATCAATTTAATTCTGCATCTTCCTCCAGGAGTTGTTAGGTTGTGGAATCTCATTAAGTAACACAGGCATCACTCATAAGGTAACTAAGCCATAAGATAATGGGATAGGGTGGCCAGTTCCTTTCTCCACTTCATACATCGCTGACTAGTAACATATTTCACTAATCAGATTTAAGATGTATACGAAAAATTAATTAATGTCCTTCCTCTGACACATCGTTAAGAGAGATGAACTGTTTGATAATTACAGCATTGCGTTTGGTCACTTTGAATAGCCTACAAGTTAATATTGTACGTCGATCATAACTAGTTTCACTTGGTATGGACAGCACTGCGAATCAAAACAGTTCAATCTACAGTGAAGCAGTCTTCGGTACTGTGTGTTTGTATCTCTTTATTCGTCTACCTGTATTTATAAGTCCGTGAACAACAGAAATAGTACTAATGTACAAAATATCACTTGGATTTAATAATAAAAATAACGAAGAATTTATTTCAAGGCAGCTTATACGCAATGAAATACAGTTTTTTACCAGGAGAGACAAAACTTCAAACTTTTCAGCAGTCAGTCTCTCTTTTTTTTTCAGGAGCCAGCAGATTTTGCCCACATATGCAAGAAGAAAACGACTCGAGCTAAGATAAAGATACATTTACTAAAATGCAAGTTTCAGAGAAACAGTAGCCGGAAATATATTAAACAATATTAAATATCTATGCAATGTTCTCAGAGACTCTCTGTGCCCTTCACTGAAGCTATGTAATGACAATATCTTAAATAAGAGTATTAATTTAAAGAACACATTCGAATTTCTTGTTGACATATGGGGCGTTCAGAACACAAGGGAATCAAGTCCACTTTTGGTCAATTGGGAGATATTTCGTCTGTACATACCTTAGATGAGGCTACTTTCTGGGCATAAAAGAATCATGTCCTCACAATCTTTGCAATGGTGCAGATGTTCAAAATCACACTCATCTTTAACGCGTAATTAACTATACATAAAAGACTTTAAGTCTAATTTTTTCAATATTTTTGTGACTTGATTCCCTTTTGCTCTGAGCACCCCATATGTAGTAACATAAAATACATCGAAGTCTTAAAACGTTTTTGGACCCAATAAATAAATTCAGGCGCCACATAAAAATTTTAGTCGCCATGGCTACCTGGTTTCCGGGATTGTCTACCTCTCATTTTTACAGTAAGTAAAACGCATCTAGATACTTTAGATCTACTTACAGGTTGGAATGAAGAATTGAAAAAAGAAAAAACATAAATCCCAGTAAAAAGTTAAAATGAAACAAATTATACTGCCTGCGTGCTTTATGAGTTTCTACACATTTTAATGAATGATTGTAAACATTTATGTTTCAAATAAAACATTTCTCTTTTCTGATACCGTAAAATACATTTTCTTCTTTTCTAATGAAGTGCTCGCTACCAAATTCTTCCAATAGAACACCGATTTTCAAGCGTCTAGCTTTGTTTTGTTTTCGCATGTTCACTGAACAGCAGACCTGAACTATGTGGGAAAGTTTGGATGCCGCCGAGCTATACTCCATTGAGGAGCATCATTTCAAAATGAGTTTTATCCATTATAGTATTTTTTTTCGTGAAGTGAAGAAACCCTGTCTATTCCGACTAATACTTCGTTTTTTTTATGAAGATGGAAGAAAACTAGTTTTGTTGCCTTATCGTTGCAGATTTGTATTCTGCGTTCATAGAATGTAGAAAAAATGCTACATGATAAACTTTTTAAGTATGGAGAAAACATGTTTTGAAACTATGCTTCTCAATATCTACACTGTTGTGGTTTGCTTGGACACTCCAGGTGTCAAAACGCAGGATTCTACTGATAATGCATATCAGCCTGGACTTCAATTAGATGTGCCTCTAGGAGTAACGCATCGCAAATTGTCCATCGCTTTGTAGTGTTAAATATTACCGGTAGTGTACCTTAAGAAGTGGATACATTTTACAACTAGATGATTGTGGTGATTAATAGATAAATGAATGATCGTAAGGGAAACGAAAGTACCTTGTAAAACTGAGTCAAATACCATCTTTCACGAGATTTGAACCCAGGTTTCCTGTGCAGAAAGCTCTTTAGGTAATTATGTCCCATGATTTTGATTTATGTGTCAGTAAATAATTTTTTAAAGCTATTTCTATGTCGTAGCGGATCGTTAAGCATACTGATTACCTACTCTTCTTTTTTCATTAATCCCTTTTTTCTTTTAATTTCATTATCATGCTAACATACTGTATGTACTGTAAGTACATATTGTATCTTCTTTACTCTAATTCATCATAAGATTAGTGTCCATACAGCGCCTCTCAAGCTATTACGTGTAACTGCATAAATAAGCCATTTGAATGAGACGGCAATGAAACATGCTGTCATCACAAGTCCTTCGAATGCTACGTTCTTTTTTAAGGTCGCCAGGTAACGGGTCATTACGTACTTGCCGCTTCATGCGGGGGAATTAACAATGGAGGATAAATTGCGCAGGGCAGGCAGGTATAGTCTGCGGTGACTAACGAGTTCTTTCAAGAGGGAAGCACTTGACCAATATGCAGTATGACCGGGAGACTTGTCTAGCCTTCACAAGGTTTCTGGGCCAAACATTTCATGTGGGTTGTGGTTTTTATTATCATGTTCTTATAGCAAATCATTTACATGCTGCGGCTATTTTCTTTTCAACTTACAAACTCTTCTACAAGATTAATGTCTCAAGAGCTCTATAACAAAAACGTAGGTGTAAATTTTAACATCAGTTGTCTACTTTACTGTGCCTCTTCTTGATGTTATGATAGAAACAGAATTAGCAGTGGACCAAAATTGCATGTAATTACAACAGAACAAAATAAAAATAAAATAACATTTTTAACAATCTTATATTAGCAGAAGATAATGGTGTACACCTTCATACTATTAAGGCGCGTGGGAAGAAAGGATGTAAAGATCTCATAGTTTCTTGAATTTCAGCACTAAGGGAGGAGAAGTACAGTCTATACAAAACTAGAGTTTTTTTTTTCTAGAAAAGTATTGACAGTTCAGCGGCTTCAAGATGTCACCATGTAACCGCCGAAACCAACCAACCAGAGTCCATGGTGACAGGTCGGTGTTGCCAAGTCTTGAGTGTTGCCGACTATTCATATCGAGCACGTGGTAGCCACTTGTTGTGTTCGGAAGAGTTGAATCTTCGTTACTGTGTTACAGAAAGTATTGGTGTTCTGTCGTGGCTATTGTTATTGTAGTTGTTCCGGCAGCAAGTGTATTTATATTACCGACTACGTTAAAAAAAAAGGTGTGAATTTCTGCACACTATCGCAAAGGATTTAAGTTTTAAATATAAAAAAGTAAATGGTCGCAAGATGTTAATGGAGAGAAATGACACTATCTTTGTTGTTTCTCATCATTCCTCATGGTTCTGTAAAACAAAGTTTTACTTAAGTACGCTATACATCGGAAAGTCAATATATATTGCTGCGTGAATTTTTAAAATCCCTGTCCATATTTTTTTGAGTAACGTAAGTTTATTTAGGGATTAATTTATTATCCACCTCGTAAGATCGTCAGAAATAGAATCACTATCATTTTTTGCTCTGTTTAAGTCATCGGAATAAAATGAAATAGGACTCATTGATTCCGCGTCATTATTATTGATATTAATATCTGAAACGCCTGGCTCAGATAAACCACACGTCCCACTATTTTCTATACTGTTCGCCACATATGACACTCAGATCTTTGTAAGCCTGACACTTCTCCACGAGACATCATTAGCTGATGTAAGGTACCATGGAGCTAAAAACTGTATCTTTCCTTTATAACTTCAAATTTATAGCATGAAATACTGATTCTGGTTTACACTACATATCATTGGCATACTGTATCATATTCATATTCACTCACTCTTTTATTACTTTTATAATAATATGTATTATTATTATTATTATTATTATTATTAGTCTAGTCAAAGAGTCTATATGATACAAATTTACGAGTTCGCGTGAACTGCTTAGTTCCAACTGCAATCAGCCGCACTGCCCTATCGCACAACTTCACAACGTCGTCGCTTCCTTCCCGCGTGTGAGAGAGAAAACTGTCAATACCTTTCTAGTTTTGTATAGATTGTAGTTAACACCACGTTCCTGCCCCTGTACTCTAGGAAGGAATTGATATTTATTTTGTAGTACTGAATGAACCCCGAAGTCATTCTGGAAGTTATGGCGAGATAAAAATTCCTAACTTCAATTGGGCTTAAATCCGGGCTCTTATAATACGCAGTTCGTTCACATTTAAAATGCTGTGCGTGACAGCCCACGCTTACCAGTCGAGTGCTGGCCTCACGTCCTCATGCTTCGGCAAAGGTGAGCAAGTATTCAAACAGCACGCAGGTAACATTTTAGCATTACCCTCCTCCCCAGCAGTTATAGCTGGTCCGTGGAGCCGGAATTTAAAATAGTAGCATAACGAATAGAAAGATTTGTTATGAATGTCATTATAGTAGTTATTATAAAATCCAGAAACATTCAAATATGTACCGATTAAAACAAAACAGTACTCCAAATATTATCAATAAAATCAATATTACAAAAACAATGAAATCAAAGGATCACAACCTGATAAACTGAATCCCTACAAATAAAATAAAGCATATTTTAGCCTTTGCGAGCACAATGTAGAGACTTACTTATCTTACATGAATCTGCTTTATTGAGGGCATTTCTATAGGCTATTTCTTCATCACCATCCGTATCGTCGTGAAAAGAAAGGTAGGCCTATATTACTAGCACAAGAATACGATCTTTTTGAATTGGAAAGATAATTCGAAAGTTTCATTCTAGAATTCATTTGCCTTCATTTTGACATCATCACATAATTACAGATTTATCATATCTGAAAACTAAAGTTAAGTCGGTGAGTAAGACATAAAAATGAACCGACAACAAAGAAGAAAAATAAAATGTCTAAAAAAACAGATTCCAGAGCATAGAGCTACGCTGCTGGCTTTTAAACGTAGAACTAGTGTGCTACTAAAAGTATCTAATGAAGTAGAGTGTGTTCGCCATCTAATTTCTATCTTGCTGACAATAAAAACAAAACAATACCGTCCACACCTGTGGAGTAACGGTCAGCGCGTCTGGCCGCAAAACCAGGTGGCCCAGGTTCGAATCCCGGTTGGGGCAAGTTACCTGGTTGAGGTTTTTCCGGGGTTTTCCCTCAACCCAATATGAGCAAATGCTGGGTAACTTTCGGTGCTGGACCCCGGACTCACTTCACCGGCATTATCACCTTCATTTCATTCAGACACTAAATAACCTGAGATGTTGATACAGTGTCGTAAAATAACCCAATAAAATAAAAAATAAAAAAAATAAAAAAACAATACCGGTAACTACGAAAATATGAAACACAGAAATATTTGAATATCACTTCGTGTACAAGCCATCTGTATTTAGTAGCTCTGTTTGCACTACACACACGGGTGTAGACGTGCCAGGGCGCCGCCCCGGTAGGCACTTTTTTCTGTAACCTGGGAACGCCATGCATCTTTATTTAAAAAAAATAGTAATTGTCTTACTTGTGTCGTACTAAAATTTGTATTTTATAAATATGGTTTAGTAATATGTACAATAGTAGACGCATTACTAATAAGTAGAATAATAATAATAATAATAATAATAATAATAATAATAATAATAATATAAATAATAATAATAATAATAATAATAATAATAATAATAATAATAATAAAAGTAAAAAAGTAAAGGTATCCCCTTCACATGCCATGAAGGTACGAGTACTTGGGAGGCATGGAAGTAGGGCCCCATGCTTTCCGTGATCTCGGTACTAGAAGAGGTGGTGTGGTCGGCACTACGCCCTGACCGCCTTTTACCCCCGGAAAAGACCCGGTATCCAATTTTATAGGAGGCTGAGTGAACCTCGGGGCCGTTCTGGAAGTTTGGCAACAAGAAAAATCCCGTCATCACCCGGGATCGAACCTCGGACCTTCCAGTTCGTAGCCAGCTGCTCTACCAACTGAGCTACCTAATAATAATAATAATAATAATAATAATAATAATAATAATAATAATAAAACTTAGACTCTTACTTTAAGAGAGGAACAGAGGTTAAGGGTATTCGAGAAAAAGCTGCTTACGAAAATATTTGGGGCTAAGAGAGATGAAGTTACAGGAGAATGAAGAAAGTTACACAACGCAGAACTGCACGCATTATATTCTTCACTTGACATAATTAGCAATATTAAATCCAGACGTTTGAAATGGGCACGTTTGAACATGTAGCACGTATGGGCGAACCCAGAAATGCATATAGAGTGTTAGTTGGGAGGCCGGAGGGAAAAAGACCTTTGGGAAGGCCGAGACGTAGATGGGAGGATAATATATTAAAATGGATTTGAGGGAGGTAGGATATGATGATAGAGACTGGATTAATCTTGCTCAGGATAGGAACCGATGGCGGGCTTATGTGAGGGCGGCAATGAACCTTGGTTAATTTAAAAGCCACTTGTAAGTAATAATAATAAAACATATTACATATTATGTGGTCTTTTCTAAATCCTTGTATCCTTTATTTAGTGTATTTCGCCGATCGCGATAGTATTTTGTTTCGAATTTCTTGAGCATATTTGAAATGTTCACATACTGGATCTCGTAACTTAACTCGCAGATAAATGGTATTTTTATTCACTGATAGCGTTGTCTTTCAGCTACAGAACGAGTTACTCCTCGCTTCCGTACCTCAAGTATGGCCTTAACTCTGCCAGGCAAAATAAAACCAAAAAAAGTCACAGTCATACTATCACAATCGGCCCCGACTCAACCGCGACGTCGCGGTAGCTAAATACGGTCATTTTTCCGTCCATAACTCTTCTCGCCCAACCGATTTATTTATTGTTAAGAAACGACATACGACATCTATCCTTTATCCAACTGTAAAACAATCTTTACCATAGGTCTTATAGTTTCCGTACAGTAAGCGTTTCACATTTTGCACTTTTTGGGATATTCGAAATCCCATACGTACTCCCTCACCCACGCTCGGGGAAGGACGTAGTTCTACGTCAAAACATTAAATCCTTCTCCATAGCTGAAAACGCTGCGGCGTGGATTAACGAATTAATGTTCTAATCTCGTGTTGGTTCGAATCTCCAATACAAAAAAAATAATTATGAAAAGAAACTGGATTTGGATAGGACGCATACTTAGGACGCAACAAGGCACTCTGTTGGAATCCTCAAGGTGAAAACGAAATACATGGAGACGTATAATAAAAAAAAAACAGGCCAGTGACTGGGATATAATGCAATTCCTTTAAATATGTTGGCCGAAATGAAGTTGGGTGGCGACAGGCGGTCAAGGCTCCTGAACAAGAGATTAAAGATGTAATAATAATAATAATAATAATAATAATAATAATAATAATAATAAAGTATTAATAATAATTATTATTATAAACAATATTTCATGGTTTACAAATTTGTTTGGTTGAGGAAAACTACAGCATTACAGAAAATCCAAAATAAAAAATATTATTATTATTATTATTATCATTATTGCTATTATTATTATACTCCTGATTGAGGTTCTGGCTGATATATCTATTATAAGGCAGTACATCTCATTTGACGAAATGTGTCAGAGGGAGAACAATATTATTGTTGCATACAGCTCAAGTCCGATTAGTGAACTATGTTACTAGTCAGCGATGTATGCAATGGAACGGGAAAGGAACTGGACATCCTACCCCATTATCTCCTGGCATAGTTGGCTCATGAGTGATACTTTATTTGTGTCACTTATGAGATTCAAACCAGTCTTCAGACTGTTGACTAAACATACATTATTATTGTTGCTGTTGTTTATTATTAGGCCTATTATTATTATTATTATTATTATTATTATTATTATTATTATCATCATGATAATCATCATTATTATTAAAATTGAAATATGTCCGTAATATTACCATCACAATGGTTTAAATAATGATAGAACAGCCCAGTCATTCAGCTTACGGTTCTCACTAAAGAGCATGGAATGCGTTTCCCGACAGGTCCTGTGAGATTTGTCATCGGTTAAGCGACTGTGGTGTAACTTTTGTTTGAGCGTTTTTCTGCGTACCGTTCGAGAAGAATTGTTACTAGGTTGGCAACAATGCCCCTTATGGGGGTTGCATCTATGTCGTTTTCAATGCATTCGTTAAGGAGATTCATGGCCCAGATTATGCTTCTGCTTTAACAGTGGTCGTCAGCACTGGCTGAAATGGGTAAAGGGTAAGCGGAGCAAAGTGATATGCCTCGTCGTGCAGCAGGAAGAAGTAGAGAGCATACTCGCCAGCAGCCACGGATGCACCATAGTGCAATCTCTTCTCTGTGGGTAAGAGACGCTAGTCTGAGGGTGCAGTGAGCTGATGACCGCTGTGCTACATGCTACAGCATTGCTCAAATAGGTTGCGCAATACTTGTTAAGTTATCGGATCCATCCTTGTTTGTTCTTATATTCTACGGGATTATTTTTATCACAGCATTTCCTGAAACTACAAAATTGATCAAATGGAATGGGCAAATGCAGCATTCCCTGAAAGAAACCACAAAGCCATCCAGATGTCGTCCCTTTCTATAGATAATTCCAATAATAACGATGAGTTATTAATTAACAAATGCATTCGCGTATATATTTTGATGCTTCTTAATCAAGGAGAGTCCTCTTATTCTTACTTCAGTAATTTATATTTTTATACAAGAGAAGTTTTGTTAAAAGAGCTGCTATAGATCTGTGAATTCGATATCAGATGGACCTGGAAAAGATTCACGTGAAACGTTTTTAACGCATAAAAGCTTGACGAAATGTTAAACTTAATTTTAATTTAATAAAAGGTTATTATTTGCACACAAATGGGGTGACTAATAAATAAATGCGGGGAGTACAAGGACAGAAATTGTTAATTTTACATAGACTAATTCTAGAGTATACTTAATTCGTGGTATTTGTTCCGAAATGAATCCAATTCTCTGTAATGAGTGTAATGACATATTATTATTCATTATAATTTCAAACAACTCATTGGCGTCATAGATGTATGAATCGCTTCGATTATCAATTTATTACATTAGCTGTCTCGAGACTAGGCCTCATAGAATGAAGAGATTATGAAGTAGTTAATGAAAGGCTGCACTTTGTGGAAGTATGAAGACAGAAATGAACAGAAATAGGCTATAAAACTTCTATTTCTAATCCCAAACATCCGTACAATCCTAGCTATGTTCACAATAACAATTACGAACAGCTTAAAAGTTTCATGCAATTACAGTTTTCAGTGACTCTCCTGTCACTTTTTTGTTCTCTTATTGCTTCCTTATAGCTTTTCACCACCGCAAGATCTCTGAAGATCCCACAATTTAAGGAGAAGGCTAAATAGAAAATTATATGATAGAAACAGACTTTTTTCAATTTTGTTTAAGTATGTAGTAGTATAGAGACCTTCTCTTCTTGGATTTTCCTCCCTTGTCGAAACATCCTTCTTACTCATATTTTGTTTGTTTTTTATTGTTTACCTAAGAAACAAGCACACAGTGGAATTCTCGTGGACGACTCCGGACCTCGAACGGACAATGTCCATGTACCTAGATGGAATTCGAACTTAAACACAATCAGAATTACGCCTTAGCCATTGTGCAGCCTACATCACGGATGGCAGTGCAGATATTACACATTCAAATAGATAATACAGAGGTCGTCTTGGGTGAGCTAGTGGTTATCAAGCTTGACTGTGTCTTCAAATATCGCAACCGATGGCGATTAACTTTTAGGCGGAAAATGTCCTAAGTATGGGTTCCACCGGATGAGGAAATGAAATAGTTGATTGCATGTAGTAGATTTACTGCGTGTGAAAGATCTCTTTACTGATGACTAGAGATGAATAAAGATAAAATTCTGTGTTCAGGTTAGTCATTACATAGTTCTCAGCTCTTGATGCTAGACGTCACCACGATAAAGACTGTAATACGTATAACGAATCCCATCAGCGTACAGTACTCCCTAGAGGGATTTAAATCAGGCATCAAAGAGGCTGAGACCAACGAGAAAGAGCCGATTATTTAGTAGTGAAGTCAGAAACCATCAATTAGCAACAAACCAGATAATAAAGGACTATCACATTTAAAAACTGAAACCTATAACGTTGTGTAATGGTTTACATTAAATTTAACTAGGAAAATACTGTAGATAATTCATGTTTCCCATTTACATACAGTCTACTAGTTTTATTCTACATTATATTTTATGTAAGTATATTTTATTTATTGATGACGTTTATATTCAATGAACTTAATCACTATTATGGTCTAATTGTGCCTGAATGTAAGATAATAAATTAAAGACGTTTGTTGCAGTTTTTATTTGATGATTCGTTGGCGATAAATGAGTAACCGAAGGGAATTTTTCTCGTTCACACATAGGCCTATAACATTTCAAGTAGGCAGTAGGATAAGAGTGACGAATAGCACAACATAGTCTGCATGTATTTTACAAAGACAATTTTTATTATGTCTCACTTTTATTAAGGACGAACTATCAAAATATTATAATTTCCCTAGTTTCTAAGGGCCATATTCATAGACATTCTTAGCGCGGGCTTCCGGTGGATAATCAACGAACTAACGTTTTTCGTATTCATAAACCAGTGTTAGCGATATGATATGAATCCTGTACAAGTAATCAGTCGACAGCCAGGGCTAGTTTAGCACGCTCGTAGCGCGGGCTAGCGAAATGTCTATGCATAGCACCCTAAGCGATGTTATTAGGTTGCTGACTTTAATAAAAGTGTAGATTACAGAAGCAGGATTGTAACATCATTTTAATGTTTAAGCTCCGGAATAGCTTATAAAATATTCAGATCGCTCACTGTGAAAAGATAGTATTTTTGTCTATTTTTGAAATAAGATGAGAATTCTTCTCCATCAGGTGATATTGTTCCTGTTTCTCTATATGGAAAATACATTTCAAATTACAGTGATTAAGCTTGTTATAAAGGAAGACTATGCGATTGAAAGTCTTCGCCTGGATGCAGAATGGGAGAACAGTTTTCTTCAAGGGTACGATCAAGCAGCATCGACAGGACCTTAAGATTGTGGTGGGTAAAGCGCATACGGAGTATAATTTCTCCGACTACTTCGACCTTTTTTTTTATTCTCATTCTATTGTGTCATCGTTATATTCTCATCTCATTGATTTTGAGTAATCTTTGTAGTTTATAAGAGATGTTTAAAAGCAATTGGCGTTTGTCGAGCGACAATCGTGAATGTAGGCTGCGCTAGAGCACAGTTCGAATCCCACTCGAACTGATAACGTGGTGGATTTTTCCTCAGATTTCCGAAACTGCAAGACAAATACTAAGAAATTTCTTGGCTAATTCTCCGATTTATCTAGCCAAAATAATTTTGAATTTGGTATCAATTCCACCAACGACAGATATAAAGCAGTTGATAAGGCACCATTAAATAACAGATTTAAGAAGACATATTAAACAACTATCGACGTCAGTAATCATAACATGAATGGTGAAAGTTGTCTCAATTGTAATTCGATATGCAGAGCTTTGTTGTGAGGTGAGTGTGTCATCGTAGAATTATCGATATGTGCCACATCGCTCCTGTTAAGTCTGTTGAAGAGTACGAAGGTGAGGAAATGCATTACAGCCTACATTTATTTCTCTGTGAGTGAAATTCGGCATTGTAAAGTTGAAGGGATGACAGCAAACGTTCTTGAGAATTGATGATGATGTTGATGATGATGATGATGATGATGATGATTATTATTATTATTATTATTATTATTATTATTATTATTATTATTATTATTATTATTCTCTGATTGAGGTTCTGGCTGATACATCTTATTATCAGACAGTACATAATATTACTTGACGATATTTCTCTAAAGGGAGAACAACTGTTGCATATATCTAAAGTCTGATGAATGTAATATGTTACTATTCAGCGATGTATGCAAAACTCACTCTACCCCATTATCTCCTGGCATAGTTTGCTTACGCATGATGTCTTATTGGTGTCACTTGTGACGTTCCAACCTATCTTCTGACTGTTGAATAAACATTATTATTATTATTATTATTATGTTGTTGTTGTTGTTTTTACTTTCCATTGTCAGCCTAGAGTCCAGAAAGTTAATTAGTTAAAAAAATTTGTCAAGAAAATGACGCATTTATTTTCTCATTAGGCCTAAGCTGTACATTTTACGCGTTCCGTACCTAATTGGTTATTTTGTCATGTTACGAGTGATGTTTTTGTTTACAGTTAATTTTTTCGAATTATGATTGAAAGGATGTAGATACCCAAGTGAAATCATCTACTGTGCAACCAAATGTAATAAACTTTCGTTTCTGGATTGCACACGAAATCCATTCTTTATAATTCTGAACAGTAATATATTTAACTTCATTTTTAAACTGTGGGATTTAAGCACATAGTGGCGCACGAGATGATCCATCATTTTATTTGTGAATATTTTGAATATTACAAATAAAACTTCAAACAAACACAAACTACAATGAAAAGTGCAATATGGAAAATTGTTCTAAAGCAACACATGCTCAATATGGGCACCATTTTGATTGTTAACTTCATTTAAACGAACTGCGATGTTATCAATAACCCTACGGCACATATTATCTTCAATTTCACTGCAAGCTTGGACATTAAGTCGTCGGTCGAAGGTCCAGTAGATCTTGGAGATGTCTCGGAAAAATCTTTTCCTTTAGAAAACCATAAAGAAAAAAATCGCATAGGTTGAGATCTGGACTATTTGGGAGCCACCATTGTAACGATCTGGAAATCGGTGTGAAATCATCCGCATGTTGAAAATTTCGTATAAGAAATCCAACACAATGTTCACAGTGTGCGGCCTTGCACTGTCTTGCGTATTAAAGGGCAAAGCAGTAGCAAGAAGCTGTGGTATGAAGTTATTGTGGAGCATGCTCAAGTAACGCTCACTGTTTACAGTTTCTTCTTCTTCTTCTTCTTCTTCTTCTTCTTCGAGGAAAAAGGGGCCATTAAGTCCAATTGCGACCCACATTAATCTTCGGACTGTGTTGTTGATTTTCGTTAAGCATTTGAATTAACACAACTGATGATCGCTGCTGCGTCGTAAAGGCTCATTCACAATGAAAATTAAACATAACGTAAGCGTTAACTTAAGAATGTAAACGTTACGGTAAAATCAAGAAGTCATACCATCATTCACGATGGGAACATAAACATAACAGCAAACTTACTTGGTAACCATGGAAACATAACAACGACGCCATTTCCTCATATTCTGTCGTATACTTCAGCGCTCCACGATTGTGTTCTGTTTGTAAATCACGTAAGCATAAGCATGAAAGTTTGGAGTTTGCAAACTTTCATGTTAACGTCTTACGGTAATGTTTATGTCAATGCTTATGTGAATCATTGTGAATGATCCCATTTGGTAGCCTGGGCGCAAACTTCTGTGTTTATGTTACGGTTGTGTTTAACTTCCATTGTGAATGGGCCTTAAGCCTTCCTTTGTCAGCCATGTTGTAAATACTGTTTCTTAGCGACAGTTTTGTGAATTACACTTCGTTTGTTTATTTATTCATTTTTCCAAAGAACATTGCAATGTTATTGGGTCACTAAATGGGATGTTTTTGTATCACTGTTATTATCTGTGGTCGTGTGGTGTTTTGTGATTATTATTCTGGGCTCGAGGAGGTAAAGATTTATACAGAAATCACAGCGAAAGAGTAGAAATAATTCTATATATGATTAATATATTCGAAGAAATAGTTTTCCCTTTGAACTATATATGAACTATCTCGAAATAATATAAATATGATAGCTTCTAATGTTCGAAACTTCGTCATCCTCGGTAGTCTAGTGGTTATCATACTTGCCTTCTGATTTCCGGCTCGAAGATTGATGAAAAACGATGGATTTTTAAGTGCGATAAAAATCCTTCGAACAGTTTCCTTTGGAAGGGACGTAAAACTGAGAGTACCATATCATGAATTTATTGCACGTAAAATAACACTGTTTCTTCTAAATTACCATATCTGGCGACATTAGCAACAAACTTACTTCCACATTATAAACGTCATGTGATTTCTTCCAAACTGTTCACAATTCAGTAGGCTACAAGAAATAAGTATCATGTCGCAATAATTGCAGCAAAAGTAATTAATGTACAAACACTAAAGATGAAGTATCTCGATTTTATATTGCTTTGTAAATGTCATTTTCAAACGATGCCGGAAACGTTCACTTGTGCGAATACTTTCAGTAGTAGAGGGTGAAAGGATAGCCTTGAAGACTACTTAACGGACGTCAAAACATAAAAGAGCAACAGATTTATTAACACCTATAGGCTATATTACCTGAAATAAAATATAATACTATGTTATTATGCTCTAAGACGTCTAATTCTTTTTGTTCTGAATGCTTATAATTACGTTCTTGTCTATAATTGTGGTTTCAAATGTTTAATCTATAATAATAATAATAATAATAATAATAATAATAATAATAATAATAATAATAATAATAATAATAATAATAATAATAATTTGAGTAGTTCTAAATGGGCTTACTCGCAACTAAAATACTACTACTACTACTACTACTACTACTACTACTACTACTACTACTACTGCTGCTGCCACCCTCGCCACCGCCACCACCACCACCACTATCACCAACACCACTACCACCACCACCACTACTACTACTACTACTACTACTACTACTACTACTACTACTATTACTACTACTACTACTACTACTACTACTACTAATAATAATAATAATAATAATAATAATAATAATAATAATAATAATAATAATAATAATAATAATTGAACACGAGGCCTGTTTAGTCTCAGAGGTCATTCCATTTTCGTAAAGTCGTTTATTGAACACACACCATGTACACCAGCCGCGGAAGCCTACGCGAACAAGTATTTATTTTTTACATCTTCACACATTTTCTCTGAATCTGGATTTTATGGTATATACTAACAAACAACATTCCAGTTGCTGTAATAAATTGTCATAACAATGCCATAACCTCCTATCTTAATATACAAAAGTGAATGTGGGTATGTATGTATGTATGTATGTGTGTGTACGTTGGTATGTTCTCTATACAAATCTTCAGGCTTTGACCGATATGTGTCAAAGTTTGCACATTTAACCTTCATAACCAGGAAAAAAACATAGGCTACACTAAAATTGTGCAAATAGACGTTAAATTAATAAAAACAAGTAAAACATTAAAAATACGATAAAACATTCATGTATAATATTAAAGTGCAATCTTTGTAGTCAATTGAATACCTCAGTGGAAAAACGGCAGATCCCAACCCGCCATCAAAATGCATGTTTCACTAGAATTGTACACTACTACGATCTAATAATATATTGAGAAACGAGTTGTTGTGTTGGGATATGTCGTTTGGCTGTAATCTGTATTCTTTGTTTCTGCAAAACTGCTTGCCGCGCTCTAGCCTAGTGGAAGATCGGCATATCCCAACCAGTCTCAGAATGGCGTCCGTAACAGTGGAGTGGCTAAGTTGTTGCTGCTGTGAAAGCTAGAAAATGATCACGAACTTCCCAGGATTGGGTGAAGAATAAACGAAAAATATGTAGAAATAGAGGGGAGGAATATATAAATGCATTGCACAAGCACGTGTTAAAAAGTGTAGGGTGAATTTGGTCTCGTGTTGTCGAATGCCCGAGTCGGTATGCCAATACAGTAGCCTTACCACCTAGCAAAAAGACACGCTCTTTATGGAGTCCTATGATATGGGGGACTACAACAGACAGAACACCTACTTTTTTGGCCTTATTGAAAAATGTATGAAGAGGAAGGCTTATAAAAAATACAGAGTGAATCCAGACTATTCGCAAAGAAACTGGACTTACAAGTACTGTGTTCCTATTAACAATCGGCGAGTTTCTGTGTGCCAGAAAGCCCTGTTGTCAATATTTTGTGCGACAGTACGGAGACTGCGAACAGTACGAGGTACGCCTATTATTATTATTATTATTATTATTATTATTATTATTATTATTATTATTTAGTACTAGTATTATTATTAATTTATTATCATTATCATTATTTTTTAAATTTATTATTATTATTATTATTATTATTATTATTATTATTATTATTATTATTATTATTATTATTATTATAATCATGATACGTATTTCCTGTGTGAGTTTTACGCGGTTTCCCCTTTCTAGGTGAAAACATTAATACGACACCAACGTCTCACACCTTCGCATGATCAGCGAGTTAGGCATACAAGTCGGCCACACAAAATCAAAGATCAGGATAAAGAAGAGATCAGGAAACACATACGGTCATTTCCAAAGTACCAATCACATTACAACAGATCAAGAACCCCAAATAAGACGTACATCTCAAGTATCAATTCTATTCAGGAAATGTTTAATTTTTATGAACGTCACTGTGTAAAGATGAACCTGAGATCATTGGACTCAGTTATAGGTCTACGTATGGCCATCAAGATCAGTGGATAAAAGTAAACACAAAAAGAAGGGGTCGACAAGCAAGCACAGTGATCACTTTCAACCTCAGGTACCCAAGTGGCCACTGCATCAAGATGTCCAAGTATAATGACCTAATGAAACTCTTACCACTGATTCCTCTTGTTTATCATGACTTTTACAGAAATTTTAAGACTGTAAATGACACAAGTACGGGTGAACACATCGAATTTATTGCTGATGAGACAGAGTTTGAGTAGTCATATATATGCCTGTAATGCTATCTTCAATTTTGAATAAATACTGATACACTATGTTTATATCTATGACACTACCGATTTGCAGTCGTATTTGTACATCTGTCTTCTTTCCTATAAACCAGGTTTGATATAGGTATGTCCTATACATCAGTAGTAATTTACGATAAACTTTAACTGCAATTATCTCACAATTACTTTGAGTTGGGATCTGCCGTTTTTCCACTGAGATACTCAATTGTTCTTTATTATTGTCTGTTGTATTCAACATCGACTTTCACAAGACATGGGAATTATAACACGAAGTTAAATAAAATTGTTGATACACATTACGAAGGCTAAAATTAGATAATTCATGCAATAAGTATCTTTACGCAGTCCAGGACCGTATTATCACAGTCTAGTATAAATACAGGTTACGAAGATTAATACGTAGTAAATATACATCCATAGCTACCGGCGTAGCTCAGTCGGCTAAGGCGCTTGTCTGCCGATACGGAGTTGCGCTCGGGCTGATTACCTGGTTGGGTTTTTTCCGAGGTTTTCCCCAACCATAAGGCAAATATCTCAGAAGCCAGTTAAGCAAAAGAAAATTTATTGTGCCGTAAGTGTAGCTTTTCTGGAGAATGATAGCAAATATTTACTAAACTATATTAAACAATATTATAATTAATAAATATAATACACTACACACTTGAATTTCTTCCTACGACCGCTTTTGTCAACATTACATGTATATATTAGTTGTAGTGATATGAAATAAATAGAAATCTTAAACAAAAATTGAACTCAATAAAAACTCATGCGCCACATAAACATATTTAAGCGCCATGGCGACCTGACACTCGAGATTTGTTTTCTTTGATCATAAGTGAAAACATAGCCTAGCTAATACAGATTTGTTAATACGATTACAGGGTCCGACAGAAATAATGAAAACATTTTAAAGTGGGAAATATTTTATTTAATTCCTAGAACATAATCAAGATGTATTCACATAACCTGAAACTACACTTCAGACTCAAAAGCATTATTCATTTTTTGAAGACGACATCTGTTAGATGAGCACCATCACTATCAATGCACTGCTGTAGCGGTGGCGGAAGTTATCCATGACCTTCCTTAATGTATCTGGCTGTAGCCTGTTTATTTCCTCTCAGATTCACTCCTTTAGGTCTCTCAGGTTCGCAGGTCTGTTGACATAGACTTTCTCTTGTAGATAGCCCCAGGGGCTGTTAGGTATGGAGAACGAGGTGGCCATAGCACAACTTGCATCTTATAGGGATTGAATTTAAGATCTTCATGCAAAATTCACCGCACGCTTCTGTCTGACATTTGCAGCGCAACGGCGTGCTTGTTTGCTGATCTGCGTGGATTCCACTGCACAGATTCCTGTAACCGTGCTACATTTTCTGCAGTGCGCACTGAACACGCCCGACCAGGTGGAGATATGTTTTTCGTACTTCCTTCCTCACGCCATTGTCGCACCCACCTATGAATAGCAACATGGGAAGGAGCGTCATGTCGATTCATCTGTCTTCGAAACAATCTCTTGGTTTCCATGACTGAACCAATTCTAATGAAATGAAATTCTCAACGGTACAAATGCGCTCCCTGACTGTCCAACGCTCCATGGCTCGCTAACACATTGAAACTAAATAAATTAATCTCCAAGGGCAACTGTACAGACTAGGCACACACACGGAACAATAAACCCGCCAGATTCGAAACAGTGTAAGATCAAATCATATTCTTTGTTTCTGTCGGACTCTGTATTACCGTATATAGAGTCGGTAGTGATTCAGGTCGTTCTGATACCACTGCAAGCAAGTCCCACCACCTCTTCGCCTACTGTCAGATTGAAAATAATGATCGAAAATGAGCTTAAAATAGAACTTTAACGTGTGTATGAAAACATTAATCGATAGATTTAAAATCTATTTTGTAATAGAGAAAAAAAATCCAGCGTGCTGATATTCGTAGCTTTCATAGATTACGAAGAAGCTTTTGACCGAATAAACAGAAGGAAAACATTTGAAATAATGATTAAAATGGTATTTCCACAAGGATCGAGTCAAAATAACACCAAAGCTTGTACTAATATACATAGGAAAACGGAAGTAAAAGAAAAAAGAAAAAAACCGAAATAGACCAAGCGTTAAACAAAAATGCCTACTCTCCCCACCTTGTCTAATAGGCCTATGCATATTAATAAAATCGTCCGAACATAGAAAGAACTAGTGTCACATCATTTTATATTTAATAGTGTTTTTGGCATAATTTTATTCTCTAACGCTGAAATGATCATTGCCAAAATTGAAGTTGATTTACAATGCGGATTTAGAAGTACTGAACACCTGCGGTAAATGTAGTTATTGATGACACAATTATTATTATTATTATTATTATTATTATTATTATTATTATTATTATTGAACAAGTCAATTATTTATTTAACTACCTTGGATATAACATGTCTTACAGAAATCACGAAGATTCAACAGAAAAGTTACAACAATTTGAAAAGTGTGGCATAATCAAAAGACATTTTAAAAATTTAATCATGTAACTCTTTAAAAATTTGAAAATATAATGGACGGCCCACCAGTGAAAATTTTAAGCCATCTGTAATCCAGATTCAGAGATGAAATTTTTAAGGTCACTTGCAGGTTATAGTTTAAGGCACAATAAAAAGAATGACGAACTTCGTGGAGAATTGAACATTTTTAATTTAAACGAAAAAATAAATATAGAGAAAGATGAAAACAACACTTAAAGCGAATGGCAGATACTAGCATACCAAAATTACTTTAATGACCTGAAAACCTGGAAAGACCAAAATATATTAAGGCGGAACAACTGGATTGTAAACCATGAAGTTGAGGATAAATCTATTTGCAAGGTCGTTAACTTCGATAAAACGAAAGGAAACTACTAACCTTGACCTGATGACTTCATGCGAGCAGATTAACATGTCGGTTTTTTGCTTTGAGTAAAAGAAAGAAGTTGGGAAGCAACGGTAATACGACGAGCATAACATAAATCTTTAATTTTTATTGTCTCGATAAAGTTGACACTTCTGTTAATAAGATCATATCGCAAAATTAATGTTAATGTTAAATAAACGAGATCAAAAGTTTGGTATGTAGTCTTAAATAGTTAAAATAATATAAATAGTGTGTACTATTATTTCGGACACGTGCCGATGTCATGTTACAACAGTTCACTTCTGTATCTGTTGTACAGTCAAGTTACAAACTGCATATTATGTAAACCTCAACACCGCAAGTGAAAATAATATAACAAGTAAAACATCTTCGTATTTTCTTAATGAGACAAAATTCTATAACCATAATGTGCAGCATTTGTAGGCTCAAAGCTACAATTCAGGCGTTCGCTGCAACAAGAACTTAACTACAAAATCTTGAATTTGAGATATAGAACATCAAACATTTCAGATCTGGTATAAAAGCATTGCGCATAGCGACGTTCAAATGTTGCTAGAATGCTGTATTTATTAGAGAGTAATAATATTTTGTCAGAAGGGAGATATGTTATTAAGGATTCAATATAATACGATGATGAAAACGAAAAAACGATGTAACGTACGTTAAGTTGTTATTTCAGGCATGCCTCAATTTCTGCGGATTGTGTACAAAAGTTTTATAAATATACTAGCCGTACCCGTGCGCTCTGCTGCACCCGTTAGAAATAAATATAAAGTAATTGCATAATTAAAATAGGACGTTTGATCCAGGGAACATTCGTGTTTGATAGAAGGATAAATCGTTTAATATGTTACTTAATTCAAATTGTATTTAAAATATTAAAATGCGATCATTTTGATCCAGAGACCACTCATTTGGTGCAATGACAATTCCTTTAACATGTTATTAATTGTTATTACCAATTATTTTTGGAAAAGCGAAAATTAACAGAAAAATTTTGGCTACAGATTTATTATTATGTTTATATTATATTATATTATGTAAAAAGTGCGTTGATAACGGATGTACTCGAATTAGAAAGTTTTTAATTTGTTGTGGGAGCTCTTGAACCTCAGGAGGAACAGCTTTTACAACAGCGCAACATAATCTGCTTGGCTCATTACCCAATTTTTTTGCATTGCATTTATTGCATATATATTTTATGTATTTTTAACACGATTGAACTGAGCACAGTTAAAATTTGAATTATAAAATAATGGATTGCTAAGCTAACGTACTATTATTGCATACTAAATCAATACACTCTCGTTGTTCGTTATTTCTCTGAGATAAAAAAATGAATATGTTCATAAACATTATTTTAAGAAATACAGGAAATGAATATACAGAATAACCTATCAAGTTTTCTGTGCATAAGAAGCTATTTTAATATTACCTGTCCTCAATTCACTCAAGTTACTGTAATAACATTATAGCATTATGTCCATCCAGAGAAACTACACTTTCCAATGATGAAATAATAATTAATTATACAAATCGGTTAATTTAGATTCCTATATTACTTCATAGAAACACAGAAACATTGTCTGTAGGCTATGTTTAATAGCTTTCGATTGTTGATGTCCAAGGCCCCTTATAGACGAAGTCATTTGTTCTTAATTCATTGCACCGTCTTAGATGGCGTTATTTTAATTTTAAAACTCACTTATCTCATTAAATATCAGTCCTATCAAAATTTTGTAAAGCATAAAACTTACCGGAAATCATTTTTAAAGAAACTTTTGTTATGTAACATTTTTCACAAAAATCAATAATAAGCGAGATATTTCGATTTATTTAATTCAGGCCCCCTTATAACCCCCTTTTAAATAAAGTATTTCGAATGCCATATAGCCTAAAATCTAAGTTACAACGAACTTAATTTATATTCCAATTTTCATATAAATCGGTTCAGCCATTATCGAGTGAAAAGATAACAAACATACAGACAGACATACAAACAAACATTTCAAAAAAGCGATTTTTCGGTTTAAGGGTGGTTAATTATATATGTTAGGACCAATTATTTTTGGAAAATCGAAAATTACCAGAAAAATTTCGGCTACAGATTTATTATTAGTATAGATGTGTACATTTCGTCATAAATGGATATGCAATAGTTTGAAGCGACTATAATGTGAGAGGACCTTCACAGTTTTTTTAAGTTTCTACGCAAATGCTGGGATAGTACCTTCAGGGTATTTACAAAGCTTATACTACTTCACAATTAATAGGCAAATGGCTTCATTTCCAACTAACTGAGCATTGGAAAACAACACTTCGTAATAAACAGTTCTTTGTATTTTTGTATTTAACTTTCGAAACAATATAATCGATACACCTAACACACATATGATAACAATAAGTCTAGAAATGATAGTCTATACACTTTTTCTTTATTGAGTTTTCTAAAGATTAAGGACTAAAGAAAAATTGACCTCATAATGAAACATTTTGAAATGCTAAATTTTCATGCCCAATTTAATTTACATGCAGTTTTAAGTTAGTAATACTTCAGTTATATGCCGATATGGAGTGAAAGTTACCATGTCTGACTGTGAAACAAGCGAGCCCGGATTTATGTTCTGGTTGGGACAAGTTACCAGGCTGTTTTTTTTTTCTGAATTTTTTCCCTCAGTCAATTTAAGCAGAACGGAGATGGGCGATTGCGGCGCGGTCAGTTTTATACGTCAGTTGCGTCCCTATACTTTTTGGGTCATACGTCAATTGCATCATTAAGCCTATATTTTTTGGCTCATACGTCAGTTGCGCCCCTGACACAAACAACACTTCCTTTCCCATTTTACAGACTTAGGACTGGCTGTAACATCACCAATTTAAACGTTCAAGTAGGTTAAAATTGTTGTTTGTGGCATCTTCACGATACAATGTTGGCAGTGCAATTTTTCACCATAAAATGTATTAAAGTTCAAGACTTGCATTTTCACCATAAAACTACAATCATATTGGTTGAAACCTAAATGACAGATTCCGGATGAAATTCAATCTTGTTATAATATGACCTTGCTGCAAATCAATCATGTTATTACGAATAAAAGCTTCTTTCTCCATTCTGGCAGAGCTTTATCAGTACGTAGTTTTAAGTATGTTTCGGTTTGTATTTCTTTCAAAACCTCTATAAAATGGTAAATGTTTGGGTGAGCAGTATAAAATAGACTATTAAGTTTTGAATGAAATGACTCGCAGCCATTAGTCGTTCTTATTGTTGTTGCTGCAAATTCTGTCCATACTGTTGGAAGAAAAGTGGACTCCAGAGTTACAATATACACGTTTCAAAGATGTAATGCGTAAACTGTTCGACTCGGAGGTCTTGTGGCTGAGAAGGCATGTCTGTGAATGCCTCGTCGATGACGGTAGGGTCCAAAAAGGACAAACCAAAAAAGTCTTAAATACTGTCCAACTTCGGAATTATTTGAGCGGTATTCTTTCACAAGTCCGAGATTCTGTGTCTTACGCCACCAACACTGTCCGAGATGAAAACGACACTCTTTTATTTGTGTCTTTGGAAGAATTGTTTTTATTGCAAGGTGAATGGATAATTTAAAATCTATGTACACATAAGTTAACATGACATCCTAAACCGCAGGTAGCTATGGACGCAACTGAAGTATATATTTTAAAAACCTCGGACGCAACTGACGTATTAATTTTTAGTGAACAAGCAGAATTGCTGGGTAACTTTCTGCATCGATCTCTGACTCATTTCCCTTCTTTACATGTCATTATCATCATTAGGGACCGATTTTGTCTCAGGGTGTACGGGAATAAGGTTAGTTGTTCATAGACTATATTGACGTGACGTCATATTTGTCGCGTGACGTAAGTACTTCTGGAAACAATTGCGTCTTGTTTGTGCTGCACTTGACGTTCTATTCATGATTTAAAACCAGACCTCGCAGACTGTTTACAATGCATTCTAGTGATAAAGACTGATACTATGATGATCTTTCCCACAATTTAAATTATTTGTTCATTTATTTTATTGATTTATTTTTACTGGCAGAGTTAAGACCATAAGGCCCTCTCTTCCACTTAATTGATATTGATATTTATTTGTCAGCCAACTTTACAGTTCGTAGTTATGGTGGACCTTTACATTTCTGCTTTTCGATCCACCATCCCTTTAATAGGATACCCCCCTTTCATGTTAATATATTCATTTACCAAGCATTTCCTGATTACTTCCTATTCTTCTGTTTTAATTGAATTGCTATCTATCCTTCCCTATCTATCCTATTCTATTCTCTCTCATACCTAGACTGTCTCCCTTCAATTTCTCGTTTTTCTATTTAATATTAAATATTCATTTCCTTAACAATTTGCATTATTTTTTGCATTCTCTGTTCTCAAATCTACCTCCTCTTAATAATTTTTTCCATCTATTTTCGATGTCCGGAAAACTCGTCACAGATTTTTCTTAGCGGGTATAATTCGTCACAAATTAAAAATTAGTAACTGATGCAATTCATCACAAATTAAGAATTCGTAACGGGTATACTTTGTCACACATTAAGGATTCGTAATGCGTATAATTTGTCACACATTAAGGATTCGTACTGGGTATAATTTGCTACGCAATCAGGATTTGTCACACGTAAAGGAATGGTCACAAACATACGCCAGACTTTGATTTTTAATTTGATTTATAATTTAATGTTAGTTGTTTCCATAGTTTGCACAACTGTACAATAGTACCTTTAATTCTAAGTAAAAGTGTATTCCATAGTTTCCAAAATTCTAAGTAAAATATAACTTTCAAGTGAAGTCTAAATTCTTGTGGAGTATTTGAAATATGGGAGAAGAAATAAGATTCACAACCACAGAGAGGGAGTGACAAAAGTTTATATATAGAGGATATATGTACACAAAACATAGAGATATAAATGGAACAATATGGGGTTGCGAACTACGCTCAGAATGTAGCTCTACTATCACTATTTCACATGAAAGATTCGAACACACTGTTAGGAAGGGCTCATCCATCTCTGTATCATCTCTTGGAATAACTGCAACGTGAAGTAGCAGAAGTAGACAGGGACATCGAAAAATTGCAAGCTGGACACTCTCTACTTACCAAATTGAGGAAGTACTGTATACTCAGCTGGATTCTCAAATAGCTGGAATTGTACAGAATTGTGAAGAATATAAACACAAGGGAATGTTTTAACTTATCTTCGTAGTATAGGTCATAATCTCTCAGGAAACATGTTAATTTAACACTCATGCAAACTGCTTTCACCTGATTCAGAAGATAATCTTACTTGTAAATGATCAGTTTTGTCATTAATAAATCATAAATATTCATGACAAATATTCCGCAGTGACCAAAACCATTTAGTGACAAGTCGACAAGTGACATAATATTCCACATGTGAAAAATATGTATATGACGAATTCGGTATGACCAATAGTACGTGTGTCCAATAGAAACGTGACCAGTTGTCTTAGAATCCTATTTTCTCCTAAATTACTGTATTTGTCTACATTTCCATTTTCTCTATTTTACAACACTTACATTACTTATTATTTCCCTATTATTCTAGCCTTTATTTGTTTACGTACTTATCTCTTGCACTTCGCTTCATTCCTAAATTTCTCTTTTATTGCCTCTTTCCGTAAATTTATATCTATAATACTCCTACAGTTACAGTACCCCTGATGTTACTTCCAACCATAACATTGAATCACATGAAATATCTAATTAATTTAACTACACTTCGAATTTCTCTCTCTTCTACTTCTCATTTGTTCAGATGTTCTTTCACTTTAATTCTTCATTGTTTGTATGTCTATCTTACAACACTCGTACACTATCTTCTATCTTCTTACACTTAACATCTTCTTCTCCATTCTTATTCTATCACTTTTGCCACCCTGCCTTTCTTGCACTCACTTTTTAGCACTCTTCTTCGTCGATAATTCCATCCTCCTTATTAGTCTGTCCTCCATTTTGTCATCTAACAACCTCTCAAAAGCCCTATTTATTCTGTCCTTACAGTCACTAATATCTGATAGTTGCTTCGTTCCTTTGCTCGTTTCTTCCACTCAGTATAAAAATACATAATGAAGGACAATTGAAATATTAAAAATAAAAATCATAAGTATTCTACAAATGTTATATTTGAATAGAGAACATATTATATTCTGCAGACGAAAAGCAGTCTTTTAGACAATCGGTTTTTGGAAGTAGGTATTGTCTGACAGTCCCTTCATGCACTATTTGTCGGCCTCGGTAGCGTAGCTGGTATAGCGCTGGCCTTCTGTGCTCGAGGTTGCGTGTTCGATCCCGGCACAGATCAATGACATTTAAGTGTGTTTAAATGTGACAGGCTCATGTCAGTAGATTTACTGGCATGTAAAAGAACTCCTGCGGGACAAAATTCCGGCACACTGGCGACGCTGATATAACCTCTGCAGTTGCAGGCGTCGTTAAATAAACCATAATTAATTTAATTTAATTTAAACTAGTTGCAATATAAGTAGGCTATAGTATTATGGAATAAAATACCTTGCATTACAAGACACAACATTGTACATAATAGTGTAATAATAATATTTCATCAATGTATGTCTACATTCTTCATCATAGTGTAAATAGTAAAAATAGCGTATTCTAGTGTACATACTCGTAGTATAAATAATATAAATTGTAAATATTAGTGTAACTGAATATCTCCCTCGAGCAACGTTATAACCCACACTTTTATCAAAAGTGGGTTTATGGCTGAACAATGTTGTAATAATTGATGCCTGCTTTCGATTGTGTATATTCACAAGGCAGAAAATTAGTACCTTGAGGGGAAACCGTACTGTCAATGTTGGCACTGCACAGAACAACGTTGTAACCGACATAGCATGGCAGACAAGGAGGCAAGCCGTCAAGTGAACGTGGACAAAATACAGCATAAGTTAAATAAAGGGAGAAAGCGCACAATCAATGTAGCTGAACGGAGTGATAATAAAAGAAAAGCGTTGTGAGATTCTGGCAATTCTTATAAAAGTAAGAGAAGCGCCTTTGTTTCAGGAAAATTGAGACTTTGTCAGGTGCGCAGAACAATGTTGTAACCCATGCGAGAGCACTTGAATCTCTATTTCTATTAATAGCTACATAGCGATATCTAAAATTGCTAGAGCAACTACGTAACCATTGTCCCTTTCAGTAAAGAAAGAAATGAAATAAGATCTGTTGGACATGTGTCTGTGTATTCTCCAAGGGTACCATTACTTTTATCAAAACTTACTGAGGTGGTTGAATTCTCATGCTGGTTCTCAACATTCCAATGTTAAAATAGTGTGTGGAAATAATTTGAGTACTAATGCTTCAATTTGCCATATTTAAAAAAGATGTTCATATTAATACATTGCAGTGGAAGGAATGGTGAACGAGAGGAAAGTTCTTGGCAGAAGAAGATATCATATAATAGATAACATTGAAATGTATTATGGATCATATGTTGACACTAAGAGGAAGGTAGAAAATAGGAAAGATTGGAGAAATCTGGGTTTACAGTGATAGACCTAGCCTTGGACAGAAAACTATGAATGAATTAGTACATTATGCAAATTCTGAGGTAGTACGGCTTTTCCCTCTGATAGCATAGTGATACTAAATGTTTTTTATTCTCATTAATATTGCTTTTCAAATTTCTTGCTATTTGGTATGTTACTTAATTATTTTTATTTTTTATTTCTTGTGTAAACTTTCCTGATTATTCAAACATTTTTCATGTGTAGATATCAGCATAAGAGACAAAGATGACTTATAATAATGATGCACATTATGCTCCCCCCTTGAAATTCTAGAATGTAACAAGAAAAAATAGTTACAACTTTGTTCAATTGTAAGGGTTACAACGTTGTTCTGTTGAAATAAACTTTATTGTCATAATATATTTTCATTGCACATTTTCAATACCATTAAAAGTATAGAGCAAAGCAAGCATATAAATAAACTTCGTGGAATTGCTACGAGAATCGCAAGGTTTACTGCGCACACGGTATAGACTGTATGAGAAGGGGGCGTGCAAAGGATGGAGTATGCCTCTAATGTAAACACTGAGCAGTATACTGCGGTTACAATAAAACCTGTATTATGCTTTTAAGAAATATAATGAATGAACTAAACAATTATTTTATAGTGAAATATATTAACTCTTAAAATTTAATGTAAGATACATCATCCTTGAATATGTGCATTGCAGTGAAGAGTTGCGTACATTTTGAGCGACTGCAAAGTAACCTCCTCCGATGGTCACTTAAACAGTTTTTATTCTGGGAAAATGTACGTTCAACATCACACGATGTAATACGTACATATTTGAAGAACGGAAAGTCACTACTTTTTAGTACACCAACTTCAGATGTCTGATAGTACATCATTTATAGTACGAAGTTGTGAATAGGCAGAATTTTTAGCAATAATGTTTCTCAACTTACATTTCATTTTTTCTGAAATTAGTGAATTGTTATTTTGGATAACGTTTTGTGGTACTTCATCCATTATATTAAGGGCTTATGAGAGTTGTAGTTTAGACGATTCTAACAGGATGATGCTTTTGGACACGATTTTAAAATTATAATAAATGAACAGAATATCTTCCAATAGCTGTTCAGAAGGCAATGATTTTACAGCTGCAACAGCGGAACTGTCTGTGCTATCCAATGCATCAATTACCTCCATTATTTTTTCGTAATGTTCTGCATAATAATTAACAGCATCCAACCACGTTCCCCAACGGGTCAAGACTGGCTGCGGGGGTAAGGGTATTCCAGGGGCAATTATTTGGAACAGCAACACTCTCATTGTAGTATGTTTGATTGAATTCTTGTCTGCACTGAACAAATGTTAAGCTTTGTCTATTCCAACCACAGTAATGCAAAAACAAGTGCTTACTTAGGTATACATTTGCTGTAGCTGCTCTATCTATTTGGACCGGTCACAACTCTTAACATGAACTGCTTATACTACGAGACCGGGCGGTCGCTCACCTCCTCTATTCTACCGTACATCGGCAACCTGATTGCATGCTGCGTGTGGCAATTCAACGAAGTCTACATATAAACAATTAGTCTCAAATTAAAACAGTCATAATTGGTTGTAAAATTAACTACAATTAATTGTTTCACTTCCAGTAAAATTTCATATTTGTGGGTTACAACGTTGTTCGAGGGAGGTATTTAATTGATAAAGTGGTCTATGTTTTGTTCCGTGTAATTCTACCAACAAGAGTCTCGTGAGCAGACAGAAGCACTTCGCTTGTTAGATGCACTCGCGTCGTCCGCAAAAGTAAAAACTACAGTAATACTTAATCTTGTAACCTCCTGGGACAAAGTATGGTCCCTAATTATTATTGTCGTTACCACAGCCCGGGTTAAATTCACAGTGTAGGGTGCTATATATGTACAAGATCGCGTTCGGCGACAAATATCATTTACAGAGCAGAAGTGGTAAGCACAATAAGACTCAGGATGCAGTGTAAGTGCTCTCTCCTTCGTAAGAGAGAGAGAGAGAGGGGGGGAGAAACTTAAGATCATCTTGAACGTCAATAAATAATAAGGTACTTAATGATTTCAGAGTAGATGTGTAACAAAATAAAAATTAATTAAATTAAAAGTACGAATAGGGACGTAAATAGAAGACAATGTCGGGAATATCCAACACTAAAGAAAATGCCATTTATACAGTTTCAGCATAATGTTCCAAGGTAGTAATAAGACAAGGGAACGACTCCGAAGACAATGTTAAAACTGTTACTTATTCAATAGTAAATTCCTGTAATTCATAAATGTCCCAACAAAGACAATAGTAATGGATAGTGAATTATAATAATGCACACATTCACCGGAAACATACTCGAACGTGTTCTTAGTCGTGAGTGAAGTTCTACTTAAAACTTAACAATGGAACATAAAGATGAATATTCATTCCTGAAGAGTGAAAACAATGAAAATCCACAGAGATATCCTGCGACAGGACATTATAAATAATTCATAAGTAATTACTCTGTATTTTACTGCCTATTAAGAATATTTTACATTTTATTTTCTTGATATCTTAATACAAAGGAGAATAATGAAATGTATGTAGATTTTGTGACACTTTCCCAAAGTTATGTAACCGTAAAGAAATATAACAAGCAAAGAGGGGTTTAAAGTATGTAGTACTGAAGTTCGTATTTTACATAACAACGCTTTTAACTGCTGAGGAGATTCAAAGTCGAAATTCAAAGTGAGAAAGAAATGTCCGAAAATTTTTTGAGCTATCAGGGGCATAGTTCTTTTGCGTGTCATATATCTACGACAAGGGACCCATAGTTAAAATTCCATTCAGAAGAAAGTCAAGCTAATTTTATCGCACTTTCGCTGGTTTGAACTAGCGAA
Source organism: Periplaneta americana (assembly GCF_040183065.1). Taxonomy (NCBI): domain Eukaryota; kingdom Metazoa; phylum Arthropoda; class Insecta; order Blattodea; family Blattidae; genus Periplaneta; species Periplaneta americana. Next base: position 117,150,686 of record NC_091131.1, read on the forward strand.
CCTCAGGCTAGCATGTTAACCATTAGACCAGCTATGGCCAAACGGCGCGTTAGTCGCACTGGTCGCACTCGGTTCGAGTCTTGAAAACCACCTCCTCCCTACCGTACTCAATGCTGTATCTCAATAGCGTCTCCTAGTAGAACAGGTAACGTTTAAAGTAACAAACACGTCTCTTTCTAAGGAACAAATGTATTATTTTACAAAGAATGGGTAGATCAACTTTTTTTTGTGAAGAGAAAGACCACATTCGATGTTTGATATGCTTTAAAGTGTTACGGGCGGTAAAAAAAAAAAGCAACTTAATCATCGTGAATACAGTGAAATTAAAGGCAAGAATAGTATTCTACATTTTACAAGAAGTATAACTTGCGAATAACCCGAAGCATCGTCAAAATATTTGGAAAAATACCTTTGTTCGTTTCTTTCTTTTATATCTAGCTTATTTTGCGTTGTTAAAAAAACACATACTGTATTATATTAGTCGATGGGGTGACGTGACATAAGCCTATATTATGAATAATGTAACATGTTAAGAGAGCAATAAGGGCTATTTTAGGGCCGTATTCATAGACATTTTTAGCGCGAGCTTTCGGTGGATTATCAGCGTTTTTCGTATTCATAAACCAGTGTTAGCGATAGGATATGATTTTAATTCTGTACTAGTAACCAGTGGATAGCCGAGGCTAGCTTAGTACGCTCGTAGCGCGTGCTGCGAAATATCTATGAATACCACCCTTAGATTTTAAAAACAATGAACACTGTAAACCGTTTTTATTCAATTGAACATTCGTATATTTTATAACTTATTTATATTTTCATCATTAATTTACATACATAGAAACATTTCTTCATACAGTCTCAGATTTGATATTCACGTACTTAACATACAGTATAAATCAAAACTAGATATTTGAAGCGATTAATTATTCATGCTTCCTCAAAGGAATTGGGAATTTTATAACACAGTACCTGTCTCTGCTAGAATATTGTTTATATATAATTTTAAAACTATGAAATAGCTATAAGTAATTGGTTTGTCTCAACAGCATTTTATTTATTTAAAGAATTTCAACATTTTCAATGTGTTTATGTAGTCAGTAATAATGTCACATAAGTGCTAGACAATTTAATCATACAATTATTCCAATAATAGATTTCATGATTTTAACAATTTGGAGAATGATTTATTATCATTTTGAAACTCATTTCATGTTGCTGTCCGACATGTTCGACATTACGGTCATAAAAACAAAATTAGGGATTTTTCTTAATTTTTCAGCATTATTTCACTACAGTGTCCTCTTAAATGGTAGTTGTAACTTTGATATCTTATCTGAACTCAATTTCTTTATTTTCCATAATAATGCCTATATCTGTGTTTGTGCTGTGTTTCGTATTGACGTTTCACATTCTTTTACAAATAATTATATATATATATATATATATATATATATATATATATATATATATAACTTATTAAACACCATATACTTGTCTTTAAGCGTTGGAGAGACCACGCAGCAGATTTCTTAAAAGATTCAACTTAATTTTTTGTTTGAGTAAATGTAGGCATATTATGAAATGGCATCAGTCTAAATGACTTTAAAAAATTTTTGTCGTTAATGTTAAAACAATTATTTTATTTAGAGGAGTTACCACTGTAATTATTTACTCTTGTATTTGTATGTGTTATGAAAAGGCGTCTCCTTATATATTTGTATGTTTAATTAAGATGCTAAAATAATTCTTATTTAAGTTTGTATTTTTATGTATAAGTTAAAATAAATTTCTTTCTTCTTTACTACATTTTTTGATGTCAACATCGAGGTTGAGCAAAGCGATCGCCATATCAGTAACCTATTGAGTGGTCCGCTAATATGTTTTCGCGGGATATCAGCCGAGTTAAGATTTTGGAATGCTCCAAGCTTTCGACTGCTATCTCTGCAGCCATCTTCAGGGAAGTGATGTCCGAACAGAAAGCCGACTTTCTGTTCGGACATCACTTCCCTGAAGATGGCTGCAGAGATAGCAGTCGAAAGCTTGGAGCATTCCAAAATCTTAACTCGGCTGATATCCCGCGAAAACATATTAGCGAACCAACGCCGAGAAAGCCTCAAATCATACATACTATTGAGTGGTGTTCCTGTAGTGGGAGAAGTCAGCTAGCTTTCCAAATTAGAAGTTTCCATAACAGAAGATTTCAACAGAGGGAATCCTCATAATATATATATATATAAATGGATATAAACAGAGTTAAAATGAGACAATATACAAAATTATAAATAGTAATTTTTGTTAATCATCGTTCTTGTCTTTCTTGCCATGTCAAGTAATATAGCAAACTAAAAATTATATCGAATCATGTTACGATCTCCAAAGAATCAAATTCCATTACATGGTTAGTTCTATCGAAGATGATTTCAACATGGCTGCTCGGAAGAGGCCTCTGTTGATTTCGAAAGGAGACGTAGAACATAAACGACAACGTGTTCTCTTCTGTTGAAAGCGTCTCCTAATGGGGAAAGTTTGTACGATAAAAAAAAGGGCGACATACACAGACGTACGTATAGCTGCACTACAAGCTGGATCTAGTAACAAATGAACTGGCATCCTTGGAGTAGAATGCGATAGAAGTACGAGATCTAGCCCCAAATACTGATTTTCTTTATACCAGCTATGGCCAAACGGCCATAGAACTCGCCGCACTCGGTTCAAGTCTTCGAAAAGGCCCTCCTCCCTACGGGTGATTGACATGTTTACCGTACTCAATGCTGTATTCCTCATATTCTCAGTAGCGTCTCGTAGGAGAACAAGCAACGTTTAACGTAATAAACATGTCTCTTTCTAAGGAGCTTTCGCAAGCGGAAAAACAAAAAAAGATATTATTTTCACAAAGAATGGGAAGACCAATTTTTTTGTTGTGAAGAGGAAGACCACATTCTGTGTTTGGTGTGCTCTGAAGTGCTACGGGCAGTAAAAAAAAGCAACGTTGAACGTCATTATCAACTTAATCATCGAGAATACAGTGAAATAAAAGGTAGGAACAGTATTCTACATTTTACAATTACATAACACAAAGTCTCGCCAACATATATGAAAAAAATGTCTTTGTTCGTTTTTTTTTCTTTTATATCCAGCTTCTTTTGCACTGTTAAAAAAAAACAGATTATCTATTATATTAGTCGATGGGGTGACGTGACATAGGTCTATCATAAGAATAACTTACTATGTTAAGAGAGTAATAAGAGCTATTTCAGATTTTAAAAACAATGAACACTGTAAACCGTTTTTATTCAATTGAACATTCGTCCAGTCCACTGCTGAGGAGTAACGATTAGCATGCTTGACCGTAAAACGAGCGGGCCCGGATTCCAATCCTGATTGGGACAAGTTACCTGGGTGAGGGTTTTTCCGGGATTTTCCCTCAACCCATTAAGAGCAAATGGTGGGTAACTTTCGGCACTGAATCTTGGACTCATTTTGCTGGCATTATCGCCTTCACCTCATTCAGACGCTAGATAACCATGACAGTTGATAAAGCGTCGTAAAATAACCATTAAAAAATTCGTACAGTTCATAACTTATTTAATTCTCTGATTGAGATTCTGGTTGATATGTACTACATCTATTATCAGACAGTGCATCTCACTTGACTAAATGCGTCAGAGGAAGAACAATTGTTTGTATGCATCTGAAATCTGACTAGTGTAATATGTAGCTAGTCGGCGATGAATGAAATGGAGGGGGAAAGGAATTGACCATCCTACCCATTATCTCCTAGTCTAGTTGCCTCATAAGTGGTGCCTTCTTGGTATCACTTGTGAGGTTCAGACCTGTCTTCGGACAGTTGACTAAGCGATAGCTTATTTATATTTTCACCATTAATTTATATAGGCCTGCATAAAAAGTTTCTTCATATAATCACTATCCTCTTTCACAATAGCCCTGCCAAGACTCTGGAATTCGTTACCTGCTAGCATCAGGGACTGTCGAAATAAAATTCAATTCAAACGCAAACTTACTAGGCACTTGGTCAGTAATTGAGACTCGTTCAGACATGGTTTCTTGTAAATAGTTCTTTTAATCTACCACAAAATATCTCAATATCCGGTAATTTCATCACTATAGAATTTTGTTATTCTAGGTTTAATTTGTAATTTAGTAAATACAAAAATATTCTTTGTTCTTAACTTCTATGATAAAATGTCTAGCTTTCATTAATCAGGTATTCTTGTCGCACTTTAATTTTTATTGTAATTGTAATTGTAAATTTAATATTAATTGTAATCTTATTGTTCATGTTATAGTTGTAATCCCCTGGTAGAGGGGCAGAGAAGGCCTGACGGCCTTATCTCTACCAGGTTAAATAAATAAATCTAATCTAATCTAATCACAGATCTGATATTCATATGCTTAACACACGCATAAATAAAAACCAGACACTTGAATCAATTAACAATTCATGCTTTCCCTAAGGAATTGGGAATTTTATAACACAGTACCTGTCTCTGCTAGGGTATTGTACTGCTAGGTATGTAATAAATTGGTTTGTCTCAACACCATTCTATTTTCTTCAAGAATTTGAAGATTTCAATATATTCGTATATACCTAGATTTATAATGACAAAGTCTTAACTATGTACTCATATATGGAAAATAATAATAATAATAATAATAATAATAATAATAATAATAATAATAATAATAATTCTGTACTGTTAGGAGAAAATCCACAAACGATTAGGAAAACACGAACAGTTTACTTAATAGCAAGTAAAGAGATAGGTTTGGAAGTAAATTCCAATAAGACAAAGTGTGCGACTATGTCTCGCGACCAGAATATTGTACGAAATGGAAATATAAAAATTGGATATTTATCCTCCGAAGAAGTGGAAAAATTCAAATATCTTGGAGCAAAAATAACAAATATAAATGACACTCGGGAGGAAATTAAACGCAGAAAAAATATGAGAAATGCGTGTTATTATTCGGTTGAGAAGCTTTTGTCATCTAGTCTGCTGTCAAAAAATCTGAAAGTCAGAATTTGTAAAACAGTTATACAGGGACATCATTTTATTTTTACTACAATTTTTATTGTACCTGAATTTTTTAATGTACTTCACTCCCACCCCTTCTACTAATGATGTTCAACCGTCCTGCACACAGATCCAAGACCGCATATACAGTCATAGTAGCCTTACAGTCATAGTAAACAGTACGTTCCAAAAATATATTCGCCTTTTCCAGTGACGAAAGAGCTTCCAATAGTGAATCATTTTCTCACATGTACTGTCGTCCATTTGTCTACGTCGCATCCCGGTTTCCTCCACCAGTTTCTATTCGCCTGTCTGTAATGACTAGTGGCTGGGCTGTCTTAGCTCTTTTCTGAGAACATTAATTTATATTAGAAATTGGACGTCTACGTAATATTATACTCATACAATTGTTTAAAATAAGTTAAATAAAAGGGCCTCATTAAGTAATTAACAGTCACGTGATTTCCCCCCTTTCCACGACCCTGCAACAAAACCACTTGGACGGACAGTAAATAGCATGTCTGAGTAATTTTATCTGTGCGGCTCGGGCAGAAGTGAAGACTGAATTTACAGTACGTAAGGTACTCTTTTATAGAGTAGGTACCGAATTATTTCAACATGAGTTACTAGTACGAAGGACGAAACTGGTAATTGGAATTAGGTGCAATCGTCTATAGTGCGATAATATGCACATTAGAACTGAAACCTGTATCGAAATCAATGACCACTATTAAAAAAAAATGTGTTTAAATATCCATATTATGATTATTTTTCAATTTAACTTCATTCTCTCTAGTGTACGCTAATGTGCTGTAGACAGTAAGTTATAATATACACTGCATAATGACTACGTCCGCATGGACAACTCAGTTCGTGAGTAAAAACACTTATTGTTAATACTGTACTGTATTTTGATTAAACAAAAACCTAATGAAAGTTATCAAACTCAAAATCATAATATTTCCTAGTTTACGTAAATGGATGAACTACTTTTCTTCCCTCCTATACCTAGTAAAGTGATTTGTTTGTATTTTACGCCAGTACCATCGAACTCCAGTCGTGGAAGCAGGTAGAAATGTTAGTAAAAATAAAATGATGTCCCTGTATTACCGGTTGTTCTTTATGGTTGTGAAACTTGGACACTTACTTTGAAAGAGAAACAGAGATTAAGGGTGTTTGAGAATAAGGTTCTTAGGAAAATATTTGGGGCTAGAGGGATGAAGTTACAGGAGAATGGAGAAAGTTACACAACACAGAACTGCACGCATTGTATTCTTCACCTGACATAATTAGGAACATTAAATCCAGACGTTTGAGATGGGCAGGGCACGTAGCAAGTACAGTATGGGCGAATCCAGAAATGCCTATAGAGTGTTAGTTGGGAGGCGGGGGCGAAAAAGATCTTTGGAGAAATCGAGACATAGATGGGAGGATAATATAAAAATGGATTTTGGGGAGGTGGGATATGATGATAGAGGCTGGATTAATCTTGCTCAGGATAGGGACAGAGGACGGGCTTATGTGAGGGCGGCAATGAACTTCCGGGTCCCTTAAAAGCTATTTGTAAATAAGTGAGTAATAATAATAATAATAATAATAATAATAATAATAATAATAATAATAATAATAATTCATTCAGTCATTCATAATGCTCTGCCCAAGGGCAGTTCTTTCACTGCAAACCCAGCATGCTCCAGTTTTTCCTATTTTCTGCCTTCCACTTTGTCTCCTCATATGATCCATAATAATAAAATAATAATAATAATAATAATATGTTTATTCAGAAGTTAAATTTTTATCTTAATTTGCGTATTTCAGGTCTGCATCGTTCGAAGTTATTGACGGATGTTATACAGGCAAGCTATGGGAATGCTTGGGAGACTGTGAAAGCTAAATAACCGTATGGCGACGGAGAATTTGTTAAAAGATGCCTTATCAAAGTAGCTAAACTAAATTGTCCTCAAGAACAGATCCATTTCGAAAAAATTAAGCTTTCTCGCCAGACAATAGTTACACTAGTATCCAGCATTCCTGCGCACCTTCGGAACCGAATCGACGAAAATATTCGTAAGTTTGTGGCGTACTCTATTCTATTGGATGAAAGTACAGATGTCACTGACACTGCTCAATTGGCACTGTTATCAGAGGAGTCGGCGATTATTTAGATATTAGTGAGTACTTATTGGACCTAATGCAATGACAGACAATACAACTGGCGAATATCTTTTTAAGAGTTTTTATGACGTTATAGAAAGAAAAAAGTCTGAATCTGTCTAAACTGGTGTACAATGTGACAAAGTTCGAGGCGCCAGATACGACAGGTAAACAAAAAGACCTTATGGGAGACTGAAACTTGAGGAATGTAATAGTTTATACACTTTTCAATCTATCATTCATCAAGAAATATTATGTGCAAAAATTGCTAGTATGTCACGTGTCATGGTTATGGTAGTAAAAACAGTAAATCAAATTAAATCGAAATCACATAAACATAGACAATTCAAGCAAAGACTGTAAGACCTGGATGAAAACTGATGATTTGGCTTACTACACTGAAGTCAGATGGCTTAGTTGCGGTCAAATGCTTAATTTTTTTGACTTGTGTAACATAATACAGGAATTCTCAAAGAATCAGGTAGCCTTTTTAATTAAATCGCCTACGATATGTTTAGGCTTTATTTGTCGCATGTAAATTAACAGGCTTTATTTTTCAGGACACAAATATATAACGGAAATAGAAATAATGAATGGGTTACCGGTCATTTTCCAGTGATTTATTTATTTCATGCAGAAGTAATTGACAAATGTCATTAACTTTACAATGAACAAAAGCAAAAGAAAAAGAGAATATACAAAGACAAATGCAAGTAAATAGTTCAGAAATTCATAATTTTTTTCTCTGGCCTCCCGGTATCTGTCCATAAGACTGCTAGCTGAGAATGATAAGCAAATTTTGATGATAGGTTTGATGATTTTAACAATGTGGAGAACAGTTTCTTATTAATTTCAAACCCATTTCATGTTGATATTCGATATTTTGATTAGATTTACAGATGGAGATTATCCGTCTATATATGACACTTTTACCAAAAGTAAATGTAGGGGAGACTGTTGTACCTTTAGCATAGTGTACCTTTGAACATTTTTTTGTTTTTTATTTTTTGCTACTATCTAGAGGACTCAAACTGAAGTATATTGCAGGGAAAGCCGCTAAGTAGCTCTGGTCGTAGTTTTGGTTTGATTTATTGCAAAATGTGAGTTCTGTGAACGAAATAATCTTTTTTAGTACCAAAAGTAAGCATTTCGTTCATTGATATATGTTATCTAACATAAAACCAGATTGTATATATTACCATCCATGAAGTACAATGTGTCCCCTATCATCTCGTGAGTAATAACATATTATAATTTTCATGATGTATTCGAATCTCTAGTTTTGGGAGTCATATTTGTTTAAACGTGCACCCTCTTGTACCTTTGAACACAGAACATCTTGTACCATGGAACATGTTCCAAGGTACACAATACTATTGGTTTTGTTTTTTCTTTTATTTTAAGATCATGTCACGAAATAAATCTGGAGTCAAGAGATCCCAAATTGATCCGGATGCCTTGAAGAAAGCTGTTGAAGCAATTCTTGTTCCTCCAGGAAATAAAATCTAAATCAGAGAAGCCTGCTCTGGTTGATGATTGCAAATACATTTTAAATATGATTGTCAGTTCTTACCACTATATTTACACCTATATTACATGTGTTCTAACTTTCAAGAGGGTATGTTCTAAGGTACATGAACCTGTTGCATCTTTGAACATATTACATTTTATTTTTTCCATCCTTAATAGATATGTAGAACAGGAAAATATATACACGAAGTTGTAAAAGAATTTTCAATAATTATTTAAAGTATTTTTTAATTTAAAAATGTAATTTCCCAAAATTAAAAAAAAAATAAAATGTGAAAAGTGTTTAAAGATACAACAGTCTCCCCTACTAATATTGTTGGCTTGGAAATACGTAGGCCTATAGAATCAACTTTGTAAATTAACATAAATCTGCTTAGTTTCGGTATGAAAATTGCATCGATATTTGGCTCCATCTAGCCTACATATGCGAACATTTTTTTTTTGGCAGATGAAGCTGACTAAATCAAAATCAAGATCCAGACTTAGAGACGAGAATTTGAAGGATTAGTTCACAATTGTAATGACTGATATTATTCCTGATTTCAGACAACTACAATTGTGAGATGATGATGAATGATTAATAAATTTGACGGATTTGTTTTCTAGTCGCCTATTTCCTAATATCACATTATTTTGAGTTTGTTTCGTATGTTGTAATAGCTATAGGCTACGTTTTGAAGTTTATAGTTTAAAATGTGTATCACATGGTGTTTAATATTTTGCAGCCACCGAATACAGATTGGAATTAATACGGGGATTATTTAATTTCCACTGTTGTCATGTATACTCTTCGACACAAAAAAGAGCGATTTTCTGTAGTCTAAATTTCTCTTAAGTCCATCTTTAGACTGCACCTGGTTCATACAAGGGAAAGATGTTTATTTTGCATCTAATTTACCCCTTGAATATATCTTTGTCCTAAATTATTTATAATACTTGATTTATAAATAGAAAGAACAAAAGGAAGAAAACCGAGCGGAGTCTTGCACTCATAAATACCCTCTCTTTTACTAAGCCGCCACGTGACCTCTGAGTTTCGAGGTAACAGTTACGTGTGCCTACAGAAAGAGTCATTTTAAATATTGACAACAAATGACTGGAACCCTCGCGCTGCATTTGTTCATGTATGGAACTAAGCTCTCATGAAAGCACACGAAGTTTTCTGGAAGAGACTTAGTCTATGGCTGCTGATCTTTATTTCTGTCGAAGTGATTACCTTTGATTTGCACCAGCCACCACTGGTTACATACAAGTTTGCCAGACGGTAATACGTCATAATCAAAGCTCGGAACTTGGGGACTTGTGTCTTTGCACGTGGCTAAGCGACGGACTTCAATGTCAACAAACTCCCGCTTCCAGCACGGAGGTACTGTCAGGTCTGCTATAAAAGTGGTTTCTGGCTGTAACAACATATTGATAGTATTATGGTAGGTTGAAACACGTAATATTATAGCATATATAATAAAAATAAACATGAGAAATATATCAAATTTACTGTTCTGCTATGTACATTTTATTACAGTGTATGACGACTACCTACGTACATTCGAAGGTTTTCGGATCCATAACTTCTTCGCTGATATTAAACGAGAAAAACTTATTTCCAAGTCACATGAAGTGACGGGCGCAAACTTAAAATACTGAATGTTTTCACTGTCACTGTTTTCTGTTTGATTTTCAGCAATTGCTAGCTGATCTCGTATGTGAGAAAGATAAGTATATCCTAAATTTTTCTCAAAAATAGTTTTCAATTTGTTCTACGGTAGGTTCCTCTGCTACTTGAGCCATGGCTATGGACAAATCTTCCACCAATTTAAGGGACTGCAATGTCTTTCAATGAATACCGGTTTCCAGCCTCTAGTTTTTGTGTGGCACAACTTACAAAATGTAAACTCTCCACTCGAAGAAAATAATGTATCTCCTTCGAATTCCTCCACGAAATTCTGTACCTAAAATTTAAAAAATGTATTTTCAAACTTGTATAATATCCATTCGAATAACACGTATTTTCTAATTCCTCAAACAGACCGTTTATCTGTAATTCTATGAATGTCATTGTCTTCGACACGACACAGTTTCCTCGTCCGTCTTCCTCTCATTCGATGTGACCACTTTCTTAGTGTATACGACTGTCCCTGAGCACTTGCAGCGTGAGCTGTGTGTACGTTGTACCTGTAACCTTACTCATGCACATGAAACACAAGTCCCAAGTTCCGAGCTTTGGTCATAATACGTAACCATGCTTGGTCGGTCATCTCAAACTCAGGAATACGGCTGCTTTAAAGTGTTTTCTCATATGAATAAAACTGCAGAAAAGAAACAGATTTATCACCTACCCCCTCAAAAAAAAAAAAAAAAAAAAAAAAAAAAAAAAAAAAAAAAAAAAAAAGGATTCTCATTTAATACAGTACATGTCAATATGTCAAGGTACCAGAATAAATAATACTAAAAATGGAAAGAAAAAAAATAGTCTGCCTGGGTGGCGCAGTCGGTATAATGCTGGACTTCTGTGCCCGAGGTTGCGAGTTCGATCTCAGCTCAGGTCGATGGCATTTAAGTATGCATAAACTTCTGCGGGACAAAATTCCGGCACAGCGGCGACACTGATATAACCTTGTCAGTTGCGGGCGTCATTAAATAAAACATAAATTATTAATTAGAATAAAATAACAAAATATTTACATTACTTTAATAACAATGAATCTTAATATGTTCGATGGGTATACTGCTATGATAGAGGAAATTGTAAATCGGTTATGTGTAATTTAATTCTAATAAAATTACATATACGGCGATATTTAAATATTTACCAGCCTGTCATATTAGTCTGTATGTGTGTGTGTTTCTAATGCCTATCCACTTTATTTTCATAATTCAGGTTCTGCATTCTGCGGATAGATGGCAGGACTGTGACCCATTTTCAAGTTGCACACCGCTTCGGCTGGCCACGTTATGCATGACGTATATCTGTGAAGAGTTATGTCGTGTACTAGGGTGAGTGTATTTAAGTGTTCGTGTAAGTGTAGTGTAGGGAATGAGTGAGGATGATGATGATGAGGAAGGGAGAAGGGGAAACCCGGTACCGGGACGTAGCCTACTCCTATCGAATAGCACCAAGGGGGCCGCTAGGCTTATTATTGATACCAATTACGGAGTTAATTGCCATGAAATTCTCAGATTTTGTATCATGCATACAGGCTTTACATATTCAATATGTGAAATGCGGCAGCTTGAGTTACGTAATGTGTTGCGTACGGTGCAATTATTCTAAATATGAATAAATCTCTAGTGACCATCAAGATTAATAAGTTGTTGAAAAAAAATGGTTTATTTTCACAAATAATGTGTCCTTCACAATCTTCTGTTTGTAGTGTTTTTATGTAGGCTATAATAATAAATGACAAGATTTCACGAAGGAAACTTTATTAATTTGCCAATTTTGTAGAGGACAAGACATTTCGTGTACGAGTATGTGAACAGGTATGAAAAAGGAATTATATTCACTACAAATTTATAGTCATTTGTATGTTTCTCGAGAGACAAAAATTTTTGCTTAAAAATTTATTACGTCGCTATTCTCTGTCAAGGGACCAATTTCAAATTAAAAGTACTATTTGCTTGTTGCAATTTTGTCCCATGGTTGTACTATTGCTGAAATGTTTGTCCAATAAGAAGTATGTATTTATGTTGAGATTTTCATTGAAAGCAAGGCGAAATATTACTGTGCCGCCTTGTGAAGGAAACATGACAGCCAAAGAGGTGTGGCATTTTATGAATGTGGGATGTTTTATCATTCTATTAGCTGATATTACTCCTACCGACGACGTCAAGCTTACTATTTTCCATCTTCTACTCACTGCGAATGTCATATGTTGTACTAGACGTCACAAATTCATGACGCAATATAAATAATACCCGCTCCAGTCGCTACACACAAAGTGAAGACAGGGAGTACCGAGTGGGGAGCATCGATCGCAGTAAGCTAGATAGCAGAGGCATTTGTATTCATAACAAAGAAATAATAAGAGAAAGAAGGAATGAATATCTTTTTAGGATTATATTATTTTCATCTGCATTCTTTTATTTTTTGATTACAATATTTCATGCGGTAAGATCTCAAAATTAGGGGTTGCCTCGTAAGTAGCTACTGGCAATTGTGTACGAAGGCTGACATCTGTTAAGCGTGTCCTTCTTCTTGATTTTAATACGTTTAATTTTGAAAAAAAAAAAAAAATGTTCACAAATAGCCTACACATAGCTGCGATTGTGGCAGCAAATGATCAAAGACGTGGTTATTTAGAAGAGTCAGTATTTTTAAATAGACCTATACTTAAACCAACACAATCCTTATACTTGCTTTTCACAAAGGTGTCATTTTGGAGATCAGGAACCTCAAATTGTAAATATGAACGTGCCTTCAGAACGGGTGTGTTAAAAGGATTTGTAAATAGAAAGAAATCATTTTCCATTTGTATAATAACATAAAACCTTCTATCTCTAAATTCTGAATGTAATGTTTCCAGGATGTCGCAGCATTTATCTATTTTTAAATCAGAAACATTACAAAGTGGCTCCAGACAAAAAAAAATTATGAAACTCATTTTCTTTCAATTGCACTTTCCAAACATAGGCTATATAATCAATGAAAAAGATTTCACCGCGTCATACATGTCAACTGTGTTCTGATCACGTCTTTGAAGTCGGCAGTTCAGTTTGTTCAGCTGTCCAGAAATATCTGTTATGAACGCCAAATCACTATTCAGATAGTACTGGATAACAGAATGAGCCACTGCTGACAATACAGAAAACGCTAGAGGAAGGGGTTCAGCGCGGAGAGAGATGTTGTCACGTGGTACTTACGTCAGAGTTCAGGCGCTGTTTCACGAAATGCAATTTTGCGATGTCTGTACTAGACCAACTGAATCTCCGTCGTTTCGAGAGGCCATTCAATATAATATTTTTTACAGTTAGCATGGATTTTATTTCTCCGAGTCATGTTATGCACTGACTCTCACTTTGGTTTTTAATTTATATTTTACACGTTACATTCCATCTATCTAATTTTGAACCTTAATAATTTTTCTTAACTTCTGATTTATTTTTAGTATTGTTTCAATTCCATGTTCAGGCATTCAGGTTATTTTCAGCGTCTGTAGTATTTCATTCAATGTCAAGGTCTTACATGAACATCATTATGAATATTTCTAAATGCGAAACTCGTCGAATATGCAAAGGAGTCGACACAATCATGGGTCTCTGTTTAAAAATATAGGGCATGTCATTACTACTGACTTACGGTTCAGTATTTGCTGAGCTCGGCTAGCATCATTGCCCCACTTGATATAATGCGAACCGTTACACATCAGACATTGATTACCATGACCGTTCACTGCGTGGGAACTGCTTTCGCTTAAACTTAAAGGTAGGGTCGAGTGAATCTCACGAGAAGCAGTCCCATCCAGTCCTGCCGTGTTTTGTTTTATTCACGAGAATCCTATTATTGATAAAATCTTCTAGGGCTGTTCACTAGGGCGGAGTGAAAATATGAAGTTTATGAAATCAAAATGTAATACAAGAGAAAAGTTATGGGGTGATATCATAAAGAACAATGCAAAATATATTTTCTCTAGATTAATATTTAGAGGTGCCCCAAGAGCATCATATTTTGAAAATTTCACAAAATTTTGAGGTTCACATTTTTTTGCGAGAGAACATTCACCAGTGATTTAATCTGAACAGGATACCAGGAACATATTTAAAAATACATGTTAAAAGACTGCATATTTTTGGTCCCCTGTTGATTCATCTTGAAAGTGTCACAAAAACCTCAATGTATAAGAAAATTGGGATAATCACAAAACTCTTAATTAATACAATAAAATTAATGAAAATTCATTCTTTTTATGTTGCAGGGTATTTAAATCAGAATATATCTAATTAATACAAGAAATCTGACCTTCTACCCTGTATTCGCAATGCCAGAGGGGCTGAACCCATCACAATTACCTATCATGACGTAATGAAATAGTATCTATGGGTCAAAAATCAATTAAAATCTGACTTCAAATCAAAAGAATCTACTGTTGGAGAGATTTCAGAAAGAGTTGCTATCAAAACTAAAGAAATCCAGGTAAAGACATAAATTCCGAAAGTCAGTCATACAAGAATATTAAACTGACTCTTGCTTACCCATGATCAATACACAAACTTAATGAAACCTTGTAAGAAACGACATAGTGACAACTAAAATAACAACACTGCAAAATTCAAAGAAGAAGCAAACAAATTATTTGATATATACAGTTGCAAATGCAAAAAAGAAAATGATATTGTAAGCCTAATTTATTGTGATAAAGACCGCCGTGTTCCAAAACAAAATAGAATGTTTTACTAGAGCAAAGAACAGAAAGAAGAATGATAAATTAGACCTGTTGATTTAGTTACCTCCCAGAAAGAAATGAAAAAGAAAACAAGAATAAATTCTAACTAAAACAAATAAATAGGCTGAAATGGAATTTTTGTCATATTTTATTAAAATACTATATATTTTGTCCCTTTGGATCCTCTCAAAAATACTGTAAACTGCAATACCAATTTAGAGTCTTCCAAATAAAGTTTAAATGTGTGATTTTACAGCAATTCATTAACTATGTAATGAAAAACAAAATAATAGAACAAATATACAAAGAGGCAAGAAAAATTATAATTTTAAGAAACTTCAAAGCCCTTGGGGCACCTCAAAAATTAAATATAGAAACTCCATATTTTTCACATTCCTAAGTTAAGTGAAAGTACAGATTTTTGCAACTATTACATTTAGAAAACAGATAAAAAACAATTTCATGTATAGATTCATTCCACCCTACTGTTCACTGCCTGACAGCTGCATTATAAGAAGTGTATATAAAATATTGTGATGGCACAAAAATATATTTCGAAGTTCTCATGAAAAATGCTTAGAATATCTGATAAAATCCTTCTTCTAATCTATGCCATTTTGTAAACCCGTTTGTGTGCATTAATTTCAACATGGTTCATCCGTATTCAGTATTTAAAACTCTTTTTATCCGTGAATTAAGTACCGGAATTTTAATTGAAAGATAACTGCTGATTAATATAGGCCTACTCGTAGGAGCCAACTACAGAATTTCCTCCGTTCATTTGTTTGCTTAACATGTTTGCTTCCGATAAGAACATAATATAGTACTGCTTCCTGCGCCCAGAGTTATAATGAATTATAATTATGGAAAATTTGTAGAATGACAGCAGCGAAACAGGAGCATTCAGACAAAATCTGCACTACCGGTACAAAAATTTTCATCCAAAATCGACGGGATTTGAAGCTGGGCCTATGGCATGAAAACCCCACGTTGTAGGTGAAGCATTTCAAAAACGAGCAGTAGGCCTACCTATCTATTAAAATAAACATAGATAGTATATTTCATTAAATACTTATATTTGGTTCCAAGTTTTCTATACTGACATCGATCACTTTTTGAGAAAGAAGTTCTAGATCGCATTATTCGTTATGAATTAATGCAAATTTCGCCGGTTAACAGACAGATCAAAAGTGACTGTATTTAATTTTATGTAACATCACTTAAGTTGATACTATACTATGACTATAATTTATCGGACGTCCGTCCTACTAATTTCAAGCAAATTTCCTTAAAAAATTATGTTAGGCCTATATGCATTACGTAAGTTTTACTGAGATACTATGCATGATATTGTTCATTTTTTACTCGATTCTATTCTATTTCCTATCCTGATTTACACAAAGACGTAGTCTTAAAAGCTGTATGGAAACCACGTTTTTTTTATCGAAATTCCGCCTATTACTATTCGCTAAGAGTATGACATCATTGACATTCTGTGTTATGTTAAGATGGAAGTACGGCATCGTGAAGACTCCATGTTATGGGAATTCTACATTGTGGCATATGATGGCAGGTCGAAAAGAAAGTTCATGCTATGAACTAGGTCAAAGACTCTTTACATACTGTCAGTGTCATCGCTGTGCTGTACGCAATATTTATTCAATTGTATACAGCTCAGGTAGGCTAATTAGTAAGACATTGGAATTCCTCAGGCTTTGCTCAATGTTGATGAGTCAGTGACCATGATATTGCGGATGTCAGGTTGTCGTTTTACCATTACCGTCTGTGTCACATCTGTGACTCACTTTCACAAAATAAACCTGAGTTCGAGTATAACCTGAGTATAACTAGTGAAGATTATGGTGAAAAAAAAATCAAATATCGGACATATTTATTCCATTTCATCTTTTCATTTCATTTGATCACTCCATTGTCATTATTGCACTTTTTCAGCGAGAAAGAAAGATCTGTGTTCCGAATACTTTCACACCAGAATAATTCAGTGTATACTTTTTGTAGGTTAACTTATTAGTTCTAAGCCGATCAATTTGGCGGCATTGGATGTGATTATGTGTTCGCCGATACAATGAAATTTGTATCTATATTATCGTTTCATATAACGACGCGTTGATTTTCAATGGTAATTCAGCATTTATGAAATAACATAATGAGTATGAACCCCGAGAAAGAAGGGAAGAATTAAGATAGTGATAATCGTGGATCCCAAATTGTCTGAAGACTTAAAGTACAACCACAAAAAATCTTTAGATATGGTGCACATTCTAATTAGGCTAATTAAATCCTGATTATTCCGAAACGCTAAGCCAGCACGCTAACCAACAGCAAACATACGATCACGGTAAAAGTAAGTATGAACTTCGGATGCTGCTACCTGCCCAAGGAAAAAGTGAATACGCTCCATAAAGATAAGCCATTAGTGCAATTTGGACCAACTATTATAGGAAGTTAATTTTTTTGTTTTAAGTTTTAAAAATATTCCATACTTCAGAGAATGTCTAAAGAAGGAAAGAAGAAGGGCAACATATGGAGCAGGGCAGTTTTGAACAAGTAAGATAGCCTACATGAAAATCTTTGGTACCAAATATTTATTTGCTTATTTCTCAAAACAATTTTTTTTCTGCGTCATGCATCATGTAAAAAGATGCAGATGTTATAGGCCTACTTTTAGTCCTATCGAGACAAAATTTTGCAAGCAAGTTAAAAAACGTCTGAGGAACAACAATAGGTATTGTGTTTTGACTTCAAAGGTTAATGAAGTGCACATTTCAGACTTTTAATTATGAATTATGATTGTTTTTACCCAATTTTGAAAAAATAGTCAAGGAAAAATTTTTACACGCCAAACTAATCAACATAAAAAACATTGATATCAAAACTTGAAAAGTCTAACCTTGAGGAATGTCTTCACAAGAAATTAACATATTACAAAATTATAATACGGGGGATAGTCTTTGTGACGTAATTAGAAAAAAATAAATAAAAATTATTTTACAACTCAGAAACTATTCAGCCCAAGGATTCAAATTTTGTTAGTTTTTTATTATAATTTATAAGAATGTGTGGTAAAAATTTAAAAAGGATTAGGTAAATAGTTTCAGATTTCCAAATTCCACTCATGGTTTTCCTTAAGACACCCTCGCAAGATCAACAGTCAATATAATATACTCGTCACATCATTTCTTAAATTGTTGCTCCATCATTGAATATACCTATAAATTTTGTGATTTCAAACCTTAAAAATAATCTTACAAATATATTTCCAGTGCAATATGAATTAGGACCGTTTCTCCTCTATTATTTTTCGATTTCGCACCCTGTCTTAAGATGTAAAATTTATAAATGAAGTCAAATATCTTAATTTAGGATATAGCCTGTGTAGAGAATGCCTTTTATGTGAAAACCAGAAAACGAAATTAATCCTTTTATTTGGGTGCATATATATTAAATACTTAAAAGGTCAAAATACAACAGTGTTCATAAGTGAAGATTAAAAATAATTATCTCCATTATATATATATATATATATATATATATATATATATATATATTAATTTCTAAGTTTATTGAACCCTATTTTACCCGAAGGTATATTACGGCTGTAATTAAATCATAAAATATATTATAGCCCTGCACAAATATTTGCATAAAATATATACATAATTATGGCATATTACGGTAAATGTGTATGACATAATACAAATCATAGTTACAAGTATCAGTATATTTACAAAGTTAAATAAATAGTCATGTTCATTAATATTATTGTGACGGCCACGTGAGATTCGATCTCACGACCGGCGGAGGAAGGGCTAGGTCGGCCGATGCACGCGCATCTCCTTCCTGGGGCATGTGCTGTGGCGGAGAGAGAAGAGGAGAGAGAGCGACCGCGGCAGAGAGGGGAGATATCCAGATAATTCGAGAATGGCATCTTCCGGAAATTTCGAGCAATCGTACTTTCTCGAAACTATGGTGTGGTTATAAATTACGACACGCGAGTGAACTTGAGCAGTTTAGTTAGTTGCAGTGTTGTTGTAGTCGGTGAACAGCAAGCCAGCCAATCTTGTGTAGCAGTGAAGCCAGCTTCGAGACCGGAGTCCGACTTGAGTGTGTCCGCAGCTGTGCCAGTGTCCGAAGTCCTGAGTTCGAGTGCAGTGGACCGCAGTTGGGGGACCTGAGTTCGAGGTTCAGTGGACTGTCTCTGAAGGTCTGTGGTTCGAGATACTGTGAACTTGAGTGACTGAGCTAGAATAACTAGCCAAGGCAAACGAACTGTGAACTGAGAACTGACAGTTCTGATTTATAAATAGTGCTTTGTGAACATTAGTTAAAATTAACAGTTCATTGTTTTTCTCAATAATCCAAGTAAATTGTCATTGTCGTCTGTGGAGTGCAATAACGAATATTGTGTTACTGTGTGGAGTGCAAATCCCATTGTTGACGGGAGTAGAATTGAATTGTAGAAAGTGAAGAGTTATTGTTGTAAGAATAAAACTACATTATTGTTTTGAATTTTAAAGGTCCATTATTATTCCGTAAAGTTACGACGTATGTTTATAAATTTAAATAAATAACCTTTCTTATTGACATTGATTTTGTTGCGATAAGTTACAAGTTATCAGTCTGTTTATAAATTTAAATACATTGTCATGTTTATTGCCATTGATATTATTGCAAATGTTACGAGGTATTTGTCTGTAAATTTAAATAAATAGTCTTATTCATTGACAATGATATTGTAGCGATAAGTTACGAGGTATCGGTATGCTTATAAATATAAATATATATTATATCGTGTTCAGATTACAACTTTTGTGAACATAATTCACATAGCTTTTAAAATGGGTGCATATTAAATTGTTTCATTTAAGTACAGGTACATACTGAATAATATTACAAGAAAATAAATTCTCTTTTTTTATTCCTCTCCAGTGGTAATGGTGAGTACCGGTACTTGGCTCTGCGTCATTTACCCAAGCGTTTCCATCTACTGATGTGGATAAAGCGTCGTAAAATAACTTACTAACCATCTCCATCTACCAGGAGTGACGCGCCGAAGCTGTAGTTCTATTTGCCGCCGCGTCGTTGCCCCTTACACCATGGGAGGCTAACTACATAGCAAACATGATGTTAATTCATGGTACAATGATGGAGTGTCAGTAAAGGAAACGAGAGTAGCTCGTGAAAATCCCAATAAATACCGTAACTTACTATACACGATAATATCATTAACAACATGATAAAGGTACTGGCTTGTTGCGAAACTCGTAAAACATAAGACTCGTATTTTTTTCTTGTTTGTTTTTTAACATTGTAGCTCAATATACAATTCTGATCCCAGTAAATGTCTAGATGTCATAGGCGCAACACATTTTTCAGGCGGACCCATGACATGGAGGTAGCATCTCCATATCTTTACTGAATACAACAAAACAAAACGCACTGTCAACGGACAAATATGTATGTAGTAATTGATATTCAAGGGCGTATCTTTCTGTCAGCGTTAAAGTTGCTCAGTAAGTCTAATGGCTAGACTTTAGGTACACTCTGGGATCCCTAGTTTAAATCCGGCGAGTTGAAGTGAAATATGTGGTGGACAAAGATGATATGTTTTCTCGGAGTACTTACATATATCATTTTCGTAAGCTATCAATATTACAATAAGCCAGACTTCATTGCCTTCCAAAACTTCTTTCCATTTGCCGTCATTATCATCCTATTTTCTGACACTAAATAACAGTCAACACTTCGTTTGTTGTTCGTATTGTACACATAACTTATAGGCCATATATTATTTCAGCAATTGATCCATAATTCACAATAAGCAACTGCAGTATGGCATTTATCCCAAGAGGCCAAATCCTTTTGATTGTTAGAGGCGAAAGATCCACTAAGCTACTAAATACAAGTATAAGTATTTTTGGTATCGGCGTCGACGACGTGAGTGATCGAGTATGACATTATCAGCAAAAAACTAACATAAACATAATATGTAAATGTCTGCGGCCCTTATTTATGGTCCAGTGACGTAAGTTATACAAAACATACACGCATAAGAATTTAAAACTTTTTGTTTTACTCTACAAATATTAAAGCAAATTTAAATGTAGAAATTGTTTATAAGAAACATACATAATATGTACAGTATATAAGTTCTAATTAAATTTATATATTTCAAGTGTGCTCGTCTATAATTTATTACGAACTTGAGACGAATTACGAGACGTCATCACTGTGGTCTGAGATAACACGACATACGATATACTGAGTTGATGCAAAAGTTCATTGCATTTTTTCGCTGTGACAAAAGTTTATATTTCAGATGAATAGAAGACAGAATTAATCAGTAATATTATATTCTCCTACATTATCTATAACTCAGTCGTTTTTCGATTCCACGTCTGAAGAAATCTGCTGGTTTTTTGTTACAGAAGTCGTGAAGCCAAGTTTGTAAAGTATCTTCGTCATCCTTGAAAATTGTTGAATAGAGAACGAAAAAAGTGAAAATTTGAGGTCGCAAGATCAGGAGAATAGGGGGATGTAAAATCACCACTAAGTTCCTAGATAATTCTTTCATCATATTAGTAGAGTGCGGGCGTGCAATACCATGTTGAAGCATCACTTGATGCAGCCTTTCTGGTCATTTTTCTTCATTTGCGTCTGTGTTGTTGGCAATAAATGTCAGCAGTTACTGTTACATTTTTAGTACGTTATTTTACGACGCTGTATCAACATCTCAGGTTATTTAGTATATGAATGAAGTGAAGGTGATAATGCTGGTGAAATGAGTCCGGGGTCCAACACCGAAAGTTACCCAGCATTTGCTCATATTGGGTTGAGGGAAAACCCCGGAGAAAGCCTCAACCAGGTAACTTGCACCGACCGGGATTCGAACCCGGGCCACCTAGTTTCGCGATCAGACGCGCTAAACGTTACTCCACAGAGTGGACGTTATGGTTACATTCCTGCGAAGCAATTCGTCGTACATGATGTCTTTATCCTACGAGATGCATAACATCATCTTTTATGGATCGACACAAACTTTTGTACGGGGTGTTGTGTACTGAAACGACAGAACCATTTTCTTGCACTACTTCCTCCGATGTATTCTCCCCGTAGATGGCCCAAATGTTTCTAGCCGCCTCCGCTGCCTTTGCTCCTCTATTAAACTCAAGCAGAAGAATATGTCGGAAGTGTTCGTTTTTATCCACTTGACACTCGGTTTTCTTTCACCTACAAATAGCACAAACTTTCTCAAATCCGCAAAATCAAAGCGTATTTACAAGCACAACACTCCAAATAACATATGACAAACGATAAACAAAATAACAAATGACAAACGATAAACAATCTCCTAACAATGCAGTGTTGTGATGAACAAAAACGCTACGAACTTATGCACCGACCTAATAGTAAACAAAACCAGAGCATTTCTTACAGAATCTAGTTTGTAATAAGAGTACACGCATACAACTTTACTTTTGAAATTTGGGTTCATGGCTAACTTCAAATTAGTAAACAAGCTTCTATGAGACTCTCATTCTAGAACCCAACTACAGCTGAACGTAGTAATTCGTTTCTTTCATTCGTTTGATTTGATATCAAATTCTCAGTTGCATACGGCAGCGTAGCCACTGCTGCTATCGCATTGTACAATTTTAATTGCGTGATATTAAAGGTTTACGCTTCCGATACTTTTCGTGCTGTTCCACACACAGAACGATCTGATTAATATACGTAGACACACAATTAATGAAAATGAGAAATTTCCGGATATCCGTTGAAATGTGGCAGTGTATTTTTTTTATATTATTACTATCTTTATGTAATACGATGTAGAAATATTAAAGATATTATGTAATGTTATGTTGCATATTTTAAGCGCTCTAATATATGTGGTTTATTTAACCTGGCAGAGTTTATATATAATGTATATTGTACTTTAAATCATAGTTCAATCTATAACGGACAAATAGACAAATAGTATACTGTTTTCGTATCCACCAGAAAAAAATATTCAACATAATCTAGTTATATCGAATATTCGTAACTTATAACTTCTTCAAATCCCAGTTTTTCTCTGCTTTGTAGACTTAGAAAAGGCATACGAACGTGTGATATTGAATGACATATTAAACATATTAAAAACAAAATATACTTTAAATCTCATTTACAATATATTATTAAAGAAATTTACTCAGGATATAATATAATTTACAAACGAAAACAACACAGATCTATCTAAAACTTGTAATCCAATAAGGAATAGGCCTACTACGGTTTTAAACCCCACGCTGTTGACATTGAGAATGAATGAATTATTAAGGAATTAAGTCAAAAGTAAAAACAAACAAGCAAGTAGATATAATCAACCATGCTGACGATACAGTCACAAACAAAATATGATAGCCCTGTAGGCCTACATATGTTGTTAGACAAATTCAGAGTCACTGCAACGGTGTACAATATAAAAAATTCTATAAATAAGAGCAAACACATGGTAGTGTCAAATGATCTACGTCGTCTTAAACTGAAAATATAAGATAAAATCATAGAAAAAGTCTTTACACTTAATAGTTTTAGAGATCTACAGCAGCAACAGAATCACAGATGAAGTTATCCATCAAGCAAACAATCTGAACTAAATATCTGGATGCCTAAACAGCATAATTTGGAAAAATAAAAATGTAAGATTAGAAACAAAAGTAAAAAATAAGTAGGATGTATAAATCTGTAATAAGATCAGTATGGATGTGAATACGGAACAGAAAGTAAAAAAAAAAAAAAAACAAAAAAAAAAACAAATTAATGGA
Source organism: Periplaneta americana (assembly GCF_040183065.1). NCBI lineage: Eukaryota > Metazoa > Arthropoda > Insecta > Blattodea > Blattidae > Periplaneta > Periplaneta americana. The sequence continues at coordinate 117,174,617 of NC_091131.1, forward strand.
ACAACAAAAATGAAAGTTCTAAGAAACATAAAGAATTCAATGAAAGTTTTGTCATTGGAGAGGAATGTAAAATCGAACAAATAAATATTTGCGTTAGTGACAGTTACAAGAATTGGAACGAACCATAAACAGAACAGACGATAACAGACAAGTGAAAAGAGTACTCGACTACTAAAAATAATAATAAAAAAAAACTTCAGGAAGAATGCAGCTAGATAGACGGATGTCATCACACTCCGGAACTGAAGTGAATGGGCATGGACATGCAATCAGCTTGCAGGCGTAAAGGTAAAAGAAGAAGACTTAAAATTTAATCTTGTTGCAGGGGAAATTAATGACCACTGTCAGAACGAAGTGACATTGAAAATAACTGCCGAATTTGTATATCTCTGCCGATCAGTGAATTCAAAGTTTTTTTATAATTCGACTTCTGTCAAGTCGTCTTAGAGAAAATAAACATGTTATATATCACTTTCAAGTCTCATCGCTCACATAGCGAATTTTATTGTATAAAATATATATTGGCGGCTGGTTAGCTCAGTTGATAGAGCAACTGGCTATCGACTGGAAGGTCCGGGGTTCGATCCCAGGTTATGACGGAATTTTCTCGTTGCCAAACTTCCAAAAGAACCCTGACGTTTATTGAGTATCAAAATTGAGTACCAGGGTAAAAAGGTAGTCGAAGCGTGGTGCCAACCACACCACTTCATTCTAGTTCCGAGGTCAAAAAAGCTTGGTGCTCTATCTCCATCGCCCCCATGTACCTTCATGGCATGTATAGGAGATACCAATAAAAATATTATTCCTTTTGTTATTATATTGTTTGTAAAAACTGATGAACAATATGATAATAATTAAATTAGCAACGTTTAAAACGTAGGTTCTAAGCTGTGTTAAGTCACGATTGTGGGTTGGGGTCTCGAATGTTTGTCCATTATCGATGTGGTATCCTGTCTTGTCTTAGGCCAGGCCGTTGTCGTGCTGAACCCATATCGATAGACTCCAAAATTGTATTGTATCTACCTAGTCTCTAGTCGAAGAAAAGCCCAAATGTTGACTTAGGATGAAAATCCTTGGATAAATGCAAGCTGTGGAAAAGGTCGATTTTCAGATTTCAAGGGATATTATACTGATTCACTTTTCAACTTCTTTACTGTGTTAAGTTTTAGGAAATTACCTGGCTGACTAGTTTCGAAGTGTTGTAATAAAGAACAACACTTCGAAACTAGTCAGCCAGGTAATTTCCTAAAACTTAACACAGTAAATAAGTTTGAAAGCTGATCAGTGAGATATGTGTTAAAAGTGTATAAAGAATAATGAAGGATATTATACGTTGAGTCTATTCTTGAATGATATCTGTATATATGTGTATGACTAGGGTGGCCATAATTCCGTTGAGTGAAAGTGGAACTTCAATCACTTTCTTTAGGGAAAAAGTGAGACACCATGTTTTTCTAAAATCTGGTATCTATTTGAATTAAATGTAATCATAAGACGGATAAGCTACATATAACAAAATGAAACGTAAAGAACACTAGAAGAAGGAACAAATGTTAATAATTTTAAATTGTATTTGTTAAAAATAGTATTATAGCAATAAGAAGAAATTGTCCACACCTAAGGAGTAACGGTCAGCGCGTCTGGCCGCGAAACCAGGTGGCCCGGGTTCGAATCCCAGTCGGGACAAGTTACCTGGCTGAGGTTTTTTCCGGGGTTTTCCCTCAACCCAATACGAGCAAATGCTGGGTAACTTTCGGTGTTGATGATGGACCTCGGACTCATTTCACCGGCATTATCACCTTCATTTCATTCAGACGCTAAATAACCTGAGATGATGATACAGCGTCGTAAAATAACTCAATAAAATAAATAAATAAAAAGAAGAAATTAAATGCACTTTCAAATTTCTTAATATTTAGTTCAAGTCAGAAATTAGGCTTCTAAAGGAGTTTATTTACTTTCTTACTCCAATCATACTTAGCAGAAGTTGCTATTGCATTCAGCAACTCAGGTTTTGCAAGCAAATACGAATAAACATCATTGCAGTTATATTCCGCTGAATAGTTATTTGCCGTAGCTCTAAAACAAGGAAATTTCTTTTTAAGCTCTTCTGTAAATTTACATTGCCTCTTTGGCATTGTTATAAGGAGTAAAACACAGTTCTAATGTTCACTATAAACACGCATTAAATTGATTAAAACCATAGCTCAACTTGGCAAAAGAATCTGGAATATTATCGTTCTATCGATAAACAAAACAGGTAGTACCAACCTACAAATTACCATCATTAATAGATACAATCTATAACATAGAGAAATATCTTCTATGTCGACAGTAGGCCTATGCAAGTATTAGCCTATAGGTAAAATTTATCGGTACACTTGTAAAAAGTTTATAACTTGCAAACTTAGGCCAAAAATCGGGACAAAAGCCTATTTATTGAAAAAAAAAGTCGGGACAGGTTTTTTTAAGGCAGAAAAACTGGGCAGTCCCTATTAATCGGGACGTATGGCCACCCTATGTCTGACAGGTGGAGAACTATTGTGACAATTGTAATACAAGACAGCAATTCGCTAAAATAAATCAATGTTAGCTTAGTATCTGATACATGTCCAATTCGTCCTACTACAGTTTTGCTAGTTCAGAAAAAAAAATCTCACATTTGTCGCAGAGAACAGAAAGATAGAATCATTTGTTTGTATTGTATGTAAATAGTTTGTACTCTATGTAGGCCTATTGCTTTTAACACATCCTTAGATTCTGACGTTAATAAAATTTGACAGAAAGATGGAGCATCCATCGACGCTGGTTACAGCATTTATCATTTTTCTGAAACAGTATGCAGTGAACTAACTTGGTTAGGTGCAAGTTGAAATCCAGGTTACATACCAATTAGGTGTGAGGTGCGAAAACTTTCTTGCCAAGCCGAGAGTCTCTCCTCTGTGTGTACGATACAGTCGCCAGTCAACACTGGACTAGCACACGAGAAATAGTACGGGAACGAGAGGCCTTACAGCGCACCTGCGTATGCACCCGAAGGTCTCAAGGTCGCCTCCGGCTCTATTCCCGAGACATTATTCTTTACGCGCTCTACCATTGTCTAATGGTTTTCGTAGTTGATTCTTTATTTTTTTATATAGATGATGCCAAATGCTTTACTTAATCCTATGCCATATTCTGGCTTATTTTTCATCTGACATTAAACGAACACTTAATGAGAATCCAATGATGAAGGGTCTGCAAAACGCCAGACAAAAATTTACGCCCATCGAGAAATTCGAACTCACAATCTTTGTCTTCATGCAGTGTCAAAATTGACTTTCAATAATTTACTGTACCACGGCCAGCGCTTAATTTGAATTTTGTCTTGTGTCCGTTTCAAGCGGTGGCATTGCGCCATGCTGACCATATCATCAAAGAGTTCCGCTATTTGTGAATGTGTAGTGTTGATTCATAATTATCATATAGATCAGGACGAAACGGGTCAAAGGGCCCAAATTCGATAGTGTATAATTACGATAATTACAATTTCAAACCACTGAGATGATAGCAATAATGGAAATTCTACTTTACATTGCGAACAGTTTCAGAGCCCAAAAAATGTTCCCACGTCTCGTCAGGTCAACCCAGGTAGTCACTATTCTTAATGAAGAGCGCCTCTTTGATGTAGAATAATAAAGAACTATTTGTTACGCGAGACTGAATCACTGGTGCTGTGTATCATAAAAATGAAAGTTTGTTTTACTTGGGTGTATTTATGAAAGGAATTCATTTAAATACTAGGTATGGTCTTCGAATAACAGTATAAGAAAGTATACTGTAAATAATAATAATATTAATAATAATAATAATAATAATAATAATAATAATAATAATAATAATAATAGACCTATCATTCGCAACATGACAAGTGAACTGATGAAACGCGTAAAACGTATACACTATTCAGAAAGTATGGTCTACTCGGTGACACTAATTATTTATTTTTAAATTTAAATCAGACAAGAAACTTTCCTCGACCCTGCTAGAGCTGGTATTAACAAGAAAAATTCCTTAATTGGGCCGTTGGAACACAGAATCATCGCCGTTATGTCCTTATCTTTGGACATTGGTTCTTGTTACATGTGTTTGAGACCATATCTTTCGTTATGTTGACTTACTGCCAGTCTGAACCGGCAGTAATGTAAGCAGCTTTAATGTTGTGTAAAAGCTACCGCCTTGAGTTCGAATCTCCCGTGTTCGTTTTAATATGAAGTCAAAAGTTTTGACTCTGATTTATTAAAGCTATTTACTGAATGAACAGAAAAACTATGGTACAGACATATTACGTTTTAAATATAATTTTTATATTCTTAGAGTTGAACATATTCATCATCGCGTTATGAACCAGTTTCAGTATGAGTCAAGGATGAAATGCAGAATATAGGGAACGCACCATGAACGCATTGTCGTCTTCATGCCGTCATTGTCGAAGTGTATTGTCCCCGCATGCTGTTCATGAGAAGTCCAAGATATGCAAGTCTGAGGGAAAGAGGTCTTGGCTGTACAGCGGATGGGGAAGGATATTCCATGTAAATTTTACAATATTTTGTTTCGTTCGATTGTTTGTGTGCGTCCTGAAATTGTCAAGTTGAAGATTCACATCTTGAAAAGCTGGTCGTTTTATGTGATATGTAGTCCTCAGTGTCTTTAGAGAGCCAAAGTAGCAAGTCGAGTCTATTCTCGTTACCTTTTCCATGAAATTCACATATCATCATGGATGTCCCAGAGTATTGTAAGTATAAGTTTGGCGACGGATGGATTTTGCCTTTCTTCGTATGGGGTGACTCAATATGATGCCATTCCATTTTCTCGTTCATTGTAGTGTACGCAGGATTCGCTCTTGTGACTGTCGGTGATAAAAAGATTTTTCCCTGTTTCTTGTAGTTTTGAAGAAGTTCTTCACAGCTGCGTCTTCTGTTAGCCTTGTGAGCCTTGAGTCGGTTAATTTAAAAGGCACCCACAGTGCATAAATTTTCCTGCAGCCGAAATCAGCAACAAATAATGTTCTCAACAGCATGGTGCCCAATACAAACAACACGGCTCAACTCATCCTGTGTGAATCGTCGGTCCTCGCGTATAAAATGATCAACTCTGTTCACGTCTGTTACTGCAGTTACAGGGCATCCATTTCGCTGTTTTTCAATCAGTACTGATGTTTTTTTGTTTTTGTTTTTTTTTTTTTCCTTTCTTGAAGTGATTTACCCACCTCAAAAGTCTCCAACCTAACAGATTCCTTTCCATATGCATTCCTCAGCCGACTTTGAAACACTTTAGATTCACAGTTTTCAATAGTGAGAAATTCAGTCACATTTTCTTCCGACCAATGCAGCAGCCATTAGGCCTACATAAAATAATGCCACGAAGCCATCTGATGCCAGATTGCTGAAACGTTTTTGAAAGTGGCGGTAAACTTCATAAACTCTTGCTGTGACTCTCATAGCATTGTTGTATACCATTAATAAGAAGAAAATCGGAGTAGAAACCTTTGGAGTGACGTAATTACCATGCAGATTGTTGTGTTAGGAGGAGGCTTAGCGTTCTGCCGATCCCACGTTACGGAAGTCCCACCGTTTCTTCAACTAGTATTCGTGGAAAGAAAAATCCAGAAATGTGAAGACTGTGAACTATTTGAAATTGTAATAATGTTATTCTTCAGTCTGAATAACCCTATGTATTATTTTAAATTTATGAAATTTGTCCACATTTGTAAGATTACCATTTATTACTTGCCGAACATTTTAAACATAGTTTATTATAGCCTATCTAAGCCTTACTCACAACCATTATTTATTTATGTATGTAATGACCAAAACACTTAAGACATTTGTCACATAGTGATACGAATTTTGAAAATAGCCATTTATTTACGGCTTTTAGGTTCTCGTCGTTCATGAAATGCTAAGCATCAAGTCAGGGTTGTACGGAGGATAATTGAAACGTCGAAGAATATGAGCATTAGTTTAGGAAGATTCACTGTGCATAAACAGACTACATGCTAAAAGCCATTTCTTCATTATCATAAACAGACTACTGAAAACGTGTATTTCCGTGAAAATTTCGAAATCCATTCTTTTGCAGCATAAGTGTTTTGTTATCGTTCGTACTGTATATAGAGAAAATAAAAGTGAATGACTGAATACATGAAAGAACTCACAAGCAACATATGCGTCTAATTTGAATCATTTGTAGGAGTCTGTTACCACATATAAAGCATTCCTTTTAAAAACCACACCTGCCACTATTATTCATTCACATGGCATACCTATAGGCCTATGTCAATATCTACTCAAATGACAAAAGTGTTGCAGACGTGATTAATGTAAATGGAATCACGAGAATGGATACATATTAACGTAACATTTTTAGATTTTGTTGTTTTTTCCCCATTCTTTCTCCGATTTATAATCTCTGGCTACATGGCTGGGTCTCTAATAGATCGATCAATCTGCAAATTATAGTAAAATATAAAGGCATCCCTATTATGGGCCATAGTGGCCCACAGGGTAGCGGAAAGTTAAGTTCTTCATTTTTTCTAGACAGTCGACATTAGTAACAGCATCAACATGCTTGCCGTTTTTACCCCCAAGAAACTGCACTGGTATCCATTTCTGTTAGAGACAGAGCAAATCAGGATCGTAGTACTACCGGAAGTTTTGGATCAATGGAGAAAACCCATTACCTCATCGGGAATCGAACCTGTGCCCTTCTTGATTGCAGCGTAGCGGCTTAACCGCCATACTATCGTGTGCCCCGCCCTGAATACATAATAGTAACAGTACGATTATACCCATAATTATCTTTACGGATCACAGGGAACGGAGAACTGTTACTCGAACAGCTACAGTGTCAGCTGTCCACGCCTGGACTCAAATTACATTTTGTGGTGGCCACTGGAGTAATCTAGGCTCAACGAGCACTTGCACTACTTATCTGGTTCGGTTTTCTTATGAGATTTGCCCTTTCTGTAAGGCGGAAATCGGGTAATAACATGACAGATCCTCGTAGTCATCTCTACAAAATACCATTTCGCTATCGCTAATTCCATCGACGCTAAATAACGACTGCCTTGCTATCTTCATCGATGTTCGCGGGACACCCTAGTTCATATATGTAACATATAACTCATCCCCATGTTAAAATCGATATCACTTTGAAGAGAACAACCGCCAGGATCGCCACCCGTCCGCCGTAAACGAACACAAGATGGCAGTACAGTCGCTAATGCAATTCAAATGGGAATTATGACGTGACTCCTTATGTAACAACTAGATGGTAGCATAGTAAACCTAACAAAAATTGTTACTGTCAAAGCCTATAAGGCCGAGCTATCTGGGTATATATGATCTAGTGAGACACTAAGGGAAGTGGATTTACGTTACACCAGAATAATAATAATAATAATAATAATAATAATAATAATAATAGTAATAATAATAATAATAATAATAATAATAACAACAATAATAATAATAATAAAATAATAATAAAAATAATAATAATAATAATAATCTCTCATGGTTGATAGGTCTATCAAAAATTATATGTTCCAGTTCAAATTATAATTGTTGGATGTATGTTCTAACTTCGTCGTTCTCTGGATTTATACTCGTAGTTTAATACTCTGTACCTTTGAGGAGGCCGAAACATAGATGGGAGAATAATAGCATATGATGATAGAGAGTGGATTAATCATGCACAGGATAGGGACTGATAGGGCTTATGTGAGGGCGGCAATGAACCTGCGGGGTCCTTAAAAGCCATTTGTAGGTAAGTAAGTAAGTTTAATACTCTGTAGAGTATTTTATTGACATTCATTTTACAAAGTGTTATACTAAATCCTTATATTATATTATTATATTTCATTGGTAAGTTTAAATCGTCGGCTACCGAGCGAGATGGCTCATGCATTCCGCATGCGTCTCGCATTCAGAAGGTCCGTGTTCCGATTCCCGGACCGACCAACCTGACTGTGTTTTTTTTCGTGATTTTCCACAGTTACTTAGGAAAATGACGGCTTGGAATTTTCATTCCCACGGTCCATTTCCTTTCCCCTCCCGTGTAGAAAAAGAATTTAGATTTCATATCATTCATCGTCTTCACTTCATTCCATAGATATATTCAGGTCAAGACGCATGTCTTCGTCCGCTTACAGGAGGGGGCGTCCTCTCCACAACCGTCCCTAGGTTCCCAGCCTTCCGCAATATCTCTGCCAGGATTCATTCCCTAAGAGCACTTCCAAGGCCGCTTCGACACCTTGGAAGGGGCGTTGGAATGGATCCTATGCTGCTTGGTCACCTTGGCGGCATAAACTTAGGGCGGGGTAGGGATAAGGGTCCCCCATTGCGTGAGTGGGAGGTGGGTCACATGCGGCCGGTGGGCTAGTACACCTCATTCATCCCATAAATTCTGGGTGTACAATAGACCCCAGTATGGCAAAGGGTCGTCCCTAACCCGCCCTTAGCCACTATTATCTAACCTAACCTAATCGTCGGTTTACAAGCAAAATACATTAAGTCAAAAATATTACTTCTAAGAAAAGGCTTTTGAAAGTATATGACAAAACTGAATCCTTAGTAAGTTGTTTCTCTTCATGTGTATTTCATTTTCCAATTCTAAGTGCATACACATCCATTATGTACATTATACTCGTATTATACGCCGTTTCCTCAGAAGTAATATTTTTGACTTAATGTGTTTTACTTGTAAACCGACGAAATATCCTTAGATATTCACGATTAACTTCATATGTTTGTTTATGTATCAGAATATAACCTCCTACAAATCTCAAATACTTAATTTCTGCCACTATATCGATAGCAAAGTAGTCGTTATCTATCGTTGATCTGAAATAAATCTTCGGTACAAAACAGAAAAATTATTCGGTGATTAAGGATAATAATAATAATAATAATTATTATTATATTATTATTATTATTATTATTATTATTATTATTATTATTGGCAAAATGAAATAAGAATATTATAATACTAAATATTATCTGAAGTAAATCTTCGATACAAAGCAGAAGACTTATTACTTGCGATTAAGGAGGAGAATAAGTAGGCCTACCTAATAATAATAATAATAATAATAATAATAATAATAATAATAATAATAATAATAATAATAATAATAATAATGGGTTAGCACAATAAAATAAGAATTACAATAATAAATATTATTAAACAAAATAATATTGTGTCATTAATAAAATACTACAGAGATTATGCTGATTCTACATTTACTCTCCATTGAATAGTATAGATATTGAAGGACGAGTGTCATTTTGCACGTGACTCGTGAGCCCCGGCATGCCATCGATCTGAATAGTGATAATGTGGGTGAAATGACAGTGTAGTGAGTAAAGACCACAGCCTCTATTCAGAGAATGGAATATTAAGGCGTGGAGAGTGATTCGCAAGTTAAATTCCGATGCTGCTCCCATTCCCGTCAAAGAAGAAATATAGGCGGTGATACAATAGGTCAAGTCGTGTGATTCACATCCTGTATCTTTAAAATAAATTATATTAATTTAATATCCCATAAATATACTTCTACAGTATAAATAGTAAGTGGATAAAGGAAACACAAGATTTAACTTATGATCAATGCAACGATGCTAGATTTTCTTATTAAATGAACAATGTCATGAAAGTACAGTAGCATTAATTTTTTATATGATCTACGCGTTTCACAACTATGTAGTTCTTTTATTATAATGTAAGAAATTTGTTTTCTTGTTCCTAGTTTTACTTCCTTGTACTGTCATTCAAAAGATATACAATGCTCCCCGGTTATAACGCAGATTTGTTAGAAATTCGACTCGCGTTATGACAATCGCGTTGACGGCTGTAAATTCCCTCAAATTCATTTGTTCTTACTGCGAATTGACCCAGAATATACCCGAGTTACATCCCGACCATATTTGCGATAGTTTTGCCTTCTATTCTGTGATTCAGTACGTTATTTTAATCCCACCTGCAGACAGAACAAAATTAACTTGGAAATTATTTACTTTTTCCATCGCTAGTGCAAGGCAATAAGATCCACAATGTAAATGAATCTGCGGCATAAGCGACGGAGTTACATCCGGAGAGCAGCGTACAGCTGTCAAAAGAAAAAGTAGCCGCTCTCTAGAAACTAAGTTCCCTTCGAGTATCTCCGCTACAATTCGGAGATAGACGATGTTACATGTTGGAACACGTTGCCTGATATCTACAGTTATAATTAAAGTATTCTCCGTGTTAATGTTGTAGCGTTTCTGGTTGGTATTCGTGAAGTCGTGCGTTTAAACACAACCTAGTGCTTTTTATGTTTTTTGTTTTGTTTTTAAGACTGAGAGAAAATTTAATTGTTTCTGTCTCTTTTATGACCGTTTTAGTAATTAACATTAGGTTCATGAATGTATTATGCCATAACTTTATCATTATTTATTATGGCATTATGGCTGCAAATGGAAAGAAAGGAAAAAAATGTATTCTTAACAAAAATATCTTTCGTGGCATAAACTAACTTACTGGCGTCTGCCTTAGAAAAAACAAAACAAGAACCAAGATTCAGTATTTAGTCCATCTTCCTCCAATCTCGATCACATCTTGCAGTCGAGTGGGCATGGAATCGACTAGTCTTTTCAGTTCTCAGCCACGGCATCCCAGACATCCTGGACGAGTTTCCACAAATCATCAGGACATCTTGGAGGGGAAGTGGGCCATTTTTTTTTTCATATACGCTTCTTCACTGTGCCCCTGTAGCTCAGTTGGAAGAACGTCGGAATTTAGATGTCAATGTCTCAGGTTCAAATTCTCGTCACTGCTTTTCATTTTATTCTGTTAAAGGATAGTGTAATGTAATAATATAAGAAGAAAAAACTAACACTAGTATTATGCAACTGTATTGTTTCAAACCTAACGTTACATTTATATTGCTAAACAACGATAACAGAATATAAATAATAACTTTAATATTATTTATATCCCTAACGAAAGATAACAAAATAAAGTGATAACTTAAATATAATTTATAACGCTAAAGAACGATAACAGAATATGATAACTTGAATATTATTTATATCGCTAACGAACGATAACAAAATAAAATGATAACTTGAATATTATTTATAACCTAAAGAACGATAAAAGAGTATAAATGATAACTTGAATATTATTTATATCACTAAAGAACGATAACAGAATATAAATGCTAACTTGAATATTATTTATATCACTAGAAAAGATAACAAAATATAAATGATAACTTGAATATTGTTTATATCGCTAAAGAATGATAACAAAATATACTGTAAATAATAACTTTAATATTATTTATATCACTAACGAACGAAAACAAAATAAAATGATAACTTGAATAGCATACAGTGGTGTGGAAGCGAATGCCTTTTTCAATCGTTCAAAAAGGAAACTGGAAAGCAATATTCATTACGGAGCAAGAGCGATTAGTGGAATCATAAAGAGATGACGTCTTAATACAGTGAGCGATAAGTGGAATCATAAAGAGATGACGACTTAACAGTCATTTTAAATAAACTCCGGTTGGTTTTGTGTAGCTTCCCATATACAGAATGTTTCATAATCATAGGTACAAATTTTAGATGTGACTAGAGGACAATGATATAAGGCGAAGAGTCCAAATAAACATAGGTCCTCCTACATAATAGCCAAATTGGCTAGTCTCTTATATGAGACAACTCATCCTGCCTAAGGTATTCCGTGGTTTTCCTCAGGCGTAACCAAATGTCGGGATGAGCCCTATATGAAATGGGCCACGGACCTATATGCCCTTCCCCATATATATTCCACCTTTATTATAAATTATGTATGCCCTAGTTCAGATAATATTAATAGTCTATTAAACATACGAGGTCACTCAATAAGTCGCAAATTGAAAGGACAGGGACCTCTCAAATTGCAGCTTAGATTTCACGGCGCTTCTTCCGACGGCCTTCACCTGCTTTGTCATCGAACAACAGATGACGGCGTCTTGCCATCCTAACGGCAAACACCAGCCAACTCCTCCTCGCCCCGTTCCGTGATCAATTGATCAATCTCAGCCCCCCTCGCGTATGTGGTACCTAAGAGGTTACGTCCAATTTCGGCTTCCCCTTCAAAATTTTCTAGAGCTCCTTCAGGGGAGCAGCGTAACCCGGAGTGAGACTAGTGGCCAACAGGCTTGGAGCTCACATATTTAGTTTTGTACAGCCCCCAACCCCTTGCAAGGACGCGTTTTGCGTACCTTTTAAATTTTCCTCCCAATTCTCCTTCGATTTTTCGGGCTCATCATAAACATAGGTCTGGAAATCAACCGGTTCCGAGATATGGAGTCACCAACTTAATATACCACGTACATTTGCAACCTCATTTCTTACCTGGCAGACCTAATTAGTGCCAACCTTATTAGTGCCTCCATTTTCTGCAACATTAGCTACGCGACTGATGATGATTTGCCTCTTTAATAAAGACAGCTGCTTTGGTACATGCATGACGGAGCACCGGCTCAATTTAATTTGAATGTTAGAGAGTTTTTACACAAATTTTCGCAATAGGTGTATCGGCTATGGCTTACCAACACCATGGCCTCCCAGGTTCCCCGATTTCAATCCTTTGGATTTCTTGTTTGCGATATTAAAATAATTGCATATTCTAGCCCTGTTAATGATGTTAATGAACTCCGGGAACACATTGTCAATGGTTGTGAACGCATTTGCTACTCATACGGCTTTCATTCTGAAATGCGATGAACGAATATCACACAAACAACAACAGTCAGTTGCCACACAACAATGTCAATGACTATGGTCATGAAACTTCTATGGAAGTGACGTCATGGATGATGCCAACACTAGAAACAGATATACCACATACTCGTAACATTACTTCGGCGAAAAAATATATTCTGGAAACTTTTTGAACCGAGTAGTATATAATATATGATAGTTTCTGAACTATAGGAAGAACGATATATGTTTAGTCAGCAATCCGAAAACTGGTTTCAACCTGATTAGTGACACCAGTAAGGCATCACTCTTGAAGCAACTAAGTCAAAAAATAATAGTGTAGAGTGGCCAATTCCTTTTCCCATTCATTACATACATCGCTGACTAGTAACGTAAAGAAGAGCAAACGACTCGATAAAACACCATCATCAAACGATAAACGTGTCTGTAATAAACGTTGGCAAGCAAAAAGGAAATACATAATTAACGTAACTGATGGATTGCACATGTTTAACATAAATTTATCACACGAAGACTAAAATTCATATCATTCACGTGACGATGCCAGTGGACTTAATACCCACTCCTGATTCCGCCTGCGAAACCATTAAATACCTCCCACATATCTCAACTGCTATTTGGGCTGCCTGAACAAAAATGAACTGCTTAAATCTTACACGGAATCTAAGAATCCGATGAATTTCAACAATTCTGAACCATCTACCCCTGCAATTTTAAATTAACGACTTTGTTTTATTGTTACTGCTCGACAACTGGTCCCTTCTATATGCCATTAGAGGTTTTCATTTTTCCTAGGTAAATTTACTCGTAATTAAAGTCGCTCGTAAATTTAACTGTAAAATGAAAACCTCTCATGGTTTTATGTATGATAAATATCATAATTATGGTTCATTTCCTCGAAAAGAATCGCTTTTGAAGGCATAGCTTGTATCGTTTTTGTCACTTCGTCTTATATTAAAAATATATATATATAAAAATCGTTTAATTCGCTTTTGAGTAAATCGTTATCGTGTATTTTTCAAACGAAGACCCCAACAAATCTTAATGGAAATTATTCAATAATGCCCAATAAATTGATTCGTAGAAACTGAATATTGTAACTTTTTATTCTACTTTTACCACCACACACCCAACAACAATGTGACTTTTATTCTTAATAATTCACCCAACAGCAATGAATATTCAACTCAACACAGCAACACAATAGTCGTTATTGCACTCCAAACGACGACAATGGCAATACACGACGTGTATTATTGAGAAGAACAACAGTGTACTCCTAATTTCAATTAATGTTCACAATGCACTATGTGCAGAACAAAACTGTCAGTTCTCAGTTCACATTTCGCTCGCCTTGGCTAGTTCTTCTAGCTCATTGTTCAAGTTCACTGCACATCAAACTCAGGTCTTCCGAACTACGTCGCACTCGCCTGGTGGACACTGTCACAGTAACCGACTCACTCAAGTTCACTGCACGTCGCACCCCGGTCTTCCGGTTACGGTCGAACTCGAGTCTCCTCAGTTGCGGTCCACCACACGTCGAACTCGAGTCTCCCCAGTTGCGGTCCACCACACGTGGAACTCAGGTCTTCCGGCTACGGTTCTCTGCAAGTCGAACCCAAGTCTTCCAGATGCTCTCGAAGGCTGGCTTCCTTGCTCGCTCGAAGACTCACTTGTAGACTGACTGAAGACTGACTGATTTCCGAAGACTGGCCCCTCTGTCGGCACTCACCGTTTTATTTATTAAACCACATGTTCTGGAGTCTTCGATTCTAGTGGCTTTCAGAATCTGCGAGAGGAATACTCTTCTGGATGCTTCCCTTGGTCTGTCTGCTCCGCGCCGTCACCGTAGTTCTCCTCCCCTTGCTCCATACCGCGCTACAGCTCCAACCGATGCTCGAGTTTCCGTTTCCTCGCGCCTTCCTTCTCGCTAGATGCGCACGCAACTCCCTGACGCGACCAGAACATTCCAGACGGGTGCCACAATATGAATAAAAAAGGATCTAAGAATTTAGGATAGATTTTTGTATACAGAATGATAGGGGAAATGACAAAAAAAAAAAAAAACACATAGAGGAGACTCGGCTAATTCCAGAATAATTTCAGTTTGATCTTATAGTGCGTATTTAAGTTTTTAAAAATAGTCGACAGACAACACCTTCTTCCAAAGATTATATTTCGGAACGACACATTTCACTTACGTCCTCAAGTGGTAAAAATACATGAACTTGAATGAATATGTTCCGGATTTTCAATGATATGATTGTGCTCAACTAAGATTTTTCTTCAATGTGAAATATTTAATATGCTCTTAATTCATTAAATAACTGCGATTAATAAGTTTCTAAATGAGAATAATACGAGTACATGGAGTGTAATGATGCTAATTTGTGTTTTTGTATAATGTTGTGTGTGTTTTAAAGCAAAATTGTTACTTTTCATATCAGATACTGTAATTTTGATTTAGAAAGTAGCAAATAGTATTAGACAATACGGTACTTTTATTTGAACATAAGATGGTGTCATATGAATGAAGTATGTAGTAATATTATTTTAAAAATATTTTCAAATTCTTGTATCTAAATAAATTACTTAAATGAACATTTCAATGACCATGATATATGTTGCTTACACGTATTGCAGAATTAGTAAAATGATATTACGGATTTGACCGAGCTGCAAACTCTTAGTTTAATTAATCATATGTAAAACCATATCCTTGTGTGAAGATGTTTTTCTTTCAATATAATATTCTGAATGAAGCTTTGAAGTTATAATTATATACACTATATTTAGGGAAAACACGGAAATTTTACTTGAAGCAAGTAACGCGATAGGTTTGGAAGTAAATCCCGAAAAGACGAAGTATATGATTATGTCTCGTGACCAGAATATTGTACGAATGGGAAATATAAAAATTGGAGATTTATCCTTCGAAGAGATGGAAAAATTCAAATATCTTGGAACAACAGTAACAAATATAAATGACACTCGGGAGGAAATTAAACGCAGAATAAATATGGGAAATGCCTGTTATTATTCGGTTGAGAAGCTTTTGCCATCTAGTCTGCTGTCAAAAAATCGGAAAGTTAGATTTTATAAAACAGTTATATTACCCGTTGTTCTGTATGGTTGTGAAACTTGGATTCTCACTTTGAGAGAGGAACAGAGATTAAGGGTGTTTGAGAATAAGGTTCTTAGGAAAATATTTGGGGCTAAGAGGGATGGAGTTACAGGAGAATGGAGAAAGTTACACAACGCAGAACTGCACGCATTGTATTCTTCACCTGACATAATTAAGAACATTAAATCCAGACATTTGAGATGGCCAGGGCATGTAGCACGTATGGACGAATCCAGAAATCCATATAGAGTGCTAGTTGGGAGACCGGAGGGAAAAAGACCTTTGGAGAGGCCGAGACGTAGATGGGAGAATATTAAAATGGATTTGAGGGAGGTGGAATATGATGATAGAGAATGGATTAATCTTGCACAGGATAGGGACCGATGGCGGACTTATGTGAGGGCGGCAATGAACCTGTGGGTTCCTTAAAAGCCATTTGTAAGTAAGTATATTTATAATCATGATTTTACGGATTTACTGAACATATAAACAATCCTCCCTAGTACTGGGAATTAGGTCTCCTCTACAACAAGCAGATAAACTAG